>NC_142854.1:28690516-29315516 GCF_061612785.1 Hesperophylax consimilis
TTAGAAAATTTATTAGCTGAGGATTACATAGCGTTACTGGTCGTTATCCTTATAAACTATTACTGAATTTTCTGTAGACTTTTTTCAGATATACGTTATACATTATTTCAATGTTTCTTATAAGCCAGCGAAAATATTTTTCACTACTTGATTACAAAACATCAACTTTCCTCTACTTTGTAGAAATATAATATTGTATTATATACGCAAATTTGTCGGAATAAATTTTCTGAATTATCATTGTGAAAACCCTATCAAAATACATTGCCTAGTTTAGAAGAATTAAGCGCACAAAGACACAGACGTGGATAACGACATTATTTTATACTATTTAATTATTTTATTTTATTTTATTGATTTATTGTGAAAAACAGTATATTCCATTTACATTTCACAAATAACAGTTTATAAATTACAGTTTATAAGAAGTCAGTACATACATTTATTTGCACGGGTAAATACATCAATACTATCTGATTAACCAGATTTGTTAAATAGTATGCTTATTGCCGTCTTAAATTCTCTTTGGTTCAAATTGAAAATGTCAATCACAGAAGAAATGTGATTTAACAAAGTAGTTATTCTCCCCAAAGGCATGATCATTGGTAGGTTGGTCCTGCCCCTTGGAAAAATAAAAAATCTGTGCTGTCTAGCTCTGATGAAATTATCAGGGACATAAAAAGAAATTCGTTCCAGAATATCTGGATTGCAAAATTAAAGTAGAAGATAATTAACAATGTTTTCAAATACTTTCAATAAGATCAATAAGAGTCCGTGTGGAAAGTTCAAAGGGTCTTTCCAAGCTGGTGGGCAACGCATCGGCCGCAAAGAACTGGACATACTCACCCCATGAACCCTGGCACTCCTGCTAAATCACCAAACGTAATTTGCCACTTGGGGTGACCTATGGCAGTGAAGTGTTGGTATTGGTTATCCAGTTAATTGTCAGGGCGGTATATCTCCCAAATATAAATTTTGAAAGGGGTTTACAATTTTACATCTGATAGGTTCGAAGAAAGTGCACAAATTACAAATATTTATAATTCGAGATTTTCACGGCAAAAGTATTATAGACAGAGTTGTTTAACGGTCCGTCCTCTCTGCCTACCCCTGCGGAGAAACAGCGTGATGGTAAGTTAGTTAGTTGAGTATTATAGTGATTTAATTTTGGGATACTATGCCGTGTTGCGCTACTAACTTCTTTAGCCAACGTTTCGGAGAGCATTATGTAGCAAAAAGGAGTAAGCGCAACACGCCATGTACCCCAAAAATAAGTGATATATTTATTGACTTATTGATAAATAGGAAAGAAAAATAGAGATTAACAAATAGCAGAAGAAATAACACACAAACAAGCAGAAAAGAGTAAAATAAAACCCCACAGGAAAATGTAAGCAAGCAGAAGAGAACACAAAATAAAAACACCAGAGGAGAAAACAAACAATCAGAAGAGAAAGTAAGATAAAAGCATACGAGAATACAAATAAGTAGAAAGGCGTTAAAGAAAATAGTAAAAGCAAAAGAGAACACAAAAAACATCAGTGGAGAAAACAACCAAGCAGAAGATAATACAAGATAATGATACAGCAGATGAGAATACAAAAAAGTAGAAAAGAGTGAAGGAAAATACAAACAAGCAGAATAGGACAAATAAAAATTAGCTTCGGAGATAACAGTAAATAGAAGAGAACATAGATAATAAGAGAGGAGAATACACATAAGTGTAATAAATTAAAAGAAACTAGCAAAAAAGAAAAAAGTGGAGAACATAAAAACACAGCCGAGGAGAAAACAAGCAGGCCGAAGAGAATACAAGATAACAGCGGAGGAGAACATACACAAGTAGAAGAAAGTTAAAAAATATAACAGAAGAGAATACAAGCAAATCGAATTTGACAAAGAGAAAAAAAATAGAAATACAAAATGCGAAATATGTTATTGTTTTATACATCAAAGCAGTAGTAGAACTACAAAGCTTACATTCTTAATCCAATGGTTCTCAATCCAATGGTTATCGATCCAATGGTTCTCAATCCAATGGTTCTCGATGACTAAATAAGTGATCAATAAATTAATACACATTATCATGTCATTAAAAGTGCCGAAAAGGTACGATAAAAATGATAAAGAACCATTCCATAAAAGTATAAATACCCCGGAGAAGCATCATTGTTTATGTGATGTGAAGTGGTGATTAGTTCTGTAGATAAAACCTACTTTCAGACCAAGAGAAGAAAACACCTTTAACTTAGCATCATTACGTGATGGGTGAGTGAAATTATTATTTAAAAATATTTAAAAGTGAAATAAACATAGTTTTATAAAAAAATGTGATAATAATATATTTATATTCATAAAATTAAGTGGTAATCATATAAAGTTGTACAAAATTAAAAAAAATTAAAATTCCGCGTGAATTATTGATGGTAACATCAAAAAATCTAAGGATGGGCGTGTTTCACAGAGTTTGAACAATTCATAAAATTTAAAATTCAAGTTTTGTTACTTTTTCATCGTGAGCTTATAATTGTTTTAAAATAATTTGTAACTTTTAGTTTTTTTACTCTACTGAACATACAGCAAAATTATAAGTATCTGTAATAAAAAGACAAAAAAACACCATACTGCAAAACTTCCAAGACAAATACCATCCAGAAACAAAGACATGCTCCAATTTGTAAAATTTTCTTTGGTACGAGTATATATAATTTTGTCTACTTTTTATTTCTTTAATTTTCATTTATCTCTACAAATATCTTAATTTATTTTTTCTTCTCATTTTCTTTAAGAGGAAGCTACAAGCTAAAAATGTGTATATTCTTGGTATACCTTATATCGTAGGTAATAGGCATTACAATCGTTTGACAAACGGAGTCTAGAAACGTTCGATTTCAAGCAAAAACTGGTTTTTATTTATTTTATAAATAGTTTTATTAGAAAGCAAAAAAGTCAATCAAGTGAAACTGTCACAGATAATCTTAATAATAATATTAATATATATAATAATAATATATGATGCAAACATCTATAAAGATGCAAAAGTCGGTCATTTTGAATACATGTAGGATAACAAAAGATTTTTTAAATATTTATGTTGAGGGATCAGTAGGATTTATAGGCCCTGTTAGAAGTTCTACCGAGCCGAACCCTCTGATATGAAAATATCTGGAGTCGGTGAATTTTTTTCCCATTTCATCTCTGGTGAGTTGACGTGTTGTTGTTCTTGTATTGTTTTGTATTTATTTTGCTTATATAATGCACTTACATAGTGTTGATTGACTAGCTGATCATTTCTGGAAAAGTGAGTGGAAAGGTTTAGTTTTTCCTATGGGGAAGATTTAACCCGGACAACAAAATCGGAAGCATAAAAAAAAAAAATCTTTATCTTGATAATCTTAATCTTAGCTATAATACTGTATTTTAAAAAAGTTTTTTCCTTTATGCGTTCATACATTTCTATTGAAAAAATATTTTTTTTAGTAGTTTGCAGTTATATTTTTTATTGAGTAATTTATTATTTTATTTGTATTCTACTCAAGCGAAGCGATAGGAAAACCTTTAATTTATCTACAGCATATTTTTTGGTATTCATAATGTACACCAATTCGTAATAAAGATTAATCAAAATAGTGATTTGGCACTAAGCTTCGCCTTAAGATATTGAAATAAGTTAAAATATCTGCCATTATAAACTATGAAAATTTTTTTTTAACCTTACGTACTTAACACAGTTAATAATTTTTTTGTTTCATCACTTTGCATGACTTTATATAACTTTTTAAAGATGTGATGAATTATTATTGTGATGATTTATCCGGTCACCGTTTTTATTAATAATTTTTTACAACAGTTGAAAGAATGTGACTTTACTGGGGTAACTCGTTCTAAGGCCACATTGTATACGGTTTTGTGTATGAATTATAAATTTAGATCAATTTTTTTTTTGTAAGAATTTTAATTTCTTATAAGAACCTAAGCGTGGTTAAATATTACAAGAGGAAAATGATAATGCAGTGTCTTGGAGAATAACATAACAACAGCGTTAAACTTTGTTAGGTTGCAACATTGGATTTATATTCTTCCTTCCCGCGTCCTTCATCCATGTTTTAATTTACAGTCAGTAATTTTTTTAATGGTTTTTATTGCAAGTGTTTTAATTAATTTTATAGAGAAATATTGCACATTAATTCGTCCAAACGCCGTTTTAGGTTGGTGAAATGATTGTTGTAATGTGGATTTTAGTTTATTTGTAAGTTGTCTTAGTTTTTAAATGCGAAAATTAAAATATCTTTTGAACATAATTGATTCAGAGAACATACATTTGTAAGTAATGAAAATAATTTCATAAGATTTACAAATGGATAAAAATTTAAAAATATAATAATTTTAACATTTTTCAGAAAAAATATAAAATTTTGGTTATGTGTTCAGTTTCCAGTTTAAGATGGTAGCCGTGTTGAATGCTGTATTTTTATCCCGCCAGAGATCGCATGAGCGTGAATAGTGTCTATTTAGAATAATAAGTACTAGCCAACTTGCCTGAAGAAAGATTGAAAAAATAATAATCGTTAGGATAGTGATGTTAAATTAATTTTTATTTTATTTCTTTGGTTTATAATTAAGTGGGTGGGTATTTGAGTAACTATTTACAAACCTAATGATTTAAATTTTTGCAGCCAATTGCCAATAATATTTAATAAAACACAAAACATTTCAAATAAAGCAAAAATCTCCCGAGAAATGCTTAAATTGCATCTAAAGAATCGCTGTGAATTTTTTCAAACATATAACATGTTAAATAACAGAAAAAAGGTGTTTTTAATAATTTTTCGAAAATAGTTTGAGATTTCTTTCTATCAAATTTTTTTTACCAAAATTTGGAATTCGAGTGCGTATAAACATATACATTTCTTTACTTTCTATAAATATAGTATGCATATATTTTAGATATAAACCTTTTGGAAGAAATTTTCTAAATGATAATTGAAACACTACCAAAATCCATTGCATAGTTTAGAAGAAATAAGCTCACAAACGGATAGCGTCTTCATTTTGTACTATTTAGAGACAGTAATTATTGGCCTGAAGAGGAAGCTACAAGCCAAAAATGTGTATATTCTTGGTATACCTTATATAGTAGGTTAAAACGGAGGTTAAACGGACAAACGTAGTCTAGAAACGTTCGATTTCAAGCAAAAAAAACTGGTTTTTATTTATTTTGTAAATAATAATATAAGAAAGAAAAAAGTAAATCAAGTGAAATTGTCACAGATAATCTTAGCAATAAAACTGTATTTTTTTAAAGTTGTTTCCTTTACGCGTTCATACATTTCTATTGAAAAAAAAATTTTTTAGTAGTTTGCAGTTATATTTTTTATTGAGTAATTTATTTTTTTATTTGTATTCTACTCAAGCGAAATGATAGGAAAACCATCAATTAAACCATCGAGTAATCAAAATAGCTATTTGGTACTAAGCTTCGCCTGAAACATTTATATAAATTAAAAAATCTCCCGAGAAAAAACAAATTCTGATTTCCAGTCGGTCGCACCTAAGCCACTATGCTATTTATATCTCTACGCCACCGAGTAGAAAATTTGGTATTCACATGATAAAATAAAGTTGGCTACTTCCATGTGGATAAATCTAATAAGAAATTATTGTGGAATAAAATACTAGCATTTATTGAATTATTTGGCAGTTTTAAATAAGCCGACGTAGCAAAGCAATGCGATGTTTAGTGCACCTGTCCGCAAATCGATAAACTGTGTTATATAGGTGTTTCAGGCTAATCATGATTAATTATGATAATTTGTTAAGATTTGTGCTTTGCATTAAAACCTTGCCTAACATAATTATCTTTAAAAATAATTATATTTGAGAAGTAAAAATTTCTTCCCATTAAAATAAGAATTTGAGGAAAAGTTGATTAAAAAACATATTATCTGAGATGAAGAAACTGAAATTACATTTTTCGAAAAGTGTCCTGTTTGTAACGGCTGGTTAAAACAGAGTGGGTTTGACGATTCCTTAAGAAAGCGTGTTGTAAAATAATCAGGACAACCGCTCTGTAATATATAATTCAAGAATCACTAAAGCAAGGGTAAGCTCACAATAAACATGTCAAAACTTGAGGTGAATTGGTTTCCGAAATAAGGGTCCAATGATAGGAAGTCCAGTATGATTATTATTGCAGAATAATGCATTAGGCAGAGTAACTGGATAAGGTACTTTAAAGTTAATTAGGTGAGCGGCTCATTCACATAGACGTATAAATATATAGTAAACATTCAAATATTTCTTTACATTTCGATAAAAAAACATAATAATACAGACGCACATACAGAATACGACATAAGTACACTCACAGATGAAAAATATTAAAATGCTTTCATTACGTTTCCAGATAAAATATTTATCGTCGTAGTGGGGATCTTCCTACTAGGAACATCCCAAGCGAGAGGACCACCTGGATCATGTGATCCAAATGCACCACCGGCAAACTGTCCGGTTCACGACCCCGAAGGCCCAGCAATACACCTACCACATCAAAGTGACTGCAACCAATTCTATGAATGTGACTGGGGAGTAGCCTATCTAAAAAAGTGTCCAGGAATCCTTCATTTTAACCCGGTATTGGAAGTCTGCGACTATCCCGAAGATGCGGGATGCCAGTGTGAGACAGGGACAACAGCAGCACCAACCGCAGCACCTACAGCCCCAACTGAGGCTCCGATTGAGCCACCATCTTCCGCTCCAACTGCCGCACCAACAGTGACTCCTACATCAGCTCCATTGATATGCAACCCGACTGCTGGACCACCGACATGCCCCGTGCACGATCCCACAGGACTAGCAGTCCATCTACCACATGAGAATGACTGCACTAAGTTCTACGAGTGTGACTGGGGAGTAGCTTATCTTCTGAGTTGCCCAAGTGGTCTTCACTTCAATCCAACACTGCAAGTATGTGATTGGCCCAAGGATGCTGGATGTGCTTGCTCGGGAATCGCAACAACTGCTGCCCCGACCGCAGCGCCAACCGATGCCCCAACAAATGCTCCAACTGATGCCCCAACTGACGCTCCAACTTCAGCACCACCGACTTGCAACCCATCTGCTGGACCACCAAAATGCCCCGTTCACGATCCAACAGGACTAGCCGTCCATCTGCCCCATGAAAATGACTGCACTAAGTTCTACGAATGTGACTGGGGAGTGGCTTACCTTCTTAGTTGCCCAAGCGGTCTTCACTTCAATCCAACACTGCAAGTATGTGATTGGCCCAAGGATGCTGGATGTGTGTGCTCTGGTATCGCGACAACTGCTGCCCCGACCGCAGCGCCAACCGATGCCCCAACTGATGCTCCGACTGATGCCCCAACTGACGCTCCAACTGCGGCACCAACCCCTGCTCCAACATCAGCACCACCGACTTGCAACCCATCTGCTGGACCACCAAAATGCCCCGTGCACGATCCCACAGGACTAGCTGTCCATTTGCCTCATGAGAATGACTGCACGAAGTTCTACGAATGTGACTGGGGTGTAGCTTACCTCCTTAGTTGCCCCAGCGGTCTTCACTTCAATCCAACACTGCAAGTATGTGATTGGCCCAAGGATGCTGGATGTGTGTGCTCTGGTATCGCGACAACTGCTGCCCCGACCGCAGCGCCAACCGATGCCCCAACAAATGCTCCAACTGATGCCCCAACTGACGCTCCAACTTCAGCACCACCGACTTGCAACCCATCTGCTGGACCACCAAAATGCCCCGTTCACGATCCAACAGGACTAGCCGTCCATCTGCCCCATGAAAATGACTGCACTAAGTTCTACGAGTGTGACTGGGGAGTGGCTTACCTTCTGAGTTGCCCCAGTGGTCTTCACTTCAATCCAACACTGCAAGTATGTGATTGGCCCAAGGATGCTGGATGTGTGTGCTCTGGTATCGCGACAACTGCTGCCCCGACCGCAGCGCCAACCGATGCCCCAACTGATGCTCCAACTGATGCCCCAACTGACGCTCCAACTGACGCTCCAACTGCGGCACCAACCCCTGCTCCAACATCAGCACCACCGGCTTGCAACCCATCTGCTGGACCACCAACATGCCCCGAGCATGATCCTAAGGCACCTGCTGTCCATTTGCCTCATGAGAATGACTGCACTAAGTTCTACGAATGTGACTGGGGAGTAGCTTACCTCCTTAGTTGTCCAAGCGGTCTTCACTTCAATCCAACACTTCAAGTATGTGATTGGCCCAAGGATGCTGGATGTGTGTGCTCTGGTATCGCGACAACTGCTGCCCCGACCGCAGCGCCAACCGATGCCCCAACTGACGCTCCAACTGACGCTCCAACTGAAGCTCCAACTGCGGCACCAACCCCTGCTCCAACATCAGCACCACCGACTTGCAACCCATCTGCTGGACCACCAAAATGCCCCGTGCACGATCCCACAGGACTAGCCGTCCATCTGCCCCATGAGAATGACTGCACTAAGTTCTACGAGTGTGACTGGGGAGTTGCTTACCTTCTGAGTTGCCCTAGTGGACTCCACTTCAATCCAACACTGCAAGTATGTGATTGGCCCAAGGATGCTGGATGTGCATGCTCTGGAATCGCAACAACTGCTGCCCCAACCGAAGCACCAACCGATGCCCCAACTGAAGCTGTAACCGATGCCCCAACTGACGCTCCAACTGATGCTCCAACCCCTGCTCCAACATCAGCACCACCGACTTGCAACCCATCTGCTGGACCACCAACATGCCCCGAGCATGATCCTAAGGCACCTGCTGTCCATTTGCCTCATGAGAATGACTGCACTAAGTTCTACGAATGTGACTGGGGAGTAGCTTACCTCCTTAGTTGCCCTAGCGGTCTTCACTTCAATCCAACACTTCAAGTATGTGATTGGCCCAAGGATGCTGGATGTGTGTGCTCTGGCATCGCGACAACTGCTGCCCCGACCGCAGCGCCAACCGATGCCCCTACTGATGCTCCAACTGATGCCCCAACTGACGCTCCAACTGACGCTCCAACTGCGGCACCAACCCCTGCTCCAACATCAGCACCACCGACTTGCAACCCATCTGCTGGACCACCAAAATGCCCCGTGCACGATCCCACAGGACTAGCCGTCCATCTGCCCCATGAGAATGACTGCACTAAGTTCTACGAGTGTGACTGGGGAGTGGCTTACCTTCTGAGTTGTCCGAGTGGACTCCACTTCAATCCAACACTGCAAGTATGTGATTGGCCAAAGGATGCTGGATGTGTGTGCTCTGGTATCGCGACAACTGCTGCCCCGACCGCAGCGCCAACCGATGCCCCAACAAATGCTCCAACTGATGCCCCAACTGACGCTCCAACTTCAGCACCACCGACTTGCAACCCATCTGCTGGACCACCAAAATGCCCCGTTCACGATCCAACAGGACTAGCCGTCCATCTGCCCCATGAAAATGACTGCACTAAGTTCTACGAGTGTGACTGGGGAGTGGCTTACCTCCTTAGTTGCCCAAGCGGTCTTCACTTCAATCCAACACTGCAAGTATGTGATTGGCCCAAAGATGCTGGATGTGTGTGCTCTGGTATCGCGACAACTGCTGCCCCGACCGCAGCGCCAACCGATGCCCCAACTGATGCTCCAACTGATGCCTCAACTGACGCTCCAACTGACGCTCCAACTGCGGCACCAACCCCTGCTCCAACATCAGCACCACCGACTTGCAACCCATCTGCTGGACCACCAACATGCCCCGAGCATGATCCTAAGGCACCTGCTGTCCATTTGCCTCATGAGAATGACTGCACTAAGTTCTACGAGTGTGACTGGGGAGTAGCTTACCTTCTGAGTTGCCCTAGTGGACTCCACTTCAATCCAACACTGCAAGTATGTGATTGGCCCAAGGATGCTGGATGTGCATGCTCTGGAATCGCAACAACTGCTGCCCCAACCGAAGCACCAACCGATGCCCCAACTGACGCTCCAACTGATGCTCCAACCCCTGCTCCAACATCAGCACCACCGACTTGCAACCCATCTGCTGGACCACCAACATGCCCCGAGCATGATCCTAAGGCACCTGCTGTCCATTTGCCTCATGAGAATGACTGCACTAAGTTCTACGAATGTGACTGGGGAGTAGCTTACCTCCTTAGTTGCCCTAGCGGTCTTCACTTCAATCCAACACTTCAAGTATGTGATTGGCCCAAGGATGCTGGATGTGCATGCTCTGGAATCGCAACAACTGCTGCCCCAACCGAAGCACCAACCGATGCCCCAACTGAAGCTGTAACCGATGCCCCAACTGACGCTCCAACTGATGCTCCAACCCCTGCTCCAACATCAGCACCACCGACTTGCAACCCATCTGCTGGACCACCAAAATGCCCCGTGCACGATCCCACAGGACTAGCCGTCCATCTGCCCCATGAGAATGACTGCACTAAGTTCTACGAGTGTGACTGGGGAGTGGCTTACCTTCTGAGTTGTCCGAGTGGACTCCACTTCAATCCAACACTGCAAGTATGTGATTGGCCCAAGGATGCTGGATGTGTGTGCTCTGGTATCGCGACAACTGCTGCCCCGACCGCAGCGCCAACCGATGCCCCAACAAATGCTCCAACTGATGCCCCAACTGACGCTCCAACTTCAGCACCACCGACTTGCAACCCATCTGCTGGACCACCAAAATGCCCCGTTCACGATCCAACAGGACTAGCCGTCCATCTGCCCCATGAAAATGACTGCACTAAGTTCTACGAGTGTGACTGGGGAGTGGCTTACCTTCTGAGTTGCCCCAGTGGTCTTCACTTCAATCCAACACTGCAAGTATGTGATTGGCCCAAGGATGCTGGATGTGTGTGCTCTGGTATCGCGACAACTGCTGCCCCGACCGCAGCGCCAACCGATGCCCCAACTGATGCTCCAACTGATGCCCCAACTGACGCTCCAACTGACGCTCCAACTGCGGCACCAACCCCTGCTCCAACATCAGCACCACCGACTTGCAACCCATCTGCTGGACCACCAACATGCCCCGAGCATGATCCTAAGGCACCTGCTGTCCATTTGTCTCATGAGAATGACTGCACTAAGTTCTACGAATGTGACTGGGGAGTAGCTTACCTCCTTAGTTGCCCTAGCGGTCTTCACTTCAATCCAACACTTCAAGTATGTGATTGGCCCAAAGATGCTGGATGTGTGTGCTCTGGTATCACAACAACTGCTGCCCCGACTGCAGCGCCAACCGATAACCCAACTGATGCTCCAACTGATGCCCCAACTGACGCTTCAACTGACGCTCCAACTGACGCTCCAACTGCGGCACCAACCCCTGCTCCAACATCAGCACCACCGACTTGCAACCCATCTGCTGGACCACCAACATGCCCCGAGCATGATCCTAAGGCACCTGCTGTCAATTTGCCTCATGAGAATGACTGCACTAAGTTCTACGAATGTGACTGGGGTGTAGCTTACCTCCTTAGTTGCCCCAGCGGTCTTCACTTCAATCCAACACTGCAAGTATGTGATTGGCCCAATGATGCTGGATGTGTGTGCTCTGGTATCGCGACAACTGCTGCCCCGACCGCAGCGCCAACCGATGCCCCAACTGATGCTCCAACTGATGCCCCAACTGACGCTCCAACTGACGCTCCAACTGCGGCACCAACCCCTGCTCCAACATCAGCACCACCGACTTGCAACCCATCTGCTGGACCACCAACATGCCCCGAGCATGATCCTAAGGCACCTGCTGTCCATTTGTCTCATGAGAATGACTGCACTAAGTTCTACGAATGTGACTGGGGAGTAGCTTACCTCCTTAGTTGCCCTAGCGGTCTTCACTTCAATCCAACACTTCAAGTATGTGATTGGCCCAAAGATGCTGGATGTGTGTGCTCTGGTATCACGACAACTGCTGCCCCGACTGCAGCGCCAACCGATAACCCAACTGATGCTCCAACTGATGCCCCAACTGACGCTTCAACTGACGCTCCAACTGACGCTCCAACTGCGGCACCAACCCCTGCTCCAACATCAGCACCACCGACTTGCAACCCATCTGCTGGACCACCAACATGCCCCGAGCATGATCCTAAGGCACCTGCTGTCAATTTGCCTCATGAGAATGACTGCACTAAGTTCTACGAATGTGACTGGGGTGTAGCTTACCTCCTTAGTTGCCCCAGCGGTCTTCACTTCAATCCAACACTGCAAGTATGTGATTGGCCCAATGATGCTGGATGTGTGTGCTCTGGTATCGCGACAACTGCTGCCCCGACCGCAGCGCCAACCGATGCCCCAACTGATGCTCCAACTGATGCCCCAACTGACGCTCCAACTGACGCTCCAACTGAAGCTCCAACTGCGGCACCAACCCCTGCTCCAACATCAGCACCACCGATTTGCAACCCATCTGCTGGACCACCAACGTGCCCCGAGCATGATCCTAAGGCACCTGCTGTCCATTTGCCTCATGAGATTGACTGCACTAAGTTCTACGAATGTGACTGGGGAGTAGCTTACCTCCTTAGTTGTCCAAGCGGTCTTCACTTCAATCCAACACTTCAAGTATGTGATTGGCCCAAGGATGCTGGATGTGTGTGCTCTGGTATCGCGACAACTGCTGCCCCGACCGCAGCGCCAACCGATGCCCCAACTGATGCTCCAACTGATACCCCAACTGACGCTCCAACTGACGCTCCAACTGAAGCTCCAACTGCGGCACCAACCCTTGCTCCAACATCAGCACCACCGACTTGCAACCCATCTGCTGGACCACCAAAATGCCCCGTGCACGATCCCACAGGACTAGCCGTCCATCTGCCCCATGAGAATGACTGCACTAAGTTCTACGAGTGTGACTGGGGAGTGGCTTACCTTCTGAGTTGCCCGAGTGGACTCCACTTCAATCCAACACTGCAAGTATGTGATTGGCCCAAGGATGCTGGATGTGTGTGCTCTGGTATCGCGACAACTGCCGCCCCGACCGCAGCGCCAACCGATGCCCCAACAAATGCTCCAACTGATGCCCCAACTGACGCTCCAACTTCAGCACCACCGACTTGCAACCCATCTGCTGGACCACCAAAATGCCCCGTTCACGATCCAACAGGACTAGCCGTCCATCTGCCCCATGAAAATGACTGCACTAAGTTCTACGAATGTGACTGGGGAGTGGCTTACCTCCTTAGTTGCCCAAGCGGTCTTCACTTCAATCCAACACTCCAAGTATGTGATTGGCCCAAGGATGCTGGATGTGTGTGCTCTGGTATCGCGACAACTGCTGCCCCGACCGCAGCGCCAACCGATGCCCCAACAAATGCTCCAACTGATGCCCCAACTGACGCTCCAACTTCAGCACCACCGACTTGCAACCCATCTGCTGGACCACCAAAATGCCCCGTTCACGATCCAACAGGACTAGCCGTCCATCTGCCTCATGAAAATGACTGCACTAAGTTCTACGAGTGTGACTGGGGAGTGGCTTACCTTCTGAGTTGCCCCAGTGGTCTTCACTTCAATCCAACACTGCAAGTATGTGATTGGCCCAAGGATGCTGGATGTGCGTGCTCTGGAATTGCAACAACTGCTGCCCCAACCGCAGCACCAACTGATTCCCCAACTGACGCTCCAACTGCGGCACCAACCCCCGCACCAACATCAGCTCCTTCGACGTGCAACCCATCTGCTGGACCACCAAAATGCCCCGTGCACGATCCCACAGGACTAGCCGTCCATCTACCCCATGAGAATGATTGCACTAAGTTCTACGAGTGTGACTGGGGAGTAGCTTACCTTCTGAGTTGCCCGAGCGGCCTTCACTTCAATCCAACACTGCAAGTATGTGATTGGCCCAAGGATGCTGGATGTTCTTGCACTGGAATCGCAACAACTGCTTCCCCAACTGAAATTCCAACTGAAACTCCATCTTCTGCACCAACTGTCACAACATCTGCTCCATCGAACTGCAATCCTTACTCTTCACCACCAACATGCCCCGTTCATGATCCCACAGGTCTCGCTGTCCATCTGCCTCACGAGAATGACTGCACAAAGTTTTACAAGTGCGACTGGGGAGTTGCCTACCTGTTTGACTGTCCAAGTGGACTTCACTTTAACCCAACTCTTCAAGTCTGTGACTGGCCTAGAGATGCTGGCTGCGCATGTGTTGGGATTTCAACCCCTCCTCCATCCACCTGCAACCCATCTTCTGGACCACCAACATGCCCTGATCACGATCCCACTGGACTAGCCGTCCATTTGCCTCACGAGAATGACTGCACTAAGTTCTACGAGTGTGACTGGGGAGTTCCGTATCTTCTTAGTTGCTCCGGTGGCCTTCACTTCAATCCAGTTCTCCAAGTTTGTGACTGGCCTGAGGATGCTGGCTGTAATTGTGCATAGATTGTAGCCATTTTTCCATTTCTTTTATTAATTTAACCAACTGGTTAATAATAAGGCAATGCCGGCAATATTTGTAAGACTTATTTATTTTAAACTGTTTTGTCGTTATTGTAATACTGCTTAAAATAATAATTTAAAAAAATGTTTAACTATGTTTTATTGAAATCTCCTTCTTCTTGATTTTTTAAAATTTGAACAAGTGTCTCAATTGCTCCTAACCGTCTTTTGCAATTGAAACAATGTCATTAATTCCTTAGTTTTTTGTGAGATCTATGTTAATGTGGAGGGGAATGAGATGGGAAAAAGATGTGTAGAAGTTATTGTTTTATTTCAGATCTGTTACCAAACACGGCTAAAGCTATTTAAAGCAACATTTCAATTTCGATTTGTGGTCTTACACTAGGGCAACACTGAGAGTATCTTCCACTCTGATATCATCCGTTCTCAGAAATATGCTTATATGTCCGCATGTGTGTGTGTGATTGTTAAAAAAATGGAAGAATTATAAGTCGGTGATGGCTAAGGAAGAAATAGCACAATCAAGTCAACGTATTCTTTATTTATTAATTTTTGGGAAATTGACAGTTTACATTTAATCAGTTTGTACATAAGTATTATATAGTAAAATAAAACAAATTATGGATTTCCTCCTTGTGACTTTACCTCTACTGAGACAGCATAATTTAAATTTGTGAGAAAGGAATATTAATTAAAAAAATTATACAAAAAAAAGATTAAATAAAACGAAAAATTTACAAAACAATACATTTATAGCCATGGAGAGAGGTTGTAGATATAAATCAAATCATAATAGAGATATAAACAATAGAGACATAAACATTATTCACAAACCATCAGAGAAATATTCTTTTATGGACCTCTTGTATTTGGTAAGTTCGCAACTGAAAATATCAACCTTAGATAATACGCTATTCTTGAGTAGGGCCATGACAAGAGTCAAAATAATAGAAGACTCTGAATGAGACGATGTATGATGGAAATGCCCTGACTGCCCTCTCTGCCTACCCCTGCAGCGAAACGGCGTGATGATTGATTAGTTAGTTCATAAAAACTACAGTTATTAAAACTAAAATTACAGCTTTACAGTACGTTTACAATAACATTCTACTGACTAAAGAAGTATTACAAAGTACCAGTGTTGGCTTATCAGCCACAATCACAGAGTTACCATATTGACAATGACAAGAGAGATAGTATGTTGAAAAATTAAAAACAAAGATAAAGAACATCTAAATGTGCACTTCAACATTTAAAACAAATTTACAATGCAAAATGGAAAAAATCAACCCGTACAAAGAAATGTTGCTATAGTATATTTTTAAATATCGTGTTAAAATTTTGTTTGCCTGAGATTGAATCCTCCTACCCAGGAAATGGAGTTAATAACTCTACCTACCTCGCCAAATGCCTATCGGGTAGGACCGACAATTATTTCGTATATTAACTGCTGTAAGGTCATCCGATTTCATAAAAATGCGTTTGTGTTCGCGTGCGTGTTCGTATGCATTGTCATCGACAACGAGTATATCTGTCGAGTTTCACGTTGGTCGGATGTCAGAAAGTGGGTTAATTTCCATTTTCAAGATTTGCAATCAGTTACGTAAACAAAGGTGAAATTCAAATTAAATGCATCAAATAGATGTATTTAATTTTCACCTATTTTAGCCCTTAAATAGAGTGTGCTGATGTAGACATTTTCGTCGAAAATATATGCAGATTCTCACCGAGAAAACGAGTATTTCTGATTTATTAAAATTCTGTTAAAAAGGTGACAGCAGGCCCTTTCCTATAAAGCTCAATTTTTTTTAATGTATCAGAACACGTGTTCATGCAGCAGCGTTATTATGTAATGACGAAATGTGAAAATATTAGTATTTTTACTAACATCGCCATACCACATTCGTGTTTTACTGATAGTTTATTAGGAAACCAATCAATTCACCAGTTAAAGGCCTGCAGTCCTGTTTTTCAAAGGAATACGGATAATTTGAAGAGATTTTTTAATAAATTAACAATATTTTATATCAGTAAGTTATCTCCTTAATCCTTAAAATCATATTACTTGTTTCTTTTTGTCCTATTTGTCATTCGAGTGAGTTTTTATAATTTTTAAGTGTGTTAAAATTTTACACATCGTTTGAGTGTTATGGTTTTTTTTAAATTTTATCTTCCTATTTGCATAGTAACTGAGTTTTTATATATGCTTGTTTTGATTTATTTTTGGAATTGAGTAAAACTTGTAATAAAAATTTGTAATATTTAAATATTGAAGATAATTTTAAACGGAAAAATCAAAAAAAAAGTCACATCTGGGATAAAAATTTTAGGTTTTACTCATAAAGTTATTCCAAAAATAAATATATAATTATAATATTTGGATGATTTGTATAGCGCCGTGCAAAATCTCCTCAAGGTGCTGTACAAATATATAATACACATCTTCAATGATCTTTGTTACTACTAACTTTACTATATATGAGGATAATATACAGTACCATACCTACCTGGTAGGTCACTTAAGATTAACATTAAATAATTGTTTATTAGCGAAATTTGATACAGGATTTAGGACAGAATTGGAAAATTGTATATAACTGGACTTTCTCTCAGGAATGGTATATTTAATTTAAGGGTATGACAGCTTAAAAAGGTAAGTTTTTAGTTTAGACCTGAATTCTGTTGGACTTGTTATGGACCTTAGTTCCTGAGGAAGTTTATTCCAACCCTTCGGCCCAGATACTCCGAAAGCGCGATCACCAAACTTAGTATTTGGCTTGCGCTTAGGTTCCATCAGTCTGCCTACAGCTGATGATGTTGCTGATCTAAGAGTTGACTGCATCAGACCAGTGTTTTCCGGGACGCATAGTTCAGAGATGTATATAAATACTCATCGTCGAGTCAATGGATAAAATGAAAATAGGAAGATTGCATTTAGTTCGAGTTGAATCTTGTGATCATAAATGATGGCAACTAATAAAAATGTGCGTTACGAAAAATTAAGATAATGTTGATAGTTTTTATTCGAAGTATGATACAGTTAAAATTGTCCCATTATCACAGTTGGTGAATCTGCGTTCAAGTCCCAGACGAAGTTTACAAATTTCATTCTTTTGGAATTTCACGAGCATTTGTTCCTCAGTACAGGCAATTTGCCTAGCTAGGAACAAATATCGACTAGACAAGACATAATAACACTTGTACACATGTAATTCAAATTAATATGAATCACTGTGCACGATATTTAATAATTGTTGCTTTTGATTGAAAAATTAGGTTGGTTAATGTATAACTACTTCTGTATATAACCTCGTATTGATCAGGGCCGGACAACATTGTAACTAGTCATGTATGTCATCATAATTTTTTTAGTAAAATTAAGTCTGTTACCGATCATCTAGTGCTTCAAAAGGATCTCGATACACTAAATAACTGGTGTACCTACTGTCAATGATATGCACTTAAATGTTACATTTTAAACTGAACTCGAAATAAAGTTATAAAGAATTTTTCCTATGTCATTAATAAGATTATTCTTAAAAAAGTGTTTAGAGTCTATAAGAGATCTAGGAATTACTCATGATTCTAAATTCATATTTGATTTACACATTAATGATATCAAGTCCAGATCACTTAAAATTATGGGATTTCTTCACAGAATAAGTAAACTCTATCAATTCTAACCCTTTACTAGGACTTAATTAGAAGTAAACTTGAATATGGAAGCAATATTTGGAATCCACATTATTGCAAGTATGAAAACATTATAGAATCGGTTAAAAAAATGCTAAGGCTGTATAATCTTTCAAATGTGGACTACATGACCATCTTAGATCATACGACGCACGTCGTGAATACTTCAAGATTAATACACTTAAAATAAGAAGGCAATTGACTGACCTACAGAGATGTGATTTATTTCAAATAAATCCATTTCAAATGGAAATGCGAAATGGGTATTTTCCATTTTGCATTTTAAATGCTTTTTTAAAAACCATTCTGCATTTTGCATTTTAAATGCTTTTCTCAATGCATTTTCCATTTTAAATGCTTTTTTGCAACATTTTTCCTACTATCTCCACTCATTTTTTTTTCCTTAGCCCCAAATATCAGTCAGTCCTCAACCTCGCTATGAGAGTTACATTTATCAAGTTGCTCCCTGGTAGGAGCCCTGGCAATTGAGTGATACCATTACAAAAAATACTGATTCAAATACTGAACATGTCCGACGCTGTAATATTAAATGTTAGATAGCAGTTTCTATGTTTTTACGTTGGCAACATTAGTCCCGCGCAAATTTTTAGTGGTTTCATATTCTGTAGTCGTGGTGTTTTTGGATTTACAATCATGTAATATGTTTTTTCTACATTGATGTCCATTATTAAATGACAAAATTTGTTTAAAAATTCTATAATTATTTTGATTGTTTGACCTGAGAAACCATTTTGCATTTTTAATGCATTTTGAAAATAGGTATTTTGCATTTTGCATTTGAAATGCTTTTCTAAAAACCATTTTGCATTTTGCATTTTCAAATGGAAAAGTTTTGACCCATTTCCATTTTGCATTTCAAATGGTTTTTGGTACCCATTTTGCACATCTCTGCTGACCTAATATGTTTGCATATAAATTATCCACTGCCAAGATGACACCTCATTATGTCTTAGCTATATTAATGTCCCCAATTCCAATTATTTTTCACCTGAATACATTCAAAAATAATATCGCCTATTTTAGCCCTCTGACCCAAATGTGTCGACTGTATAATAAGATTGAGTGCGCAGAAGTAGATATTTTCGTCGATAAAAATAGACAGTATAAGGGGGTATTTCACTATGTCGGGCTAAATATCTGACTAGCTATCCGTTGGCTGGCTTTAAAGATCAGAATAACTTCGTTATTCAACGGCGACCGTTTCACCATTGTTTCGAGCTTCCGGATAGATAACACTCAAAATAGTCTGGCAACATCGCAAAATGTTTGCAGTTTCTCCATCTACTGCCACGGCTGTCATGCGTCACAGTCCGCACACCGCGAAGTGTGCATTTTTTTGGTTATTTTATGTTGATTGTCAGGTCATTTTAGATAGATTCGTGTCGAATTAATACATTGTTTCTTATTTTGAACACAATCAAATAATTCAGGATGGATCATACAAGCATTCAAATTCATTCAACAAAATTCGACTCACTTCTCAGCTGTCAAACTCGGAATGTTTTGACGCCATCTTTGATTCGAGGAATAGCGCCTAACGTGAAGTTCGAGCACTGATTAGTCAAATCGAACTTTAACCCGAGCGTTAGCGTTATTCAGATATAGTGAAAACGAAAAAAATGACTAATCCGCGGATTAGTGCTTAGTCAGAACATAATCAGAGATAGTGAAATACCCCCTAAGAGATTTAAAAAAAAAGTTCTGCTGCTTCTAAATAATGTTTAGATAATTATATTATGTATCACTGTACCTCTTGTGTCTCTTGTCTCTCCTAGTATTATTTGTCATTTTACTGACCTTATGTATAATTTTATTGATTTATTTTATTTGATTAACACAAGACTTAGAGGGTCTATGGTTTTTGTGGTATTTTATCATCCATGCTAGGGAAGACCCTGTGTTATGGCGGGTTAATTTTACAGTTTGTAATCTATACATTACTATAATATGAAAAAGAAAAATGATGTAAAGCTAGTTTGGGTTGCAAAAAGAGAATGGAGAAGTTAGAGAATTATAAGAGATGAAAAATTTGAGAAATTATTAGTAAATAATTTGACGGCCGGCATAGTCCAGTGGTAACGCATTGGACTGCCATTCCGAAGGTCGCGGGTTCGAACACGGCGTGCGCAAATAAATTTTATTTGATTAATTTGTGTTATTTCACAATTAATTAATTAAAATAATATATAGTATATTTGCGGCACGTTCCAGAGTGGAAGATACTACCAGTATCGCCCTGGTGTAAGACCACCATTCAGAATTGAAACGTTGCTCCAAATGGCTTTAGCCGTGTTTAGTGACTAGATCTGAATAGCCAGGTACTTCCCCACCTTCCTCTTTCCCTTCCCCACTTACCTTCAGCCTCACAACATCCCCCAATTGGGGATGCCATAGTCTCACTGGCTCCAGACGGGAGCAGTTGGGACTCTTGTGAGGTATTCACTATAAAAAAAAAAATAGATCACACTAATTAATAATGTACATACTATACCGCTAAGTTAGGGAATAAGGATATATTATGTTTTGTCTGAAAGGTAATAGAGTGTAGAAGTGTAAGGATCCATTTTGTAATTTGTTTTTTAAAGGAATGGGGTTGACTCACGGTTTTTAGGTTTTCAGGGATAAGGTTAAAGATTTTAGGAGCTAGGAAGAAAAATTGTCTTTCAGCTGACGTGGTATGTAGTGAAGGTACTTTGTAGTGACCGTTGGTTATTGTTCTGGTGGTGTAGTTGTGTTGAAAAAGAGTTTTGTTTTTATATTTGAACAGGAAATGTATTAGCGAAAATTTTAGGTGGAGCTTATTTGTTTGGTTTTTTAATTGTACGTAACCTGTATTTAATTGCATTTTTACCTGTATGTTACAGTGCGTAATTTTTGTGCAATTGTAGATTTTTGTCTGCAACTTAACTGGATAGTTCTCACGTAAGTGAGAACATCTGTAAAAAATCCAGTATAAATAAATCAAAACCTTGCTCAGAAGTCGTAATGTTACTGACTAATTTTTTGCGCAATCTGTCATTGCTTTATTCAGACGTAGCTAAGTACCGACAATTCTCTTCGTTAAATGCAACTATTTTTCAGTTTGTATTTTATGTTTTGTACTGTGTTGTCTACATACATGAAATAAAGTTTTTTTACTACGTTAGATCTACACAGGAAGCCCTGATGAAAATAATTCTCCTCAGAGGCTGTCATCTTTGGGGATATTGCGTAGGGGGTATTTTTTAGGAGAGGAAGTTCTGGGAAGGAAAAAAGGTATGAGGGTGGGTAGGAATCTAGGGCTCAGTATGTCCAGGAGTGACGAACATATGAATATATTCCTGCCACTGCGGCGCAAGGCGATGGGTCGAGACACCAGTTGGAGAGGTCAAAGAGTCTGCCTAAACCAGCCTCTCCCGATCTGGCACCCCACGCATTGATGGGCAGGCGCATCCTGCACACACCTCACCCAATGAACCCGGGCACCCCTGCAAATCACCAAACGTAGCAAACCACTTTGGTGACCTATAGTAGTGGTGTTGGTTATCCAATAAATGGTTCCCCGGGCGGTGGTGCCCAAACCCTTTGCCCTGGCCTGTAAACAACTTATTATTTTTGTTACACTTACACCACACAGGAGGCCTCGAGGAAAATAATTCTACTCAGGGCCTTTGTAATCTTTATCTATATAAATACAAACCTAAACGTTCTTTTGTTCAAAATCTTAGCTCTTGGGTTCTTAAGTATTGTTACATATAAGATTTGTAATAAGGTGTGTGCATCACTTTACTTACATCGCATCTATGGTTATGGTGTGTGGGACCTTTGAGTACTTACACATTGTCATTTTGATATTGGTCAAATTGACAGTCCTGGAATTCTGACTTGGAGAGTTGCCAAACCTGAGGGAGGAAGAATCTGTGATTTGCATTGGAAGCAGTGGCCATTCTTTGATCACCAGCCCAAAGCAGTGGGCATTCCTCTTGGCTGAAGTTCGACTAACACATTCGCCAATTTTGTGAGCATCAGCTTTTGGATATAGAGCATTGACTATTGGATTGATTGAATCCGATGACATCTTCCGATCTTGATTGGTTAAGAGAGACCCTTTTGGAGACCAGTAGCCTGAGGCTGTTTTGTAATGGACTACAGCATTCTTTTTTGGGTAAAATATAAACTGGCATAATTGCTGTGAAGAACCGGAATCTACTACTTCGCATCAAGAACCAACTGGTATCACACTTTATCATTTTACCTATGCAAGTCCTGTGCCAGACAGATTTAATAGTAGGATGCTATATAATTTATTTTTTCATTATGTCTTTTTATTGCAATACATTTTAGTATTAGTAAATGTTTTTTTTTATTTCTAGATATAAACCCATCCTCACATTCATTTGTTGCCATTTAATCCATTTTAAGTCCCAACGACAATTTTCTATGGAATTTCGGAATACTCCCGAGGTATCTAAAATGTGCTACAAATTACTTATTTTTGAAATTGTCGTTAAAAAAATACTATTTTAGAAACTAGATTAAATTATCTTTGAAAAATTTGCATTTGAAAAAAATATTGATCTTTCTTTCTATACAATACATTTTTAATATCAAACATGGAAATGTTAACAGATAAACTTACCAAAACATTTTTACTCAGAACGTCCATAATTTTGAAATAGTTCGATGTTTATAAAACATATTCCTATTGTAATCAGTAATAAAACTGTCAATTTACTTTTTATGCCGTTTATACAATAAAAATTTAAACATAATTTTTTGACTTTCAGCTGTCAATGAAAAAATGCAGCCAATTCGTAATCATGCACTTTGACAATTTAAAAAAAAATTATCTACGTAATAATGTATAAATATTTGATTCAAACTGTGAAGAATAATTATTTATCTTTCCAATTACGAAAATATCACATATCTACGCATTATAGAAAAAAAAAATAAAAATAATTTTATAATGTATTGACGTCCCGGTCAGATCTGTCCTTCAGAGGTTATAATAAACAAAGAGTTAAATTAAACAACTTTGTGTCTACTATTATTGAAGTAACGTCCGGCGTACCTCAAGGAGCACATCTAGCACCGCTTCTTTTTAACTTGTTTATAAACGACATTATTAGTATTTTTTCTCATACACGCTTTTGGCTTTTTGCGGACGACAATAAGATTCTAAAGATAATAAAAAATCACGATGACTGCCTTCTTTTCCAATCGAATATCGACTCTTTCAATGATTGGTGTAAAATTAATTGTTTGAAACTAAATGTCGATAAATGCAAAATTATGTCCTTCTATAGATCAAAAAAACCGATTGTCTTCGAATACAAACTTAATAATATTTGCTTAGCAACTGTTACATCTATTAAAGACCTTGGTGTCTCTCTTGATAGCAAGCTTTCTTTTCGGGATCACATAACTGCAATCGTTAATAAATCCCTCAAACTACTTGGTTTCATCACTAGAATCACTTCAAAAACGTAAATACCCTTAGAACTCTTTACTGCTCCTTGGTTCGCCCCCATCTTGAATATGCTTGTGTTATTTGGTCTCCTTTTTATTCTGTCCACATTCGACGTCCATGTTCAACATCGGTTCTTAAGAGGGATTGCTAGGAGGCTAGGTTTAGAAAAAGGCAAATACTCATATGACGAAATTGAACCTAAACTCTAAACCTCTCTCCTTTGGAAGTCCGTCGGGAAAGAAATGACCTCATTTGCTTCTTCAAAATCATAAATGGTATTATTGATTCACCTACTCTACTGCAACTCATTCATTTCAATATCCCCTCGCAAAGACTCAGACATAATGAACTGCTCTTCTTCAACCATCATTCGACAAATTATGGATATTATTCACCATTGTCCAGAATGTGTAGACTGGTCAACTCAAGTCAAAACCTTAACTTTTTTGGGATAAGTCTAAATGATTTTTGCCAGTCGCTAAACAAGTGACGGAATATTATGTGTCCTGTGGTCCTGACCCACGGCGTATTCTTGACTTGATTCGACTTGTCACTTTATTTTCTTATATTATATATACCATATGTCTTTGCTTTCATGTACCTTTGTCTACTCCTATATTTTTCATTTTACTGTATTCGTGTTAAATTTTTTTAAATTTTATTTTTATTTTTATTTTTTTATTATTATTTTTTTCTTAGGTTTGTCAATAGTGATTCATATCAAAGCACTCGAAATACAATTACATTAATTAAACTTGGTTGATACTATCACTAATTACAGACAAACACAACATTGATGAACACAACACTGTAAGTACAGAATAATGTACATGTATGCACCTACATGCATACATGTATACACACATACAAACACTTACATACACATTTCATACATTTCAATTAATACCATAATCGGTTGTCGGTGCGTGTGTGATGTAAAATATTCCCCCGTATTCCTGAGTAAATGCGTAATATTATCCAAAGTTCAACGAACTATATTGGAACTGATAAGTGTGTATTAAGTCATATCAGACGATTGATACCAATATTTAAAAAAAATTAATTATGAAAATTATTATATGTTTGAAATGTGTATTTCTGTTGTTTACTTTTTCGACAGTTATTTATCTTTAATTATAACCAAAAGGTACAAAGGTCAATGGTAAAATTTTCATTCAAATCTATATTGAAGTCATTTCTTATTTATTGTATGGTTGTGAGGCTGGAGGCAGATGGGGGGGGAAGAAGATGGAGAGGGGAAGGAGATGGGGAAGAGGAAGATTGTGAAGCACCTGGCTATTCAGATCTGGGCAATAAATGTACTGAAAATACTGAAAATATACTATAACCCGTGACTTCCGAATTCATAGTGTTAATTCACCCCTCAAAGGGTCAAGGGGGAAAGGCTCTCGATTAGCAATCCGAAGGCGTGCGCAAGAATTTTTTTTGAAGAATTTGTGTTATTTCACAAAATCATTAATTTACAATGGAAGATGCTCTGAGGAACTAGCGTCATTGATCCCTTCGGCACCGGTGCGTAGTCGGGATACACGCCAAATGCGCGCCCAACATTTGTACACGGTTGAAATTTGTCACATGAGAACGGGTCGCTTCTACGATTCGTTCTTAAGTTCAACAGCTCGGCTGTGGAACGAACTGCCGGCCTCTGTGTTTCCTCCCTCCTACAACATGGGACTCTTCAAGACCCATGTTCACTCCTTCCTCTCCACAAAAAGACCCTCCACACAGCATCCCCAAAGATGACATAGGCCCTGAGGGAAATTATTTTCTTCAGGGCCTCCTGTGTGGAGTAAATATATAAAAAAAAAAAAATTGAAATAATATATGAAAGACACTCTCAATATAGCCCTGGTGTAAAACCACCATTCAGAATTGAAATGTTGCTTGAGATGGCTTTACCCGTGTTTGATGACCACATTTGAATATCCAGGTACTCCCCTACCTTTCTCTTTCCCAACTCCTTACCCTGCCCACTTCCTTCAGCCACAGCATACCCCAATTGGGGCTGCCATAGTCTCACTGGCTCCTGACGTTTGGGAGCAGTTGGGACTCCTTTGCGGTATTATTGCGGTACCCTTTTTTATGCTCCAAAAGCGAGGACTTCTGCCTATCAGAACGCCCCAGTCAACAGAGCGACTGAACTGCTCAACGAGTCTGCATTGACCATCGACATTTTTAACGTAACCTACAGGCAGTTTAACAATTATCTTTTGACGTATGTCACAAAGTAGTGAAACTGACCTTTTTATGTGTTTTGCTATACTTTTTGTCTAATTTGTAATCTTCTCCATAATGTATTGGTGAATAACCGTTTTACGGAGAACATGAAAAATAAATAAATAAATAAAAAATAATAAATAATTCACATATAAACCATTAAATATATTAGAAAGTATTAAAAAAATATTATTAATAATTGCGTCACCAAAGTGATTAGTTGATAAAAAAGATAAGAATCATAACTAGGAAAATTAATAACATTTAGTTGTTCAGCTATCTCTATTTACTTTTAAAATATTTTCTCAAAGGGTATAAATGCAACTTCAAAGTGAATAAGTGTTTTATATAATTTAGTTATTCTATTGATGTCCGTTGCGTTAAAACTATTATCATCGAGCATTTACTATTTTACTGTGTGAAAATTCAGGAACATGTCTGGTAAGTTTATAAATCTAGGATTTAGAAAATCTTCTGAAATTCATTGCTAATTTTAATTAACGCCTCTAATCTAGACAAAATCATAGCATGTCATCGCTGTTTTTAAACGTAACCCAAAATGATCATTCTAATTCAATTTCAAATAGATTCGCTGTTTTTAAACATAACCCAAAATGATCATTCTAATTCAATTTTAAATAGAATCGCTGTTTTTAAATGTAAACCAAAATGATCATTCTAATTCAATTTTAAATAGAATCGCTGTTTTTAAATGTAAACCAAAATGATCATTCTAATTCAATTTTAAATAGCATCGCTGTTTGTAAACGTAACCCAAAATGATCATTCTAATTCAAATAGAATTGCTGTTTTTAAACGTAACCTAAAATGATCATGTTAATTCAATTTCAAATAGAATCGCTGTTTTTAAACGTAACCCAAAATGATCATTCTAATTCAATTTTAAATAGAATCGCTGATTTTAAATGTAACCCAAAATTATCATTCTAATTCAATTTCAAATAGAATCGCCGTTTTTAAACGTAACCCAAAATGATCATTCTAATTCAATTTTAAATAGAATCGCTGTTTTTAAACGTAACCCAAAATTATCATTCTAATTCAATTTCAAATAGAATCGCTGACATTCAATTTTAAGCAAATGGGACTTATACAAAATCTTATTATTTAAGAAACGACAAGGAAAAGGAAGCTACAAGCCAAAAATGTGTATATTCTTGGTATACCTTATATTGTAGGAAATAGGCATTAAAATCGCTTGACAAACGGAGTCTAGAAACGTTCGATCTCAAGCACAAAACTAGTTTTTATATATTTTATAAATAATTTTATAAGAAAGCAAAAAAAGTTAATCAAGTGAAACTGTCACAGATAATCTTCGCTATAATATTGTATTTTTTAAAAGTTGATTCCTTTATGCGTTCATGCATTTCGATTGAAAAAATATTTTTTTAGTAGTTTACATTTATATTTTTTATTTAGTAATTTATTTTTTTAATTGTATCTATTCAAGCGAAACGATAGGAAAACATTCAATTTATATTATGTATATTATTTGGTATTCATAATATACACCAATTCGATATGAAGATTAATCAAAATAGTGATTTAGCATCAAGCTTCATCTTAAGACAATCGTCTGTCGATACAAACATCTTCTAATTTTTTAAATTCAACCAAAGAATTGGTAGACTTAATATGATTTGGAAGAATATTAAACATAAGTGGTGCCTGATATAAATAGTTTCTTTGACCAAAATAAGTTTTAGAATGTAAGGCCGCAAAGTTACTCTTATCGATTTCAAAAAGATTCCTAAATTTTCAGTATTTTATTAACATTTTAATTTAAACATTATATAATCTAATGTAATCACAGACATAGGAATTAATAGACGAGAAGATAATGGCGAGGGGTAAAATCAACTGTTGAAGAACGAAGGGAGTAAGGCTGACTGTGATTCGTCAATAAATCAATCTGACAGTAAATAGGCATCTCGCATTATAATATCACCATTTACTTCTTAAAAGTAAAATCTGCTTTTGAATGAATAGACATTTTTACATGGGAGCGCAAATTACTCGCCACGTTATGAACAAATTTGCAAAGTCCAAATTCGGCAAAAAAATTCGGTTCTATTTTCAGAGTCGAATATTTCGTTTAAGTATTTAGTTAAGACACTTTTATAAATGTTCATAATTTACTTCCCAGCAACCAACCAGCTTTGTGTTTCGCGTCCAGACGTTTCTCGGTGTGATAGTATATGTTTCTAAAACTGATCTATATTATACGATGTGAATATGCTTAAAATAAAGTAAAATAATGCTTATATATGGAATGTAATACGACAATTGGGTTTATTCTCTTTTTCACATCTATTTTTACAAGTTTTCATAGTACAAGTCAACATTTTGCCGTGTTATTTCGTAAAATGAACCGATGATGCCTCGACCATAGTTCGCACAAGAATGATGACGTCACGTTTTCAAATTTCACTTGAGGCCATACGCGAGCCCAGCCGGCTCCAATGGAACCGGTATGGGGAGTGGGGATAATACGCTTTTAATCACTTAGGGCAGGTCTACTAATATTCATATGTCTATGAATGTAATCTATTTATTTATCTCACTTCAATCAGTCTGTGTTTGGTTGCAATATTCTATCAATTTCGTGTCCCAGATTCATTTTTCATGAACGCTGTGAATTTGTAGAAAACCTAAGTTTATTTTTTGTAAGAGATTGTTAAATTGTTGTTAAGTTTTATGCCGTAGTAAATACCAGACGCCGTGTATAGATGCCTTTACGATTGCCATATATTGTCAAATAACTTGAGATTTATTATATGGTGTCATGAAAACCGCTTGCAACTTAACATAAGCAAATGTCAAATTATGAGGTTGTATCGAATAAAGAATCCAATATTTTTTATGTCGTTAGTATCTGTCACGGAAATTAATGACTTAGGTATTTGGTTTGACACGAAACTCAACTTTATCAAGCATATAGAAATAATAACCAATAAAGCTATGAAAGTGTTGGGATTTATTTTAAGGGTATCTAGCGATTTCAATAATGTCAATACTGTAAAAACATTATATATGTCACTAGCAAGGAGTCATATAGAATACAATTCCACGGTTTGGTCCCCAAATTATGAGGTTCATTCACATGCGATTGAAAGAATCCAAAATAAATTTTTAGGATAGTAAATTTTAAAATGGGCATTCCTAGAGAATACCTAAATTGCGAAAACATACTTTGTTTATTAAATTTAATAAAATTATTTGATCGTAGGATAATTTCCGATTTAAGCTGTTTGTATAAAATCATTAATTCAATGTTTGATACCCCTGATTTATTATATGTAATCTGTTTTCATACTCCAAGCAGGTCGGTTACAAGACAGTACCTACCATATTATTGTAGCAATTCTATATCAACGTCCCAATATCACACTCCTATGCGACGGATTCAACAGCTAGGAAACAAATACTCCGATGTTGTTGATATATTTAGTACATCAATTTCAATATATAAGCATACCTTTTTGAAGTTTTTGTCATCAAGTAGGAGAATATTTTGATAAAGCTATTTAAATTGACTATTTAAAAACATTATTTTGGATTATTTATATTTTGTACCAACATACTTTGTGGATCAAATTCAACAATACTTTCAGTTAATATTTGTTTTAGTGCAAGTATTTTAAACAGTCGTTTATTGCACTATTTACGAGTATAATTTCGTAAATATTGTTATATATATGTGCAAAATCCTTTAAAAAGCGTATTATAAATAAAAAAAATAAAAAAATCTGATGTTACATTCTCCCCAAAGATGATATTAAAATTATAAATTGTGTTTCTTAGGGACTCCTGGGTGGAGATAATTAAAAACATGGGTTTTTGATTTCAGGAAAAATCCTTTTCGCTTTATTTGGGCTGCTCTTTATCGGAGTTTCCGCCAAAATCACGCAACCAAAGGCTAATGGTTCCACCTGTGACCCAAATTCTCCGCCCCCAAATTGTCCGGTGCACGATCCTAGCGCCCCGGCTGTCCATCTGCCCCATCAGAGTGACTGCACCAAGTTCTACGAGTGTGACTGGGGGGTGGCTTACCTGATGTCCTGTCCACCCACCTTACACTTTAATCCGGTCCTGCAGGTCTGCGATTATCCTGAGAGGGCCGGATGTAAGTGTGCCACCGGGGTGCTGCCGACTTCTCCAACTCCTGGAGGTGGTTGTTCTACTCCTTCTAATACAACTCCTGGTGGGTGTGCTACTGAAATACCTGTTACCTCGCCGCCTCCTATTTGCACGACGCCAGGATCAACTACAACGGGTTCTCCTCCTGTTTGTACTACTCCAGCAGCAACAACGCCAAAGCCAACTACACCTACTCCAACCACACCAAATCCCACAACACCAAAGCCAACCACACCAATTCCAACCACATCAAAACCAACAACTCCACCGCCAGTTATCTGTACAACTCCAGCGCCAACTACACCAAAACCAACAACTCCACCGCAAGTTATCTGTACAACTCCAGGACCAACCACACCAACTCCACCCACACCAAAGCCAACAACTCCACCACCAGTTATCTGCACCACCCCTGCACCAAATGACTCCGTTACTTTTCCTTCTGAACAACCAACGGTCTGTGATCCGAATTCCGGACCTCCAAAATGTCCTGAATATAACCCGGATGGTTCTGTGGTTCATTTACCACACGAAAGTGACTGCACCAAGTTTTACAAGTGTAATGGAGAAGCTCCATTCCTTCTTTCTTGTCCAGATAACTTACACTTCAACCCAGTATTAGAAGTCTGCGACTACCCCAGTAATGCAGGCTGCTTATGTGCAAATATTTCTACGTAACAGTCTTACAAACTAAATTAATACAATGGTAGAATTTCAGAATTCTTTATTTTAGCGTCATTACTACAAAAGACGACATTGTTTTTGATCTGACGTTTGTTATAGCTTAAGTTCACTACTGAACTCTAGCGGTAGAAATGTGAATTAAGCTTCAGTGAATTTATCTATACCCTTTCCGATATTTTGGCCAAACAAAGATACTTCCAAATTTGTTTTCAAATTTGTTGGACGAGTTGTTTCGGAGAATTTGAACAATTCATCAAATTTCAACATTCATTTTCAAGTTCTGTGAAAGATTTTTTTATGTTCTGTTTTTATTTCAGTTTTGTCAAGTAACTAGCCTGTGATTACACTATAACAGAACTTAAATAAGACTTTCACAGAACCCGAAAAAGAACGTTGATATTTGATGAATTGTTCAAATTCTCCGAAACAATAATCTATAAAACTCATCATGTTTATGATTTACTGTTAAAATTTAAAAGGAGCACCATGTCAATGATAAACGGTTCAATGCATGTACATATATACACACACACATTTGCACACGCATTTATACACTAAACACGTCACCGTCACTACAATTGAAATGGTTAGTGTTTGTAAATTGTTTTCACTGTAACCAATGCATTGTTTGTTTCTGTAATTTAAAATAAATTTACATATCTGTTACTCTGATCAATTATTGAATTGTTGATACATTCATGTAAGATTGTACTTGTAGAAATAAATGTTTGATGACTCAAATAAAAATCGCAATCTTTCTTTTGTAATTATTTTTCTTTTAAAACGAACCGCTCAAGTTTCCCAACTGAGTTCCACGATAACTCAACACTTTGATAAATCTGCCATAGGTCACCATAAGTGGTTCGTTACGTTTGGTGACTTAACAAAGGTGCCCGGATTCATCAGGTGAGGATGTGTCTGCCCACCTGCTGCGTGGCGGGCCGGATTTGGAGAGACTGGTTGATGGAGGTCTTTGGATCTCTCCAGCAGGACTTTCTCAACCCACCGCTTTGCCAGTGGTTTGTCTTGGCTTAAGAGGATGCTACAAACCAAAAATTTGTACATTCTTGGTTTGCCTTATATCGTCACGAATATGGGTAATGGGCATTAAAATCGCTTGGCAAACGGAGACAAGAAACGCTCGATTCCAAGCGCAAAAGTGGTTTTTATTTATTTTGTAAACAATTTAGAAAGCAAAAAAGTTAATCAAAAGAAAATGTCACAGATAATCTTAGCTATAATACTGTATTTTTTCAGATGTTTCATTTACGCGTTCATAAACTTTTATTGAATAAATACATTTTTTAGTAGTTTACATTTATATTTTGTATTTAGTACATACATTATTTATTTTTATTCTATTCAAGGGAAACGATACTAAAAGCTTCAATTTATCTAAAGCATATTTTGGGTATTCATAATGTAAACCAATTCGTTATAAAGATTAATCGAAAATAGTGATTTATTTTTATTTCTTGCTAGTACACTCATTTTAGGACAGGAGGAAATTACAATACATAAGTCGGAACAGAATACAAAAGATGAATACATACAGAAGTCAGTACATACAATTTTACATTGGCATCAAAATATCAAAAATACAACACTGCATAATATTTTTTAAAGACAAGTTAAGTAGAATAAAAAAACAGTAAACAAATAAAGGAACAATCAAAAATATACAAATATGGATTTACTGATTTTCATTTTTAAAAATATTTAAACCATCATTGTTAGTTTTTATTTTTTTATTTTTCTCAATGGTTTTATACATTTCTGGAAGCCAATTATAAAGTGTGTAGGCAATGTAGTTTAAAGATAATAATTATTTAGCATTAAGAGGAAGCCAAAATGTGTACATTTTGGTGTTCCTTATATAGTAGGTAATAGGCATTAAAATCGCTTGACAAACGGAGTCTAGAAGCGTTCGATTTCAAGCACAAAACTAGTTTTTATTTATTTTGTAAATAATTTTATAAGAAAGCAAAAAAGTTAATCAAGTGAAACTGTCACAGATAATCTTAGCTATAACACTGTAATATTTCAAAGTTGTTTACTTTACGCGTTCATACATTTCTATTGAATTTTTTTTTGCAGTAGTAGCTTACATATATATTTTTTATTGAGTATTTTATTTATTTATTTGTATTCTACTCAAGGGAAACGATAGGAAAATCTTCAGTTTATCTAAAGCATATTTTTTGGTATTCATAATGTTAACCAATTATTTATAGAGATTAATAAAAATATATCGATACTAGAACTCATCTGATTCAATATACCTTCTCGTAGACTAAGAAATAAAGAACTGCTCCCTCAATCAACACTCATTTATTTATTTATTTAACGCCCAGAGGGCTTTTACATGGTTGGTAGTATAATTTTAATTTGACAAATACTTTCAAACATAAAAAATAAGAATAAAATTACATTTGATAAAAGCTATGTAACAAGTTATACAAACACAAGAAACAAAAACAGAAAATTACAGCTATTTGTTGGTTTACATGATGTGTTTAGGAGTATTGTTGAAATAAATGTTTTAAATGATCCACAAAACTTGCCAAGTTGGTATTGAATATGTCAACATCACCCAAGTAATGATTTCCCATGGTGTGAAGTCGTTGTATCGGAGAGTGGGCAATGTAGTTACGCTTATGTGTGCTGCTGTAGAATATTGTATTTTGTCGTGTTGTTATTGTGGGTGTATGTATGTTTATAAGTTGCAGGAGTTCACAACAATTCTAAATTTAGAGTTAAGTATTTTGAATAAGAACGTTAAATCGTTTATTTTACGTCTATCTTCTAATGTATGTATTTTTAGAATATTTAATAAGAAATTGTATTTTAAGTCTTCGACAGGGATTTTTAATTTAAAATTTATAAAACGTAGAAATTTTTTTTGTATTCGCTCAATGTTGTTAATTTGAATTGTATAAGATGGAGACCAAACTACTGAGTTATATTCAATTAGACTTCTTACTAGAGATACGTATAATAGTTTAATGGCTTGCAAAGAATTAAAGTTTTTAGTTGTTCTTAATACGAAGCCTAGTGTTTTCATACCTTTGTTCACAATTTGATGGATATGATTGGTAAAACTTAGTTTTTCGTCCAAAATAATTCCAAGATCTCTCATTTTCGTGACTCTTTCTAAAGCTATGTTATTGATGGAATATTCGAATAAAACAGGATTTTTGTTTCTGAAGAAAGTCAAGGTTTTGCACTTTACTACATTAAAAAATAAATTATTTGAACGCACCAATCTCTAAACTTACTAATATTTGACTGTAGTATATGGCAATGATTTATATCAGTTATTTTCTTGTATAGTTTGACGTCATCTGCAAAGAGCAATACCTCGACATCGTTGAAGCAATTGGTTATATCATTGATGAAAATGAGGAACAAAACCGGGCCAAGGTGACTACCTTGCGGTAGGCCACTGGTAGCCCGGAAAGCTTTCGACATCCAAGATTTTATTTTAACGAACAGTTTACGATTTGACAAATAGCTACTAAACCATTTTAGCATGTTATCCCTTATTCCTAGAGCAAATAGTTTTTGGATTAGTAGTTTATGGGATACTTTGTCGAATGCCTTCGAAAAGTCTGTATATATACAGTCGACTTGTTTATTTTCTGCAAATTATTGTATAATGAAGTTTTGAAATACCGTTAAGTTAGTTGCGGTGGATCTTCCTTTGATAAAACCGTGCTGTTTTTGATTAATTAATTTTATTAATTTGGGATAAATTTCATCAAGGACCAATGATTCAAAAAGCTTTGGCAGTACTGACTGTATACAAATGGGGCGATAATTAGCTATGTCAGTATCGTCTCCTTTTTTGTAGATCGGTGTAATGAAGCTAGATTTCCGGCGGTCTGGAAAATGTCCAAGGGACAAGAGACGGTTAAATAGTAATGTAAGTGGTTTAGATAATGTATTAGAGCATGTTTTGAGGAATATTGGTGGAATGTTGTCTGGGCCAGCGGATTTGTCAGTGTCTAAGGAAAGTAATTTTTGTTCGCAACACTTTTGTGTGATTTGGCAGTTTGTTAAGTTTGTGGTCATATTAAATTTGTATTCGGGTATTTTATCATCTGGAGTGTCTTCATCATATACATTTTTGAAGAAGTCCGAAAAAAGGTTTACAATATCCTGTGTATTGTTTGCACTGATTCCATTCATTTGCATTATTGTCTGTGTTTTCATTGTTCATTTTTTTAAGAAATTTCCAAAGGTTTTTGGATTTAAAGACAGTGCCCTCGACAGAGGTTATGTACATTTTGTAACATTGTTTGGAAAGATCTTTACATTTTTTCCTAGTTTCGCTAAAGATTATATAATCTCTAGGTAGGTATTTTAATTTCATTTACTGATTTCTTAATTGATTTCTAAGTAAAATATCAAAAATTATTAATGGTTATTACCCCAGCAAAGTTTCCCCAATTAGTGTAATGTTTAAATTTGACTGAATGCCTTTATGTTAGTTATTCCCAAACGATGACTCATAGGGTTATTTTAATAGCATAATTAAGTACTTCATAGTGCACTCATATTTGCATTAGGTTTGAAGATATCTAGTAGGGGTGAACGAATTATATTTGTTTGTTCATTAATTAGAATAGCTTTTGGATTATTAGAGTTTTTGTTAATTTCTAATTGCTCTAAAAGATTCAGTTTACGGCCTTTATTTTGTATGTGTAACGGAGTTGGTTTATTATTATCATTAAGTGAGTGATTTTCATCTAGGAGATGTTTGGCAAATTGAGATTGTATTTTATTATTATTTTTTAAATTAACAAAAACTCTAATAATCCAAAAGCTATTCTAATTAATGAACAAACAAATATAATTCGTTCACCCCTACTAGATATCTTCAAACCTAATGCAAATATGAGTGCACTATGAAGTACTTAATTATGCTATTAAAATAACCCTATGAGTCATCGTTTGGGAATAACTAACATAAAGGCATTCAGTCAAATTTAAACATTACACTAATTGGGGAAACTTTGCTGGGGTAATAACCATTAATAATTTTTGATATTTTACTTAGAAATCAATTAAGAAATCAGTAAATGAAATTAAAATACCTACCTAGAAATAATATAAATTTATCGTCTGTAAGTGGGCTACCCACAGTTTGATAATGCCTTCAGAGGGCGAAACAGCTGTCACGCGTAATAATAATTACACAGCAGAACTTGTTTAAAAATAAACTGTTTTTATAAACCCAATAATAATATTATTGTATATATAAAAAATAAAAAAATAAAATGGAGTTCTACAAATTAAACTTAATAACAATAAAAAAATTATATAATCATTTATGGATTTACTTTGTTTGAATTTTCTGTGTTGACTCTTTTTTTGCTGAAGAGAGGCTGTAAGCTCTAATGAAAACCAAGCCGGGTAGGTATAGCTTCTTGGTGTGTAAAAAGGTACATAGGATTCAATAGTATTAGAAAAATATAAATAAAGTTTATCTAACAATTCATCAACGCTTTCGTCGGATAAAAAAGACCAGTCTGTATTTGAGAAATGGGAGTTAATTGAGTCGAAGTCGGCTCGTTTAAAGTTTAGGACGCTTTGTGAAGGTTTCCTTTCATTATCACATGTCATATTTAATTTGATATATAGGGGAGGATGATGATTATCTATATCTATGATTATCTATTATCTATATTATCTATACTCGACTTATTATGCTTATAATTCACCATTGTCCAGAATATGTAGAATGGTCAACTCACCTCAAGACCTTATTTTTTTTGGTATAAGTCAGAATGTTTTTTGTCGCTCACTATACAATTGAGGATATTTTGAATCACTTTAGTTTTAGTAAGGACTTGACTTGACTTGACACTTCTATTTCATTTATATTTTCTTATGTTTTCCCTGTTTGTCTCTGCTTTTATATACCATCCTTTACTCTTGTATTGTACATTGTCCCAAATCTCGTATCGCTTTCTAACATATTGGACGTAAGTCCGTTAAACTAACTAACTAACTAACTAACCATCACGCCGTTTCCCCGCAGGGGTAGGCAGAGAGGACGGACCGCCAAACAACTCGGTCTTGGCTCACACTCTTTGCCTCATTCACATTCATACATCGTCTCATACATACTCCTATATTGTTCTGACTCTTGACATGACCCGACTCAAGTATCTGATTATCTGACTTCTGCTACCATTCACATTTGCATCGTATATTCTCCTTACACTTCTTTCTTCGCTCATTCGCTCTACACGCCCAAACCATCTAAGCGTCCATTTCTTGATCTTACTCATTACGCTTACATCAGCCTTGCACTCTTTGCGGATCTCCACATTCCTCACACGATCAAACATGGCTTTACCACACATACGCCTCAGGGATCTCATTTCAACAGCATTCAATCTACTTTCATCCTTTCTTTGACAGTTCCATGCCAAACCTCCATACATCAGGGTAGGTACCAGCACTCCATTGTGGACTGCTAACTTCGCTTCTTTGGACAATTTTTTGTTAGCACCAACTGCGTTCAGTCCTCCATTAATGGAGTTACCTACATTTACTCTTCTTTCAATATCTCTGTCAGCCTTCCCATCTCTCTAGAACATACTTCATAAATACACAAACTCATCCACCTGCTCCAAGTATTCCTCATTCACAACTATATTGCACACTGTTTTCGTACTCTCTCTTTCAAACACAATTACCATCAAGTCCGTTAATTAATTAATACATAAATAAAATAGTGATTTAGCATTAAGCTTCGCCTTAACGATGGATTATCAATCAGACGGACCGCCCTCCTTTGCACAGAATCATCATCAATTGCTGGGCGTACTTGATCTGTATAGTGTTAGCAGTTGGTTACTAGTTTCTTGTAAGCTATATTTACACCAAGCATCCAATATTTTTATTTCGAAGAAGAATAAGAGTGACTTGCATGTTCGACTTTCCCATTTTATCTTTACAATCGATCAAAATACTTTTGCCAATTGATTAAAAAAGATTATCCTCAGTCTCGATGTAAGCCTAGCGAAGCAATGTATTGGAATCCGAAAGATTAAATAATGATTTCACTTATTTTTACGAACTCTGACGTTGATAAAATAATACGAAGGATTACCAGTAATCAAGGTTCACTTATTTGTTGATCGTGCTAATCTGTTGCAAATATTAATAAGCAAATAATTGTACAAGTGATAAAATTCCTTTGGATCATTTCGTTAGTGTCTGTAATGTACTTCCTACAAAACGTAATACGTATGATATTATTATTATTAATAATAATAATAATAAGCCTTTTATTCTGAACTTCTGTTAGGTACATTAATATTAAAAATGTTTTGTTTGTTATAATATATCCCGAAGCTCAGTTTGCCTCTTGGCATAGGCCTCCTCTAACAATTTCCATTGGGACCTGTCACGCGCTACTCTTCTCCATTGATGTCCAGCCGTGAGTTTTAGGTCGTCTTCCCATCTCATGTGTTGACGTCCTCTACTTCTCTTGCCATCTCTGGGATACCAGTCGGTGATATTTTTACACCATTTCTCTTGTGGGTTTCGGATCATATGACCTGTCCATCTCCATTTTTGTTAGTCTATTCGGGTAACTATATCGGCTACATTAGTTATCTCCCTTATTTTGCTACATCTCACTCTGTCCTGTTTTCTTATTCCTGTCAAACTTCTCTCCATGGCTCTCTGGCAGCGTTCCAACTTTTGTCTGTGGCGTTTGGTGAGTGCCCAAGTTTCGCATACATAGGTGATGACTAGAATTATACACGTGTTGAAGACTTTCCTTTTTATTTGCATACTTAGTTCCTTATAAATAACTACAATATTGTACTCTGCACTCAGCTTCCAAACACAAGCTAATGATTCTATGGAAGAGTAGTATTCAAATCTCTTAATATATAAAAACCCAATGTAAATACGATTCCACGTGTAATTCCGTTATTTCTTTAATAAATAAATTGCTGATTCTAATTTGGGAGGCGTGTTTTGGGACTTGGGTATTGTCGCCCTGGGAACCAATTATTGGATAACCAACACCTTTTTCCATTGGTCACGCCCGTATGACTAAACACAGCATCCCAAAAGATAATATAGACGCTGCGGGAAATTACATTCCTCGAGGATAAACCGAAACACAACTCTGTATTGGCACTCACTAATCGCTTCATTATCAGTCATACATCGTTTCATACATACTTTTCGGTTATTCTGACTCTTGAAATGACCAAACTCAAACAATTGATTCAATTTGTCAAGTGCAACGTCTTCTGTCGTCTTTGACGGCCGGCATAGTCCAGTGGTAACGCATTGGACTGCCATTCCGAAGGTCGCGGGTTCGAACCCGGCGTGCGCAAATAAATTTTATTTGATTAATTTGTGTTATTTCACAATTAATTAATTAAAATAATATATAGTATATTTGCGGCACGTTCCAGAGTGGAAGATACTGCCAGTATCACCCTGGTGTAAGACCACCATTCAGAATTGAAACGTTGCTCCAAATGGCTTTAGCCGTGTTTAGTGACTAGATCTGAATAGCCAGGTACTTCCCCACCTTCCTCTTTCCCTTTCCCACTTACCTTCAGCCTCACAACATCCCCCAATTGGGGATGCCATAGTCTCACTGGCTCCAGACGGGAGCAGTTGGGACTCTTGTGAGGTATTCACTATAAAAAAAAAAAAAAAAATGTTCCCGATTTCTACTACAGCTAAGGCTGGCCGCATACATACGTTTTCCGTATTCGATTTCCGAATTCGTTTTCCGTATTCGGAATTCCGTGAGACTAGCGCAAACGTTCGTTTTTCTTCATTCGGAATGTATAAACGTCAGAACCAGTGTTGCCAACAAGGGCGATATATCGCCATTTAGGCTACTCAGAGCGAGAATCGGCGCCGAAAAAATCTAAAAGGCGACTGGTCGCCAATTAAGCTACTTCAAAAACATCAATTTTAAACATGTCCCGAAATTTATTTTTCTGGGGACAAATTTTATATTTTCTTGAAATTCTCTAGCCACCCCCCCCCAGGAATTTTTTTATTTTCAGGGGACAAATTTAATTTTTTTGAAATACTCTAGTCACCCCCCCCCCCACGAAATTTTTATTTTCACGTAAAAACATCAATTTTAAACATGTCCCACCTAACAGCAAATTCGGCTACTTTACGCTAATTTATGTATGAGAAACGGCGATATTAGGTCAAGATCCGTTGGCAACACTGAATTACTGAACGTAAATTTCCGAACGTGTGCGTCGGCACAAACAAAGTGTATGCAAGAGCTGCGTTCCACATGACGTCATTAGGTTTTTTCCATTCGGTTTCTCCGAACGAGCCGGCTCTCATTCGGAACGTGCGTAAGGAATTTGTTCCGTTCGGAACTAAAACGAACGTGTGCGGCACTTAACAGTCCAAGAGGGCTTTTTCTATTTTTGCGGTTTTTTTCGTATTTTCGAAGTCACTTGTGTCCGTAACAGCATATTCAAAAAAATATTTATCGTGTATGTTTTTTAGATACATGTATGTTATATACAACCTGTTAAAAATAAATAATCTAAAAAAATATTTTTCTTACTTTACAGCTGTTTATAAAATAGTAGTTTTCAATAAATCGCCAATCGACCTCAAGATTACTTTCATCTGCTACTACATACAACATGACAAAAATATATAAAAAATATTTTTTGATAGAACATATCTCAACCTATAGGACCCAACTTCTATATTTTTATATAATAGCTAAGTAACTGTGTGATATTATTTTGAAAAACTATGTAAATACACTAACTTTGAAGTCAATTTTATGTATTAAAAAACAGCAATTTGAAAAAAAAAAAAAAACCGTATAATTAAACAGTATTTATACTATCTTAATTGATAAATAAATTAAATTAATTTAAAGATTTAATTGGTGATATTCTATATTCATTTAAACTCTAAACACATATAAATGATTGCATTTTACATATTCAATCATAACGCGAAGATCGTTCGCCACAAGCGGTCGTTCGCGACGCTCTCTTCTGTAAAGTAGTGTTAAAAAACGTAAGGGTAATAGTTTATTTTCGATATACGTATATATTGTAGACATAAAATCAAAACGTAGACTTTGTTCATGTAATTTGAAGGGAGCGTGTCAAAGGTGAACAAGAATTTGAATAGCGTTGAGGCGAACGTTGTTGAGATGATTGTACCTTGTTATATATTACCTTCCAACTGAACAATATGTAGCAGGTCTTAATTATTGTCAACTCATCTCATTTACTTGCGCCCGCTGTGGATATGTACGAACGAGACAGCAGTATTATAATTGCTTCCAGCAGTATAGACGGGCAGACGTATCGTATTTCATGTGCCTAGTGTTATAGGGCTGTGCAAATAGGTGTTTAATTATAATAATAATTTGATTATTTAATTTGGCTATTATAGCTCTTCGTGAATTGAACAAATGAAAATAAAATATAATTATATAATATAATATATGTACATATATATATTTTTTTTGTAAAAGATTATATATAACTGTTTGAACCCGTTAGTCAATCTGCCAAAAAATGGTTTATCGGGACGTTATAAAAATACATATATAAAAATACATAAATATTGTAAAAAATTCGTAAATCATTTTACTGCCAAACTTTTTCACTATCACGATCTAGGCAAAAAAATAGCACAAAAGTTCTATTATTTGGAATATTCCAATCTGTAAATATCCCTTAAATTAATTTTCCCCCATCAGAAACACCAGATAAAGCAAACAACACAAACCTGACCTCAATTATTTGATTTCCCAAAAAAAAATTATTCGCACACGCCGGGATTTGAACCCGCAACCTCTGCAATCGAAGTCGAGAACCTTACTTACAATAAAAATATCAATATCCACTTATTCCAAGAAGGGAAAGACATTATTCTAGTATATTTTTAAAGTGATTGTTACCATACCAAATTTTGGAAGAATCTTAAATGTGTATTTATTTATAAGCCTAAAAAGTTTTAACGTAAAAGTGGAATCATTAGTGTTTATATGAAAATATCAATATTTCATAGGAAACTATAATAGTCATTTTTTGTTTTTAACGAGTTTTATTATTCACAATGTACATTTGTTACGTATAAATTTTATTAAATTAGCGACCGGTTTCGACACGTCCGTGTCATTAACTAGCTATTACAAAAAATGTCTAGAAATTGTTACATAGTGAATGCCAAAGAAATACAAAAAACAATAATAATATTAATAAAAATGCATAACAATAATAATAAAATATTATTGAATTTTATAAAATATATTATGATAAAACTATACTAACAGACCGAACGATTAGTCATAATAGACCCGGTATAGTTTTACATGAAAATATTATAAAAATAACTTATATCATTGATGTCGCTATTCCAAATTCCTGTAACATTCAAAAATGTGTTAATGAAAAAATAAGAAAATACACAGATTTAGGAAACGAAATAAAAAGAATTTGGCATTCTCAGACTATAAAAATATTACCATTCGTTATTTCGGCTACTGGCATCATACCTAGCTCTCTCATTAAAAATTTAGGCGTATTAGATCTATCAAAAAATTTATATATAAAGATGCAAAAGTCGGTCATTTTGAATACATGTAGGATAACGAAAGATTTTTTAAATATTTATGTTGAGGGATCAGTAGGATTTATAGGCCCTGTTAGAAGTTTTACCGAGCCGAACCCTCTGATATGAAAATATCTGGAGTCGGTGATTTTTTTTCCCATTTGATCTCTGGTGAGTTGACGTGTTGTTGTTCTTGATTGTTTTGTATTTATTTTACTTATATAATGCACTTGCATAGTGTTGATTGACTAGCTGATCATTTGTGGAAAAGTGAGTGGAAGGGTTTAGTTTTTCCTATAATAAATAATGATAATAATACTTGGATGACTTGTATAGCGCCGTTTTTGTGCAAAAACACCTCAAGGGCGGGGGGGAAGATTATGGGGAAGATTTAACCCGGACAACAAAATCGGAAGCATAAAAAAAATTATAAAAACTGTTTTTTATATGCCTACTCACTGTCAAAACCAAAACTTTTAATTAAATAAATGTATTCTCAACTGTGTTTTATATTTCAATGTTATGACAGCCTACTCACTGTAAAAACCTAAATTTTTAAATAAATAAAAGTATTCTCAACGGTGTTTTATATTTCAATGTTGTGACAGCCCTCATCAGTCGCAAGTCGGAAGAGCCGGCCGTTGGGGAGTGTGCTCATTGAATTGAAATATTTCCAGTATTTGGGGAAAAAATATTTTTTCCTAAATTCTTACAATTTTATAGGGAATTTTAGTTTACATGTTAATTAAATCAATACCTCTCTAATAATTATTTCATATGGAGAAGATGCAGATTTACATAAAACTTTGAGATCTCTTTCGACATTTATGTATTTTGAAACTAAAATAAGCATAAATAGTAGTGGTTAAACCCAGTAAAAAGCTCATAGTTTACTTATAAAATCAAATTATTTTAATCGTGGATATCCGCCAGTTTTTAAAAAGCCGTTCATATAATGTTTATCAACATATTAGGGAATCTCAAGGGAAAATTCCCACATTGTAGGGAAAAATTGAAAGCCAGCTACCACATAAACGGCTAAGATAAAACACGCTATTTTTAATTTGTCATCGGGAATGTTCGTTGTTGTCGATCGGGAGACCTCGGGTGTTTATGCCCGGATATTAGCATCAAACCACTTGTTCAGTAACGTTTTGGCGGAATTGTCTACAAAATACGATGAGGGCGACACAGTTGACCAATTTTTTAACTATTTTAGTAAATTTCGACAAAATCGTTATCTCTGCTACCCTCTTAATGTATTTTCTACTGATTCCGTGCATTCGGATGTCCGAATACGGAAAACGAATTCGGAAATCGAATACGGAAAACGTATGTATGCGGCCAGCCTAATATTCGCGTCATAAATTCTCAGTAGCACGTATCTCCATAGAAATATTACTTGATTTGGTTTAAGCTGTATTAACCCTTCGATGAGTGACAAGGTCTAGCCAGACCTTTTAAATGATGAAACTATTTCATAACTTCCTTAAAATTGGTAGCTACGCCGAATACAATGGGCGCAGAAATATATCGATTTCGCATATTTCGTAGCGGATTATTTTTTCGAAACCTATTTTGTGTAGAGTTAATGTAAAAAATTTGTTTTTCTCGGTGTCCGGATAACTCATCAAAATGACAATTCAACACACTTGTAAAAAGTGCTATAAAGTTATGGAAAGTGATGAAACAAAAACTAAGTAGGTAATAGATAACATATTTAACTATTTAACCTAGTTTTTGTTTCATCACTTTTCATAACTTTATAGCACTTTTTATAGGTGTGCTGAATTGCAATTTTGAGGAGAAAGCGTAACAGGTCAAAAATTAAATTAAAGAAACATTGTTTTAACGGGTTGATTAAAGAAATTAATAGAAATATTATTTTATAGTTCAAGTACAATGTAAAACTATACTGATTTGTTTTTGGGGTATTATGCCGTGTTGCGCTACCTCCTTCTTTAGCCAACGTTTCGGACAGCAATGCCTGATGATGGACACTGCAATGCTGTCCGAAACGTTGGATAAAGAAGGAGTTAGCGCAACACGGCATAACACCCCAAAAACAAATCACTATAATACTTTTGGCCGTGAACATCTCAAATCATAAATGCTAAACTAGTTCAATTTAATATTTCAAATTCTCTATCTGTTCTCTTCTCTATTGGAACTGGCAGAGAAATGACTGAATGCTGTAGAAATAAGATCTCTGAGGCGTATGTGTGGTAAAAACATGTATGATCATTTGAGAAATGTGGAGATCCGCAAAGAGTGCAAGGCTGATGTAAGGGGCCGTTCAAGTATTACGTAAGCATATTTATTACAATTATTTACCCCCTCTTCCCCCTTGTCACCAAAAGTAAGCAAAGCTCTTACCCCCCCCCCTCCCATGCTTACGTAAAAATTGGTACCTATATGCATTATGTATTCTGTTATTCGTTAATGTATTCTGTTTTTTTATTGATTCATAAGCAGCACTTATAAAATAGACTTAGGATAGAAGACTTTAATGCACATAATATTAATTTAAACAAACTTTATTGACACAGTGGGAATCCCCGAATATGTATTCGGTTTTCAAACATAGACAACAATGTGTGGGTTGCCAATGTGTAAAAAAAGATAACTACTGCTGAGCAGTGCTGACGTAATCACTATCTCGACCCCCCACCCTCCCATGTCATCAAAAATAAGCAAAGCAAAGACCCCCCTGCCCCCCTATAATGCTTACATAATACTTGAACGGCCCCTAATGAGTAAGATCAAGAAAGGTACCCTTAGATGTTTTGAGCATATAGAGCCAGTGAACGAAGAAAGGAGTGTAAAGAGAATATATGACGGAATTGTGAATGGTAGCAGAAGTTGGGGACGCCCGAGGAAGACATGGCAAGATCAAGTGAATCAGAGTCAGAATTATAGAAGAGTGTGTATGAGACGATGTATGAATGTGAATGAGGTAAGGAGTGTGTGTCGAGACCGAGTTGTTTGGCGGCCCGTCCTCTCTGCCTACCCCAATGTTAGTTAGTTACTTACTTGACGCATAATGTTACACACATTCTGCTGACGTGTACCAGACGTTTCTCGACTTTTCTACTACTTACTACTTTCTATAAAGATGCATGCATATAAACAAAGGCACATCAACTATATTGCCCCAAAATTGTTCAATTCTTTACCCAATTCCATCAACATGTGTCAAAACCTGAACATATATAAGAAAAATGTTAAATGTTGGATAAGAAATAATTTCGAAGCGAGTAACTTTTTTGCTATAATTTAAGCTATCTGTTTCTAAATAACTAAAATACCACATGTCTTTCTGTGTGTGTGTGTTTGTGTGAGAGGGTGTGAGTTTGTATGCACCTTTATTCGAGGACCTTCACAGGCCTTTAGACCCAGAATCCGAGGACTCACACGAATCCGAGGACGTCCTCGGATTCAAAATGCGAAAAACTGAATATGTACCTATAATCTATGCGTTCTGATTGGTCAACTGTCGAAATTTTGGGCCGATCGGAGAGAGTCCTCATTTTCGTGGCGAAAAATATCGTGTTTAATTTGGCTAGTGTTTCATTAGTACGGATGTGTGACCACCAGGGCGGCGCCGCTAATGCTGGAAATCACACACAGACCCTAAACCGAGGACTCTCTCAAAGTCCTCGGTTTCGTGTTAAAAGGTGCCGATTGCCGGAATGTGAACACCAGGAGGCGCTGCAAGCTCGAGTGTCAAGAAATCTCACCTACGCCCTAAACCGAGGACCCGTCGTTCGAAATTCCTACGTGCATGTCTATATAATAAGTATTGCACTATTAAGATTGTGCCGACAAGGAATTCAGTTTTTGACTGTTGAAACAAAATTCAATATTGCGTTTAGTTCGTATTGTGAACTATGTTCTGTAATACTGTTTAATTCGATGTACGGTATTGTACTATTTAATAAGTAATTAGGACACCTGATCAAGTATTTGATTAATCCGCGTCATATATTCTTCTTTCACTTCATTCTTCGTTAATCCGCTCTATTTCGGTACTTTCCGTATTATGAACGCCGATTACTAGCCGATCTGCTGTTGCACCGGGCGGCGTATTTCCTTTTACGTGTTCAATAGGAGGCATCATTGCCTTGAAACCCGCACGGGTTTGTAACGCCATTCTCCTTCCAAACCCGTGTTCAATATGAGGCACGCGTCCTCCTACTGAACACGGGTTTGTAACGCCATTTCTCTTTACAAATCCGTGTTCAGTACGAGGCATGCGTCGTCCAATCGTTTATAATTACCATGCGCATTAATTGAGCACTACGGATCCGTGTTGGTTTCGAAAGATTTTTATTTTTTAACGCCCTAGTGGACTTTTACATGGAATTTTAGTAATTGTAAGAAAACAAGACAAATGGATATAATTAAATTTAGTGCAAATCAGTTAAATATCAATACGATGATTCAATATATAATACTACTCTTAGCCTGAAATGATAAATAAAAGAAACTATTTATTTATTAATATAAACGCCATAATAGGCTTTAAAATTAAAGTGATACATTGTATTATAAGTATGCAGTGGTACACAGAAGGGAAAAATTATTTTAAGTATTAAGGACAAAATAAGAATGTGAGTACTTAGAAATATTATCGCTGAAATGATACAGTTGTTATTAGAAGAACACTGAGATAATGTTGAAAGAAAATAAAAAAGAACTGTGTACTTGTGTTATTTTGATTGATTAATATAAGACATAATATAAAACAAAGTATGTATGTATGGAAAATCTAGTATTTAGATACAGGATACAATTATTTAATGTGGGTTACATAAAAAAAGAAAAAATATTAAGTACTCATAAGGTAAAGAATGTTATAATAATATAGAACATTTTATGTAATTCCTTGGGCCTCGACAGTATTTTGTGAGAGGTTTAAAATATTGCCGTTTTGTAATAAAATCCCAATAATAGAATATTTCTAAATATATCCGAAAACTAATAACCGTTTTGGAAAGGTTATGAAATGTCCTTTCAAATTTTATAATTCAAAATAAATATTTAATTTTAAAAATATAAGTATTTTGCATGCCAGCATAAGGAAGTTTTAAAAATGACTCATCTTACGATTTTTGTAACTAAAATTACTGATAATGAAAAAAAGCGCATTCATATTGTGATAGACTAATGTATTATAAACGATATTGTCATCTCAGTTTTTGTCGTGCCATATAAAAAATAATCAATATAAAATGCTCAAAGTACATAATTATTTTTTCAAATAGCGTTTGGAAACTTAGGATTCGTTTATGTTGGACTTCTTAATTATTTTGCGGTAAATTTTTAGATTTTTTTATAAAGAGTGATTTTTTTTCTTTTTAACACCGTTAAGATCATATCCTAACCATGAACCATGAAAGTAAGGGAGATACAACGATTTCTGAGAGACATGAGACATGAGATTAAAAATGTGTAAAAAAGGTGACTTGTTTTTAAGTAGAATAGATCAAAATTATTAACATCAAGTATATCTATTCATACATTCGCATGTTTATAATTGAGTATTGAGATTATTATGAACTTTAAAATTATATTTGTTTGAAATTTTTAATCAGGTATTGTTAAATCAAGGCTATCAGTTGTAATAATAATTTTGGATTAAAAATCATAATTTTGGACATCAGTTGTAATAATAATTTTGGATTAAAAATCATAATTTTGGAAAATCATAATTTTGAATAAATTATAACATAAAAAAGTAAGTGTGTGCTCACAATTTCTGCGTTATAAACCAATAAAACAGAATATATAATAATTTTATTTACTCGTCAGGTATATAACATTATAATAGAGATTAAAAAAAATAAAATATGACGAGTTGTACCTATTAAAAACCAAGGATAGAAATAAAACTACATTCAAAGATGTATATGTTATGTGAGGTAATCTACATAACTAGGTACCTACAAATAAAAACATAATAATATTTTTTTTTTAAATCAATATTTTTTGGCAGGAGGTTCATTATCATCAATATTTAATGCAATTTTGTGAATACGTTTTCTCTTGATCAATTAAGACTTGGCTGGTCGTCCTGATTGAATCCTTCCTGTAGCCGCATGATAGACCCTTTCTTTGCGGGGAGCGATCGATATAGGTTAATGTACATTAATTTTTCGAGATCTTTGCCGGCTATTTTTTTTCCACAATATATGTATATATTTTTTTTTTTTTATAGTAATACCGCACAAGAGTCCCAACTGCTCCCGTCTGGAGCCAGTGAGACTATGGTATCCCCAATTGGAGTATGTTGTGAGGCTGAGGGTATTGGGGAGGGGAGGGAGATGGGGAAGAGGAAGGTGGGTAAGTACCTGGCTATTCAGATCTGGTCACCAAACACGGCTAAAGCCATTTCAAGCAACGTTTCAATTCTGAATGGTGGTCTTACACCAGGGCGATACTGAGAGTATCTTCCACTCTGGAACGTGCCGCAAATATACTATATATTATTTAAATTAATTCATTGTGAAATAACACAAATTAATCAAATAAAATTTATTTGCGCACGCCGAGTTCGAACCCGCGACCTTCGGATCTGTAGTCAAAAGCGTATACCACTAGACCACGCCGGCATAAATGATAGTATACTCAAATTAAGCTTTGACAAATCACATCCAAACTTGGTGAGAATTTTTGTATGTTGAGCATTTGAATTCCTTTCCAAGATATTAGTAATTCTTTGCCACTGGGCTTGAATATTTCAGGCTAACAGCAGTATTATACAGGGTGTCCGGAAACTCGTAGTACAAGCGGGAAACTGGTGAATCTACATCACATTTGGAGTCGATTTTGTAGTATATATTTTTTTTATTTGAGCTTTCGTTATCGAGTAAATCGAGTTTGAAGTTGATTTTTTTTTTTTTTTTTTTAATCAAATTCTTATAAATTATTACTGAAGATCAAAGTACCCAACTAATTAAAACTATTTGAAAGTAAAACAAATGAAGAAACTCGGATTTGAAGCATTATTTTGAAATCACCCTTCATTTAACCCGGTGTAATCATAAAATATTTCTGCTCTGCAGGGTTAAAACATCTGTTATTCAACCCTAAACACCAGAAAAAACTTTAACCCTAAAATAGCCGAAAAATATTTTTTTTTTTTTTTTTTTTTTTTTTAAATGCTCAAATCAAAAAACTTTATGTTTTTTTGGGTTCCCCATGTGGTGTAGATTATCCAGTTTCCCGCTTGTACTACGAGTTTCCGGACACCGTGTATATCAAATCATCGTATTAATATTTTAATAATTTACACAAAATTTATTGCATTCATTTGTCTTGTTTTCTTACAATTACAAAAGCCCACTAGGGCGTTAACAAATAATAAATACCTAATAAAAAAGGTTCCTAGATTATGCGTTTTATTGCCCATCCTTTACATAATAATTTACAGATACAAAAAATGTCTCGAAACAAACATGGATCCGCAGTGCTCAATTAATGCGCATGGTAATTATAAACGATTGGACAACGCATGCCTCGTATTGAACACGGATTTGGAAAAAGAAATGGCGTTACAAACCCGTATTCAGTAGGAGGACGCATGCCTCGTATTGAACACGGGTTTGGAAGGAGAATGGCGTTACAAACCCGTGCGGGTTTCGAGGCAGTACTGCCTCCTATTGAACACGGAAAAGGAAATACGCCACCGGGCGCGCGGGTGGAGGGGTGCATTGCCTGTCGGGTGTCAGCCGTAATGATCTCTTACCAAATTCATATATTTAGATAGGCAATTCAATTTTATTTTGAACCTTTTTTTAAGTTTTGTGCAAATTTATATTTTAAATAAAATATTTAGCAATACGATGAGGCGTATACTTTTGTTGCCTGTTCACCGAACGAGCGAACGTTAGGACGAGCCGCGACGCTTCCAAGATACGTGTAAGAAATTCGTTCCACACTATTTCGGGGACCCAAGACCTCCAAAAACTATAGACCACTAAATCGAGGACCTTCCGAGATCCGTGTATTTTACGTATGTGTAATCCTGAATACGTGGACAGGCCTCGGATATGGGAAGTCCTCAGTTACCGGCTGTGTATTCCGGTTTTTTGAGGACCGTTTTCTAGGTGCTTACCGGGTGTATGATGAAACCGAATAGACAGCAACGATCACGATTAACTTGACTATACGTATAAGTGTAGAATACATGTCTACTTTATATAATATAACAGGACCTCGAATTCGGGTAGCCAGTTGAAGTCCTCGAAATCGGGATTGGACAAACAAGGGTGTGTAAGAGTGTGTGAGTGTGTGTGTTTCTGTAAAAAAAACCAATCACATTGATCTCTATAGATACTTTTTACAAGTTTAAAAAAAAATATATTTTAAACACCACTGTTTTATCCTTACACTATAATACCCACGCTCAGGCTTCGCCTTTGTGGGATTTTTTTGTTACACTTTCATTCTATATTACTATGTATGTACCTGAATTGTATATGTATCAAAAATTTTGTTAATAAAAAAAATAAAAAAATAAATAAATGTATTACATATAAAAAAATCCTTTAATGATAATGAAAACCCTATCAAAATCCATTGCGTTGTTTAGAAGCTTTGCTCGTTGTTTTTGTTTAAAATAAACAGACCGACGCGGCGTTATATACATACTATTGTCACGATTACGAATTTACTAAAAAAGGTTATAAGGAAACGGCCTGTAATCCCGTTTTTGTTCATTATGATCTGCGATATTCCCGAACGTTTCTGATTATTCTCAAATATTCCACAATATTCCAGAGTGTTCCGGAATGTTCTGGCCTGCGATTCTGGAGTTAAACGATCAATCGTTTTCGTATGCGCCGTCTTCGAGTGAAAAACTACTAGTCGTCGCGACTAACTTTTTCGAATGTTTCAATTTTACGTGTTCTTGAGCGTCGAACGGTCGAAGTTGGTAGAAGAGATGATTGGCACCCCTGTGAATATTGTCTATGTTCCTGATGTTTTTGGGATTTCTATGGTGTGACTGTCAAACAGACAACAGTTATTCGTTATTCAAAACAGAAATGGCTGCGGGACATATTACAAATTGCCAAAAGCAACTCTTAATTGAGCTTGTAAGCTCCGATAAAGACTTAGTAAGTGGGAAATTTTCACCCACTTTTTCATTTGCGGAATCCGCGCGGTAACATAAAAATTGACAGCTAGACTAGATTTTGACAGCCAATTCCATAGAAACGCCAACAACCTACCACTCGCTGCCCTGTTTCTACTGGTTATACCCAGTAGTTGTTGTGTGGAATGACTTTTGACGTTTGGCGTCGAAGTATGTACCTTCGACCAATTTCGGGAATAGCAACGACGACCAACGTACGTACTTTCGACGGCGATTACGAGCGCCCTCGATTCAGGAATAGAGCCCCTGGAATGTTGTGGAATGCTCTCTCAAAATACTCTCGAATGTTTTGGACTATTCTAGGAATATCTAGAGGGCGAAATTTCAGCCCTTATATCTTCAAAAGCACGCCCTTCAAGTAAAAACGGGAAACTTCTTCATGGATGGGGGATAGAGGGCTACCACACCATATTACTCCCTTGATCATACAAAGACTCGTTTCTGACTTTTAGTGGCAGGCACATTGTGCACTTACTTTTATATATATATTGATTTGATTATTCAATACAATATTAGCGATTCCTAAACGAAAATCTGAAACAGAAAAATCAGAAAAGGATACGGTCACATCTAGGACTCGAACCCAGGATCCTTCCCTTGCCGGGGCACCACTCTACCACTGAGCTAATGGGACCCTATCTCCTTCGGTCATATTTAACTGTATCATACTTCGAATAAGAACCACTAACATTGTCTTCATTTTTCTCACGCACATTTTTACTGGCAACCATCTGGCAACAATCGCAAGATTCAAGCTGAACTTAATGCAATCTAGACAACGTCTATTAGATAAATATATCGTATTTTAAAATAAAATATGTTTTCTAAAGTTCCCACTTCTAGACCACAGAAGAGTCAAGCACGTGAATGTTAAAAAGGTGAGAAGGAACGGAACAATGTCCAATCCTCATCCGAATAAGTGAGGAAATTTATTTTTGGAGAAATGGGGGAATTGTTGAAACCATGGTTTTGATAGGAGAGTCCTCTGTATTGAGGCATAGCAGGCTCCCTTGGATTGACTTTAAATATATTGAATATAATGATATTTGTAGGAGAGTTGTAAAGCTGCTGTAGTAAATGAAATTTCTCTGTCCAAATGTTGTGTTCGTTTTTTCATGTATATTAACAAATTTAATCGATCAAAATCTAATTTATTTATTGTGCTACTGATTCCTGTTAAGTATACACATACACTGATGATAAAACGATGAATATATATATATATATGATCTAAGCCAGAGGTTCCCAAACATTTTTGCCCCGTAGACCACTTGCCAAATATATTTTTTTTCTGTAATATAATCCCTGCCTGCCGAATATTGAATTTTCCTAAAACTATTAACGTCCCATGTGATAATCATTATTTTTTTAAGTAAAAATATTCCCGTCCCTTGCCTGCCCAACAACCGGGTGGCGATATAGTTTCTCTGTTTTTACACTGTGCAGACAGGGGCGCCCTTGTGAGGTATTACACCAAATGAAAATGGAGCAGGATAAGCAACGGGAATTTCTTTCTGTAGCTAACCCTACAGAACTGCCTCTTACGTTCTTTGTCAGTGCTTATTCCGGTCAGTTCTTCTTGTCACATGATATCCAATCGGATTGGAAATGCAACGTTGAAAAATCCTTCAACGTTGCATTTCCACTGTCAAAATGTCCTCAAACTTAGTTTTGAAGTCTGTGTGAAGTGCATTTAAATGTTGAACGTCATTATTACCCTGAAAATTTTTCAAAAACAAGTTGGGGAACTAGGAAAATTCGCGGCTTCCAATGTGCAATGTTTTGATTGAATATATTAATTCTGACGATAAAAGGAACGTAGACTCTATTTATATACCTCAATTAACAACTTTACGAAATATAAAAATACAAATATGGAATAAGTAATTTCTCAGTCTATTATATTTGTGTTAGGTGTATTGTGTCATTTACGGAACTCCTAAAAGTTGACTTGAGGTAAATGGGGTCCGCTCGTATGTACCCCTATTTGAATCTCGTGGACCCCCAAATTTTTTCCTCGCTGACATAGACCCTCAGCATGCCGATATGGACCCCTGGGGGTCCATATAGACTACTTTGGGAACCTCTGATCTAAGCGGATTCGACCCTACTCCGGGTATATCAGCAAAGCTTATCTATTGGCTTATCTTGTTGGTGTTCCCAGTAGTATTTCAGAATCTATCTTAATTTAAGTTAATGTTTTTATTCCTCTACTATTTTATATACCTCTATTTGAACGTCACCTTTGTTTTCGGTAATGAATGAATACAAATCTAAGAAGAGGATATTAACTCGCTCTGATCGAGTTGAAACTTGGGAGATAGGCTCGTTTTCGATGACTATGCACTCTATTTAGTAGCAATCACGTACACACGTGGATATGTACAAATTTCTCTGAAATCGGATGACATTATAGCAGTTAATATACGAAATAAATATCGGTCATACTCGATCAGCATTTGACGAGGTTGGTAAAATTGTCGACTATAGTTCCTGGGTAGGAGGGTTCAATCCTCAGTATAACCAATCAAAAAAATAAATTAAAAGTTATTAAAAAAATAGATTTTAGCAAAAAAACTTCTATTGCATTGTAAATTTGTTTTATGTGTTGTTCTGCACATTTGGATGACTATATATTTAATTGTTATTCAAACTCTGTCTCTCAATCATTGTATTTACAGGGTGTATCGGCACGTACCCGACAAACTTTAACCAGCTATTCCTTAGCAAATTTGGAGTAAAAAATGTTATTGGCACTTTGCTGTCCGGTAGCATTTTTTTTTCAATTAAAAACAAAAAAAAAAAAAAATTTCCACACTACAACACTGTCATTGGCATTGCTCTACATGTTCAACAGCTGTTATAAGCAAGTATGTCGAAAAGCGTCTTCGCTCTTTCGCACACACTAAATAATAATAGTTAAAAATGAGACGAATGGTACCGTGCCATTTCGTTGTGATTGTAAAAACGCGCCAATATAGGTACACACGTACATTATTCAACGGAATTCGAATAAAATATTGCCAGATGGGTTTTCAAACTGTGACAAAGGATAAAACAGTGGTGACATGTGGTGAAAATATGAATAATAAATTTTATTAAAAAAAAACGTTACCGGACAGCAAAGTGCACATAAGATTTTTTACTCCAAATATGCTAAGGAATAGCTGGTTAAAGTTTGTCGGTTACGTGCCGATACACCCTGTATATATATTTATATGTAGAGTGAAGTTCTCGGTTTACCCGCGTAAAGTAGTCCTTAAAAGGACTTTTTAATTCCTGACGTTTCGGACAGATCTCGCTGTCCATCTTCAGAGGCCTTATGTTCTGAATTTGGTCTCAAACTGAACGCTTTTGCGTGTCTGTTCGGTCCAGATGTCAAGATACAAGTGGATACAAAGATACAAAGAGATGATTAGTCATCGAACTACGGTAGTGGATAGTCGTGCTCTGTGTTTGACGAATTGCCTACCTGCTGTCGCGGACTTCGTACAGATAAGAAATTATTGTTACATTTTTGTTTTCTATTATTTGTTTGTTATATTTAGGTTTTGAAATTCGTGTGTACAGTCAATCAAATAGACTGTATTATTGTTTTTTTTGTTAATTAATTTATAAATATGGAGGAAGATGAAGATCGACCTCCTGACCCCGAGTCCATATTCAATATTGGAGATGAGTATGAATCGGATGTTTCTATAATACTCCCTTCCAGAAAACGAAGACCATCGCTCTGTCTTAATGTACCTCCCAAAATTAAACCTTCGCAATCCGATGAAACCTCAAACCCTAAGGAAATTCGTAAGGATACCATATTATCAGAATCTAAAAATACTGAACTAAGTTATTCCCCATCCTCCTCGGCTCCATTCATTGTCAATGTCCAAAGTACTGAACAAGGAAAAATTATTCATCCTCTGGATTTCGGGAAATTCATTTTTAGTTCAAAAAACAATAACCTTGGCATAGTTAACGGATCTATTAAGCCGGAAGGCCGCTATAAGTTATCCCTAGAATTTAAATCCGCAAACTTTGCAAATGAATTTGTCCAAAAAATTGATACGCTTTCACACCACAAATTTAAAGCTTATATTCCAACTTACAACCTTACTAGAATGGGCCGAGTGAGAGGTATACCAACCGATCTCTCAGAATCTGAAATTGTTGATGCACTTAATGATTCTCAAGTGACCCCTAAGGTTTTAAAAGCACGTAGATTAAATTACAAAGATACATCTAATGGAACCACTACATGGAAACCCTCACAATCGGTTGTTATTACTTTTGAAGGCCAAACTTTGCCATCTCGGGTATTTATTTATTACAACGCACTCCCTGTGGAAGTATATAAATTCCCGACGATACAGTGTTTTAACTGCTGCCGTTTCGGACACTCTAAACTCATATGTCGTTCCCCTCCACGTTGTTTTCATTGCGGAGAGGACCACCCCTTTGATCTTTGCCAAAAATCATCGAATGATCCACGTTGCATTAACTGCAAGGGAAATCATACAGCGGTTAGTATGGCCTGTCCAGAATTGACCAGACAAAGGAATATTAAACAATCAATGGCTTCAGACAACATTTCCTATTTCCAGGCATCAAAATTATTCCCACCTGCAATAAAATCGTTTGCAGAGGTAACATCTACCTCAATTCCTTGCAATCTATCTTACTCTAAATCTCCTCCATCATCTTCTCACAGGGAAACAATTTTTATACCACTAAAACCAAAACCAAAATTTATTGCTTCTATTGATAAAAATCAACATAATGATATTTTGTTTAACCCAAATGGGAATTATAAATCTCAGACACTCAATGGGAGTGCTTTAAATAGTTCCCAATCTTCCCCTAATTTAGGGAAAGTGGTGAATGAAAATTCTGCTTTCATTCAGACTTTAATTACCCTCTTAATTTCTATTCTTTCAAACAACAATAATATACCGTCCAACGCTGCCGATTGCATTAAATCTTTATTATCCTGTCTTCCTAATGTCTCCGAAACTGAACAGAATTCTTCAGTGGAATATCAGAAGTCTAATCTGTAATAAATTTGAACTTGTAAAATTACTCGATGAACATGAAATTTCAGTTGCCGCTATTTCTGAAACGTGGTTTAAACCCTCGTATCTATTTAAGATTTCGGGATATAATTGTCTTAGACATGATAGACTGGATGGTAAAGGTGGCGCTGCCTTAATCATCCATGACTCTATCCCTTTCAAACCAATCATGTTTCATACTCTCTCTAACAATTTTCAGATAGTAGCAGCTGTTGTATGTGATATTACAATACTATCAATATATGTCCCTCCCTCCACTATTTTTGATGAAAACGAATGGTCATCATTTATGTCTCAGATCCGTCCCCCGTATATGTTACTGGGCGACTTTAACGCTCATTCTACCTCTTGGGGTAGTGAATTAACGAATCGTTCTGGCCGTAATCTTTTAGATTTTATTGATTCCCATAATTTATGTATTTTAAACGACGGATCTCCAACCCGATTCACCCCCCCTCAACAAAGGAAAAGTGTTGTTGATTTATCTCTCTGTTCATCTTCGGTGATACGTAAATGTTCTTGGAACATACTTAAAGACCCCCTTTCCAGTGATCATTTCCCTATTATAATCCTCTTTCACTATCTAACCACCTCGCATTCCTTTACAATTAACAATAATTTTAAATTTAAAACGAAAGATGCGAACTGGAGATTTTTTTCTTCTGTATTAGACTCTCTTGTTCACTCTGTAAAATCTTCTCTTGGGAACATCAGAACTCAATGTGAATTATTTCCTAGTATAGTTATAAAAGCAGCAGAAAAATCCATTCCAAAGCGTAAAGTTAACATTAAAACTAAACATTCGACTCCGTGGTGGGACGAAGAATGCACTCGTGCTGTTAACTCTAGAAAAGAAGCAGTTTCCATTTACCGCAAATGCATGTCTTTTGAAAATTTCTTATCAGTAAAACGCGTCCAATCAGAAACTAAACGTATTTTGAAAAATAAAAAGCGGTCTGGATGGCGAAAATTTTGTGAAAACTTGTCTCCTGAAACTCCCCAGTCATCTGTTTGGACTAATTTAAAAAAATTCGGTTCGTCATATGCTCCGGAGCGTACCAAACATATTCCGGAGGAAATTATTATAGGTTTTGCTGATAAGATTGCCCCTCCTTCAGTTGCCAGATGTGAAGAAATGCCCTCTTTTATTTCATATCCATCTCACTCTAACTGGCTAGACTCTCCTTTCTTAGTTAGTGAACTAAAACGAGTAATTAAATCTCTTTCTGACTCTTCTCCGGGTCCTGATGGAATATTATATAGCTTCTTTAAAGCATTCTCCGACATGTCGGTTGAATATTTCTTATCCTTAATTAATAACATGTTTGAAACAGGATTTATTCCGGATGTCTGGAAAGTTCAAAAAATCCTCCCGGTTTTAAAACCAGGGAAAAATCCGTCCGAAGTCTCATCCTATCGTCCTATTGCTCTTTCGTCGTGTTTAATTAAAGTAGTGGAACATTTGATAAAGAACAGATTAGAATGGTTTGTTGAAAATCACAGTATTATCCCTCCTAATCAATACGGCTTTCGGAAAAAGAAATCTACTATGGATAATTTAAGTTTGTTAACAACAGATATCCGTATTTCTCAATCCCTTAACTCTTGTACATTGGCCACATTTCTAGATCTCTCTTCAGCTTACGACGATGTATTAATTGATGTTTTGAAGGAAAAATTAATTAAAATAAAAATCCCTATAAAATTAGTTCAATTTATTATCAACTTGCTAACAGACAGATCCATTATTATCCACTCTTCCTCAAACATATTGAAGCGCAAACTTTGGAAAGGGCTACCCCAGGGGTCTGTAATCAGTCCTTTATTATTTAATATTTATATTAGTGATTTAGACATTGTAATCCCTTCGTCTATTAAGCGACTTTATTTTGCGGACGATTTTCTCATATATTTATCTCACAAAAATTTATCACATGCTGCGAAGGAATTAAATTTGGCCTTACATAATATTAAAGTTTGGATGTTGACAAATGGAATGAATTTAGCTACCTCTAAAACCAAGGTAGTGGCTTTTACTCGCAAAAGAAAACTGCCTCACTTTACAGTCTCTTTTGATAATTTCCCCCTTCAAATCGTTAAGCAAATAAAATTTCTTGGCCTGCTTTTGGACCATAAGCTTTCCTGGCTCCCGCATATTCAGAACGTTTCTGCTAAGTGTGAAAAGGGGCTTAATATGATGCGAGCTGTTTCCAGAGTATGGTGGGGATCCCATCCTACTACTCTTAAACTAATGTATAATTCCCTCGTTCGAAGTCACTTGGATTATGGCACATTTCTTTTCGACCCACTTCCTAAATATCTGGATAAGAAACTTGAAAGAATCCAATCAAAAGGGCTCAGAATGATTATTGGGGCAATGCAATCTTCTCCAATTAATGCTCTTCAGATAGAATGTGTAGATCCTCCCTTATTTTTGAGAAGACAATACCTCGCGGATAGATATATCTTCAAAGCGTTATCTTTATCGCGTCACTCATTGGAACAGAGTCTCGATCGTTTGTTCAGTATTTTGAATAACAGAAGGAGGGTAATAGATAGAGATCGGTTCCCTCTCTTATTAAAAAGTTTTCTATCATTCAGATCTCTGTCTTCTAACCTTCAAAATCTACAAGATGATCCAATCCTTCCTATTTACAGTACCCCGTTTAATGCTATTAATTTTATCCCAAACGTAATAATTTCTGACTTCCGGACGAACATTTTATCATCAGCTAATAACTTTCAAAATGTTGAAGAACATTTTAAAAACTTTATATTTTCAAAGTTTCCTGGATTTTCCCTCATATACACAGATGGTTCCAAATCCGACCACAAAGAATGTGGCGCATCGGTATATATTCCTGAATTCAATGTTAATCTGTCTTATAAATTGCCTAAAGAAATTTCCATATTCACTGCAGAATGCTTCGCAATTGAACAAGCTTTAATTCAAATCCAACTCCTCAATATTCGTCGAGCCTTACTGTGTACTGACTCTCTAAGTGCAGTATTAAAAATTTCCTCTAATATCGTTCGAAGTCCAGAAGACTATGTTATTTGTAATATTAAAAACATCCTCGATTCTTTAAACGAATCTATGTTTGAGACAATACTGGTTTGGGTGCCTGGCCATCTAGGAATTGAGGGTAACGAGCAAGCTGATTCTCTCGCTAAACTTGGAACTGTATCTGGTTCTATTCCTTTAGATTTTAAAATTCCTGTCTCTGACGTCTTCTCTATTCTTAAATCCAACATGTCTCGTTCCTGGGAAGAAAATTGGACAGTCACGAAAACTCAAACTGGATCTTTCTATGCTGGAATACAAAATCATATTCCAAGTAAACCCTGGTTCCACGGAATAAAAAAGTCCAAAAGATTTATTTCCTGTATCTCGAGAATGAGAATTGGCCACTGCTCTATAGCAACTCATTTGTTTAAAATTCGGGTACTCGAAAGTTCATTATGCCAGTGTGGTGTGGAGGATGAGACTCTTGACCATGTCTTCTTCAATTGTAAAAACCATTCTTCTTTCAAGGGCATGTATCGATTGCTTATTAAAATCACCCACCAGTCTCCCCTTAGTATTCCATATTTGCTGTCTCTCAACAACTCTCGCGTATATTCTATTCTTTATAAGTTTATAGATTTGAATGACTTTAATATATGATATGTCCAGTCCCCTTATAGATAATTCACATCAGTTTAACCATATATCTTAACCCAATCGGCACAAAGCACTCTCTTTAGGGTGAATTGCCTAATACAAAAAAAAAAAAAAAAAAAGATACAAAGATATAAGCACCCATTAGTTTCGGGCTTAGTACACTTCAAAATTGGATGAAAATCAACACAGTTATCTTTAATACAAGCAAAACTAAATTTATAACATTTTCAATGAACTCAAGGGGCCAACCAAAGATATTAGAATATCTTTGGGGCCAACCAATAAAATCACTCGAACTAAAATTACACGAATGCCGTAGAAACAATGTTCAATGTCAATGCATAGAGTATCTCCGGGTAGTAATTGATGAAAATCACAGATGTGACCTACATATCAAAGATATCACGGAAAACTTTACAAAAATTATATATTTCTTTAAAAATCTAAGAAATGAGGTAAATAAAAACCATGAAAAAAATCTATTACGCTTTATGTCATTCTCGTATTAAATATGAAATTATAGGATGGGGATCTGCTGTATCTAAGTATATACATAACCTGAACACAATCCAAAAAGGAATCATAAAGACCATACTGAAAGTACTCATAAGAACGCCATCAATTGAAATTTTCAATAATTTTGATGTACCAAATGTACAACAAACATATGTTGTTAAATGTGTTAAGACAAGTTTATCGGCAACACAAAACAATATTTAAATCAAAACCTAAAATCGTTGCAGCTTCTCGTAGGATAGCTACTATACGGACACAAATCATCCCCTTTAGTTGTAACTTCTGGAGTACCACAGGGGTCAAATCTTGGCCCCCTGCTTTTCATTATATTCACAAATGACCTTGACTCGAAATTAAACTGTGATTATGCTTTTTTCGCCGATGATCTTAAATTTTTTCGTAAAATTAAGTCTGTTTCCGATCATCTACTGCTTCAAAAGGATCTCGATACATTAAATAACTAGTGTACTGTAAATGATATGCACTTAAATGTTACATTTAAAACTTCACCCAAAATAAAGTTATAAAGAATTTATAACTTTATTTCGAAATGTCATTAATAAGATTATTCTTTAAAAAGTGTCTTCTACAAGAGATCTAGGAATTACTCTTGATTCTAACTTCATATTTGATTTACACATTAGTGACATTAAGCCCAGATCACTTAAAATGATGGGATTTAGTCACAGAATAACTAAACCTTTCAAAGATCCTCTGTCAATTCTAACTCTTTACTATGCCTTAATTACAAGTAAACTTGAATATGGAGGAACTATTTGGAATCCACATTATTGCAAGTATGAAAAAATTATTAAATCGGTTAAAAAAATGCTAAGGTTATCTTTCAAATGTGGACTACATGACCATCTTAGATCATACGACGCACGTCGTGAATACTGATAAATACACTTAAACAATTCCCTGTTTATGATTTTATTGAAATATACTATTTTTGAATAAATAATCAAATAGTTGTCTCAGAGAGAATTCGAATGCGATGTCATCATTCTAGTATCTTTATCGTTTTCATACAAGACGAAAACTTAGATATTTGGTCGATGGCGTGCAAACGACCTTTCTCTGTGACATTAGTCTCCTTCAGAGTTCTTAGTATTGTCAGTCCTTCTGATTCTTCGTAAAACTTTACAGTAGTTGTTATCTTATTTTATTATTGTCATTACGAAAATTTGTGATGTCGAATAATACATATTGACAGAAGTAAGGTTATCAATCCATTTACAAAAAATACTCGTCATGCGTCTAGTATTGGATATAAAATATGTAATTTATTTTCGTGAAAGAATTAATGCAAATCTTGGATGTGAAAATTAACCCACTTTTCGACGTCCGATTGAGCTGAAACTCGGCAAATATACTCGTCGACAGTGATATTGCATTGTGTCAACTTTTGGTTGAGATCACGCATTTGTATGAAATAGTATGACATTAGTTAATATAAGTAAATAAATGTCGGTCCTAACCGATCGGCATTTGGCGAAGTTGTTAGCACGGTCGACTTGTATTCTTTGAGAGGAATGTGCAATCCTCAGGCAAACCAGTTTGAAAAAACATTTGGTATTTTTTTTAAATGTTTATTAAAAAAAGATAATATTTCATCACTTACAAAACAAGCTGGTAAAGAGTAATAATAATTTTGTATAATATGATATGTGTGTATGGGTGTATGGGGGAAGAGAGTTATTATAATACTATCGTTATTTGTTTATTTACATTTTAAAATATTCACTGTAGTTTTTCAATGTGTTTTTAAGGAGAATTTTAATTACATTATTTTAAAATTCTACTTAAAAACAAGAGAGCTTCTAAGATGTGCATCATTCACGAATATTTATTAGAGGCTCTGAAGGACATAGATGACCGGGATGTCCGTACATTATCTATTAGAGGCTCTGAAGGACAGAGATGATCGGGACGTCCGTGCATTATCTTTTAGAGGCTCTGAAGGACAGAGATGACCGGGACGTCCGTACATTATCTATTAGAGGCTCTGAAGGACAGAGATGATCGGGACGTCCGTGCATTATCTTTTAGAGGCTCTGAAGGACAGAGATGACCGGGACGTCCGTACATTATCTATTAGAGGCTCTGAAGGACAGAGATGACCGGGACGTCCGTACATTATCTATTAGAGGCTCTGAAGAACAGAGATGACCAGGACATCCGTACATATTCTATTAGAGGCTCTGAAGGACAGAGATGACCAGGACGTTCGTACATAAAACAAGTTTTTTTTTTCAATAATGCGTGGATATGTGATTTGTCTGTCATTGGAATAAAATTATTCTTCACCATTCGACTCAAATAATCAAACATAATTTCATAGATAAAGTCCAAAAAAAAATCAAAATGTAATAGAAAAATTAATAATATTTTTTTATTGTATAAACGGCATAAAAAGTGAATTAACAGTTTTCTTACTAATTCCCTACACAAAAAGAATGTGTTTTCTAAATATCGAATTCTTTAAAAATTATGGACGTTCCGAGCAAAAGGGTCACGGTGAATTTTCGTTTGATATTAATAAAATATTTTTTAGAAATATCAATATTTATTTAAAATATAAAAATTTCAAAGACAATTTTATCTAGTTTGTAAAAAAGGATTTTTCAACTTCATAAATAATAAATATGTAGCACAGTTTAGATACATTCAAGAAATTTCACCGTGTCGTTGGGAATTGTAGGTAAAAAAATTTTAAAACCTGAAGAGAAGTAATTTCATTTACTTTGTTTGCGATTTGTTGAGTGTGCAATAAGAACCTATGTTTGGAATGTACCTAAGATACCTCGATGATATTTATTATACTTATTTTTATATCTATTATAGGGAGTTTATATCTCCCGAAAATAATAACCACGTTTACTTTTCCCTACATTTATGTGAGACTGGTATCATTGTAAACTCGCGCGGTAAATATTTCATTCTCTCTCCAGTGGTCTCAGCCGCCAGTTTAGCCCTAAATCCCCTCTAACGTACGATCTACTTTTGTTTGTAAAATTATTGTAACGTGAGTTTGTTAAAATAAAACTAAATTTAAAATATTCGAATTTTGATTTTACACACAGAGTAACCACGCATCCTTGAGTTCTGCGGATTGGAGAAACACAGAATCATTCAGCCAACAATCCATTTAAATTGGCATAATACATAATATGACATTGGCATTGGGATAATTCACAATCCTCTAATAATCAATATACGTCAATTACTTCTTCACGTATACGTTTTATAAAGGGTTGGAAATATATGACAGGAGCGGTCTGCTCCAGGCACCGACTTGTCAAGGCGCCAAGGCGCTAATAATACCTTACCCAGTCAGGGCTTTCCCTAATAACCACACACGGAGAAAACTCACTGATAAAAAATATTTATTATTTATTAAAAATGTCTTCAATTTATTTGTAATCCGGTTATAACCAGAATTGCAGGCAGTAAACGAATGAACCGATAGGTTTCCAGATAAAATTTAAGTAAAATACCAATGTGTTGTTACGATGTCGAAGTGTTCATAACAAATTCATATTTCGTCACTATCAGAGATGTGCAAAATGGGTACCCAAAACCATTTGAAATGCAAAATGGAAATGGGTCAAAACTTTTCCATTTGAAAATGCAAAATGGTTTTTAGAAAAGCATTTAAAATGCAAAATGCAAAATACCTATTTTCAAAATGCATTGAAAATGCAAAATGGTTTCTCAGGTCAAACAATTAAAATAATTATAGAGTTTTTAAACAATTTTGTCATTTAACAATGGACATCAATGTAGAACATATTACATGATGATAAATCCAAAAACACCACGACTACAGATTATGAAACCACAAAAAATTTGCACGGGACTAATGTTGCCAACGTAAAAACATAGAAACTGCTATCTAACATTTAATACTACAGCGTTATGGCCATGTTCAGTATTTGAATCAGTACTTTTTGTAATGGTATCACTCAATTGCCAGGGCTCCTACCAGGGAGCAACTTGACAAATGTAAATTATCTCTCATAGCGAGGTTGAGGACCGACTGATATTTGGGGCTTATGAAAAAAAGATGAGTGGAGATAGTAGGAAGAATGTTGCAAAAAAGCATTTTAAATGGAAAATGCATTGAGAAAAGCATTTAAAATGCAAAATGGTTTTTAGAAAAGCATTTAAAATGCAAAATGGAAAATACCTATTTTGCATTTTGCATTTCCATTTGAAATGGATTTATTTGAAATAAAGCACATCTCTGGTCACTACTATATAGGTATATATTATTAAGACAAACGCAGGTGCATGAAAATATGTTCCGATATTATTACGAATTTACGAAAAGTCTCGTTTTTAACGGGATTACCAATAATTTGAAGATTTATGGATTTTTAAAATCGGCAATTAAAATTTTTCTTCGTGAGTTGTATACTTCTAACGATGGCATATGAGAGGCCATATTTTTGAGGAATTTTCTAGAATAGTGGTATTTTTATTGAGCAAATGCAGTGGTATTTTGCAACAAAAGTCGGGTTACGTGAACTTTTTGATATTTTGTAGCAAAAAGTTGCGAATTGCCGTTTTTCTCAACGTGATGTGTTCCATTTTAAACTTGTCAAAACCGTAGACAAAATAAATATTTACCATTTTCATTATTTTTAAAACTCAGAAAATCACACGAAAAAAACGGAAATTAGCATTGTTTAGCCGAAACTACAAAATTTGAATTTTTTGCGTGAATATGTCGAATTTCCGGTTATTATTTCTTTTGGAGTAGAAATTACAAATTTAAAATACATAAAACATCTGCCAATTTACTGATATACAATAGAGGTCCGAGAAGTGATCCTTGTGGAATAATTGAAATTCTATTATTAAAGCGTGACTAGAAGTCTTTAGTTCTTACTGTTTGACTTTTGTCCCTTTGTATTATGCCTATAATAAGAGGTTTACTGCCTGTGAAATTGTGAAACTACTGTGTTCCTTCTTGAAAGAATAAAATAAGTTAGAGGTAGTCAGATTAGAGAATTTTTAACGAGACTAAATTACAGAAGAAAAAAATGAAACAGAACACATTCTAGAAATAATGAATACAAAAGTAAAGCCTTGTAGAGATATATTCTTATCTGCGAAACAGACAATAGATTGAAAGCAAATTATTAATAATTTGTCTCAGAGGTTTAACGTTATCTGAAACTAATACACAAACACCTATTTAAACACGTATTTTAATTTTGTAGGATTAACGCGGATATTCTGCTGATTATCATCGTGAAAAATATATGTTTTTTAACAGAAGCCGCTGTCCAAAGTATTGACTTATTAAGATTTTATTTCCAAGAGATTTGTCTGATAAACAATTTTTTTTATTTATTGTTTTTGTGTTTAATTCGTAGAACTCCATTTAATTTTTTTATAAATTTAATTTAGATTAAATTTGATAATATTATTATTAAGTTCTGCAAGTGTTTTAGTTTTTTATTATTGTGACAGCTGTTTCGGCTTACAAGGCCATTTTCAAACTGTGGTTAGTCCACATTGAGACGACGTTTTTATACTATTTCAAATGTAAATTTTGAAGGTGCATACATTGATTTATTACTGGTTACACCGATGACATGATCTATTGTTGGTTAAACCAATCTATGTTTTCCCCTCAGTAAATGGTAATGGGTTCTTAATTATTTACTAATGACTTTATTGCTATGAATTATTTGGGTGCATTATACTGCTTGGGTTTTGTGAAAATACTAAGAAGTGGTGAGTAAATTATTTTCCGTACTTTATTAATTAGTGTTAAATTTGGGTCATTCGTTCGTTTATTGATTTCTAATTGTTCAAGTAAATTTAATCTAATGCCCTTTTTTTCTATATGCAATGGTTTAGGACCCTTGTTGTTAAGTGGGGTAAAATTGGAGTAGAGTGGAGTGGAGTAAAATCCCTATACTCAATAACAGTGGCATATATGAATTAAAATGTGACCACGCCGATTGTAACGCCACTTACATCGGACAAACGGGGAGGGCATTCTCAACTAGATTCCAAGAACATATACGATGTTATAATAATAAAAACACATCCTCAAAATTCGCAGAACATCTCTTGGTGAATAATCATACCCCACTTAACAACAAGGGTCCTAAACCATTGCATATAGAAAAAAAGGGCATTAGATTAAATTTACTTGAACAATTAGAAATCAATAAACGAACGAATGACCCAAATTTAACACTAATTAATAAAGTACGGAAAATAATTTACTCACCACTTCTTAGTATTTTCACAAAACCCAAGCAGCATAATGCACCCAAATAATTCATAGCAATAAAGTCATTAGTAAATAATTAAGAACCCATTACCATTTACTGAGGGGAAAACATAGATTGGTTTAACCAACAATAGATCATGTCATCGGTGTAACCAGTAATAAATCAATGTATGCACCTTCAAAATTTACATTTGAAATAGTATAAAAACGTCGTCTCAATGTGGACTAACCACAGTTTGAAAATGGCCTTGTAAGCCGAAACAGCTGTCACAATAATAAAAAACTAAAACACTTGCAGAACTTAATAATAATATTATCAAATTTAATCTAAATTAAATTTATAAAAAAAAAAAAAAAAAAAAAAAAAAAAAAAAAAAAAAAAAAAAAAAAAAAAAAAAAAAAATCTGATAAACAAGATAACGTTTTGGTATAAATGATGCCTGCATTGACTGTTTTAAATCAATTAGGAATTCAATCTATCAATCTATCAATCCACGATAAATTAAGTCATTCGGGGATTTATAAATTAGATTGTAATAATTGTTCGGCTTTCTATATCGGTAAGACATCACGTAATGTTAATATAAGGATAAAGGAGCATCTTCGTTGCCTCAATAATAACGGTTTTTCCGAATTCGCAAATCATTTGATCGATAAAGATCATACATTCTGTCATAGCACCGGTGCTAACATCTTACATAAAAACGGGCATGGTAACAGACTAAACAATCTAGAGGCACTAGAAATTAAAAAAGCTGTAAAAACCAAAAGTCAGATACTTAATAATCAATTAGACATATCAAGTAGTCCAATATTAGGTCTGTTTCCAATAAACCTCCTTACCACCATGCCAGTTGATGCTTTGTTTCTCCCGATTTATTGGTATAACCCATTAGTCTACATAATTATCTGGCTGTTTTTCCATTACTTGTGCACTTATGTTAATGTATTTTATGACCGTCTTTGTGTTGCTAATATTTGTATCATGTTGTCTCCCTCTATATTTTGTTATATATATACACACATTATGTACTTCTTGTTTAGTATTAATTTGTACCCTGATGATGCTTAAGTAAAGCGAAACCGGTCGGTTCTTAAATTAATAAATATCGTGGTTTTTAAAACAAAAAAGTATTTTATTTTATTAAATATGTCAAACCACGAAGTGATTGCTTTCTACAATAATATTCAAGTGTTATCATGATATGAATGCCCTTCACTTGGATTTTTCATAAACAAATGTTTGTACAATAAAGGAATCTGTTAATTAATGTAAAAAATACTATCTTACAACTCTGGAAATTCCCTATCTTTTATCGTTAACTAGCTGATTGGCCCGGCGTTGCTGGGAATTATGCTTAGGAGATAGACACATACCATGCTGGACTTTTCTGTAGGCCTTATTAAGATATACAATTCCGTAGTACATTATTTTGATGTATCTCATAAGGTTTAGCCAGCGTAACAATGAAAGCGCCTGAAAACATTTTTTTTTGACTTGATCATTGAAACATCGATTTTTCTCTACTTTCCATAAATATAATATATATGTTTTATGTATATAAACCTTTCGGAAGAAATTATCTTAATAATAGTGATATGGCAGCGAGGGGTCGCCAGTATGATAGCGATGTGTGGAGTGTAATTTACGGTGGCTGCCGGTACCGTAAATCTGTGTTCAAGGAATTCGGATGATTGAAAGATAAAGGTCTGCGATCTTTGTTGAATTTATTTGCGAGAATGATTTTACAAGTTATGCGAACGCAGAGACGGTGGTAGCGGAGAGTGGTGGTCTGGTCGAAAGTTGAAACTAGAATGACGGAGAGTCGTCTTCCCGTCCGCGCCTGGCTCCTCCGGGGCTTCAGGCGGCGGAGTAATTATTTTAGTGTTATCATATGTGGGATGAGTTAAAGTAGTCCCACAATGAAAACTTTGTAAATCCGTTGCGTAGTTTAGAAGAACTAAGCGCAAAAGCAGACAGACGCAGATAGTAATTTTATTTTATACTATTTAATTTAACTAGATCACGTGTGCCCGGTGTTGATTAACCTTAGGAGATAGACATATGCCATTACGGACACTTTTGTAAACATTTTTAAGGTATACAATTCCGTAGTACATTATTTTGATGTATCTCATAAGGTTTAGCCAGCGTTCGCAATGTAAGTACCCGAAAATATATATTTTTACGACATTTCTAGTTTCTACAAAAATAATATGCACATATAATATACATAAACCTTCCGGAAGAAATTCTCTAAATGATAGTGAAAACTTTGTCAAAATCCGTAGCGTAGTTTAGAAGAAATAAGCGCACAAATAAACGACGAAGATAGTGATTTGTTTTATATTTATTTATTTATTGCATCTCACTATACATAAAACACCTTTTTTCACATAAAAATCAACCTCAATAGGACTAAGCCTGTATCGAGGTTAACAATTTACATTTGAGTGAAGCAAACATAAGAGTATTACAAACATAAAGTAATTCTATATACAAACACAAAATATTTCAAAATTAAAGAAAAAATGAGTATTAGATGTGTTACCAGATGGGTAATTTGACAGTATATTGTAACAATATTTGAACCACAACTAATTATTAATCATTATTCAAAAGAAGAAGCAAAGTAGATAATAAAGACAGATAAGGTGACATTCAGTTTTTAGCAAATGGGACTTATATAAAAACTTATTATTTAAGAAAGGACAAGGATGAAAAAATATTAAGACAAAATCGTCTGTCAATACATAAAACTTAATTAACTTTTTAAATTTAACTAAGGAATTGGTAGACTTAATATGATTTAGAAGAATATGAAACATAAGTGGTGCCTGATATAAATAATTTCTTTGACCAAAAGAAGTTTTAGTATGTACCGCCACAAAGTTCAATGTAGAGCTAATTCTAGTTGTCCGCATTTCTTGTGTTCTTTCAGCAAATTTAATGTTGATATAAAATCGACAAAGTATTTGAGTGATATATAGCTGTTTTATGCACATAACATTACATTCCTTATAAAGTAGGTTGGATGGATAACAGAATTTTTTTTTGTACATCACTTTAAGGATCAATTTTTGAGTAATATTTAGTGGTTCAACATTGGACTTTAGACATGATCCCCAGCATACTATGTTATAAGAAAGTCGAGATTGGACTAAGGCAAAATAGACAGTTTTTAATTTCTCTTTGTCCAATATGTGTCGCAGTTCTTTAAAAATAAATGTAAGTCTCCTGATATTTTTTGGTAACATATCGATATGGTCATTTCATCTTAAAAATGTATCAATCTTTACACCTAGATACTTTATACAATCTACACTTTCCAAAGGGTGGCAATTACAATTTAGCAGACAATTATATATAATTAGATTATGAGTGTCAGAAGGCTGACTTTTTGATGATATACTAAATGTCACATATTTAGTTTTTATTGTATTCAAAGTTAAGATGTTATTATTCAGTCAACTCTTTACTGCTCTTAATCCTAAGTCACATTTATTTAAAGATGATAGATTCCGCAATGTTTGGTCAAAGTATTGGTACATTGTTAGTCAATCCAAGGGAGCCTGCTATGCCTCAAATCAAAGGACTATTATATCAAAATCGTGGTTACAACAATTCTTCCATTTTTCCTCAGAAATTTCTTTACATATTCGAATGAGAATTGGGCATTGTTCAGTTCATTCTCATATTTTTAAAATTCACGTGCATATCTCCCCAGATTATACTTTCTGTTTTCTAGAACTAGGAACTTTAGATCACATATTCTTTGGTTTTTCTTATCTAAACAAATATCCTCTCTTCTATCAAGTCATATTTAAAATTGCTTCGCCTCTGTCTTGACTCCATTCCTGCATAAAATTTTGATTTGGCCATTTGAATAAAATTCATACCTATATTATACTGGGTGTCGGGTGTAAACTTCGGGGAGGTGATTCAACATGATGGTAGAAGTAAAAAAGATTAATGACTTTTTTAGAAATTTCAATGTTTATTATACAAACAATTTAACTTGTTTACCTAAAAATTACCTTAAAAAATTGGAAATTCAACCTCCCTATCTCCATAACTTGATCGATGGCCTAGGAGGGTAAAAACCAGAAATATTAGAAAAATTAAATGTGTTAGGTTTGTCCTCATACTGCGTGGCGGGCCGGATCTGGAGAGACTGGTCGAAGGAGACCATTTGACCTCTTGAGCAGGACTCTCTCGGAACATCGCCTGGTACAACAATGGGACTATGAATTCCTATGTTTATTGCATCTGGACACACTGACTACCCTTCCCAGAACTTAACTATCACGTCGTTTCCCCGCAGGGGCAGGCAGAGAGGGCGGACCGCCAAACAACTCGGTCTTGGCACACACTCCTTGCCTCATTCACATTCATACATCGTCTCATACATACTCTTCTATTGTTCTGACTCTTGACATGGCCCGACTCAAGTACCAGATCGTGCCATGTCTTCCTCGGGCGTCCCAGACTTCTGCTACCATTCACATTTGCATCGTATATTCTCCTTACACTCTTCGCTCATTTGCCCTAAATGCCCTTTCTCAAACGATCATACATGGTTTAACTCACATGCGCCTCAGGGATCTCATTTCTACATCATTCAGTCTACTTTCATCCCTTTTCCGCCAGCTCCATGCCTCACTTCCTTTCCTCTATTTCTTGAAAGACCACTCTAAACAGCATCCTCAAAGATGATTTAGGCCCCGAGGGGAATTATTTTCCTCGGGGCTTCCCGTGTAGAGCTGATGATAAATTTTAAAAAAAATTGCAGGTATTACAATGCGTCAATAAATAAATACATAACATGATACATGTCACTTCCACTGTAATTGATTACACAAAGAATAAACACTTTTTATATACGTGTTGGATAAAGAGATGTCGCAATTTTCGCTAATTATTTAGCGATAACTATTTTTTATCTAATTGATTTAATCCAAAGACCGCTATCATTAATCACACGTCTAATACATTTAATAATAACGGTAATCCATATTATGTACCGTATCGTAATACACACAATGTCTACATTATTACCAGAGATGTGCTTTATTTCAAATAAATCCATTTCAAATGGAAATGCAAAATGCAAAATGGGTATTTTCCATTTTGCATTTTAAATGCTTTTCTCAATGCATTTTCCATTTTAAATACTTTTTTGCAACATTCTTCCTACTATCTCCACTCATCTTTTTTTCATAAGCCCCAAATATCAGTCGGTCCTCAACCTCGCTATGAGAGATAATTTACATTTGTCAAGTTGCTCCCTGGTAGGAGCCCTGGCAATTGAGTGATACCATTACAAAAAATACTGATTCAAATACTGAACATGGGGCCATGACGCTGTAATATTAAATGTTAGATAGCAGTTTCTATGTTTTTACGTTGGCAACATAAGTCCCGCGCAAATTTTTTGTGGTTTCATAATCTGTAGTCGTGGTGTTTTTGGATTTACCATCATGTAATATGTTTGTTCTACATTGATGTCCATTATTAAATGACAAAATTGTTTAAAAATTCTATAATTATTTTAATTGTTTGACCTGAGAAACCATTTTGCATTTTCAATGCATTTTGAAAATAGGTATTTTGAAAATAGGTATTTTGAATTTTGCATTTGAAATGCTTTTCTAAAACCCATTTTGCATTTTCAAATGGAAAAGTTTTGACCCATTTCCATTTTGCATTTCAAATGGTTTTGGGTACCCATTTTGCACATCTCTGATTATTACATTGTGTTTTGTAAGGTGTGGTACTAGAGATGTGACGGATCTCCGTTTCTGCTTCTGCTTCCGCAAACGCGGAAGTTCTGCATATTGCACCTCCGGTGCTAAACTGTCACTTATGCAAATAATGTAATTTTTCAGGAGAAGCGTGTGAAAATTCGACATCCTATTATAATGTATAATTCTTCTTGTATAAAAAATGAACTGGTAATTATTTAAACTACAACTTTAAACTTCATATCAAACTAAAAGCAAACGTCTCACAACTTTGTAATAAAAAAATATAAACATTTTAAATTTACAACCTTCCCAGAAGTGACATTATGGCACTAGAAAACAATTTACCAGGCAATTATGTCATAACAATCAAAACACGATATCATACTTTTCTAAAGTTTTATTAATTAAAATATCAAAGCAGTATAACAAACTTTCTTAATTCTACATATAGAACTTTACTATTAATCAGACTTTTTAATATCAGTCTTCTTACCATTTTACGAACGGTTTTCAGCGACTTTTCATATTAAATCAGTCATTGGTCACGTATGGTTCCTATTTAAATACTATAATTACGCAATTAACAACAGTATCAAATAAATACAATTTCTTTTACTTATTATTATTATTTTAATTAGCATTAATTTTGTACTAATTGGGTACTCTTAAAAAAACAAAAACCTTAAATTTATTGTCACATTCCCAGGAAAATCAGGTTGTCTTTAACGATGTGGTTTCAATAAACTTGTTTTCCCTGCAAGTGGAAATGTGACTTTATAGAATGTTAGAAGCACAAAAAATTAAATGAGATCATTATAGAAACTTTCATAGTATCTTGGTATGATATTTGCCTCCACTAATTGCAATAAATCACGCTTTTTGCGTTCTGTAATTGGTATTTTTGAAGTGTATGCTTGCTTGAAGGGAATGTCATCTATTCTTTGGGCGTTGCCTCTAATTCCGCGTAAATTTTTTCCTCTTGGTTGAATTATAGCTTTTGCTTCCTCCCAGTTTTCAGTTTTGTAAGTTGTTCGATATTGGTAATTTTCACAATTCTTTGTGAATTTAATGCATTTAATATCACCAGTTTTGATTACATCTCCGTTTAAATTTTTGCTATATTGAACTTCATGTTTTCCTCAAGTGACTTCAAATCAAAGAAATCATCGTAATTCATTTCTTTTACCACAAATGGTTTACCAGTCTTCTTCGCCCCACGAATCAGGAACATTGTCACAATTGTTAATCGAACGAAAACTTTATACCATAAAACATAAGGATTGGGGAAACAATGTCACTACGTACACAAGTATCTTTATTATTTCATGTCACAACCAACTTAAGTGTTGTTATTGCACCAAAATCATAAAAATGAATTATCACAATTACCTTAGTGGCGTTGTAGCTCCAGGAGTCTGCTATTCGTGCGGGGTGCCGCGCGCAACTAACCAATCAAACGTTGTTTCTCCCAGTGGAGGTTAGATTTGCACCAAAACCATAACAACATAACTACCCTTACGCGGAAATTATACGCAATACACAAACGACGATGACACACCAAGTAAAGAGGTACATCAGTTATTTTTTCTCATACTTAGATCAATTTTAACAAAACTTGCATAAGTGACAGTTTAGCACCGGAGGTGCGATATTTTTAAATACATCTCTATTCGAATATAATACTTTGTTTTCAGGTTTCAACTTTCCGTTGAAACTTTGCAGACAGACTCGCTGTCGATGCATTTAATCAACATACGCGGACACATACGCATTTTTACAAAATTGAATGACATAAAAGCAGTATACCAAATGAATGTTATTCCTATCCGATCGGCAATAAGCTAGGAAGTAGATTTGTTGTCTCTAATTTGTGGGTAAGAAGGTTCAATACTTCTTCCGATTTTATGTCCGGGTTAAATCTTCCCCATAGGAAAAACTGAACCCTTCCACACACTTTTCCACAAATGATCATCTAGTCAATCAACATTATGCAAGTGCATTATATAAGCAAAATAAATACAAGAACAACAACTCACCAGAGATCAAATGGGAAAATAATTCACCGACTCCAGATATTTTCATATCAGAGGGTTTGGCTCGGTAGAACTCCTAACAGGGCCTATAAATCCTACTGATCCCTCAATATAAATATTTAAAAAATCTTTCGTTATCCTACATGTATTCAAGACCGACTTTTGCATTTTATATATAAATTTTTTGATAGATCTAATACGCCTAAATTTTTATTGGATAATTTGTATAGCGCCGCTTTTGTAAGATTTCACCTCAGAGGCGCTTGACAGTTGATGCAGGTATTACAAAAAATATAAATATTACAAAAATTAAGAGAAGTTAAGTTAAGTAAAATGAAATATAGGAAGAGGTGACACGAAGATAGAAGATGGAGACTCAACAACAAGAATCCTAGGAATCCTAAGACAAACAATTTCAATTTGGGAGTGTATTATGGGTACCACAGCCTTGGGAACTATTCATTGGATAATCAACACCTCTGGCACAGTTAAGGTGACACAATACCCTGATAACGAGGGTTTGCTCGACGCTCACATTTTAATTATTTGTGATGTACGTATTACTAAAATCTTAAATGTTTCTAGAGGTTACGGCTAGACTAGCTTAGAGTGCTCTACCAACTGAGTTAATGGGACCCTATCTTCTTCGGTCATATTTAATTGTATCATACTTCGAATAATGCCCCGGCAAGGCAAGGATCCTGGGTTCGAGTCCTAGATGTGACCTATCTTTTTCTGAATTTTCGATTAGGAATCGCTAATATTGTCAATATTTAATAATGAAATAATTTTATTGATTTTTAAACATTTTGTGAAGTAAACGTTTTTTTTCGCTTGTCACTTTTATTGTATGCGTGGTTGTTTATTGCTTACAGTGTGTATTATCATTCATTGTGAAGACATTCTGTATTCTGTTACACAGTATCCTATTTGCGTGTAGATATATTGGTAATTTTTTATGGGACATTTCACAAGAGCACCCCTGACTGTACAATGTTAAGTAAAGGGAGGTATGTCGCCACCCGTTTGGGCAGAGTTGTGAGGCGGGTTAAGATAGGGGCTGCAAGGAGGGTTTTATTAATGGGCGTCTTGAAGAGACCTGGATTATATGAAGGAGCAAAAACTTTCACAAAAAATAGTCAAAAAGCGGCCCGTTCTTATGAACATTAACTTTGAACGGGTGTTCAACTCGTGTACGTCGAGTTTTGCATACGTGCACTCGTACACCGGGGGTCAATGCTGCTAGCTGCTTAGAGCAGGCTCCATTAAAATACCTGTAGAACAGACTCAGCGTGCTCACATTGCGTCTGTGCATTAGAGATGCCAATCCGTCTGTTAACAGTGGATTGTCAATGTGACGCACTGCCGCACTAAGAAGTGGGTTTATCAAGTATTGTGGGGCTCCAGCCCAGAGGTGGCTCTCAAATTCAATTGTTGAAATGTCTTAATTAAACCAAAACAAGCCCTATTTGTAACTATTGCAAATTGTGTTACCATTTGGGATGCAGTGTGGAGGGTCGTTTTTAAGGAAACGAAGTTCTGGAAAGGTAAGATATATGAGGGTTGGGTAGGAATCTAGGGATTAGCGTGTCCAGGAGTGACGGATGTCTGAATACATCCCTCCCACTAGACCAGACCAGTTGGAGAGGTCAAAGGGTCTCCCCAAACCAGACTCTCTAGATCTGACACGCCACACAGCTGGGCAGGCGCATCCTGCACAAACGTCACCCGATGAACCCTGGCACCTCTGCTAAGTCACCAAACGTAGCGAACCGTTTGGGATGACCTATAGCAGAGGTGTCGATTATCCTATATATGGTTCCCGGGGCGGCGGTACCCAAATCCGCCTCCCAAATTGAGAATCGCCAACCAGACATTGGCGGTTTTGCACGGTGTAATATTTAAATGAATTATTGTTACATATGGAGTAAGAATATGAAACATTTGTTTTTCAGTATAAAAACAATTATTTAAGAATAGCATAAAATTACAATATTGTATCAAAGCTATTCATTCATATTTCGTACGTACGAACGCAAAACAAATAATTCATCTTCATATTTTAAAGCAAAATCAGCAAGAAGTGCTTTTATTTCCTAAAATAATTAAATTAACGCCTTCTATGAGCGAGCAGCTTATAAAGAATTTTTAGTTTAAAGAATTCGTTTTTAGGGTGAATTGCTTAATAAATTAGAGTTCTAAATCTGCTTTTTCATAGATGGCGCTAATTTAAAAATTTCACTTAAATATACGTTTTGCAATTATTTGTTTGCGACCCTACATACGCAATATGAATATGAATAAATAGTTTTGTCCGTAAAAAAACTCTATTCCTTCAATAGAGTCATTCAAATACAATATAAGATTAGATTGCGCATGTCTGGGTGCAAACAAAAGACAACTTGCAAAAGGCGTATGTTTATAAAATAAGCCACCTATAAACGCGTAGATTAAATTAAAAATAAATTGTATTCTTATAAAAACAGTAACTTAATTTCCGCGTAAAATAGTAGACGTTTTTATCTATGTAATGTACAAATTTGACACTCCAGAAAAGAATTTTGTTAACAAATAATAATTACTCGCCTGAAATATCTATACAAATTGAAAATATCTCCCGAGCAAAAATAAATGCTGCCGACGGGAATTGAACCCGCTCCTTCTGATTGCCGGTCAAGTGCTCTAAACCATTTAAGCTACGTCTGATTATTACCAACCCACCAAATAATTCAATATGTACTAGTATTTCAATCAACAATAATTATTGCTTATTATCAAAAATGGGTACCCAACACCATTTGAAATGCAAAATGGAAATGGGTCAAAACTTTTCCATTTGAAAATGCAAAATGAAAAATGGTTTTTAGAAAAGCATTTAAATTGCAAAATACCTATTTTCAAAATGCATTGAAAATAGTTTCTCAGGTCAAACAATTAAAATAATTATGGAATTTTTAAACAATTTTGTCATTTAATAATGGACATCAATGTAGAACAAACATATTACTTGATGGTAAATCCAAAAACACCACGACTACAGATTATGAAACCATGTTGACCAATGTTGCCAACGTAAAAACATAGAAACTGCTATCTAACATTTAATATTACAGCGTCATGGCCCCATGTTCAGTATTTGAATCAGTATTTTTTGTAATGGTATCACCCAATTGTCAGGGCTCCTACCAGGGAGCAACTTGACAAATGTAAATTATCTCTCATAGCGAGGTTGAGGACCGACTGATATTTGGGGCTTATGAAAAAAAGATGAGTGGAGATAGTAGGACGAATGTTGGAATGGAAAATGCTTTGAGAAAAGCATTTAAAATGCAAAATGGTTTTTAGAAAAGCATTTAAAATGCAAAATGAAAAATACCCATTTTGCATTTTGCATTTCCATTTGAAATGGATTTATTTGAAATAAAGCACATCTCTGCTTATTATACATATTTTGTTCACCTGTAAACAACCAACTTTATTTTTGTAGGAAAGGCTTTGTTAGTGCTAAATTTCAAACTAGATGGCGTCGAGACCTATTATATCTACATTTGTTGGCGAAGTACAAGTCAAAATGTCAAATATTATTATTTTTTAATCACAAACTAATGTTTATAAGAAAAAGTTTTTTATGCAGGGCGCAAAGGATACAAAATTATTTGAAAAAATCAAATTAAAAACCTTGTAATAAAAATAATAATTTGGCATTTATATTGCGTAGTTTAATGTCATTTCACTTCAAGTGCACTTTACTATAACAAACATAAAAATGGTAATTTAGTATTAGTGGTCATGTTCTAATTATTATTCCTACAGTGTGCCTTACCCAATGCAGATCTAATAATATGACATTAAATATACTGTTTATACAAAGTGATGACAAAACTTAGAATAACAATAACAGCAGGACAGGACAGAATATTAAAACTAAAACATAATATAAAACAGGAGGCAGTTTGTGCTCAGAAATGAGAATCTTCTGAGCAGACATTTTAAAAAGGTACAATAAGGAGGCAACCGAAACCAAACAATTACCGGAAGTTTTAGAATATGGCTTATTGTAAAATATTGAAAAGAATATTTTTTAAATAATTCAGCCAAATTCTGGAGATTAGTAAGAGCTGCGGGAAGTCTACAAGTATTGTCTTATAAACATTAGTCTATCATTAATTTATTACTTCACACCATGGGAAATCATTACTTGGGTGATGTTGACATATTCAATACCAACTTGGCAAGTTTTGTGGATCATTTAAAACATTTATTTCAACAATACTCCTAAACTCATCATGTAAACCTACAAATAGCTGTAATTTTCTGTTTTTGTTTCTTGTGTTTGTATGACTTGTTACATAGCTTTTATCAAATGTAATTTTATTCTTATTTTTTATGTTTCAAAGTATCTGTCAAATTAAAATTATACTAACAACCATGTAAAAGCCCTCTAGGCGTTAAATAAATAAATAAATTAAAAAATAAGAATTTTATTTATTCTACCATGTACCATACATTACTTATCTTGATAGTTTCAAAAGATATACATTTTTATCTTTTATTTGTGGGAATATTTATTGGTTTTGTGATAAATTTTACGATTTTTGTTGTTGCTGCTAATTTGTATTTATTGCAGCTTGTCTAAGCGGATAAAAATGTACTGTTAGCAATAATAAAATTCTAAGTAAATGGTTATGATAAAATATATTTTTGTCTTCATGGTCTGTTACAATAATAACAACCAATATTCAGTAAGACTAGATCACTCTGAATCAGTGATACAGTTAAATGGTTGCAATGTCGAAAAGGTCGAAAGATTTAGATACCTCGGCAGTATTCTCACGGAGACTCTTGACCCAGATGTAGAGGTTAGGTGCAGAATTGAAGCAGCAAGAACTGCGTTCATTAAAATGAAATCCCTCTTCTGCAATGATAATATCAGCTTAAAACTAAGGCAGAGAATGCTTAAATGTTATGTGTGGTCGGTCTTGTTGTATGGATGTGAAACATGGACCTTGAAAGTAAATACCATGAACAGGTTAGAGGCTTTTGAAATGTGGCTTCACCGGAGAGTACTCAAAGTCCCATGGACCGACATGATCACCAACACAGAATTTCTCAGGCGGGCTAGAGCAGAGAGAGAACTGCTTAGATTAATAAAAATCAGGAAAATTTCATATCTGGGTCATGTACTTCGAGGGGAGAAGTATCACTTGCTCCAGTTAATATTGAAAGGCAAGATAGAGGCTCGCAGAGGGCCTGGTAGGAGACAAATGTCATGGCTGCGAAATATACGAGAGTGGACCGGCATTAGAAGTGTGGAGGAGCTATTTCGGGCAGCGCAAGACAAAGAGGCATTTTCTAGAGTCATCGCCAACGTCGGGGGGACCTGATACGGCACATAAAGAAGAAGATTCAGTAAGAATATTGGCTTGCGCAGTCCAAAATCCCATCCGTTGCCTGTTGACAGTTCACACGGGGGCTGCCTCTTCCTCCGTGTCCAACAGGTCCCTTCTTTACCGGCCTGTACGCACTGCAGCTGCTGTAGTTTCCCCGTTGGCCGACAGAGCGCACCTCTGGCGACATCAGAGCGAACCAAATGACTGCGGAGCTGATATTTAAATGTGCAGCTAACAGTACACAAATAGAAATACAGATTATTATTGTTGACACATATAAAGAAATTGACACAATAATAATGTTTATTTCAGCTGAACAGAGCGGTGAGTGCAGTTAGTCTGCCATATAAAAACATACATCTAAATAAAATACACAACAATGTGAAAATGAAATAAAATGGTAAACATATTTCGCATTATTTGTACTACGGTGGCTTACAAATGAGAGTATAAATATTACATTTCATTAGAATATATTTTTTTTAGATTTTGAAAGTAGAAAATTTGGTCAAAACTTCTCTAAATGGTATAAAATAAAGTCGCTATCCGCGTCTCTCTGTTTGTGCGCTTAGTTCTTCTAAACTACCCACCGGATTTTGATAGGATTTTCACTATCATTTAGAGAATTTCTTCCGAAAGGTTTATATATATAACACATGCATATTATAATTATAGAAAGTAGATAAAAATCGATGTTTTGTAATCAAGTAGTAAAAGAAATATTTTCAGGAGTTTACATTGCTAATGCTGGCTAAACCTTATGAGATACATCAAAATGTAGGTACTACGGAATTGTATATCTTAAAAAGGCCTACAGAAAAATTCGATGTGGTATATGTCTATCTCTTAAGGTTAAACGCAACGCTCGTTGTATTCTACGTGTTCACAGATGGCGTTAATTAATTAATTTTGTTTAAATACGCTTTTGCAAGGTATTGCTTTACAATATTAAGACAAATCATTTGTTTGCGCCCGTATATACGCAATATGAATATGAATCAATAGTTTTGTTCGTTTAAAGACTTAATTTTTTCGAGAAAGGCACACAAATACAATATTTTACCGATGATTCAATCCAATATTGTATTTGTATGCCTTTCTCGAAAGAATTGAGTTTTTAAACGAACAAAACTATTGATTCACATTCATATTTCGTATATACGGGCGCAAACAAATGATTTTTCTTAATATTGTAAAGAAATACTTTGCAAAAGCGTATTTTAATAAAATTATTTAATTAACGCCATCTATGAACACGTAGAATATAACAAGCGTTGCGTTTAACCTTAACGCAATATCAGTGCACTGGAATGAGAAAGGGAGTGGAATTAAAGTCGATGTTATGTAGTTTTTTAACAGCAACATTTTGGCATACAGTAGTGAATGGTGGAAGAAGACAGACACGTGCGAGAAAGAAATAAATAGCAATAGCCTATCAATGCGGGGTCCACTAGCTTCTAATAATTATACAAAAACGTACAAAATTTTTAAAAAAGAAACTGTTAATTTTAAGTGTTTTCCACATGGGTTTTTGAAAACAAAAAAGTTTATAATTTTAGGGAAAACAAAGATTAAGAAACTGAAATTTCGCAAAATGTGTAAATACGTCTCTAACAATTACAAATAGATTACGATTTAACATAAATTTATGATAATTAACTATGTATTAGAATAATAGGTCCTGCGGGCGGCACTTGGTTGGGCTTCACCCATTTTAAGTGTTACTAACAACAGTTACATTTAATAGGTAGATATTAGGTCATTCACAGAGCTAGTGAGTAAATATCGTAAATAGATTATTACAATATATCGCCCCTGAGGTGATATCTCACAAAAGCGGCGCTATATAAATTGTCCAATAAATAAATAAATATAATGTTTACATTTTATTGGGTACATATGCATTGATATACAACGGAAATAGATAAAATAATGTAATCTTATTAAACTTTATTTCATTAAAACACAAATAACTTTGTTTACATAACTTTATAATAATAATAATAATAAGTGTTTTATTATCTTTTTTTTCGTGTAACAAATAGATATAATGATATCCTCACTGGGATCTCCCGTGCTGAGGATGTTATTTACATATTATGTATAATTTAATTATAAGAAAATTAATATTACATCAAAGTTACAAATAAATTTAATTCTGAACAAATATCATGCAATATATATATATATATATACATATATATGTATATATATTTTTTTAATAATTTTAAAATAAGTAAGATGTATTTTGATATATATATATATGAAGTGTTTTTTGGTATAGTTATATATATGAAATGTTTTTTGGTATAGTTCAGTTGATTCTGTTTTAGTCTGTGTTTGATTTTAGTAAATTTTCTATTTCAGATCTTCCTATGTTAAGTATCCAGCTTTTTATTTCAGATTTAAATGTTAAAGTGTTGAGGTTTTTGAGTGTGAGTGGTATTTTGTTGTAGAGTTTAATACTATGATATAAGAAGCTTTTTTGCCCAAAAGTTGTATTAGTAATTATTTGTAGGATAAGTTTTTGATCATGAGATCTAGTGTTTCTATTGTACGTGTTTGTTGTTATTTCTTGTGTTTTGTGCTTATGAATGTAAATGAGTATAGTTTTAGAATATAGTTGTTTAATTGACATGATGTTAAGATTGGTGAAGATTTCGTTAGTGCTGGTTGTTACAGGAACTTTCAGTATAATTTTCATTATGGCTTTTTGAGATTTAATAAGTGGATTTAGTATGTTTTTATTTGCACTGCCCCATCCGATAATACCGTATTCTAACAGTGATTGGCAGAGAGCCATGTAGATTTTGATAAAGTCGTTTTTAATGAGCACATTCCTGATAGTTTTGAAAAAATAACTTAGTTTTTTAATTTTATTATCTAAATAGCTAATGTGATTGGTCCATTTTAAATTTCCATCTATTTTTAGACCTAGATACGTTATATGGTCAACGTTTTCTAATGAGGGACAATTACAATGCTCATTTAAGTGATGCGGGCTATGAATTTTCAAGTTAAGGTTTTCTTCAGAGTTTTTTGTTTTTTTTTATTTTATTTTGAAAGTGATGAATTTGGTTTTATTAGCATTTAGTGTAAGTGAATAGTAGTCTAACCATTTTTTAATCCTGTTTGGTGTGTCTTCTGCTTTCTTAAATGTTTCTGTCCAATTATTCCCATTTATAAGGAGAACAGTATCATCCGCAAAACTGATGATTCTATGTGGCATAGATCATTAATGTAAATTAGGAACAGAATCGGACCCAGAATACTTCCTTGAGGCACCCCGCATTTGACATCAATACACTCACTGGTTATGTTATTAAGTTTCACAGTTTGCTTTCTATTTCCCATGTAGCTTTTAAAAAATATCAGTTCATTATCAGTGATCCCTATGTTAACTAGTTTTTCAAAAAGATGTGAGTGATTTATTGTGTCGAAGGCTTTAGAGAGGTCGAGAAATACTCCAATGCATTTTTTATGTGAATCTAGAGAATTTTTAATATATTCGATTAATAAGGCTATGGCGTTGGATGTTCCTAGATTTTTTCTGAAACCAAATTGTTTTGGTGATAATAATTTATTTGATTCTAGGTAATCGATGTGTTGAGTTTTATCTGTTATTTCTAAGATTTTAGATAATGTGTTCAGAATTGTGATTGGTCTGTAGTTATTGATATCTGTACGATTTCCCGATTTAAAGATTGGTGTGATAGTCCCTATTTTGAGTTGTGATGGAAATCTGCTTTCCGTAATAGATTTGTTTATTAGAAAGAGTATCGGTTCGGTAATTTCATCTTGTATAAATTTTAATGTTTTCATTGTGATTTCATCACTACCAGATGAAGATGTTGGTTTGAATTTAGAAAATATTAGTATTAGTTCTTGTTTAGTGATTTGTTTTAGAGCAAATTTAAACCTTTGTGGATTTGGGTGTTTGTTTATTTTTGGGTTATAGTGTTGGGGGTTGGTTATTTTATTCGCTAAGTTCGAGCCTATGTTTGCAAAAAAGTTGTTTGTGTAGTTAATTAATTGATGTACGTTTTTGTTGAGCGAGAGTGTACCGTTCTCTGTGTTGATTTCTTCCAATGGGTTTGCTTTGTTTTGATTTGTGTAGGTGATTTCTTTAATTATTTGCCAGAGAAGTTTTGGATTATTATTGGATTGTTGAATTTTAGATCTGTAGTAATTTTGTTTGGCCGATTTAGTAAGATTGGAGCAGATGTTTCTATAATTTTTGTAAAATAGTTTTAGGGAAAGGTCGTATGGATAGTTTTTTACTTGCTGGTGGATCTTGTCTCTATTTCTTATACATTTTAGTAGGCCAGGTGTGATCCATGCTTTTTTGATAATTTTATTGTGTGAATATGTGTAAGTTTTTATTGAGGTGTGGTTATGTATTTTTAATTGCAATAGTTTAATAAATAATTTCCAAGCATCTTCAAGGTCTTCAGCTTTATATATTAATTCCCAGGTTTCAGTTTTTAGTGAATTTTTTAGTTCGTTGTAGTCTATAACATGCCTATTCCCCGTTAAATTTTGAGTCGATGGTCGATTTTCCTTTGCATGGATGTTAAAAATTAAAGTGTAGTGATCAGTGATAGTGGATTGATGTATGATTGTGGAGTATTTTTTATTTGTTTTTGTCATTATGTGGTCAATGCAGGTTTGCGAGGGGATTGATTTATTAATTTAGTGATCCACTCTTGTTGGTTCCCTTACAGCGGCAGTCATCCCGTGGGAGAGGAGTAGTAATTGGTTTTCCTGTGTTTGTGGAAGTTGCCTTCCGGTATCCAATATGTTAATGGTGATGTCCCCTATGATGAACAAGTTCCTGATGTTTCGTTCTCGAAGTAGAATGGAGTCTAGTGATTCAAGAAATGGTGACAAATTTGTAGATGAAGGGGATCTGTAGATAGCGAAGATGCATGTATCTTGATCGAGTTTTACTTTCAAACAGTTTGCGTCTTGTAGTTCGATTTCTTCTATTTTGCATTCCATCTTATTTTTACAAAATACAATTACTCCATCGTTTTGATGTTTGTGAAGTTTAGTATTGAAGACTTTGTAGTTGTTGATGTTTTTATGCACATATGTTGAGGAATTTATCCAACATTCTGTAAGGATTAATAAGTCAGGTTCTAAATATAATTCATTTATCAGCACAGTGAAATCTTCGAAGTTTTTGTTAATACTTGGAATGTTTTGATGAATTATGTTCAGGATCGGTAACTCGTCCTGGATTATACGGTTCAACATGCAGGTATTTGTGGTGATTATTGGGTTAAGTATCAGTTTTTCAAGTGTTTCCGTTGTGAAAGAGGCCATTATAAAGATATAGAGTAGATGAAGTGTCTATAGGTTTTTTTAAATTTTTTTAAATCATCTTAGTAGGTATATCGTTAAGATGTTTTATTTCGACAACCTTTGAATCTTTAGTTTTTCTTATAAGTATTTTTCCCGATTTCACCCAAACATATTTATATTCTTTTATTAGGGCTCTTTGTTTGGTGTTCCAAAGTAAATTTTTGTAATACTGGGTTAATGCCGGATTTAGATAGACGTATTGATCTTCTTTCCCGTTGAATTTTTTTATCGGGTCAGTATGTTTTGCTGCTAACATGATGTGATTTTTTTTGCTGTCTGCAAAATTAATTGTAATTTTTTTTTGGTTATTTGGTTTGGTAGTTGTAATTTTAAATGAATCCTCAGGTGATATGGTCACTCCTGCGAGCTCAGCAATCTGGGTTACAGTATGGGCTGGGGGTATGTTTTCTTGTAATTTAAGGCCGCTTATTTCGATACTGTTTAATAGGCCTGATTGTTCAATATCTGCCAGGTGAATCTCCATCGCAGCCAATCTTTTCTCCTTTTCTGCCATTCCTTCCTTAAGTTTGTTTATTTGTATTGGTGAATCCATGATTTGTGACAGTTTGAGAATGATGTCATCAGATTTATCGTTAATAAAGTTGTTTAACGTTTTTATTTCTTGAAGCTCAGTTTCTATTTTTTTAAACATAATTGTTTTCATTTCTTCGAATTTTGAGTTGATGAATTCGAATATTGGGTCATCTTTGGTAATTTTGTTAGACCTTGTTTCCATGTTTTTAGTTGGTTTGGACATAAGGTTAGCAAATGATCCAATGTGCAATAAAAACTTTGATTTCTATTTTTTATATAAAAAAATAAAATTTTATTTTGATGTTTATAAACACTATCACCATCTATTGGGCAATAGTTGAATTAAAAATATTTTCCTTCACAAGTGTGCAAGCATTACCATCTATTGATTCGTAGGCGTAACTCAGTTTATTTTATAATTTTAATGCATGTAGGTATTTACTGACATCTATTGACTAGTAGAATAAATATGCCATATGTAGGTAGTGCATCCAAATAATTTGTTAAAATCTCAGTTCTTAAATTTTTTTTAATGAGTTTCTCTTAAGAATGCAATTTAGTACATACATAAAATTAGTTCCAGAATTTCCGCCGCACTATGATGCACAGATACACAAGTTATATAATGTTTAAAATAAACTTTTTGCGTTTTATTCCACTATTTTATACGGAGCAAAATTATACTTGACGTCTGTCATTGACTTTGTTGTAATATTACTTACAACCACTACATGTTTCATGAACGAAGTTCACGTCATCAGGAGTAAGTATACTCCGAAGTCAAAAATTAAATATAGATTACAAATGGAACGAAGAATTGGAAGGAGGAGGGAGGTGTTAGAGTGGGCGGGGTTTATCAGAATTAGGAATTACAATATTATTGAAGGGGCACAGTGGTATTCGGGATTTACCCGAAACATATGATTTGAATTCGACCAATCAGAGGGCCTAGATCGTCCTGACGCTAACGTAATAATACTATCAGATTTTTGCTTTTATTTTCATTCATAGAGATAAGACCACGCTGAGAAAACAGTCTGAAATATAAATTGAACGGTGAAGAGAAATCATGACGAAATAACAACATTTATAAATGAAATATAAATAGTTAATGTGGTCTTTGAAATTATTATTTAAGAATAAGTATTTGTCTCAGGCATTTTTAGCGTTTAGTGCGTAGCGATGTTTAGAAAAAGTTTAAGATGTTTTGGTGCGGTGCTTGTGCAGAATGCACATAGAAAAGCCAGTCGTGCAAATAAAACGGTTGGTATTCTCGGAGTGCCGTTTGCTAAAGGACAAAATAAGCAAGGACTTGATTTGGCTCCTGCTTTATTGCGGAGTGCAGGACTGTTAGAAGCTTTGAAGGAAATTGGTAATGTAATAGTGGAAATATGAAGGCATCTAGGAATTGAACCCAGGACTTTAGCCTTACCGGGGCTCTGCTTTACCACTGAGCTAATCCCACCATATTTCGTTCAGTCATATTTAACTTTATCGTACTTCGATTAACAACATTATTCTTAATGCATATTTTTATTGGCTGCTATCTTTATGTATAATCGAGAGATTCTTCCCAAACTGAATGCAATCTAATTGGTGTCGCGAAGCTGCGACTCCACTATATATTTTAAAGGTGGTGTGATATGCCACACGCCCAAAGGACCAGTCCCAAACTACTCCGAATGATAGGTTATGGGACGATATATGCATCCAACAAACCCGATGGACAGTGCAATAATCAAAGGTATAAATCTGGGCTTCTGGAGCACAAGATAAGCCCAGATTGGAATGCAGGAAAGATGGACTCACCCGTTGATGACTATCACACGTCTCCAGGAGTATTAGTTGATTTCACTTCACAAATTATATGTATATTCGCCCTGTCTGATATTAATTATCACTCCGAACTCTGATAAGCAACTGACACCACTTGTCAGATTTTACATGTGTCGCAACAATATTTTTAATATGGTGACATTTTGGGATGGGTAAAAAGGTAGGTAGGACATTTGCAGGATTTGGTATTGACATTACACTTGTCCTTTAAGCCTGTGGATGCATACCTAACAATCCCATATATATTGCGCGAACATTCTCCCGGCGTTGAAAGTACCTTCCGAAATTTTAAGTACTTTCAAATAAAGTAAAAAGTTAAATGTAAAACGAAAGATGAAATATAAATATTCTTATCAATACGCTATTAATATTGCAAAGTTAAAACGAAAATTTATAAAATAATGAAATAAAGAAATAATAATTATTGTGTAGGCAAAGGACACAATTTTACGACTGGTCGTTTAAAGTTCCCGGAAGAGGTCCTTACGCGTGCGACACGAACCACTCCGTCTTTACCAGGGAACACCTCCTCAACAACGCCCACCGGCCAATAAAGTGGAGGCGCATCCTCTTGATGCACCAATACTATGGTACCTACTAGTTCGCGGGACTATTACATTTTTTTCTCATCTGCAGAGAGTGAAGATACTCTATATGCCACTTCTTCCAATAAGATTGAACGAGGTGGTCCAAAAGCTCTTTCCTTTTCAGTAGACTAATGCGTTCATTAGTCAAATCATAAGCAGGTAGATGCTGAATCGGGGTAGACATCAGAAAATGAGCCGGAGTAAGAGCTTCTGGATAATGAGAACTGCTTAATAAACATAATGGCCGTGAATTAAGTACAGCCTCTATTTGTGTCAGAACTGTGAGAAACTCTTCATAACATAAAAGTTGAGTACCCACAACCCTATACAGATGCGATTTAATGCATTTAATATTTGACTCCCATAATCCTCCAAAGTGAGGAGCGCGGGGTGGAATCGTCTTCCATTCAATTCTCCGATTGTTAAATTCATTGCGAAGAACTTCTTTAGTTGAATTTGCCTCTAAAAAATTATATAAGTCATCCAGACAATTCTTTGCGCCTATGAAATTTGTCGCATTGTCACTGTACATACACGAAACCGGTCCGCGTCTGGATAGAAAACGCTTAAATGCGTTTAAAAAATTGTCCGTGCTTAGATCTGATACCACTTCCATATGTATAGCCTTCGTTGTTAAACAAATAAATAGACATATATATGCCTTTTGACTTTTTACCCCACGACGCCTAGAAAGGGTTATATTTATTGGTCCGGCAAAATCTACACCCGTATGTGTAAATGCCTTTGCTTCCTGAACTCTAGCTGTAGGTAAATCTGCCATTAGCGGTATAATATTAGAAGGTGCAGTTTTAAAACAGAAATTACAAGCATGTACTCTTTTGCGTATTAGATTTCTCCCCGATAAGATCCAATAACGCTGTCTAATTATAGACATAAGGAGATGTGCACCAGTATGACAATTCACACGATGGTGAAAGTCTATAATTATATCGACAATATGATCCTGTCTTGGCAAAAGTACTGGATGTTTGTTTTCAAAAGGTATATTCGCGTTTGTTAATCTACCACCTATACGTAACAAGCCATTATGATCTAGGAACAGGTTTAGTTTTCGGATTGAAGGTGAGCATAATTTATCCCTCTGTATTAATTGTATATCGGCACTAAAATGCCTATTCTGTAAAGCTTTTAATACATTCATTTCAGCAATGTTTAATTCCGTGGAACTTATAACTGTTGAGCGTGATAACTTTCGCATAAATCGTAAAATATATACCACAATTCTCAGCAGTTTTGGCCATGAGGAAATTTTTAAAGCGAGATTATATATCGGAGAATTTTTCTCTATTGACGTTATCGTAAATGTATGCGATTTTTTCAATTCCAAAGTATTCTCCTCCTCCCGTGAGGGGGAAAATCTTTCGACAGGCCACTCGGATACTGGGTTCGCAGCCCAGGGCGGACCGTGCCACCAAAGAGAATGATCGACCAGCTGAGCAGGCAGTAGTCCTCGTGATAAACAATCACTAGGATTGGTAACGCCATCTATGTGATAAAAATGTTTCGCGGGTAAATTTTCCTGAATTTCACTAACTCGATTAGCTACAAAAGTTTGCCACCGGTGCGGGGACGAGTGAATCCAAGAAAGTGCTATTTTTGAATCTGAAAAAGCAAATATATCGTTTATCGAAACGCGATTTCTATAAGTATCTATAATAGATCTAACGAGTCTAGATAAAATAAGCGCAGCGCATAATTCCAATCGAGCGAGCGACACTGTTTTCAGCGGGGCCACCTTGGATTTAGAACATATCAAATTCATTGTAGTGTTGCCACCCTTATCCGCGACATGAAGATATATTACACAACCGTATGCTTTCATACTCGCGTCTGCGAAGGCGATAATATTTATCGTGCAGTCCTCCTTTACTCCCAAATATCGAGGTAAATTTAAATTAGAAAGCATTGGTAATTCTTCCTTGAATTTGACATATCTATTAACAATACTTTGGGGTAGTTCTTCGTCCCATCCTACTTTCTCTAACCACAGCTCTTGTAAAAGTAATTTGGCATATAAAATTACCGGAGCAACCAAACCTAATACATCGAATAAACGAGCTATTGTGGAAAGAATTGATCTTTTACATATAGTTTTTTCCTCCGTCGGACATATCATAAATCGAAAACAATCAGATATCGGATCCCATTTTAATCCTAAAATGCTACATTTATCCGAAAAATCCATTGTCGCGCGGTGCGACTCTGGTAATTGGGCCAGTAAATGAGGAGAATTACTCGACCATTTGACTAATTCAAATCCTCCACACTTGAACATCGCCATTAAATCTGTAGCCAAAGTGATGCCTTCACTTATAGTATTTACAGAATATACAAAATCGTCCATATATAAATCATTAATTGCAACTTCCGCCGCTTTCGGATAACGATTTCTTTCATCGCTCGCTAGCTGCCGTATAGTTCGCATTGCTAGAAATGGTGAACAGTTCAAACCAAACGCGAGTGAATTAAATTGATAAACTCCGATTTGTTCATCTTCGTGAAATCTATAAAGAATTTTTTGATATTTACGATGGCTTTCCGTTACCATTATGCGTAGATACATTTGCTTAACATCTGCGGTTAATGCTACAGCGAATAAGCGAAATTTAATTAAAAGTGTAAATAAATTAGATTGCAAATTTGGACCTGTATACAAAATATCATTAAGTGACAACCCTGAACTGGTCTTTGTACTTGCATCTAATACAACACGAGTTTTAGTTGTTGATTTATCTTTACGAATTACTGCGTGATGGGGAATGAAATATCCCTCATCAATATTAGATGAAGACGGAACTTCAACCCTCATATATCCCTTTTCCAGATATTCAGAAACTACTTCATTATAACTGCAATGCAATTCTGGCGACGTATTAAATTTCCGTTCTAAATATTCATATCGACGCTGCGCGACACGGCGCGAATCACCTAAATTATTAGGATCTATCTTAAACGGTAAAGATACAATATACCTTCCCGATTCATCCCGTTGGACTGACTCGAGGTACATTTTTTCACATTCTGCATCTTCAGCACTCATCAACGACTTAATAGGCATGTCTTCCATTGTCCAAAACTTGGATAACGCATTATATAAATCTACATTGGTTATGGGGCCGAACGTCCACGAAACCTCCGGCGTACACGTAGGTATTTCACCCATTACAATATACCCGAATACTGTCTGTATAGCCGGTGGTGCATTCGTATTATGTTTAGATAAAACCTTATTCCCCAGCAGAATATATGGAAATAACTGTGCACCTAATAAGATATCAACATCGGATGGAACGTTCCAGGATTCATCCGCTAAGTTTAAACCCACTAAATGCTCACATGACTTTGTGTCAACATGTTGTGTAGGAAGCTTATCAGTTATTTTATCGACAACTAATAGACTAATTTTATAAGTATCTTCTGAAACGCGGGATTTAATTTTTAACGCAACGTGTCCCAATATTGGTGTCTCTACTGAACCAACACTTTTAACTACTGAATTATTTAAAGGAATTATTTTAAGATTTAATTCATTACAAGTGTTTAAACTGATTAAATTTTGTTGCGAGGCGCAATCAATTAAACACCTTACGGTTACTTGATTATTTTTATTGTCATAAGCAAATAACTGCGCGGTTGACAGTAGTACATTCGTAGCTATATTACCCGCAGAAAAATTATTATGATGTTTATGATTACGCGCTATTAATGTAATGGCTTCGTTTTTCGATTGACTTTCAGTATTCACCGTGCTCTCAAAATGCAGAGCGGTGTGATGTCGTTTTTTACAAATTCTACAATCCGATTTAGATGGACATTTCACAGTTTTATGTTTATCGCTTAAGCAGTTTACACATAAATTATTTAATTTCACAAACTGAAAGCGAGCATTTGGTCTTAATTCGTTAAATTGTTCACATTTAAACAATTCAACATGATCAGAATGATTACATTTCCGACACCTGTTACGATTATTATTACTTGACTTCGGTTCGACCACAGCGAATGAATGCGTAACTTTGTTTTTATTATTAACAACTTTATTATCATTTTGCCCAGATCGTTCTAGGATTTTAACATGCAACCGAATGTATTCTATTAAATCGGTATATGTAGGTATAGCTTTCTCCCGTATAGACATTTCGAAATTTTGCACCAACTGTATATCTAATTTTTTCAGTGCAACATGTAATATTATAAAATCGGTAAGGTCATCAATACCTAATTCCTTGAGTGCAGCTATGGAAGACGCAAACCGTTCGATAAAATTATTTAACTCATTTGGGTTACTAGGTGCCAATAATTTTAAATTCAAAATATTGTTCAGATAAAAGGTACCTAGCACGCGTTTGTCCTGATATTTCTTTTCGAGAGCTTCCCAAATTAAAAAATAATTTTGTTCGTTCGGAAGTATTCCCGCAAAAACTGATAACGCCTTTCCTTGGAGTTTCCCTATCAGATATTGCATCTTTTGCGACGTATTCAAATTTTGATTTGAGTGAATGTTTAATTTAAAAGCTTCATAAAATATCGACCAATTCTCTTGATTACCATCGAACGATGGCATCTCGATCGGTGGGAGTTTAATTAATGGTGAATTATTTAACTTCTGTCGATCACGTGATGAATCTTGCTTTGCTATAATGCTTTCGCGTATAGAAACTACAAAACAGTACTTATTTTCGAATTTACTCCATAAATCGAAATTCATATTGTAATTTGAATCCTTTTTCAACTGAAGTGTATGAAATTCATCACAAAATGTGTTAAATTGTGCATAATATGTAGCTATATTAACCGTTTGTTTAAGAAAATCCTCCGAACTTCTCGTCTCCCTGTCCGCAATACTTTTCGCTTTCTCGTATAATTCATTAACACGATTATGCATCAAATTAATCTTCGATTCTACTAACTTGATTTTAATATCCTGAGTACTATCGCTAGTCGCCATGATTAATTGTATGTAGGAATTTAAACACAACAATAATTACAAATGCAACCTAGTACATACAAATTAACAAAGTATAAAGAGGAAATAATATTTATTTATAACTTTAAATATGTTAATTTTAAATACCCCGTTGGTAATCCGGCTCGAAAGAACCAAAAATGGTGTCGCGAAGCTGCGACTCCACTATATATTTTAGAGGTGGTGTGATATGCCACACGCCCAAAGGACCAGTCCCAAACTACTCCGAATGATAGGTATGGGACGATATATGCATCCGACAAACCCGATGGACAGTGCAATAATCAAAGGTATAAATCTGGGCTTCTGGAGCACAAGATAAGCCCAGATTGGAATGCAGGAAAGATGGACTCACCCGTTGATGACTATCACACGTCTCCAGGAGTATTAGTTGATTTCACTTCACAAATTATATGTATATTCGCCCTGTCTGATATTAATTATCACTCCGAACTCTGATAAGCAACTGACACCACTTGTCAGATTTTACATGTGTCGCAACAATATTTTTAATATGGTGACATTTTGGGATGGGTAAAAAGGTAGGTAGGACATTTGCAGGATTTGGTATTGACATTACACTTGTCCTTTAAGCCTGTGGATGCATACCTAACAATCCCATATATATTGCGCGAACACTAGGTTTGTATAAGACCTGACATAAATTGAGGTATGAGGTGTTTATGATGATGAATAGTAATTAATATAAAGTAAATTCTATTAAGGCCTAGAATGTTATAATAACACAGAATATTTTATTTGAACAGAATAGTATAAAAAAGTGACTTTTTCACATGTATAATCTAGCAAAATATTATAATAGAGTAATTAGTAGTGAGTTTATTGTTGCCTTCAAAATTAATTCTACTTGGAATAGCTGGGCAAGTATCGCAATTTGGCTTTAGTAAAACAGGGCTGTCAGAGATTTTATAATACTTTTGCATAAGAAATAATATGTTGTTTTGTTTCCCGACTATGCACCGGTGCTGAAGGGATTAATGATGCTAATTCCTTACCAGTAGAACAAGTATGGCATTTCCACATCCCGCCTGTAATCTAAAATCTAGTCTTCCATATATTTTTATAGTCTGAGAATGATAAATTCTTTTTTTTATTTTTTATAGTGAATACCTCACAAGAGTCCCAACTGCTATCCCATCTGGAGCCAGTGAGACTATGGCATCCCCAATTGGGGGATGTTGTGAGGCTGAAGGTAAGTGGGGAAGGGAAAGAGGAAGGTGGGGAAGTACCTGGCTATTCAGATCTAGTCACTAAACACGGCTAAAGCCATTTGGAGCAACGTTTCAATTCTGAATGGTGGTCTTACACCAGGGCGATACTGGTAGTATCTTCCACTCTGGAACGTGCCGCAAATATACTATATATTATTTTAATTAATTAATTGTGAAATAACACAAATTAATCAAATAAAATTTATTTGCGCACGCCGGGTTCGAACCCGCGACCTTCGGAATGGCAGTCCAATGCGTTACCACTGGACTATGCCGGCCATCTAATCTCATTTCCCGAATTTGTGTATTTTCTAATTTTTTCAGAAATAGTTTTTTTAATATTACAGGAATCTGGATGAGCGACATCAATGATGTGGGTTATTTTTTTAAATTTTGTCATGTAAAACTATATCGGGTCTATTATGACTAATGTTTCGGTCTGTTAGTATAGTTTTATCATAATATATTATATAAAATGAATTTTCTAAAAATGAATTTGGTTCGTATTCATAATATGGTACTATATTACGGCAGTCAATCAAGTTATGTTTAATTACCAAACTTTAGTGAATTATTTTTAAAACTTGATTGTGCCTAAATTTATACTCGGACGGCGCTAATACAGAACATCCCGATATAATATGTTCTATAGTTTAGTTAATTGTCTTGGTTTATCATGTCGATTTATATTTGAAATATGGATACGGGGTGCGTTGTTGAAATGTTATCTATGTATAATATCAATGTTACATTAAACTAGCTTCGAAGTGAAATACCGTCAATATGACGGGACATTATAATTCAAAATTAGAAAATGCAAAATAAAATAACTTAATGTTAAATTATTATAATTACATAAGAAGTTCTTTACCCTTTGTTTGTATAATTCATACAACTCTTTAATTTGAAAACGACATTTAAATTCAAATCAGGAGTTGTGGAGTTCTTTGAACCAGAGTTACAAAGACACACAATAGAATTTCGAATTTTTCGCTATACAGTACCTGGCCTCGGCCGGGCTTCACGCAGAGTTTTTTTTATTATTTTTAACAGTTATTTTAATCTTAAATTCGACTTCAAGTGTGCAGAAATTCTCCAAGAAGTTTCAAAATTGAAGGGGTGAGAAAAGGGGATAGGGATAAATTTTCTAAATCTCTTGTACACAGTCGTTTTCTTATTGTTTAAATGGTTAAGTGTGCAAAATGTTATCAGTCTCGGAATTAAACAGTGGATTTCAAAATCAGACTCTCTTATTTATACAAACAGATGTAAATATGATAGATAGGTTCAAAATAGGTAAAGATAAATAGGTTTTGAGTAATCTGAAAGTATGTTGCCTGTTGTATGCTGATGATGCGGTGCTGATTGCTAATAGTATGTATGATCTTCAGTCTCTCGAGTTAACCACCCAAGACGACCCTCACCTACAGGAAGACATCGCAGCACGCCCATTACAACCAGCACTTCATCTCGCCTAAAATAAACTATTAAACCTTAATAGTTTATGGATAGCAGTTGCATCCGGACAAGGACAATCACCGGGACGATATACTCTAATCACAATCCCTGAAACGACATATCAACACGTACCCTTCTACGGCTACTTGGAGAAGACCATTAATAAACAAACGAACATTTAGATGAACTTAAAACAACACGCGGCCACACGCGCAGCAATCCCAAAACAAAGGATCGATTTAAGAAAGACCACGTGTTCCACGTGCACTGGTACAATAACCCCATTATCGGAATGACACATTGACACTTTGACACGCAGCCCGAAAATAGGAAGATGACGCCCCACTCCACCGCACCAGCATGGACTATATAAACCCCAACTCCAGCTTCCAGACGACTCTATTCCGTGTATCGAATCCAAGCACTTGCTTGTCGTATTGTTCACTTAATAGTTTCCCTTTGAAATTGTACTTACATATTTTAAGTTGTATTGTTTAAATTAATTAATAAAGGATAAATCATCCACAAGTTATATTCTTTTTTTTAACACTAAGAAGACAACAAAAGTTAACTGGCGCCCAGTACGTGGGTCATTTCGAAGAAGCTGTTAAACTTGGCCGTAGCCAGGACTTCTTAGATATTCTTTAATATCTCGACGCGAAGAGGACCACACACCAAACAAATTCGTTAACTAGGCAATGAAGATCATCGCATCAATACTTCTGTGAGTACATTTTTCAATTGATCGTCTATCCCATACGTACGATAGATCCCTTCCCTTCCTTATCCAAAAGGTTAGAGAGAAAACTATTTTTTTTTTTAATTAAAAGTCACTTCGTATATTTCTAATTTATTAAAATGGCACAGCCAAATGAGAGGCCCGCTCCCCAATACTCGGAATCGATATTGGAGTACAGTGGCTCTCCCCAAGATATTAATTTATTTATAAAATCAGCCAGGGGGTATATTACTCGAAACGGCAATACGCCAAATAATGTTGAGAAAATAATCTCAAGATTACGTGGGAAAGCACTTCACGTAATTCTCATGAGCGATCATGATAATAATATTGAAACAATATTAGAAACATTGAAAAATGAATGTGGGGACAATAAGTCTGTGACGTTATTACAAACAGAATTGATAAACTTCAACCGCGGTCAGAAGGATTTCTCCTCAACGATCCATGAGATCAACCAAATTCTCTTTTCGATTAAAATTAAAATTTCCGATCAATATGGAGGGCCTAGTGCCCACATATTGATGGAACCATACAAAGATACGGCTCGAAATACTTTATTAAACCTCATGCCAACGCACATTAAATGCGCAAACTTAACAAAAAATTATGATGCCCTGTGCACAGAAATAAGGATGTTGGAGGCCCATGGCGAGCTCCACCAGCGGTCTAAACAAAATCTTGTGTTTCCACAAGCAGGACCATCTAATTTTATGCGGCCAGGACAACAATCAAATAAACCTTTTACTCCGCAAACGCAAAGCTCGTTCAAACCACATAATAATTTTAATCACAATAACTATAATAATAAACCGTGGCATAATAATAACCAGACGCATAATAATAAGTTCGGACAAAACCGCCCGTGGCACGGAAATAACAACAACAATTTTAATACGCACCATACACGTGCCGGTGATGTCAGTATGAGAACGGCCCCAATGTCCCGACCTCCTAAAGGCCCGGTCATCGACCTCGGCAACGGACGTACGGCGCAGGAGCTATTCTATACCGACAGCAATGATCAGGAACGGCCGGATTTTTGGGAAGACCAAGAATCTCCCCGAGAAACCTAATCCACCTGAATCATATCAATAATGGCCTACCATATATAGTAGCGCCATTAAATATGAAAATTCTGATTGATACGGGAAGCTCCAAATCATTCATGACTAAAAATGTATATAATAGATTGTTTCGTGACTGTAGATATATAAATGAAGAGTTTACTGTACAAACAGCGCACTCTACGACCGCCCATAGAGGTACAGTCGTGACGCCATTTTGGAGAAAAGTATTCGGCAATAATAATGCTGAAATGCGTTTTTATATTTTTGACTTTTCCCATAAATACGATGTGTTAATGGGAATAGATATGTTAAAATTAATGAATGCAACATTAATTTTAAACAACTCAAATAATATTTTAAAAACTCCAACCAAACAAGTTCAGTTGTTCCATGTAATGGATATGAGTAAACTTGATGAGTTATTGGAGAAAAATAGGGATTTATTCTCTGAAGAACTGGTAGTTAATTGCTCACCTCATGTAAAACATGAAATAAAATTACTTAAAGAAGAGCCCGTGTATCAACGCGCTTATCGATTACCGTACGAACAGAGGCTTGAAGTTGAAAGACAAGTCGCTCAACTTCTGAAGGATGGAATCATCCGACCAAGCGATTCGCCTTGGGCAAGCCCTGTCCACATCGTCGAGAAAAAACTCGACCAATCGGGTATAAAAAAGTGGAGGATGGTCATAGACTATCGGAAACTCAACGAACAGACACGTAGTGACAAGTTTCCGCTCCCAAACATCGAAGACATTTTTTCACAGTTACATGGTAATAAATACTTTTCAACTTTAGATCTGACAAGTGGGTACCACCAGATCAAAATGTCCGATCAAGACATAGAAAAGACAGCATTCACTATTCCTAATCAACACTACGAATTTGTTAGAATGCCATTCGGATTAAAAAATGCTCCTGCTTCATTTCAGCGTATGATGAATAATGTATTACGTAAATACATAGGGAAAATATGTTTGGTATATTTAGATGACGTTATAGTATATGCCAACGACGAAGAAGAACACCTCAGGCGCTTAGAAATAGTTTTCAACGCCCTGCGGGAAGCAAATTTAAAAATAAATATCAATAAATGTGAATTTGTCAAGGAAGAAATTAAATTCTTAGGCCATATTCTTAATGGTGATGGACTGCAACCTGATCCCGCAAAACTTGATGCTATAAGAAAATTTCCCTTACCAAAGACAGTCAGGGATATAAAATCTTTTCTAGGACTAATCGGTTACTACCGTAAATTCGCCCCAAATTTAAGCAGAGTGACGAAACCACTCACAGAATGTACCCGAAAAAACGTAAAAATAAATAACCAAGACGAAAAGTTTTTAAATGCATTTAGGCTATGTAAAGAATTACTGATGAATGCCCCAATATTAAAATATCCCGACTTTAACGAAGAATTCACTGTAACCACAGATGCAAGTAACATTGCTCTGGGGGCTGTGTTGAGCCAAAAATCTCAACCTATTGCCTATATTTCTAGGACACTGTCGAAAACGGAAACCAAGTATAATACGACGGAAAAAGAATTGCTTGGTATACTATGGTCCCTCCAGCAATTCCGTCCGTATATTTATGGTAAACATTTTATTATAGAAACGGATCATCAACCGTTAGTATGGTTAACCAAATTGAAAGAACCCAATGCTAAACTTACTAGGTGGAGACTTAAACTCCAAGAATATGATTATACAATTAGACATAAGCGAGGTTGTAATAATCATGTAGCCGACGCACTTTCAAGGGTCGAAATTCATTATAGTGAGGACGGTGAGGAGCACGATTCATTACGAGTAGAAGCCACCTCGGGTGCCCAGAGTGTCACTGACACCGTGCATAGCAATGTGGATGACCATGAGGGTGGAATCCCAATTCGTAACGAACACCCACCCCCGCGTATGAATAGGATTTTTATCGAATTAAGCGATATTGAGAAGAATAGTTTAAGAGCTAAAGAAAAAGGTACGGACCTTGTATGGTGCATTCCTTTAGCAAATGCGGAAGCGGTATTTTTAAAATTGATTAAAACATGTTTAGATAAGGATAAATACGCAGTAATTATAAATAATGATAGACTATATGAGTGTTTAAGCGAATGCTATAGAAAAAATATTGATAAGAACTCGTTAAAATTAATACGTTTCACAAATGTTAAGATTGAACCCATAAATTTAGAAGAACAAAAAGAAGTAATTCGTTCGACGCATATCGAGAACCAACGTCATATGGGCCTAGATGCCTTACTTAGTAAAATAAAACGGACGCACTATTTCAATAACATGCGGACCAAAATAAAAGATTTTTTAAAAACATGTATAATATGTCAAAACTCTAAATACGAAAGACACCCAAAGTCTGCCCCATTAGAGGCTACCGTTACCCCCAATTGTCCAATGGAAATATGGCAGATTGATACTTACCATTTCGGACGTCAAAAATTCTTAACCATTGTAGATAGATTCTCTAAATGGGCATCTTGTACTTTAATCACTGTCGACAACAATGTCGCCATATGTGAAATACTTGTTAAAATATTTTCGTTAATCGGTATACCGAAAGAAATACATTTAGATCGTGAAACCACGTTCACGTCCACTACGACACGAGAGTTATTAGAAACGTACAATATTAAAACACATGTGACTACTACTGGTCATTCACAATCAAAAGCTGATATAGAACGCTTTCACTCCACTCTGACAGAAATATTGAGATTAATACGCACGGCAATACCGAACGTAACATCCGAAACCCAAATTAATTTAGCCTTGAATGCTTATAATAATAACATACACGGTGTAACTAAACATACACCAAACGAGGTACACTTTTGTCATGGGAACAGAGTACCACAACCTAATGGTGTGATTACCCAAAGCTACGTAGCCGACCACACAAATCAATGTAAAGAACTCAAAAAATTGATACATGATTTACAGCATAAAACAAAAAATAAAACACGCGAACGAGTAAACAAAACACGTACGCAGCAAGAAATGTCCGTGGGACAACAGATACTTATAAAGGTTACCGCACGGGGTAAACATAAAAATAAATTTAAAGGACCGTTCACTATTACTAAAATACTACCACATAATGTACTTGAATATAAAAGTCTGAGAGGCCTAACAACAATTCACAAAGACAGTGTTAAATTGTTTCAGGCTGACGGCCATGACGCAAGCGCTACGGATCCGCCAATTAGCAGACAATGAGCACTTCATCGTCGCGCCCCTGGGAAATGCACGAGCCGTCGAAGGACAGTGGCACGTCATTCATACCCTAGATTTATCTAAACTAATTGAACAATCGCAACAACTAGGAATTAATTACGATAAACTTATAAAATGTAACAATGTAACCTTACCACACGTAGGATTAGAACGTTTGAAATATTTAATAGATCATAATAATCAGATAATTGATAATTTAGTTATAAATAGGAATAAAAGAGGCCTAATAAACGGACTCGGTTCAATAATTAAAGGAATTACGGGAAACTTAGATGATAATGATTTGGATAAATTAGTGCAACGAATTGAAACTAACCAAAATATAAATGAAAAGAGAATCCCGTTGAGTTCAAGAACATTGGAGGATTATTACGGCAAACTAAAACATAATCAATTGGTACTTTGGTCTCAAATGCCATTATGAAGATAAAACAGACTTGTTGATTGATTACACATTTGATTTATCAGACGGAAACTATTACCGAGTTAATAACTAGAATTACGGAAGCTATCACGTTTGCCTCTCATGGAATGTACCACCCTAGCATTATAAAACCGAAGGTATTTATGGAATCTATTTCACATGTAAATCCTGAACAACTACCTTCTAAAGATTTTGATATTATTCAACGCTTTTTGCAAGTTAAATTCGTTAAAGTTAAACAAACTTTACACTTTATTCTCTCTCTAACTTTAGTAGAACGCACCGTTTATATGTATAACGAAATAATTCCCATCATTTCCAAAACTAACAATAAATGTTTCCAACCCCACCTCCTACCGAGACGATTATTGAGAGATGGAAAGCAGATGTATAATGCACACAAGTGCCAAGTTATTACAGACAGCCTCAGCATATGCAACAAGGAACTCAACTCTATTGATGACTGCACAACTACCGTACTAGAAAACCACAGCGAACAAAACTGTAGTCTACGCCAGATTATATGTCCAGAAGAATATACACATGTCATTGGAGATAATATGATGTACCTGTTTCGCAACGAACCAACAGCATTACAAGCACAATGCCCTCAACACCAACAAAATATAGTAATTTCCAAATCTGTACTTGTAACAAATGACGAGTGCAGTATACAAGGCAAAACCTTCACTATGGGAAGAATCGTTAACCAAGAAACATTACTCATCACATATTCAAAGGAAGAATTACATGTACTAAAACTACCCATCCTACATGTAGATGAAATACAAGAACGACGCAGAGAATTCTATATCCCTACCACCACGACGGGATTTGAAGGAACTATACACATCACACTTACCAGCTGCTTGATAATTACGGCCATCGGATATATCCTTTGGAGAAGATATAAACCCTTCACAGTGCGAAGGAGTTTCAATTTTAGGGGGGGAGAGTTAACCACCCAAGACGACCCTCACCTACAGGAAGACATCGCAGCACGCCCATTACAACCAGCACTTCATCTCGCCTAAAATAAACTATTAAACCTTAATAGTTTATGGATAGCAGTTGCATCCGGACAAGGACAATCACCGGGACGATATACTCTAATCACAATCCCTGAAACGACATATCAACACGTACCCTTCTACGGCTACTTGGAGAAGACCATTAATAAACAAACGAACATTTAGATGAACTTAAAACAACACGCGGCCACACGCGCAGCAATCCCAAAACAAAGGATCGATTTAAGAAAGACCACGTGTTCCACGTGCACTGGTACAATAACCCCATTATCGGAATGACACATTGACACTTTGACACGCAGCCCGAAAATAGGAAGATGACGCCCCACTCCACCGCACCAGCATGGACTATATAAACCCCAACTCCAGCTTCCAGACGACTCTATTCTGTGTATCGAATCCAAGCACTTGCTTGTCGTATTGTTCACTTAATAGTTTCCCTTTGAAATTGTACTTACATATTTTAAGTTGTATTGTTTAAATTAATTAATAAAGGATAAATCATCCACAAGTTATATTCTTTTTTTTTAACACTAAGAAGACAACAAAAGTTAACTCGCGTGACCTGGAACGAGGTCGTCGCGCGGAATTCCGGTACGATGTCGATGGATGACGCCATTCTCTTCGAGTCGTTTTGAGTTGTTTGACTTTGAGAGTGAGTGACGAAATTTGCTCTTGCAAACTCTGGAGTCCAGCACATACGTTTAAATCTACGTTCGGAATATTTTCATTTCGCTGTTTCTCGTCTACTGCTCCACAATGTGTTTTTGGTATCCTTCCAAAATTTTATCTGCTGCAGACGCAAGTTGTAACAGGTTGTCATCGGGTAGTGCGGCCAATATGGCCTGGACCTGTTGAGGTTGCCTTTGCAGCCGAAGTGTGAGCAACGAGTTCATGCATGAGTCTGAGTAGTCCATACGATTTCCTGTCATCGAGCTGTAGTCCGGTTAGAAGAAGAGTGAGTAGATTTTCTTCAGAATCTTGCAATCTCTCTATGAGTGTTAATTTGAGAACAGTGTACTTGTCTGCTGCAGGGGGATTTATGACGACGTCGCTCACGGTTATGAGGGTGTCCATATCCAAAGCGGCAACAATAATGTTATATTTGCTGAGGTCATCCTTGACTCGTGATTTTGAAAACTGGCTTTCAGCTTGTGCAAACCAAAGTGCAATATTGTCGCGCCCGCAAACGGGTAGTTTCACCAAGAGTTAATGGCTGTATCCATTCTGGGATTATTATCGCCGGTTTTGTACGTTGTCTGGGTGTCCTCAAACGACACAGATGCTCGGTCTGGGGTGTTATTTTAGCTGGTCTGCCGAAATTGTCGCGTTTTGTTGTGCCTTGTCTGCAGCTGCTACTACGGTTGTTATCTGAAATTGAGATTTTTTTCTTTTGCACCAATTTACGGCGCCTTTTAAATCCGTAAATGGTGTTCAGGAGATATGGGAGATTGAAACAAGTGACTGCACGGTTGATGTTTTGATTTATTCGTGACGAAGATTTTTAGAACTACGCAGAGCGTGGAAACGGTGGCAGTAAGATAGTAAGACTGGCAGTTTCGAACGCTAAAACCGGTATGAAGATTCGTCTTGTCGTGTTCGCTTACGTTGAGTAGCGGATTTCTTCGCGCCAGTATTGCCATATGTGGGGAGAAATAAAGTAGTCCCACACCATGTTAAGGGACTGGGACACGGGCAAGCGGCTTGATCGCAAGCACGTAGTTTTTTTTGTCTATTGTTGTCTATTATTGTCTATGCTTAGCGGCTTGCCAGCCCGCATCAAGCCTCTCCGTGGAGCATGGCCACGCCTTCCTGTGATTTCGTGGTGGTCAAAATTTTATTGGTTTATTTATGCACCTATGTATATGTACTTCTATGCCTTCCTGTCATTTCGCGACTCGCGACTGTCAAAAATGTCATTGTTTATGATACGTGATATTTATTTGTCTATTTTCGTTTGTCTATTCCCACAAAAATATGAATTCGCATCAAGCCCCGCCGCCAGCACGTAGTATTGCGCAATGCTTGCAAGCCAGCTTTGGTACACGGTCAAAATGCTTGTCACAAAGTGCCATAGACAAAAAACTACGTGCTTGCGATCAAGCCGCTTGCCCGTGTCCCAGTCCCTTTTAACCCAACATAATGACAGTTCAACACACATTTAAAAGTAAGTGTAAGTCAGTGTAAGTCATGTGAGTCCTGCTGCTGGTAAAACACCAACATTACAACAAAATCAATTCAAGTGTGTTTTGTGTTTACTGTTTTTACTTTTTCGACATATGTAACTGTAACACACTAAACATTTTTAAATATATATGTTTATAAATTTTATTTTCATTTTTTTCTAGACGTACATAATAGTGACCACCAAATTATTTATATTTGAATACAATATATATATATTTAAAACTGTTGTTAACATGGTGTTTGTTTTATGCTGGGTATAAGTTAGGTTTAAGTAGGTGGGTAATGTTATATGTTTCGTGAACACCTCACTGGGAGAACCTGTGCTGAGGTGTAAACGTGGTTATGATTAAGTGGTACAAGTTTTTATGTGTATTGGTTTAATTTTACTTTTTTTTCTTTTTCATAGTTTTTGTACATTGATGTTTAAAAATAAGGAATGTATGTGTATATGTATATAAATAAACACATGTATATATACACTTACACATTCATCCATAAACACATACAGATACTCCCATATACACCTACGCACACACATAATATATATATATATATATATATTGTCCTCTTCCCGTATTATGTTGATCCAGTAAGAAGTTGTTAGACTAAGTTGATCCACCTTTAACACCATATAACTTGGCTATTATGGAATACATCTGAATGAATTGACAACAGTGGTACAATAATTATCAATGTTGCCAGTTTGCCAGAAAAACCATTTGATATACTGTTAGTAAAATTTTCAAAATTTGTATGGAAATCGGATGCATAATTTATGTTGATCTACCCAAATTGGCATACTTATGTTGATCTCATATATATTGATCTTTTCCCGTAGTATGTTGATCTACCCAAATTGGCATACTTATGTTGATCTCATATATATTGATCTATTCCCGTAGTATGTTGATCCAGGTAAGAAGTTATTAGACAAAGTTGATCTGTGTCCCTATATATGGTTTTACTAAATGAACCAATCAAGGGGCAATCGGTGGACTGTTCATCACAAGGTTTTATGTGATTCCGTAATCTTTTGTGATATTGAACTCAAAGTATTAGTCTCTAGAGTCGAATATCGCATGAAATGACTGTGAAATGGTACCGTTTCAAATCAAAATGACGTGTGTTGCTTGAATTGTTTATAAGAAATGTATGCGTATTTAGATCGAAACGAAAATTTCGCAAAAACAAATCCATAAAAAAATCATAACTTAGCAGGGGTACACGGGTTCATAGGGTGAGGTTTGTCTAGGTCCTGGCGGCGGATGCGTTTTCCCATCTACTGCGTGGTGGGCCGGATCGAAATAAACTGGTTGAGGGATACCTTTCGACCATAAAAATCCAAAATGGCGGCAAAAGGAATAATGTTATGTAGGAAATTTTTAACCTGTATCTTTTACCATCTCTCCTGATTACGCTTCGTGACTTAGTAGGGGAGGCCGGGTTCTTGGTTATAATGGGTAATTAATGGATGATTGGACGCGGTTGGAGCTAACTAAAAACTGTCTATTAGTAAAGCACTGCACATGTCATCCATAAACTGTGAAACAAATCAGCCTCTCGTTGGGTGGTCATGTTAAATGAATGTTATTCACTGATGTATTAATCATTATCTGATTATAATACTGAACCAATATTTCTATTTTCATTATAAAAAATAAAATGAATATCGCACCAGAGTCCCAACTGCTACCGTCTGGAGCCAGTGAGACTATGGCATCCCCAATTGGGGTTGTTGTGAGACTGAAGATATTGTGAACCTCGAAGGAGATGACGGGGAGAAAGTTGGGAGAGTACCTGGCTATTCAGATCTGGTTGCCAAACACTAATTGTAAAATAGTACAAATTTATTTTAGTAAAATTTATTTGAGCCCGCGACCTTCGGATTGCTAGTCGATAGCCTTACCCCTCGATAACGGAGGCCGTCATTTAGGTACGTTTTACATTTGAAAGTAGAAGTTTATCACAATTTGGGAGGAGGGTATGTGTACCGCCGCCCCGGGAACCATTTATTTGATAACCCACACTTCTGCCATAGGTCTCCCCAAGTTGTTTGATATGTTTGGTGACTTATCAGGAGTGCCCGAGTTTATGGGGTGAGGTATGTGAGGGGCTTGGCGGCGGATGCGCCTGCCTAATAACTGCGTGGTGGGCCGGATCGATTAGTCCTCTTTCAACGCATCGCCTTGCAACGCAGTAGGAGAGTTAGATTCTTATGTATATCACTCGAACACACTGAACCCCAGATTACTACCCACCCATCAAACCTATTTACTTCCCAGAACTCACTCTCCTTCCTTTCCTTCAAAATTCCCCAAGCACAGAATTCACAAAGATGACATAGGCCCTGAGGGTTACGATTTTCCTCAGGACCTCCTGTGTGGATATGATGTAAAAAATATAAGAAATAAACAACAATCTCGCTAAACGTTGGCGGTGACCTATGGTAGCGGTGTTGGTTATCTAATAAATGGTTCCCGGGGCGGCGGTACACATAATTGTAATAGTTCTCGAGGGCTCTGATGTACAGAGATTATGGCTCCTGTTGATTGACGATCATATACTAAAATATCGTTGGTTGGAATCGTAGCTTGAAATGACTTTAGCCATGTTTAGTAATAAACAAATTAGAATAAATTTTTTAGCAATCATAATTTAAAATTTGAAAAATTTAATTCTCACCAATCAAATCGCCGCAATTTTAATAGTCACATATTATGGATATTACGCTTTCTTCTTCTTCTTCTTCCTAGCACTATCCCAACTCATTGCCTAGGTAGGCTGTTGGGGTCGGCTCTTCTCGTTCTCAGGTTATATCTTCTTCGGTTCTGAGTGTCGCTTTCATCTAGGCCGTTTCTTTGTTTCAACTTAATCATTACTTCGCTTTGTTTCAACTTAATCATTACAAGAAACTTACGTCGGGAGAGATGGTAAAAGATACATTAAAATAAAATTTTATTCAATCAATGTTCAAAATTTCTCTTATAAAATGACTTAGACAAATCTCACCCCATGAACCCGGGCACCCCTGCTAAGTCACGAAACGTAGTAAATGATGCATTAAAGTTACATTTTTGTTTAATCAAGTTCAAAAGATTTTGTTGACCTCATATATATTGATCTATTCCCGTAGTATGTTGATCCAGGTAAGAAGTTATTAGACAAAGTTGATCTGTGTCCCTATATATGGTTTTACTAAATGAACCAATCAAGGGGGCAATCGGTGGACTGTTCATCACAAGGTTTTATGTGATTCCGTAATCTTTTGTGATATTGAACTCAAAGTATTAGTCTCTAGAGTCGAATATCGCATGAAATGACTGTGAGATGGTACCATTTCAAATCAAAATGACGTGTGTTTCTTGAATTTTTTATAAGAAATGTACCTATGTATAAATCCATAAAAAAATCATAACTTAGCAGGGGTACACGGGTTCATAGGGTGAGGTTTGTCTAAGTCCTGGCGGCGGATGCGTTTGCCCATCTACTGCGTGGCGGGCCGGATCGAAAGAAACTGGTTGAGGGATACCTTTCGACCATAAAAATCCAAAATGGCGGCAAAAGGAATAATGTTATGTAGGAAATTTTGAACCTGTATCTTTTACCATCTCTCCTGATTACGCTTCGTGACTTAGTAGGGGAGGCCGGGTTCTTGGTTATAATGGGTAATTAATGGATGATTGGACGCGGTTGGAGCTAGCTAAAAACTGTCCAAAGAAGCGAAGCTAGCAGTCCACAATTTAGTGCTGGTACCTACCCTAATATATGGAAATGAGGCATGGAATTGGCAGAAGAAGGCTGAAAGTAGACAGAATACTGTAGAAATGAAATCCCTGAGGCATATGTGCAGTAAAATCATGTATGACGAAATGTGCGTATGCTGTGCCTATTCTACAGGTATTTTATAAGAGCCTGTTAAAAGAAGCTAGCAGCATTGATCCCCGGTGCACCGTGCACGTGCGTGATACTCGACGGAGACGAGCGGAACACAGGTTCACAGTAAAGTTGATGTTATCTATGTATGAACGGGTCGTTTCTCCGACTCGTTTTACCGTAAGTCGGCTCGCATGTGGAACGAGCTATCAGCATCTGTTTTCCCTCGTCCATATAATTCGCGCCTCTTTAAGACCAGCATTTATAAATTCATTCCTACAGCCCCTACCTTAACCCGCCTCATAACGCTGCCCAACCGGTTGGCGACATAGTTTCTATGTATTTAACGTGTAAAGACAGGGGCGCTCTAGTGAGAGGTGTCACATAAAAAAATCATACCGCCGAATTTGAATATGGAGACTTACAAAAACTTCCGTCTGGAGCCAGTGAGACTATGGCATCCTCAAAGGAGACCTCATTGGAGATGACGAGGAGGAAGGTGGGAGAGTACCTGGCTATTCAGATATAGCCAAACACTAATTGTAAAATAGTGCAAATTAATTTTAATAAAATTTATTTGAACCCGCGACCTTCGGATTGCTAGTCGAGAGCCACCTCAAGTAGTTTGATATGTTTGGTGACTTAGCAGGAGTGCCCGGGTTTATGGGGTGAGGTTTGTTCGGTTCTTGGCGGCGGATGCGCTTGCCTACCAAATGCGTGGTGGGCCGGATCGATTAATCCTCTTTCAACGCATCGCCTTGCAACGCAGTAGGAGAGTTGGAATCTTATGTTTATCACTCGAACACACTGACCCCCAGAATACTACCCACCCATCCATACCTATTTCCTTTCCAGAACTCACTGACCTTCCTTTCTTTCAAAATACCCCCAACACAGCATTCACAAAGATGACATAGGCCCTGAGGGTTACGATTTTCCTTAGGGCCTCCTGTGTGGAGACGATGTAAAAAAATACAAAAAATAAACAACTATCTCGCTAAATCGTTGGCGGTGACTAATGGTAGGTGTATTGGTTATCTAATAAATGGCTCCCGGGGCGGCGGTACACATAATTGTAATAAATCTCGAGGGCTCTGATGTACAGACATTATGGCTCCTGTTGATTGACGAACATATACTAAAACATCGTTGGTTGGAATCGGTGCTTGAAATGACTTTAGCCATGTTTAGTAAAAAACAAATTGGAATAAATTTTTCAGCAATTTCAATTTAAAATTTGAAAAATTAAATTCTCACCAATCTAATCACCGCAATTTTAATAGGCACATATTATGGATATTACGCTTTGTTTCAACTTAATCATTACAAGAAACTTACTTCGGGAGAGATGGTAAAAGATACATTAAAATAAAATTTTATTCAATCAATGTTCAAAATTTCTCTTATAAAATGACTTAGACAAATCTCACCCCATGAACCCGGGCACCCCTGCTAAGTCACGAAACGTAGTAAATGATGCATTAAAGTTACATTTTTGTTTAATCAAGTTCAAAAGATTTTTTAAGCATGGATTTGACGTTTTTGAAAGTTCCATTTCAATATAAATACGCGTGAGGCAGTCTATCCTCTTTAAGTACAGAGTCATTTTCATAGAATATGGATGTTCTAACGGAATCTAAAAAGTACCACAACGCGCGCGAAATTGGCGGTTACAAGTTACAACACATGCAAGCGGTCAAGTTTGTCAGAAATATATAGATCAACAAAATAAATCGTGTAAAATGTATATGCGACCGAAAAATGGGCGTGGCTTACAGCAAAATCTCGATGACACAAGTTGATCTGTAGGGATTTACATATGTATGCCAGCTTGGGTAGTGGATCAACATATCCGGGGTGGATCAACAAATGCAAACGGATCAACATATACCTGGCGTACCGTCGCGCAAGATCAACATAGTACGAGAGGGGATAAATATATATATATATATATATATATATATATATATATATATATATATATATATTTATCCCCTCTCGTACTATGTTGATCTTGCGCGACGGTACGCCAGGTATATGTTGATCCGTTTGCATTTGTTGATCCACCTCGGATATGTTGATCCATTACCCAAGCTGGCATACATATGTAAATCCCTATAGATCAACTTGTGTCATCGAGATTTAGCTGTAAGCCACGCCCATTTTTCGGTCGCATATACATTTTACACGATTTATTTTGTTGATCTATATATTTCTGACAAACTTGACGGCTTGCATGCGTTGTAAATTGAAAACCGCAGATTTCGCGCGCGTTGTGGTACTTTTTAGATTGTGTTAGAACATCCATATTCTATGAAAATGACTTTGTACTTAAAGAGGATACACTGCCTCACGAGTATTTATATTGAAAAACTTTCGCAAACATCAAATCCATGCTAAAAAAATCTTTTGAACTTGATTAAACAAAAATTGTAAATTTAATACATCATTTACTACGTTTCGTGACTTAGCAGGGGTGCCCGGGTTCATGGGGTGAGGTTTGTCTGGGTTATTTTATAAGAGAAATTTTGAACTTTGATTGAATAAAATTTTATTTTAATGTATCTTTTACCATCTCTCCCGACTTAAGTTTCTTTTAATGATTAAGTTGAAACAAAGCGTAATATCCATAATATGTGCCTATTAAAATTGCGGCGATTAGATTGGTGAGAATTTAATAATTTCAAATTTTAAATTAAAATTGCTATAAATTTATTTAAATTTGTTGTTTATTAAACATGGCTAAAGTCATTTCAAGCACCGATTCCAACCAACGATGTTTTAGTATATGTTCGTCAATCAACAGGAGCCATAATGTCTGTACATCAGAGCCCTCGAGAACTATTACAATTATGTGTACCGCCGCCCCGGGAACCATTTATTAGATAACCAACACCCCTACCATAGGTCACGGCCAACCTTTAGCGAGATTGTTGTTTATTTCTTATATTTTTTACATCATTTCCACACAGGAGGCCCTGAGGAAAATCGTAACCCTCAGGGCCTATGTCATCTTTGTGAATGCTGTGTTGGGGGAATTTTGAAGGAAAGGAAGGAGAGTGAGTTCTGGGAAGTAAATAGGTTTGATGGGTGGGTAGTAATCTGGGGTTCAGTGTGTTTGAGTGATATACATAAGAATCTAACTCTCCTACTGCGTTGCAAGGCGATGCGTTGAAAGAGGACTAATCGATCCGGCCCACCACGCAGTTATTAGGCAGGCGCATCCGCCGCCAAGCCCCTCACATACCTCATCCCATAAAATTGGGCACTCCTGATAAGTCACCAAACATATCAAACAACTTGGGGAGACCTATGGCAGAAGTGTGGGTTATCCAATAAATGGTTCCCGGGGCCGTGGTACACATACCCTCCTCCCAAATTGTGATAAACGTCTACTTTCAAATGTAAAACATAATTTTAAACGTACCTAAATGACGGCCTCTGTTATCGAGGGGTAAGGCTATCGACTAGCAATCCGAAGGTCACGGGCTGAAATAAATTTTACTAAAATTAATTTGTACTATTTTACAATTAGTGTTTGGCAACCAGATCTGAATAGCCAGGTACTATCCCAACTTCCTCCTCATCATCTCCTTCGAGGTTCACAATATCTTCAGTCTCACGACAACCCCGATTTGGGATGCCATAGTCTCACTGGCTCCAGGGACTCTGGTGTGATATTCATATTTTTTTTTTTAAATGAAAACAGAAATAGTGTCAGTGAATAACATTCATTTAACATGACCACCCAACGAGAGGCTGATTTGTTTCACAGTTTATGGATGACACGTGCAGTGCTATACTAATACCAGCTAGAGGAGAGCGTAAAACACTTCAATATTTTTTTATTTAAATTTTGATAATTCCTCGATGATTCATATTAATGTTTCATAAAAAAATACAAATGAAATCACACCACATCCAGACAAAGAAGCCGATATGTTTTTATACACTAAAAACGTTTTTTTGGATATTCTCTGTATGAAAACTAATTTCGTTAATAAAATAATACTGTATTGTGAATTTGATCAGACCTACTCTTCGTTGTTAAGATAATGCACCTGCGGACTCAGGCCTTAAAGTAATAATACTCTAAGTCTCTAGCCGCCGGCCGGGATATAACGACACCCTGATTAGAATACATTTAATTGTTTTGTCTTTGATATCATAAATATTTTTAATAAATTAAAAACGGCTATGGAATTCCACGTTTTGCCACCGCGATACTATTGATTACTTAACACGGCTAAATATTTCATAACGACTTATTAACGATTCCAGAATGTATTTTATTTATTACTGTTTTAAAAATTTTTCTGTTTCTTTAGACGATTTTTTTTTATAAAGTGCCTATAAACTACATTTTATTATTTATCCACTGGAGCGATTTCTGCCATATTTTAGACCGGTCGGTGGCCGAGTTGACATCGCGTTTGGGTCCCACCCAGGCATAGTGTGTTCAATTCCTGGGCTGGCTAAGTCCCCCATCACAACACAAGCAACATTTTCAGCTGACTGTGGTGGTAGTAGGAGATTTTCAAATATTGCCAGGTTATTCTTAACCCGGGAATGTTTGTCTTTCTTTTCAAAAATTAGTTTATATTGTTTATGTTTTTATGTTTTCGGGGGATACCAGTACAATTGACCCAGTACTACAACTAAACGTCAGTTTTTTTTTTAAAGTTTCTGTGAATACAGCTCCCAAGTCTTGCTCAAGTGCATGTCCGTCCGTAACACTTAGTCAATGTACTTATTTGTTCGTTGTCCTCTCGTTCCTAATGTGAAGTTGCTATTTTAATTTTAATTCATAAATGAGATCCCTGAGGCGTATGTGTGGTTAAACCATGTTTGATCGTGTGAGGAATGTGGAGATCCGCAAAGAGTGCAAGGCTGATGTAAGCGTAATGAGTAAGATTAAGAAAGGGACGCTTAGATGGTTTGGGCATGTAGAGCGAATGAGCGAAGATAGGAGTGTGTAAAGAGGATATATGATGCAAATGTGAATGGTAGCAGAAGTCGGGGAAGCCCGAGGAAGACATGGCACGATCAAGAGAATCAGATACTCGAGTCGGGTCATGTCAAGAGTCAGAATAATAGAAGAGTATTATGAGACGATGTATGAATGTGAATGAGGCAAGAAGTGTGTGCCAAGACCGAGTTGTTTGGCGGTCCGTCCTCTCTGTCTACCCCTGCGGGGAAACGGCGTGATCGTTAATTAGTTAGTTAAATATACACGTTGTTTGGGGGAAAGTTTTATCTCATTCATAAAAAAAAAACTTTTTTCCTTCTTTTTTATTGAGATTAAAGCAAACTATGATATAAACATAATTTTATTTTTTTATTTTATTACACTAAATAGTTACGGTTCGTGACTAGACTGATTTTCTTAATGCCAGATAGTGTATTACGTTAAACATAATTGAAATTTTGAAAAATTATTATTCAACTAATTAAAAAACTTCTTTTCCTCGTCGAAGTTATTAAAATTGGACAACTTTGGTTGAATTGGTTCAATTGGCCACATATAGAATTCATTTGGCCCACTGTAAAAAAAACTTCATATCAAATATAATCGAACAAATTGATTAAATATAATTGCATTTGTAACCACCTTGTAGCTGTTTTTTAGTTTATGATTTATTTATTTCAAAGAAAGATGCCGACTTCCGGTCATATTGTTGTATAATATTAAATATGAGATGTTTCTTTTAAGAGCATTTCATTTTATTTAGAGAACTTTAAAATATAAACATTTCCGGTAAGGGTTCCATGATAACTCAACACAGTGACAATTCAACACACCTTTAAAAAGTGATGTAAAGTCATTAGAAACGATGAATACAAAATTTAAACCTAACCGAACCTAACCTACTTAACCCAGTTAATAATGTTTTTGTTTCATCACTTTCCATGACTTTACATAACTTTTTAAAGATGTGATGAATTATCATTTTGATGATTTATCTGGTCATCTCCGGTAAGATGTAACAATCGTTTATACAGAATATTAATATTTGAAGTTGAGTTGAGTTCTGCGATTATTAAGCTTACGAGTTTTTTTAAATTCTAAAATAATGTGATAATCGATAAAAGATGGGTGGATTCATTGCTTATAATATAGATCATTTTGTATGTCTCTATATTCAAATTCGGAGGTATGACTTTTTTATGTGACACCTCTCACAAGAGTGCCCTTGTCTTTATACGTTAAATACATAGAAACTATGTCTCCACCCAGTTGGGCAGCGTTATGGGGCGGATTAAGATAGGGTCTGTAGGAATGAATTTATTAATGCGGGTCTTAAAGAGGCCCGGATTATATTGAGGAAGAAAAACAGATGCCGATAGCTCGTTCCACATACGAGCCGACTTACGATAAAACGAGTCGGAGAAACGACCCGTTCATATATGTATCGATAACATCAATCCGCTCGTGTCCGTCGAGTTGTCGAGTATCAAGCAGTTGTCGAGTATCAAGCACGTGCACGGTGCACTGGGGATCAATGCTGCTAGCTCCTTTTAACAGGCTCTAATAAAATATCTGTAGAATAGACACAGCATACGCACATTTCGTCATACATGATTTTACCGTACACATGCCTCAGGGATCTCATTTCTACAGTATTCAGTCTACTTTCAGCCTTCTTCTGCCAGTTCCATGCCTCACTTCCATATATTAGGGTAGGTACCAGCACTCCATTGTGGACTGCTAGCTTCGCTTCTTTGGACAGTTTTTTCTTAGCTCCAACCTCGTCCAATCATCCATTAATTACCCTTTATAACCAAGAACCCGGCCACCCCTACTAAGTCACGAAGCGTAATCAGGAGAGATGGTAATAGATGCAAGTTCAATATTTCCCATATAACATTATGCCTTTTGCCGCCATTTTGGATTTTGATGGTCAAAAGGTATCCCTCAACCAGTCTCTTTCGATCCGGCCCGCCACGCAGTAGGTATTTTTTTAATGGATTTGATTTTTGCGAAAGTTTCGTTTCAATCTAAATACGCATACATTTCTTATAAACAATTCAAGCAACAAACAGTCGAATGAACACGTCATTTTGATTTGAAACGGTACCATCTCACAGTCATTTCATGCGATATTCGACTCTAGAGACTAATACTTTGGGTTCAATATCACAAAAGATTACGGAATCAGATAAAACCTTGTGATGAACAGTCCACCGATTGCTCTTGATTGGTTCATTTAGTAAAACCATATATAGGGACACAGATCAACTTTGTCCAATAACTTCTTACCTGGATCAACATACTACGGGAATAGATCAATATATATGAGATCAACATAAGTATGCCAATTTAGGTAGATCAACATAAATTATGCATCCGATTTCCATACAAATTTAGAAAATTTTATGAACAGTATATCAAATGGTTTTTCTGGCAAACTGGCAACATTGATAATTATTGTACCACTGTTGTCAATTCATTCAGATGTATTCCACAATAGCCAAGTTATATGGTGTTAAAGGTGGATCAACATAGTCTAACAACTTCTTACTGGATCAACATACTACGGGAAGAGGTCAATATAGGATAATATATAGGACAATATATATATATATATATATATATATATATATATATATATATAGATAAATATATATATTGTCCTCTTCCCGTATTATGTTGATCCAGTAAGAAGTTGTTAGACTAAGTTGATCCACCTTTAACACCATATAACTTGGCTATTATGGAATACATCTGAATGAATTGACAACAGTGGTACAATAATTATCAATGTTGCCAGTTTGCCAGAAAAACCATTTGATATACTGTTAGTAAAATTTTCAAAATTTGTATGGAAATCGGATGCATAATTTATGTTGATCTACCCAAATTGGCATACTTATGTTGATCTCATATATATTGATCTATTCCCGTAGTATGTTGATCTACCCAAATTGGCATACTTATGTTGATCTCACATATATTGATCTATTCCCGTTGTATGTTGATCCAGGTAAGAAGTTATTAGACAAAGTTGATCTGTGTCCCTATATATGGTTTTACTAAATGAACCAATCAAGGGGCAATCGGTGGACTGTTCATCACAAGGTTTTATGTGATTCCGTAATCTTTTGTGATATTGAACTCAAAGTATTAGTCTCTAGAGTCGAATATCGCATGAAATGACTGTGAAATGGTACCGTTTCAAATCAAAATGACGTGTGTTGCTTGAATTGTTTATAAGAAATGTATGCGTATTTAGATTGAAACGAAAATTTCGCAAAAACAAATCCATAAAAAAATCATAACTTAGCAGGGGTACACGGGTTCATAGGGTGAGGTTTGTCTAGGTTCTGGCGGCGGATGCGTTTTCCCATCTACTGCGTGGCGGGCCGGATCGAAATAAACTGGTTGAGGGATACCTTTCGACCATAAAAATCCAAAATGGCGGCAAAAGGAATAATGTTATGTAGGAAATTTTGAACCTGTATCTTTTACCATCTCTCCTGATTACGCTTCGTGACTTAGTAGGGGAGGCCGGGTTCTTGGTTATAATGGGTAATTAATGGATGATTGGACGCGGTTGGAGCTAACTAAAAACTGTCCAAAGAAGCGAAGCTAGCAGTCCACAATGGAGTGCTGGTACCTACCCTAATATATGTTGCTTGAATTGTTTATAAGAAATGTATGCGTATTCAGATTGAAACAAAACTTTCGCAAAAATCAAATCAATAAAAAATACCTACTGCGTGGCGGGCCGGATCGAAAGAGACTGGTTGAGGGATACCTTTTGACCATCAAAATCCAAAATGGCGGCAAAAGGCATAATGTTATATGGGAAATTTTGAACTTGCATCTATTACCATCTCTCCTGATTACGCTTCGTGACTTAGTAGGGGTGGCCGGGTTCTTGGTTATAATGGGTAATTAGTGGATGATTGGACGAGGTTGGAGCTAACAAAAAACTGTCCAAAGAAGCGAAGCTAGCAGTCCACAATGGAGTGCTGGTACCTACCCTAATATATGGAAGTGAGGCATGGAACTGGCAGAAGAAGGCTGAAAGTAGACTGAATACTGTAGAAATGAGATCCCTGAGGCATATGTACGGTAAAATAAGTTGATGGTATATCTGGTGCAATATCGCACCAGAGTCCCAACTGCTACCGTCTGGAGCCAGTGAGACTATGGCATCCCCAATTGGGGTTGTTGTGAGACTGAAGATATTGTGAACCTCGAAGGAGATGACGGGGAGAAAGTTGGGAGAGTACCTGGCTATTCAGATCTGGTTGCCAAACACTAATTGTAAAATAGTACAAATTTATTTTAGTAAAATTTATTTGAGCCCGCGACCTTCGGATTGCTAGTCGATAGCCTTACCCCTCGATAATGGAGGCCGTCATTTAGGTACGTTTTAAATTATGTTTTACATTTGAAAGTAGAAGTTTATCACAATTTGGGAGGAGGGTATGTGTACCGCCGCCCCGGGAACCATTTAGTTGATAACCCACACTTCTGCCATAGGTCTCCTCAAGTTGTTTGATATGTTTGGTGACTTATCAGGAGTGCCCGAGTTTATGGGGTGAGGTATGTGAGGGGCTTGGCGGCGGATGCGCCTGCCTAATAACTGCGTGGTGGGCCGGATCGATTAGTCCTCTTTCAACGCATCGCCTTGCAACGCAGTAGGAGAGTTAGATTCTTATGTATATCACTCGAACACACTGAACCCCAGATTACTACCCACCCATCAAACCTATTTACTTCCCAGAACTCACTCTCCTTCGTTTCCTTCAAAATTCCCCCAGCACAGCATTCACAAAGATGACATAGGCCCTGAGGGTTACGATTTTCCTCAGGGCCTCCTGTGTGGATATGATGTAAAAAATATAAGAAATAAACAACAATCTCGCTAAACGTTGGCGGTGACCTATGGTAGGGGTGTTGGTTATCTAATAAATGGTTCCCGGGGCGGCGGTACACATAATTGTAATAGTTCTCGAGGGCTCTGATGTACAGACATTATGGCTCCTGTTGATTGACGAACATATACTAAAACATCGTTGGTTGGAATCGTAGCTTGAAATGACTTTAGCCATGTTTAGTAATAAACAAATTAGAATAAATTTTTTAACAATCATAATTTAAAATTTGAAAAATTTAATTCTCACCAATCTAATCGCCGCAATTTTAATAGGCACATATTATGGATATTACGCTTTGGTTCAACTTAATCATTACAAGAAACTTACGTCGGGAGAAATGATAAAAGATACATTAAAATAAAATTTTATTCAATCAATGTTCAAAATTTCTCTTATAAAATGACTTAGACAAATCTCACCCCATGAACCCGGGCACCCCTGCTAAGTCACGAAACGTAGTAAATGATGCATTAAAGTTACATTTTTGTTTAATCAAGTTCAAAAGATTTTGTTGATCTCATATATATTGATCTATTCCCGTAGCATGTTGATCCAGGTAAGAAGTTATTAGACAAAGTTGATCTGTGTCCCTATATATGGTTTTACTAAATGAACCAATCAAGGGGCAATCGGTGGACTGTTCATCACAAGGTTTTATGTGATTCCGTAATCTTTTGTGATATTAAACTCAAAGTATTAGTCTCTAGAGTCGAATATCGCATGAAATGACTGTGAGATGGTACCGTTTCAAATCAAAATGACGTGTGTTTCTTGAATTGTTTATAAGAAATGTATGCGTATTTAGATTGAAACGAAAATTTCGCAAAAACAAATCCATAAAAAAATCATAACTTAGCAGGGGTACACGGGTTCATAGGGTGAGGTTTGTCTAAGTCCTGGCGGCGGATGCGTTTTCCCATCTACTGCGTGGCGGGCCGGATCGAAAGAAACTGGTTGAGGGATACCTTTCGACCATAAAAATCCAAAATGGCGGCAAAAGGAATAATGTTATGTAGGAAATTTTGAACCTGTATCTTTTACCATCTCTCCTGATTACGCTTCGTGACTTAGTAGGGGAGGCCGGGTTCTTGGTTGTAATGGGTAATTAATGGATGATTGGACGCGGTTGGAGCTAACTAAAAACTGTCCAAAGAAGCGAAGCTAGCAGTCCACAATGTAGTGCTGGTACCTACCCTAATATATGGAAATGAGGCATGGAATTGGCAGAAGAAGGCTGAAAGTAGACAGAATACTGTAGAAATGAAATCCCTGAGGCATATGTGCAGTAAAATCATGTATGACGAAATGTGCGTATGCTGTGTCTATTCTACAGGTATTTTATAAGAGTCTGTTAAAAGAAGCTAGCAGCATTGATCCCCGGTGCACCGTGCACGTGCGTGATACTCGACGGACACGAGCGGAACACAGGTTCACAGTAAAGTTGATGTTATCTATGTATGAACGGGTCGTTTCTCCGACTCGTTTTACCGTAAGTCGGCTCGCATGTGGAACGAGCTATCAGCATCTGTTTTTCCTCGTCCATATAATTCGCGCCTCTTTAAGACCAGCATTAATAAATTCATTCCAACAGCCCCTACCTTAACCCGCCTCATAACGCTGCCCAACCGGTTGGCGACATAGTTTCTATGTATTTAACGTGTAAAGACAGGGGCGCTCTAGTGAGAGGTGTCACATAAAAAAATCATACCGCCGAATTTGAATATGGAGACTTACAAAAACTTCCGTCTGGAGCCAGTGAGACTATGGCATCCTCAAAGGAGACCTCAAAGGAGATGACGAGGAGGAAGGTGGGAGAGTACCTGGCTATTCAGATATAACCAAACACTAATTGTAAAATAGTGCAAATTAATTTTAATAAAATTTATTTGAACCCGCGACCTTCGGATTGCTAGTCGAGAGCCACCTCAAGTAGTTTGATATGTTTGGTGACTTAGCAGGAGTGCCCGGGTTTATAGGGTGAGGTTTGTTCGGTTCTTGGCGGCGGATGCGCTTGCCTACCAAATGCGTGGTGGGCCGGATCGATTAATCCTCTTTCAACGCATCGCCTTGCAACGCAGTAGGAGAGTTGGAATCTTATGTTTATCACTCGAACACACTGACCCCCAGAATACTACCCACCCATCCATACCTATTTCCTTCCCAGAACTCACTGACCTTCCTTTCTTTCAAAATACCCCCAACACAGCATTCACAAAGATGACATAGGCCTTGAGGGTTACGATTTTCCTTAGGGCCTCCTGTGTGGAGACGATGTAAAAAAATACAAAAAATAAACAACTATCTCGCTAAATCGTTGGCGGTGACTAATGGTAAGTGTATTGGTTATCTAATAAATGGCTCCCGGGGCGGCGGTACTCATAATTGTAATAATTCTCGAGGGCTCTGATGTACAGACATTATGGCTCCTGTTGATTGACGAACATATACTAAAAAATCGTTGGTTGGAATCGGTGCTTGAAATGACTTTAGCCATGTTTAGTAAAAAACAAATTGGAATAAATTTTTCAGCAATTTCAATTTAAAATTTGAAAAATTTAATTCTCACCAATCTAATCACCGCAATTTTAATAGGCACATATTATGGATATTACGCTTTGTTTCAACTTAATCATTACAAGAAACTTACGTCGGGAGAGATGGTAAAAGATACATTAAAATAAAATTTTATTCAATCAATGTTCAAAATTTCTCTTATAAAATGACTTAGACAATTCTCACCCCATGAACCCGGGCACCCCTGCTAAGTCACGAAACGTAGTAAATGATGCATTAAAGTTACATTTTTGTTTAATCAAGTTCAAAAGATTTTTTAAGCATGGATTTGACGTTTGCGTAAGTTCCATTTCAATATAAATACGCGTGAGGCAGTCTATCCTCTTTAAGTACAGAGTCATTTTTCATAGAATATGGATGTTCTAACGGAATCTCAAAACTACCACAACGCGCGCGAAATTGGCGGTTACAAGTTACAACACATGCAAGCGGTCAAGTTTGTCTGAAATATATAGATCAACAAAATTAATCGTGTAAAATGTATATGTGACTGAAAAATGGGTGTGGCTTACAGCAAAATCTCGATGACACAAGTTGATCTGTAGGGATTTACATATGTATGCCAGCTTGGGTAATGGATCAACATATCCGGAGTGGATCAACAAATGCAAACGGATCAACATATACCTGGCGTACCGTCGCGCGAGATCAACATAGTACGAGAGGGGATAAATATATATATATATATATATATATATATTTCTAGACATATATATATATATATATATATATATATATATATATATATATATATATATATATTTATCCCCTCTCGTACTATGTTGATCTCGCGCGACGGTACGCCAGGTATATGTTGATCCGTTTGCATTTGTTGATCCACCCCGGATATGTTGATCCACTACCCAAGCTGGCATACATATGTAAATCCCTACAGATCAACTTGTGTCATCGAGATTTTGCTGTAAGCCACGCCCATTTTTCGGTCGCATATACATTTTACACGATTTATTTTGTTGATCTATATATTTCTGACAAACTTGACCGCTTGCATGTGTTGTAACTTGTAACCGCCAATTTCGCGCGCGTTGTGGTACTTTTTAGATTCCGTTAGAACATCCATATTCTATGAAAATGACTCTGTACTTAAAGAGGATAGACTGCCTCACGCGTATTTATATTGAAATGGAACTTTCAAAAACGTCAAATCCATGCTTAAAAAATCTTTTGAACTTGATTAAACAAAAATGTAACTTAAATGCATCATTTACTACGTTTCGTGACTTAGCAGGGGTGCCCGGGTTCATGGGGTGAGATTTGTCTAAGTCATTTTATAAGAGAAATTTTGAACATTGATTGAATAAAATTTTATTTTAATGTATCTTTTACCATCTCTCCCGACGTAAGTTTCTTGTAATGATTAAGTTGAAACAAAGCGTAATATCCATAATATGTGCCTATTAAAATTGCGGTGATTAGATTGGTGAGAATTAAATTTTTCAAATTTTAAATTGAAATTGCTGAAAAATTTATTCCAATTTGTTTTTTACTAAACATGGCTAAAGTCATTTCAAGCACCGATTCCAACCAACGATGTTTTAGTATATGTTCGTCAATCAACAGGAGCCATAATGTCTGTACATCAGAGCCCTCGAGAATTATTACAATTATGTGTACCGCCGCCCCGGGAGCCATTTATTAGATAACCAATACACCTACCATTAGTCACCGCCAACGATTTAGCGAGATAGTTGTTTATTTTTTGTATTTTTTTACATCGTCTCCACACAGGAGGCCCTAAGGAAAATCGTAACCCTCAAGGCCTATGTCATCTTTGTGAATGCTGTGTTGGGGGTATTTTGAAAGAAAGGAAGGTCAGTGAGTTCTGGGAAGGAAATAGGTATGGATGGGTGGGTAGTATTCTGGGGGTCAGTGTGTTCGAGTGATAAACATAAGATTCCAACTCTCCTACTGCGTTGCAAGGCGATGCGTTGAAAGAGGATTAATCGATCCGGCCCACCACGCATTTGGTAGGCAAGCGCATCCGCCACCAAGAACCGAACAAACCTCACTCCATAAACTCGGGCACTCCTGATAAGTCACCAAACATATCAAACAACTTGAGGTGGCTCTCGACTAGCAATCCGAAGGTCGCGGGTTCAAATAAATTTTATTAAAATTAATTTGCACTATTTTACAATTAGTGTTTGGTTATATCTGAATAGCCAGGTACTCTCCCACCTTCCTCCTCGTCATCTCCTTTGAGGTCTCCTTTGAGGATGCCATAGTCTCACTGGCTCCAGACGGAAGTTTTTGTAAGTCTCCATATTCAAATTCGGCGGTATGATTTTTTTATGTGACACCTCTCACTAGAGCGCCCCTGTCTTTACACGTTAAATACATAGAAACTATGTCGCCAACCGGTTGGGCAGCGTTATGAGGCGGGTTAAGGTAGGGGCTGTAGGAATGAATTTATTAATGCGGGTCTTAAAAGGCCCGGATTATATTGATAGCTCGTTCCACATGCGAGCCGACTTACGATAAAACGAGTCGGAGAAACGACCCGTTCATATATGTATAGATAACATCAACTTAACTGTGAACGTGTATTCCGCTCGGTCCGTCGAGTATCAAGCACGTGCACGGTGCACCGGGGATCAATGCTGCTAGCTCCTTTTAACAGGCTCTAATAAAATATCTGTAGAATAGACACAGCATACGCACATTTCGTCATACATGATTTTATCGCACATATGCCTCAGGGATCTCATTTCTACAGTATTCTGTCTACTTTCAGCCTTCTTCTGCCAATTCCATGCCTCATTTCCATATATTAGGGTAGGTACCAGCACTCCATTGTGGACTGCTAGCTTCGCTTCTTTGGACAGTTTTTAGTTAGCTCCAACCGCGTCCAATCATCCATTAATTACCCATTATAACCAAGAACCCGGCCTCCCCTACTAAGTCACGAAGCGTAATCAGGAGAGATGGTAAAAGATACAGGTTCAAAATTTCCTACATAACATTATTCCTTTTGCCGCTATTTTGGATTTTTATGGTCGAAAGGTATCCCTCAACCAGTTTCTTTCGATCCGGCCCGCCACGCAGTCAGTGGCGGTTTTCTCTAAAGTGCGTTTGTGCGGCGAACCCCCATTAAAAAGATGAGAAAATAAAACAAACTTGTTTTATAATAATATAAGCACATTATAGATAGCACGCTATTAAAATTTCGCCTTCAAAACCCGCGCCACCGAAAAATACGATACATATTCCAAATTTTGTGCGAGTTGAAATCCGCGCCAAACTCTTCATACAAAAGAATTTTAGCCGGTACAGATCCCTATGACGGTGACATATACAAAATTTGGTCTTTCTTTGCAAAAGTAAGACAAATTGTGTGCGCCGAACACGCTTTATGTTATCACGTGACCTCCGAACATTGACGAATGTAACCGAAGAAACCCGAGAACTTCGCGGTCGACGTTTGACCTTTAGGGAAGCAAGTGTTATTTTTTATGTTATATTATGGTATTTAACTTGTAGTCATTTTTGTACATATTTTTGTTTTCTTGTTTCTGCATTTCTCCAACCGTTTGCTTATGGCATTTGCAAATCTACTACCTATTGAAGTAGACTTAGTAAATTTATTTCGTGCCACCTTTATTTGTTTTTTTTATGTTTTAAATATCTATTATATGTATATTCTACGAAATTATTCTTCTCGAAAAAACAATAATAATTAGCAACATACATTGAGTGCTATAAAAACATTAAACAATTTAATTCCTATAAAACTTTTCTCATTATCTAATATTTGTGTCTAGTGAAGTGATTTAAAAACAATAATATGTAGGTACCCCTCCCACTAACTTTATTTAAGTTGTGTGACTGCTGCCGTATTCGACTATTTGACGAAGGACAACAGTAAGTAAATTTTAATTAGATATGTTTTTCTTCTCTTGAATTTCTGAACCCCCTGTTAAAAAGACCACGAACCGCCACTGCACGCAGTAGATGGGCAAACGCATCCGCCGCCAGGACTTAGACAAACCTCACCCTATGAACCCGTGTACCCCTGCTAAGTTATGATTTTTTTATGGATTTATACATAGGTACATTTCTTATAAAAAATTCAAGAAACACACGTCATTTTGATTTGAAACGGTACCATCTCACAGTCATTTCATGCGATATTCGACTCTAGAGACTAATACTTTGAGTTCAATATCACAAAAGATTACGGAATCACATAAAACCTTGTGATGAACAGTCCACCGATTGCCCCCTTGATTGGTTCATTTAGTAAAACCATATATAGGGACACAGATCAACTTTGTCTAATAACTTCTTACCTGGATCAACATACTACGGGAATAGATCAATATATATGAGATCAACAAAATCTTTTGAACTTGATTAAACAAAAATGTAACTTTAATGCATCATTTACTACGTTTCGTGACTTAGCAGGGGTGCCCGGGTTCATGGGGTGAGATTTGTCTAAGTCATTTTATAAGAGAAATTTTGAACATTGATTGAATAAAATTTTATTTTAATGTATCTTTTACCATTTCTCCCGACGTAAGTTTCTTGTAATGATTAAGTTGAAACAAAGCGAAGTAATGATTAAGTTGAAACAAAGAAACGGCCTAGATGAAAGCGACACCCAGAACCGAAGAAGCTATAACCTGAGAACGAGAAGAGCCGACCCCAACAGCCTACCTAGGCAATGAGTTGGGATAGTGCTAGGAAGAAGAAGAAGAAGAAAGCGTAATATCCATAATATGTGACTATTAAAATTGCGGCGATTAGATTGGTGAGAATTAAATTTTTCAAATTTTAAATTATGATTGCTAAAAAATTTATTCTAATTTGTTTATTACTAAACATGGCTAAAGTCATTTCAAGCTACGATTCCAACCAACGATATTTTAGTATATGATCGTCAATCAACAGGAGCCATAATCTCTGTACATCAGAGCCCTCGAGAACTATTACAATTATGTGTACCGCCGCCCCGGGAACCATTTATTAGATAACCAACACCGCTACCATAGGTCACCGCCAACGTTTAGCGAGATTGTTGTTTATTTCTTATATTTTTTACATCATATCCACACAGGAGGTCCTGAGGAAAATCGTAACCCTCAGGGCCTATGTCATCTTTGTGAATGCTGTGCTTGGGGAATTTTGAAGGAAAGGAAGGAGAGTGAGTTCTGGGAAGTAAATAGGTTTGATGGGTGGGTAGTAATCTGGGGTTCAGTGTGTTCGAGTGATATACATAAGAATCTAACTCTCCTACTGCGTTGCAAGGCGATGCGTTGAAAGAGGACTAATCGATCCGGCCCACCACGCAGTTATTAGGCAGGCGCATCCGCCGCCAAGCCCCTCACATACCTCACCCCATAAACTCGGGCACTCCTGATAAGTCACCAAACATATCAAACAACTTGGGGAGACCTATGGCAGAAGTGTGGGTTATCAAATAAATGGTTCCCGGGGCGGCGGTACACATACCCTCCTCCCAAATTGTGATAAACTTCTACTTTCAAATGTAAAACATAATTTAAAACGTACCTAAATGACGGCCTCCGTAATCGAGGGGTAAGGCTATCGACTAGCAATCCGAAGGTCGCGGGCTCAAATAAATTTTACTAAAATAAATTTGTACTATTTTACAATTAGTGTTTGGCAACCAGATCTGAATAGCCAGGTACTCTCCCAACTTTCTCCCCGTCATCTCCTTCGAGGTTCACAATATCTTCAGTCTCACAACAACCCCAATTGGGGATGCCATAGTCTCACTGGCTCCAGACGGTAGCAGTTGGGACTCTGGTGCGATATTCATTTTTTTTTTTATAATGAAAATAGAAATATTGGTTCAGTATTATAATCAGATAATGATTAATACATCAGTGAATAACATTCATTTAACATGACCACCCAACGAGAGGCTGATTTGTTTCACAGTTTATGGATGACATGTGCAGTGCTATACTAATAGACAGTTTTTAGTTAGCTCCAACCGCGTCCAATCATCCATTAATTACCCATTATAACCAAGAACCCGGCCTCCCCTACTAAGTCACGAAGCGTAATCAGGAGAGATGGTAAAAGATACAGGTTAAAAATTTCCTACATAACATTATTCCTTTTGCCGCCATTTTGGATTTTTATGGTCGAAAGGTATCCCTCAACCAGTTTATTTCGATCCGGCCCGCCACGCAGTAGATGGGAAAACGCATCCGCCGCCAGGACCTAGACAAACCTCACCCTATGAACCCGTGTACCCCTGCTAAGTTATGATTTGTTTTTGCGAAATTTTCGTTTCGATCTAAATACGCATACATTTCTTATAAACAATTCAAGCAACACACGTCATTTTGATTTGAAACGGTACCATTTCACAGTCATTTCATGCGATATTCGACTCTAGAGACTAATACTTTGAGTTCAATATCACAAAAGATTACGGAATCACATAAAACCTTGTGATGAACAGTCCACCGATTGCCCCTTGATTGGTTCATTTAGTAAAACCATATATAGGGACACAGATCAACTTTGTCTAATAACTTCTTACCTGGATCAACATACTACGGGAATAGATCAATATATATGAGATCAACATAAGTATGCCAATTTGGGTAGATCAACATACTACGGGAAAAGATCAATATATATGAGATCAACATAAGTATGCCAATTTGGGTAGATCAACATAAATTATGCATCCGATTTCCATACAAATTTTGAAAATTTTACTAACAGTATATCAAATGGTTTTTCTGGCAAACTGGCAACAGTGATAATTATTGTACCACTGTTGTCAATTCATTCATATGTATTCCATAATAGCCAAGTTATATGGTGTTAAAGGTGGATCAACTTAGTCTAACAACTTCTTACTGGATCAACATAATACGGGAAGAGGACAATATATATATATATATATATATATATATATATATATATATATATATGCAGTATAGTATTAGTATAGTATTCCAGTGCAGGGATAATGCGTCAAGTCTTCCATTCAAAGCAGTCTCTTAAGACTCCTGTTACTAATAAGTGACTTGAGACCTTTCATTAGGGAGGCGGGAATGGGTACTTAGCGGAAACCCAACTCCCCTGCCATAGGTCACCCCCAGTGGTACGCTACGTTAGCAGGGGTGGCGGGTCCAGCCAGACTCTCTCTCTCTCGATCCATTGCCTTGCACCGCAGTGGGAGGGATGGGTTTGTACGCCCATCACTCCTTGCGACATTAACTTCCAGATTCCTACCCACCCCTCATACCTTGTTCCATCTCAAAACTTTCATTCCTTCCTTTTCCTAAAAATACTCTACACACTTCATCCCCAAAAATGACACCGACCCTGATGGATATTTTTTCCTCAGGGCTGTGTGGAGCTAATGTAAAAAATAACTATTTTTGAAATTTTCAGTTAAAACGGTCCAGTAGTTTTTGAGTCTATATGGGACAAAGTATGAAACTTTCAACTATTGAAGACAATGTCGGCGATTCTTAAACAAACATTTGAAACAGACAAATCAGAAAAAGACACGATCGCATCTAGGACTTGAACCAAGGAACCTTGCCTTGCCGGGGCACCGCTCTACCAACTGAGCTAATGGGACCCTATCTTCTTCGGTCATATTTAACTATGTCATACTTCGAATAAGAACTACCAAGGATAAAAAAATATTTAAACCAATAATTAGTCGTCTGTAATATCAATAGAAATTGAAAATATCTTCCGAGTAAAAATAAATGCCGCCGACGGGAATTGAACCCGCGCCTTCTGATGTTTGATTGTTGATTGAATTACTAGTACATATTGAATTATTTTGTGGGCTGGAAATAAGCTCAGTGGTCCAGAGCACCTGACCGGACATCAGAAGGTGCGGGTTCAATTCCCATCGGCGGCATTTATTTTTATGCATTTATTAATGGCTGCTGTCTTTATGTGTAATCTCAAGATTTAATTCGAACTAAATGCAATCTATTTCCCTAGGATATATTTATTGACGACTTTACCTCACTTCCATCCATCGAGGTAGGTACCAGAACTCCATTGTGGACTGCTAGCTTCGCTTCTTTGAAAAATTACCTATTAGCGCCAACAGCGTTCAGTCCTCCATTAATGGAGTTACCTGCATTTACCCTTCATTCAATATCGCTGTCAGCCTTCCCATCTCTCGTTAACATACTTTCTAGAGACTATTTATCTCTGTCAGCCTTCCCATCTCTAGTAAACATACTTCCTAAAGACTATTTATCGCTGTCAGCCTTCCCATCTCTCGTTAACATACTTCCTAAAGACTATTTATCGCTGTCAGCCTTCCCATCTCTAGTAAACATACTTCCTAAAGTCTATTTATCTCTGTCGGCCTTCCCATCTCTAGTAAACATACTTCCTAAAGACTATTATCTCTGTCAGCCTTCCCATCTCTCGTAAACATACTTCCTAAAAACTTTGTGTTCCTTAAATAAATATACATTTTTTCCAGACTATGTGCATCATATGAAAATAACTTCTTTGATTTACAGTTTTCAAAGATTACAGAAAAAACTATTAAAATAATGAAGTGTCGTGCGTACGCCGTTGTGATTTTTGCTATAGTTCTTGAATCAGTTTGTGCCAACACTGGAGAAATTTGCTTGAATATTTTTAACATTGGAGAATTGGATTATTTTGGGGCCTATACGGATTCTACAGGAGAGAACATAATTGGCTCGCCATATCTTGTGGGAGTTTCAAATGAACCCACAAACACGTGGAACAAATACAGGACTGATGTGTTTGTATTCACTGAAGATAATTCAACAAAAACTTTGGAAGGTAATGATTTTTCAAAAAGGTCTTTTATCGTCCTGTTAATATTATTTTTATTTTATAATAACTGTACCCCGCCACGCGTGGCTGTGGCTCTGTCTATCTGTAGAGACAGAGAAACATTTAGAGGTGTTTTAAAAAAAAAACATTTTTAAACCTGTCACAAGTGACATCTATATAATATAATACAGGTACATAAAAACACAAGCGTCGAATGCAAATCGAATGCAACTTTTTGTCATAATTTCAAAGCAATCGGTGAAAAACTTTCGGAGATTTAAGATTTTGAACAAACGAGTTTTTTAAACTTTAACTAAACACAAGAGACCCTTAGGAAAATAATTTCCCTCTGCGCCAATGTCATCTTTGGGGATGCTTTGTGGAGGTACTTTTTAAAGAGAAGAAGGATTGACCAAGACCCATGGTCGGAGGGTAGGAGGGAGGAAACACAGAGGCCGGAAAATCGTTCCACAGCGAGTCGTAGAAGTAACCCGTTCTCATGTGACAAATTTAATGTCAAGGTGCCGAAGGGATCAATGACGCTAGTACCTCTGAGCATCTTCCGTTGTGATACCGGTAGATCAAGGACATTATACCTACCTGACTCAAGTGCACTAACGATTGAAATCCGTTTGATTATTGGAATCTATTAAACGGACACAGAGTGCACAGAGTCAAGGGTTTGGTTTGTTTGAAGAAAGGCATACAAATACAATATTGTATCGGTGATTTAATCCAACATTGTATTTACATGCCTTTATTGAAATAATACACATGTTAATGTTACGTATGTTCGGGCGCAAACAAATAATTCCTCTTAATATAATAAAGCATAACTTGCAAAGAGTGTATTTTCATAAAATATTTAAATTGACGCCATAATATTTAATTTGATTTAAACGCACATTAAAAATGTGTATATTCTTGGTATACCTTATATTGTAGGTAAAACGCATTAAAATCGCTTGACAAACGTAGTCTAGAAACGTTCGATTTCAAGCAAAAAATTGTTTTTTATTTATTTTGTAAATAATTTTATAAGAAAGCAAAAAAGTTAATCAAGTGAACCTGTCACAGATAATCTTAGCTATAATACTGTATTTTTAAAAAGTTGTTTCCTTTATGCGTTCATACATTTATATTGATATAGTATTTTTTTAGTATTTCACAATTATATTTTTTATAGAGTAGGGTGACTTGGTCAACAGTGGATCACTTTTTTTTGGAGGCATATAACTTCAACATCAGTTGAGGCATTGTAATGAAAACTTTCACAATGGTTCATTGTTTATCATTCTTGTAAATTGTAATAGTTTAAACTCCGCCATTAAATGGGAAGGAAAGTAATATGTACTTATTTGCGATGAGGGAAAATGATCCACTGTGAAACTTGGTGGTACACAGTGGATCAACCTATATTTAACAGTGGATCAACGATGGGATTTCTTTTAAATAAAAAACTAATACTAGAAATAAATCAGTTTTTATTATTGAAAGAGAAGAACAAACAAAATAGCCCATGGCTAGATAAAAAATAACTGGATTTAAAAAGAAAAAAGAGAACGAAAACAATAATCTAAAGAAGCAAAATAATTTTTTAAAACTCTTGAAATAATTTTTGAGAATTTCTTCTTGTTCCTTAGAAAACACCATATTCACTTCATAGTAAGGAACAAATCGCATATTTACTACATTGGGCGAATTATTTTGTTTTTTTTTTATACCGCTGTAACGTAGTAAAGGGAATTTTTGTATGCTTTGCCGCTCCACGGATTCTTGAGCCTTCTGAAATTATCTTTAATGCCTCTTCTATTTCCGCCTGTGTAAGTTTGCCTATTTTTCTTTCTTTCGTCCCTTTTTGAGGCATCCTATAAAACAAAAAAAAACAAACAATCAAGACAAATCAAGCATCAGTAGTACACAGTGGATCATGATCCACTGTGTAAGGTGATCCACTGATCCACTGTAGAACAACACTCCATTTTTTACTAAACATATTATTCTGACTTAACCCTTTTGAATAAGACATATATCTGGGTGTTAACACATGTTGTAATAACTACTGATAATAACTAAAATAAGCAAAAATGTATCATGGAAAAAATAATGAAATGGTACGCAAAAATATACTTACGTGATTTTTTTTCTCCTACCACAAAAACAATAAATAAAGCACCACACGTCTATTCGCCTGCGCAGCCGGACAAGTACCGACTTGTTTAGTAGCATGAAGGAACACCTACCTAAGAGCCGAATACACATGCAAACACACTAAGAACTTTCGAGATATTGGAGTGATCCACTGTACCATACCGATCCACTGTAGACCAGGTCACCCTACCTAATTTTTTTTTTTTTTATTATTCTACTCAAGTGAAACGATAGGAAAACCTTCAATTTATCTAAAACATATTTTTTGGTATTCAAAATGTACACAAATTCGTTAGAAATATTAATCAAAATATTGATTTAGCATTAGAGCATTGCACACACCGCTCTGTCCAGCTGAAATAAACATTATTATTATTATTATACTTCGCCTTAAGACCTTCTCTTGCAGACTTTGTACATGAAGTACTCGAGGCTTCAGTCAGTATTTACAGCTTGAGCTTGACATGGAATATTTTACACCAAATTTGTTCATTTCATTTTTAATATTTTTCAACTGAATTTGAATATGTTTAATTTAACAGAAGTAGAAGAGGATATAATAATGGACACCGCTTACCATCGCAATGGAACCGTTTGGATGAGCTCCAGCAACGGCATATACAAGTTTATTCAAGGCGATGAATACATGACCTTCTATTCTATTAACGACAACGTATCGGTAAGACTAAATCATTTATTTATTTGTAAACTCAAATACTGTCATATAAGATAACACTATGGAAAATCTACAATCTCTCATGTCTAGGGTGAACGATGTATGTACGAGTAAAAAGAATGAGTTAATGGTAAATGTAAGTAAGTCTAAAGTTATGGTGTTTACGAAAATAGTGTGCAATATAGTTGTGAATGGGGAATACTTGAAGCAGGTGGATGAGTTTGTGTATTTGAGAAGTATGTTTACGAGAGATGGGAAGGCTGACAGAGATATTGACAGAAAAGTAAATGCAGGTAACTCCTGGTGGATAGAATGTGGATGGCGGAAACAAATATTTGTTCGAATAAGCGAAGCTAGCATTCCACAATGGAGTGCTGATACCTACCCTAATGTAGGAAACTGAATGATGTGGAAATGGAATCCCTGAGGAGTATGTGTGGTAAAACCATGCATGATCGTCTGGGAAATGCGAAGATTCGCAAAGAACGCTAGGCTGATATGAGTGTAATGAGAAATATTAAGAAAGGTAAGCCATCTCTCAGGATCTCCAGATCTCTTGTGGTCCTGTCGGCTGAAGTGAGTTACCTAAGAACTTATCTCGATGCTTCTTCAGGAATATCTTCTCCAAGGATATTATCCCACCATGTCACTTCCTGTCAAGTCGTTCATAATGCCTGGAACCCGTTTTTAAACGTTGTTTCGAATAATTTGATGAGAATTGTGAATAACATCTTTCTCCGTGTGGTCAGTTGATCTGGTGTGTTTCCTTCTTCCAGTTGAGAGCCATCAAACAGCTGACCATTTTGAATGATACCCTCAACATAGTTCTGGAGAATGACAGAGTCAAACAGATCATCGACGGAAAGTTTTTAATAGACTGTCCTCTGAAGTTTCTAACTGGTTACCACATTGCTGTGGACGCCAACTGCCGCGTGTACTATGTGAAGACCTACTATCATTTCAAGAACATCCATTCGTACAGTAATATCGGTTTTTTTGTAAGTTACAATAATTATTAGCAGGAAAAATGTTGAAAAAAATCAGGATATTTAGATGCACCAAAACTTATTAAAAAAAAATAGTTTTTTTAATTTAATAAAATATATTTTTATGTTACAATGATTTTCATGTAAGGAAAAATAATTTCTGTTTTATGAAATTCTAAGTTTTTTCGAAATAAGTAAAAGGAGAGAGTCGGTCAAGAACTTTAGGCGATTTAAGATTACGAACAAACGAAAAATTACGTTTATATTTAATAAGATTTTCAAGGTTTTCCAAGATATAAATAAGCAAAAACGAAATAAAATACCTAGGCATTAAAAGTAGACCAATGCCTGAAATGGTTCACACACATAAACAAACTCAAAGACAGTGTGAGAAAACGAATACAAATCTTTAGATCTATAAGACATACATATAAATATTTACTCAGAATGACATACTTTGTTTTCTGCCCATCAATACGGTATGGCATTATAGGATGTGGTGGAACTTATAAAAAACAGACAACCGCTTTAAATAGCACAAACGATAATATTAAAAATAATTCGAATGAAACCGTAAACATATTCATCAGAAGTTCCGTTTAAAGAATTTAATGTCAAAAAACTAAATGCAATATACTTCTTCCATGCAACATTACGAATTTACAAATATAATATTATACCTAAAACTCCACCATTTAAAAATAACAGAAAACTCAGGCAAATATCAATTCACCAAATTCCAAAATGTTAAAAAATACAATGAGGCAATTGAACGATAAATATATGTGAGTAAAGTTTTTAATACATTACCAAAAAGTATAAGAAATATTAATAAAAGTAAAGATTTTAAATTATATCTCAACATAATAACACAACCCCCTCTACATACAAGCCTAGCTTTATTATGGTGGTACATGATATATATAATATCATGTGAAATGATTTATTTATTCATATAGAGTGGAGATGGTTTACATGTAGTTCATTGTGTTATTTCCCATTTTACCTCATACCTTTAACAGTTACCCGGTCCCTTTAATAAAGTTCACCAGGGTTGTCATTGGATATATGGCTATATTTTCTGGTTTCACAATGTGTCTTCCCAGGTTTCATCTCTCCTCTCCGTTCCTCTTTCGTTCCGCAAAGGCCCCACAGGGGAATAGAGTTTCATCTCTCCTCTCCATTCCCCTTTCTTTCCGCAAAGGCCCCACAAGGGAAGAGTTCACGAAGGGAACCTCGGATAAGTAAAATTATTCCAGTTCCAGCACATTTATAAATTTAGTTTGGTTCCAAAAACCATCAACAAACCACTAGCATTCCAGCTTACTTATATCAATTGGTAGGCGATGTTTGGCCGTAGTGTTGAAATAAGTTAAGAATACTTTGTCTAATGTTGAACTAGGGCAATGCAAGGAATGCTAACACGACATATGCAAGATTTAACGAGATTTTTCTTGGAACGCTATGGCTTATACGTGCCAGAAAACTACAGCCGTTGTCGTCGCCATGACTTATTCGAGATACAACATGGCAGAACAGATGTTCTAGCACAAGGAATGGTGCTGTTGAATGAAATTTCTGAAAGAGTGGATGTACGAGTATATAATTCCTCTTTAAAAAGCCTTAAGAAATATGTATGTATTTATTATTATTACTATTAAAAGATAACCTCGTTGTATTGTATTTATGTTTTCAAACAAAGAGCGCCAAACCATCGTACGTCATCGACTATATCAACAATAAGGTTTTTATCAGTTACGCAGAGGGCTTTTTATTCCATAGTCCAGAAGACGTCCAAAACGCTACGGAAAGAACTGTCACTTATTCCGACATCCGTGACATGGCAATCGACCATCACAGCAACATCTTTATACTAACATCAAGCGATTTGTTTGTATTCTTCCCGGTGCAAAACTCTTCCTGCAACTTCTCGGATCCAACTGGCAACAGCTTCGCCCTGTTTCCATCACCAGAAAAGTTGGAAGAGTACACACAACGCTCGCAAGGTATCATCAGTGAGGATTTGTGCATTCAACGAAGAGTTAACAAAAAAACTAATATCACGTTAGTTGTTACGTTGGTTGTTTTTTTGGTCATTGGATTGTTTACGCTAGTGCTGGCTGCCGCTTATAAAATGATTGCTTCGCGCTCTGGCAGCAAACTGAACACACCGGAAATTAAAGAACCAGCTAATTATGAAATGAATAGTAATTATGAAGGTAACGGTGTTTCTGAATTCCATGATTATGAGACCATCGTTTATGACACTCATTATGAAGTAGTCGATGATGATTAAGGAAACATCGAAATTAGAGTTTCTTTTTGGACCCATTGTCCATATGAATGTAAAATCTTCATTACTTCTTACTACTTCATGATAATCCAAAATATTAATTACTTCATGTGAATGTTTAATCTTTATATAAGTTCACGTGAACGCACAATCTTAATTACTTGTGAGTGTACAATTTTTATTATTTCATGTGAATCTACAATCTTGATTACTTCATGTAAATGTGAAATCTTCATTACTTTATATAAATGTACAATCTTTTCATCGTCATTTTTTATAATTATTACTTTTACTACTACATTCCTCGTTTGGACATCTTTGAATATTGTCTTTTTTATGTTACACCTCACAAGAGAGCCCTAATAATAATGTATACTAATTCGTCGTAGACCAATAATTATCACAAGCAAGGGTGTGTGCGTGTGCGGCCGCGCATTTATTACAATTTGTCCTCACACATGTTTACATCTTCCGCAGATTCCGGTTTCTAAAATATTCATTTATTCTTATTTAAAAGAAAAATTAGTTCGTTTTATTTTGTGGTACATTCTCAATTTTATCAACCCTCTCGAGCGATTGGTTGTATTTCATTTTTTTATCTTACCACATTATTTCATAACATGAACTGCTTACTACGGCTTAAAGTCAATAAATCCAAGTAGATTTCGACATTTATCCCATTTTTTTAGGTTCTGTAAATTTGGCGTAGTATTTTTATTTTTGTTGGTTTTATGTGAAACCGTACAAGAGTCCTATCTGCTTCTAACCGTCTGGGGCCAGTGATACAATGGCATCCCTACTTGAGGTATGTTGTGACGATGAACGTTCTGGGGAGGGGAAGGAGATGGGGGAGAGGAAGGTGGGAAGTACCTGGCTATTCAGATCTGATCACCTAACACGGCCAAAGCCATTTCAACCAACGCTTCAATTCTGAATGGTGGTCTTACACCAGGGCGATACTGCAAGTATCTTCCACTTTGGATCGTGCCCCAAATACGCTTTATATTTTTTAAAATAATAATTTGTGAAATAACACAAACCACATGTCCACTATAATGAGCAATAGTGGATATTAAAAAATTAGGATATTGTGTTCATAGTGGCAATTTTTGGGAAATTATGCCGTGTTCCGCTACGTCCTTCTTTAGCTAATGTTCGCACAGCATATAGTATCCATCGTCATCATCCATATGCATAAATATCAGTCCTGATGATGGATATGGATATATAAGTTTTGTTTTATTTAATAAACTTTTGTTCATTATACTGGTTTAGTTTAACATTAATTTACACATCTAAACCGATGATGGACACTGTAATGCTATCCGAAACGTTGTCTAAAGAAGGAAGTAGCGCAACATGACATACCTAATACCATTATAATGCTGTTGGCTATGAAAATCTCAAATCAAACCTCTTGTTTATGTTATTTTATGTCTTTTTGAATAATAAATATCTATTTTATTCGATTTTTAAAATAATTTTTGATATAATTTTCCCAGGAAATATACATATCCTTTCATTTCGCATTTAGTTGTGGTCACCCTATTACTAATACACAAAATACCTAACTGGCAATGCAACACATTGGCTGAAAATAGTGACACGCGTACGTCAGTCGCTTGGTAATATGTAGTTGAATGAAAGAAGAGCTGTGATTCGGTCTAGCTCGTCAGCGCAACGTCGTCGGTCGACCGACAGTACGTGTGACACTATTTCCAGCCTTACAACAACAACACAAACCTAGAATCATAACGACGTAAGTGAAACAGCCGTACGTGTCCCTGTGTGTGTGTTAGAAAGACCTGCGGTTGAATTTACCCAATCAAATCTCTTGTAAAAACAATGGATGAACCTACGGTCGGCTGGCATAGAAAATTGATCTTTCCGTGGGTTTATTTTACTTATTATTACTTATTTCTGATGAACGTATTACCAAAATCTCAAATGTTTCTAGAGGAATCCCTACGGATGCATGATATGTATATTTAATTTTAATGATAAGGTCGTGTTTATATTACAATTAAATATAAATATCATGCATCCGTAGGGATCCCTCTAGAAACATTTGAGATTTTAGTAATACGTTCATAATAAATATTAAAAATGTGAGCGTCGAGCAAACCCTCGTTATTAGATACTTATGTCACCTTACTGTCAACTGCCACAGGGAGAACAAAAATTGTGAGTATGTACTCTAGGAAAGATGTTTACTAGAAAAACTACATGAATTTTTTAATTTTTTTTTGTAGTTTTCATTATAAATAACCATTTAAATAAATTGCAAAAGCAGTTTGTCAATTTGACAATATTTAAATAGCACAAAAAGCACACATATAACTAGAAGCCACAATATAGAAAATATATACAGAAGAATAACAAACTTGAATAAGTAATACAATGCAGAAGCACAAAATATACACCAGTTAGATATAATACAGTCAATATGCTCACAGGAGTACACGCACACAACATACTTCAACACACTCAAAGGCGTATTTATTTATTTTTTGGACAATTTGTATTGCGCCGCTTTTGTGAGATATCACGTCAGGAGCGCTTTACAATTGATGCAGGTATTACAAAAAATATAAATATTACAAAACATAAAGTGAAGTTGCGTTAAGAAAAATGAAGTCCAGGAACAGCTGACACGATGATAGAAGATGAAGACTCTGTAGCAAGAATCCTAGGTGGTGAAGAAACTGGACAAGCTGATGCAGCGAGAGAGTCCACCGCGTCCACCAACAGTGCCAGCACGAGGTTCGACATCAGTCCAGGTATGTATAAGCTGCTAGTAAAGCGCTTATACACTCTCATGCACACGATGGATGTAATTGTGATATGGATACGGATGTCTTTATGTACCGTGATGTATGGTAATAAGTTGAATATTTAAGCGATAGATGGCGCTAGTCATAAAGCTTACTCCAGAGTCCGACAGATGTCGCTGAAGTGTAACAATTACTTGTGAGATGAGATTGACAGGGAACAAGCTTCTCGAACGAGATAATTACCAACCCTCGGGTAATGAACAGTGTAGCTATATCCAGACCTATTATTTTGTAACGCAAAATAAACAAAATTATAAGTAAAACTTTTACCTTTTAACAAAGAGTTCCCAACCCTTAAATCTGCAAAGTAAGAACAGATATAACATTTACAAAATCAATATAAAGAATAAGGTAAGTAGGATAAGTACACATATTTTCAAAAAGTGACAGTATACTAGAGTGGGACAGTGCGTCAGTTGTGGGAGAGAGGTGGGGGAGGGGAAAGTAGGATAAGTGAAGTAATGGGGAACATACATACTTAGAATTGGGCTGAAAATTTAATTTAATTGGTTATTAATGATTTCAACCTTTAAATTTACCGATTTTTTTTAAATTCCAAAGCTTCTACATTTTTTAGTCTTAAACCTTTTCCATTTTTGTGCCGGACTTTTTAATTCCTGTATCACGGTCAAAAGTATAATCTTTATTAATTAAATTCGAACAAAGTATTTTTGTTTCATTTATGTAAAATGTCAAGTAACAAAATGTTTGTTGGCCATATTTATTAGTACCTAATGTTTGGAATGGACATATCTTCATTTAGACTAAATCTAGTATTCTGTTTGATCTACTTTTTCTTTATATATTGGATACGACAAAATGTTTTTGAGTACAATTTTGAACCATAATATCTCACGAACAGATAAAATATTAACTGACTCATTTAGTTCAAAGTCTTGCATATGTGCCCGTAAAAATGATGATATTTCTACAAATGCTATTTTTCTGAAGATTTGATCAAACTTCAGACCATAATTCATGGTACGTATCAAAAATTTTGGAAGACTAAATGAGTCAGTTAAAATATTACCTGTTTGAGTGTTATTATAGTATAAAATTGTACTGAAAAACTTTTTGTCGTATCCAATATATAAAGAAAAAGTAGATCACACACAAGATACTAGATTTAGTCCAAATTAAGATATGTCCATTCCAAAATAAATAGGCCAACAGTCATTTTTATTTACATGACATTTTAAATAAATGAAAACAAAATACTTAGTTTTTACTTTATTGATATATTTTCACATCTGGGACCTCCGTACCATCATCAGGAATTTTTTTAATAAACCCTAAAGAAAAAGGGGATATTTTAAAGCACTCAAGCATTTATAAAATTAGTTGTTATGATTGTCCAAATATCTTAATGTAGAAACTAGGACAAAATAACACTTAAGATGCTTAACTACTTCAGGTTTTTCAAATTTCGCGGAGCATTTAATCAATAAATATCATACTTTTAACCCTGATGCAGGAATTAAAGTCCTTCAAAAAAATGGAATAGATTTACGAATTATGAAAATAAAAACAATGTCCTCAACAATGTTGATTGGGATGCTGAATTTTCTAATCTAACAACCGATATAGCTATTAACCGTTTTTACGATATATTGGATGAAATCATTCATGGTGCTGCCACACGCAAAGCTCACATCAACAGATAATATAAAGCACAATAGCGCTCGCCATACAATCCCATACAGACCCGACACACGTAAAAAGATAACGCGCTATAAGTGTGGTTCTGAACTTCGCTAACCGAATTTATTTTACGTATCCGCTCCCGAAGCGATATTTGAAAAGTTATGCGTCCCCCTCTCCGCCGTAAAAAGGAGAGGGGGTCATTTTAATTACGGAGCTACCAACTAAGTTCCGTGTTCCCTTAGTAAAGTTGTCACTTTGACAGATGAAATTATGTTCCTCGGCCGCTCTCGAATTCAACTGACCCCCTCTCCTACCATAGGAAGAAATATTTTATAGCGTCGTGTGTCGGTAGAAAAAATGATGCGCTGTACATTATCTTTTGATGTGAGCTTTGCGTGTGGCAGCAGCTTCACTGTAACGTTCCATCAAAAATAGTTCAGGATAACAGCACATATCCATATTGGTATAACCTGGCTTTAATAAAATTAACAAAAGAAAAATACAGAATATTTAAAAAGTGGAAAAAATGGTCAAATCCTTTAGATTATCATGAATTCTGTGTTCTGCGAACGAGACAAAAAAAAGTTTCGAACGAATGTCATAGACAATTCATAATAAATGCAGAAGTCAAAATATCGCATGACCCAAAGAATTTCTGGCCCAACACTATGAAACTAATGAATGTAACTGCTAACGATCCTTTAGCTATATGTAATATGTTTTCAAATTATTTTGCATCTACTTATAATCATAATGTTACTCCAAAGGCTTTCGCTAATAATCCCCAAACTGATATTCCTATTAATATTTCTTCTATTTTAATTTCCAAGGAACAGATAGAAAAAATAATTAATGATATCTCATGGTCGTTGAGAGAAGGATATGACAAAATACCATCTTACTTTATAAAAATGTGCAGCAAGCAATTATCTAAGCCTCTCCTACTGCTTTTTAAATCATAACTGAAAGAAGGCATCTTCCCAGACCGATGGAAATGTGCTCTCGTTACACCAGTATTCAAATCCGGCTCTAAAAACGACGTACAGAACTATCGGCCAATTTCAAAACTACCTATCTTCAGTGAGATTCTTGAAAAGATTGTTCATGAGCAACTCTATGACTGTGTTAAGTCTGTTAAGATCTTGTTGCAGTTTATAACATTCAGTAATAGAGTTAATAGAAAGAAATATTTTCATGTCATCAGCAAAAAGTAAAACTTTAGCATGCTTAAAGCATTTTACAATGTCATTGATAAATATAGTAAAAAGCAACGGTCCCAGGTGAGATCCTTGAGGGACACCTGAAGGTACATTGACAATCTCAGAATTGAAACCGTTTACTGCTATTATCTGGGAGCGTCGGTTTAGGTATGAAACTAGCCATCGGTACAAATTACCGTGTATTCCTAAAGCTAAAAGTTTAGACAATAATAGGCTGTGGTCGATTTTATCGAATGCTTTGGAGAAATCTGTATATATAGCATCCACTTGGATTCGTTTGTCCATTGATTTTGAAATATGTTCGGTGAATACTGCAAGATTGGATACAGTTGATCTTTTTTTCATAAAGCCGTGTTGATTATCAGTTATTAGGCTTAATGATTATTGTACTGTCAACTATCTCCACATGAATACTGCCAAATGTTATGTAATAACCTTTACAAAAAATAAAAATAGAATTGAATATAATTACCATATTACAAACAGTCAACCACTCAAAAAAGTCAATCGAATTCGAGACCTCGGTGTACTGATTGACGACAAACTTTCATTCAAGGCACATGTGGATAAGATTGTCAAGAAATCATTGAGCATGTTAGGATTTTTATTCCGTATTGGAAAGGAATTCAACAATATCGATACACTCAAAATTTTGTATTACTCCTACGTCCGTAGTCATCTTGAGTACGCTTCTGCCATATGGAATCCTTTTTATAACATTCACACAAAACGCATTGAAGCTGTTCAAAGAAAGTTTGTACATCACTTGAACTTCCCTGTTCTTCTTACCACACACTTTCGAAGATGCTTCAGTTACAACCTTCACACAGCGTTCTACCGATTGTGTGTGACAGGGGAATCTCTCAAATTTGATGAAAATGGAACTGATTTCTGAAGTTAGGTTAAGATCCTCCAGGTCTTGTATTGTTACACCTTCTAAAATGGGAGGATATGTGATCGGCGTATCTTGCCAAGATATCATATCAATATAGCATTGTGTATTAAAATTCAATATTGGTACTTTAAGGGCGAGTTGTTTCGGAAAAAATCACGTGTGAGAAAGTCATCACAACGTCAATCCACTCAATTTTCCATAAATTGGGTTGTTTCATCGTCCGTCAAGAGAAAATTCAACGAAATATTCATGAAAATGTGATCAGCCGAAATCGGCCGGTTAACGCGATCCGCCATTTTGAAAAAGATTGACGCATGCGCGAACGTCACAATTGCGGTCTGACATATCGTATGTGCCAATTACTGGTGATAACGACCCTCACTATTTTGGCAAATAACGCAAAGAAAACCCAACGATTAAAATTTATGAAGTTGAAGGTTTTGTGGGAAGAAGTTTAGATACCTTTTCTACATAAAACATTGTCGAAATTCGTTTTTATATCGTTGGTTTCCGTGATTTAAAATGACGAAAAAACTGGTAAAAATATTGAAAAACTACAGGTTTGTTTCTTTTGTCGACCAACATAGTAGCCAGGTGGCCTGGAGATACCCATCTTTTTAATAGTAGCAGCATCAAAGTAAGGTTGGAATGCGGTGAGTTTGGAGATGAAGTGATTGTTGGAGATGGTGGTTATGGAATAAAGCCATATTTACTAACACCCTTAAGGAATTCCGTTTCTCGAGAACAACATTTATATAAAGAAAGTCAGATCAGGACCAGAAATGTTGTTGAAAGAACTTTTGGAGTTGTTAAAAGATGGCTTCCAGTCCTTTCTTCATAAATTAAAATGCAGGTAGGTACAAGGGATCATTGTAACAAGATCAACCACCTGTATTCATAGACCCCTTGGACGAGGTTAACGATGTACTGGTGCAAGCACCAATCTTTAACAGGGGAGATGACCACGTTCGTCAAACCCTCATTAACTCATATTTTGCCAGATTGATGGACTAATAAATAGTAAAATACTACCCAGCACAAAAAGCCCTATCTTACCTCCTTCTGTACCATTAGGCCTATCGTCCCACGTGTCGGTAAGGAATCCACATAAGCCGAGTGCTGTAAAACCCTGCAATGCAAGAGAGGTTCCACAGTAGACCGCCTTATAAACTGTTTTCTTACTTTACTTCTCTGTGCAGAACTCGGTTTATATTGATTCTTTACCAACCCATGGGGCAACACTTTCTGTAACATCTTCCGCCTGGAGACTCCAACACATGTGTACAATCTCTTGGTACATGAGCGAAGATAATAAAAGTCTTTTGAATTTCAAAACAATAATGTCTTTATTCAAAAATAGCTGTACCCCGCCACGTGTTGCTGTGGCTCAGTCTGTTTTACCTGTAACAGGTGTCATCTAAATAATGTAGGTATGTATATAAAAACACACGCATATTTGAATGCAACATTGTGTCTAAATTTCAAAGCAATCAATGAAGAACTTTCAGAGATTTTCAACAAACGACCATTTACATATATTCAGAGATAGATAGTTAACATGTACAAAATAATTAATGTAACGATAAATCTTCTATTTATTTTATACTTTAATGTTTATAAACTTAGTAAATTACTTTGTTTAATAATAGAGAATACATACTATTAGAAATGTTTTGAACAACTATCTCACATATACATATATTATGTAATATGCATTGGATCATTATTGAATGTGAATAACTTAAGTGTAACTGCATACTCCTACCTAATTTCATAAAATAAATAGAGTACCAAGATGTAGTATATTCTTTTATTTGTATTTTACATAAGTGAGGAACAAAATATATCAAAATAATATAACAAATTAAAATAAAAGAGAAAATAAGTAAGGCACATATTCAGAGATAGATAGTTAACATGTACAAAATAATTAATGTAACGATAAATCTTCTATTTATTTTATACTTTAATGTTTATAAACTTAGTAAATTACTTTGTTTAATAATAGAGAATACATACTATTAGAAATGTTTTGAACAACTATCTCACATATACATATATTATGTAATATGCATTGGATCATTATTGAATGTGAATAACTTAAGTGTAACTGCATACTCCTACCTAATTTCATAAAATAAATAGAGTACCAAGATGTAGTATATTCTTTTATTTGTATTTTACATAAGTGAGGAACAAAATATATCAAAATAATATAACAAATTAAAATAAAAGAGAAAATAAGTAAGGCACCTACCTACACTGTAGAAATTGAAAAAAAAAAGATAAATGGACAAATAGAAAAAAAATTAATAAATCGGAAGGTTGCGGGTTCAATTTCCATCAGCGGCATTTATTTTTTCTCAGAGTTTATTTATTTTTAAATATGTATGGGTGTTTCAGACTAATATTTATTGATTATAATAATTTGTTTATATAAATTCAGTTAAAAATAAGAAAATAAAGGTTTAAAATAATGTTTATGGTATTTTCGAATTATGTCCTAAATCCTGTATTAACAATTAGTTAATGTCAATTAAGTATTAATCTTAAGTGTACCGTACCATACCGTCTACAGTACCATACTTATCTACCAGGTAAGTATGGTACTGTATATTATCTCCATATATAGTTAGCAATAACATAGATCATTCTAGAAATGTATTACATAGTAAATCACATCAAGGTCGCTGTAGCGACTTGATTAGCGATTGATTAGTGATTGTGATTATTTATTTTTTATTAATGCCCTGAAAAAAGTAAAATTATACCAGAATACTCTCTCGGAAGAAAGAATAATTTACAGCAAAAATACATACTTATACAATGGGAAAGAAACATTTAAGAACATAATATAATGGACTAGTTAATTGTGTGCGAATGCATTCATTCATCTTGTTCTAACAATAATTGACAAACATTAGAAAGAACACAAAAGATTATACGACCCATAAAGTAAAGGTCACACAGCATTAAAAATATGCATAATATAAAAACCTGGACATGTTTTTTAAATTTACAGTTTTAAAAGGAAAGAAAAGAAAAATGCGGTCTTACTGGAGTACCCCGTCGTAAGTACACAATGTACATTTGTTAGTATTATCATGTAATATAATGTAGGTAATTGTGAAGCCAGAAAATACTTCTTAAGAATTGTGTACATAAAAAAGAGAAAAATTATTAAAATTAATATTAGTGTATTAAAGAATTCACCCAGTAGATAGTGAACAGAGGGGAATAAACTGCTTTCATCTCAGTTTAGTTTTAGCATGACTCCGATATTACTCGTTCTTGTCTCAATAATCCAATTATTTTTAAACCGGAAATCGGTATGTATAATAGGGGGCACTCCTGTCAAAAGGGTTGGATTTGGATGCTTCAACAACATGAGAATACATTAACTAATAAGATTATTATCTTAAGTAAAGCAACGATAGTGAAATACAAATATTTTGTACTCAAATCTACTAACAGTTTGTTTGAAAACTTGTATTAAGTCAGTCAACAAATTCGTTTACATTTAAATGAGATGAAATTGCTTTTAGGATTGAGGTTTCTGGGGCGCTGCTATCTAAACGGTTGGATTTGGATGCATTAACAACATTAGAATACATTAACCAGATTATCTTAAATGAAGAACTGATATAAAACTAGGAAACATTGTTTGAAACACAAGTTCTTACAAGTAGTTAGTAAACTGCCGTCAACACCATAATAAACCTCAGCTGTGGCGCTAACCAAACTCCCACCTTCTTCCACCACCAGATAGCTCCTGCAGCACCAAAGTGCTGATGTCATCGTCAAACACGCTAGGGAGTCCGTCAATCGAAGTAGCCACTATGTTCCGCATAAAATTTGTGTCCACCGCCAGTCCTCTCCTGAATTTCTCTGCTACCGTCCTTGAAGCATTATTAAAAGTCAATTAATAAACATATATACCTGCATGAATTAAACAAAGCATCAGGGCAACCAATTACTAAATATAACAGTTCATTTAACAGCATTATGGCGTTAAGATTAATACCAATTAAGAAATATATTCCAACCTGCCTTGCCCGACGCTTCATATTTTCAAACCGAGCTCGGAGCTGTTTGACAGAATCCATCGCCATTGAAATCGGATATAAGAGTAAGCCATGTCGCCTCTCGTTGTTTGAAGATGACTGCGTCGGTCTTTTTATTAGTGAGAATATGGCTATACTTCCTCACCAACATGGCATCGTTTCCTGAAAACACATTTCATATTTATAAGTAACAAGATCGTACAAGGAATTGCTGATATAAAATTAAATATGCACGGCAAATATTATATTTATTAGGTTCAAAATATATATAGATATTTTATAGTTTCTTATAGATATTTTATTACACATGAAAGCACTATAATATTCCTCGGTAAAGCATTATTAAAGTGTGGCAGAATTCAAAATAATATATAAAAATAAACAAAAAGATTTGCCACCATTCCATGGCAGAACATTCAAAAAATAAAACGCAATGCTTTTAGAAAGTTCATTCTCACAAAGTTCAAGTAATTTTACTAACGATAAGTATATACACGTATCGCAAATGTTTTCATAATGATCGTTTATCTCGTTTAGAAGACGAAATTCCACAAAATATTATCAAGCTTTACATAATGGTTTTACGAAAATAAAATGCTCACTTACGTATCTATACGGTTCCAAACGTGTATTATTTATTAATAAGGTTCATATTTATTATGGCAATAAGGTATAATTTACAATACTTACAGTAAGTTGGGATCCATTATAAGTTGTCAAAAATTGAGATGCCTAAATGAACAACAAAAAAATCACACAAAACAAGCAATCCAACGAAGTGACGGCGCGGCGGGAAAAAGTTTTGACAGATTGATAAAAATACGAGGTGTTGCCAGCGTAAAAATAATTCCTGTCTCGCAAAAAAATTATTCTCTGCAATAATTGCCCGATTCGGCGGGGAACACTGGAACGGATTATTCAAATATAACGGAAGCTTTTTCGGAGTTGAAACAACCCAATTTGTATTTGAATAAAATCGACGTGAAGTTTTTTTTACATTTGAATAGAACTCGGGAATCTGAATAATTGTTCAGCTTTTCCGAAACAACTCGCCCTAAATGTTCGGAGCTCTGTCCGGGAAAACTCTCTGGCTATCAACAAACGTCTTATCCCAAGTTATTTGATGATAGGCGATTCATCGGTTATCATTGATTAGGGTAAATTTTCCGGATGAGCGTAGTAAGCATTTCGCTGTATTACGGGATAAATTTTATTTATTTATTTTTATTTAAGTACATAAAACAGGCATGGAGCCCAAAAATTTATGTACATGGATGTTTATATATATAATAATAACAAAATGATAATAACAAAAATAGTAACAAACGGAAAATGTAAGTAATATTAATATTAATCTATTATAATAATATGTAAGCTAAATATGCAAGTAAATAACAAATAAGAATGGGTAAAAGGTAAATACAAATATGTTCATAAACGATTTGTTATTGTCACACCTGTACTGGTGAGACACTGATTAGGTAGGTACAATGTTGCTTCTCTTTAAATAAAGGGCTTCATCACAATATCAGCTTAATATGACTAAAGGTAATACATTTTTTTTGAAGTGTTTAAATTGGTCATTAAAAATGTCTATTTCATTATTAGAGCCATGTATAATGTTATAATTTCTTAATGTTCGCGGTACAGGGGAAAAATATCCTGTATTTGTGTGGTAGGCTTTAATATAGAAAATGTCTTTCATCCTCCTTGTTGATTTTCTTGATGGTATATTGATGTTAATTTGGGATAAAATGTTTGGTGTATCAACTGATGCATGTATAATTTTGTGTAGAAGCAGTACGTCAGAAAGTTTACGTCTGACAGTCAGTGAGTGTAGTTTATAGTGCAAAATTCGGTCATTATATGTTCCAAATTGACCAGATAAACCTTCACGATAAGCAATTACACGGGTTAATTTCCTTTGTATGGATTCAATCCTATAATTATGAATCTGCTTTTAGTTCGTCCGGAAGATAGCGCGAATAGTTTATCATATTATAAATATGCCTCCCACCATCTTTGCACGACCCATGTAGTTTTATATCAAACCACATGGGAACATATACTCATGATAAATGTGGACTGTCTTTAGTGACTGTCAGGATAGCAGCAGCTAATTGTGTCCATCAATTATTCTTCTATTATTATTATTTACTAAGATTTAAACCGCTACGTAACAAATGTTTCACCTCATCTTTCACCAACTCTTGAAACTTATTAAAAAAATTATTCAGAATATTTTCAAAATTAACTCTATAAAACTCAACCATATAACCAAACTTTATAGTTACAAAGGCAAACCAAGAAGGGTAAAATAAATACTGCCATCCATATCAGTTTGGAAAACTTTTCTTAGAAAAATGGAGAAAGTTTTCATGCCGTGTGGGTAAGTGTATGATGCATTAAATATTCTTTCTGAAAACGTTTATATTGCAGTCAGAACATAAATAGTTTTCCTCATGACCGGGTCGAAATCTGGATTTTAAAATTTCCTACTTGTGAACATGAAAAACTGCAGTCGGAACATGGATAAGGTTTATTTCCAGTATGGGTTATGAGTGCAGGCTTAATGGGTACACACACAATGATAACGCTGACTTAAGTTAGAAGGAAAGGTTATAACGGTTACTTGTAAAGTGTTTTTCTTCTGTATGGGTATGTAAGTGCCCATTTGACACTGATTTGTGTGAGCAGGAGTACTAACAATGGGAACAAATACATTGTTTTTCTAGAGTATGGTTACAAATGAGACTTTTTAAGTTTATGCCTAATTTTTATTCAAATTTCCTATTTTATAGAACATGAATAGCTGCAGTAAGAACATTAAAGTGTAACTCGAGTATGGGTGAGTAAGTGCACTTTAAAATGTGATTTTCCTTTGCAGGAGAAATTACAATGGGAGCATTTATGTCGTTTTACTATAGTATGGGTAAGAGCGTGTCGTTTCAAATTCCCCTGATAAAAACATGAGTAGCTGCAGTAGGAACATGAATAAGGTTTAATTCCAGTATGGGTGCGTAAGTGAACTGTTAACGCTGACTTATGTGAGCAGGTGTAGTCACAATGCGAACATGAATATGGTTTTTCTCCAGTATGGGTTCGTAAGTGCACTGTTAATTCTGACTTGCGTGAGCATAAGTAGTTACAATGGGAACACGAATAAGGTTTTTCTCCAGTATGGGTGTGTAAGTGCTCTGTCAAATGTGACTTGCGTGAGTACGAGTAGCTACAATGGGAACATGAATAAGGTTTTTCTCCAGTATGGCTGCGAATTCATTCGTCATTCTACCGTGGTAGTGTGTAGACGTGTTTATAGAAAGACAATACATTATTAGAGAATTGTCACATTTATCTAAGTTTTGCCGGGAGCGAGGTGTTCCGCGAGGCGGTCACAAGCTTAACCCATTATGGACGTGCTGTCGATAATAGAAAACATAAAATTAGAAATTTCAAATATTTCTACGGTAAAGGACTCGAAAGCTAAAAATAATCTGGAATTAAATATAAAACTATTAGAAGAAAAATGGACTCAGGAAAAAATATCTTTTCAAAACGAGATTGTTTGTCTGCAGTCAAAACTAATTGAAAAATTAGAAAAAAAAATCGAGAATACGAGCTATTTTGAAAAAAAAACATACGCAAGTTGTCTCAAAGTAATCCCGGAATCCAAATTCTCATTGATCATCAAAGGTGAAGATTCGAACATGACATCGGATGCTATTAAAGAACAAATCGTAAAGAAAATTAAAATAGCAAACTTGGGTATCGCAGTGAACGGAATACGAAAAGCCTCGCAAAATAAATTAATTATATCTTGTCCTTCAAAAGAACATGCAGAGAAATTGACAGATGAAATCAATAAAACCCTTAAAAAAAACATGGTTGCAGAGGAATTAAGAAAGAAAAATCCAAAAATATTCATAAGAAATCTTCAAGTAGATTTAACTGAAGAGGACATAATTGAGGCAATAAAAACACAAAACGATGGAATAAAAGATATCATGAATAGCGATACTAAAAACACGATTAAACTAATAAAAATGTTTAAACCAAAAAACCAAAATGGACTCACTAATTATATATTTGAAACCAGCGGAGCAGTAAGGTCTTACCTCATGGAAAAGGAAAAAATTAACATTGGTTTTAGCAGAGTACGAGTGGAAGATGCCAGCCCCTTGACGCAATGCTACCATTGTCTCAAATTTGGTCACACTGCATTAAAATGTTTTAATAAGGACAAACGTGCGACGTGTTTACATTGCGCAAAAGATCACGAATGGAAGGAATGCCCTAACAAAAACACTGAAGAAAAATGTAGTAACTGTGCACATCAGAACACTTTATTCAAGATGACCCTAAATACCAATCACAAAGCTAATAATACTAATTGTTCTTACTACAAAAAGATGATGCATATCGCTCAAAGTCGTATAGACTATGATTAGGTATGTATTATAATTCTAAAAAACAATTACAATGCTAATCACAATTTTTTCATTTTTTAACTTCATATTATCACTTTCATTTATGCATCGTAATGTATATAATTTATTGAGACATAAATATTTCATATCCTTGCCGAAAATTTTTGCCATTTATGTTACAATGCATTATCCCATTGCCACAGTGTTAAACGCTAGTATACTGAAATCTATGATTATATTGATGTTCGCGCACTCTTCGTGTATTCGTATGTGTAGAAAAAGTTCAATATGTAATTATTGTTGCCAATTAGTAAACCTACCTTGTTCTGTACAAAACTATAATCTAACCTGGAACATATCGGAAATACTAACTGCTATATTGTTATGTATCTATCGTATTTATATTTATAAATCCCAATACATGTTTATATATTATTGCTGCCAATTAAAATATTATTCTATATGGGTGACTTGAACTGTGATTTTGATTCAGCAGAAATAGATTATGAACGCACGTCAATTTTTGAAAACTGGGCTACAAAAAAACATGTGTTAGGAAATAATAAAATAACTGCCCTCAACTTAAATATACGATCTTTATCTAAATATTGGGACACTTTACTATTAATTGTTTCTAGCTCTTTGAGAAACATCGACTTAATTTCGCTATGCGAAACGTCTATTAATGAAAATAATATAAATCTTTATAAATTACCGGGATTTAATTCGTACCATTTTTGTCGAACAAAAAGATCGGGTGGCGGTATTATTGTGTACGCGAAAGATCACCTTACATTTGAAAAAATAAATATTATGACTAATAATTTTGAATGCGTTTACGGAACCATTTCAGTAAACAAACATATTCGCTTACATCTTTTAGCAATATATAGACCGCCAAATACAAAAAAAAAATTATTTCTTGATGAGCTGGAGACAATATTGGGAAATATTGATATAAAAGAATCCGTATTGGTTCTAGGTGATACGAATATTAACTTATTAAATGTACACGAACCCATAACTATGCAATATGAAAACCTCATGTCTCATTTTGGAATGACCAGATGTATAAATGATGTGACTAGAGAAGCGATATTGACTAATTATGTAACGGCTTCATGTTTAGACCATATCTATGTAAGAGTGAAGGAGACGACCGAAATCAGTTCATGCGTATGCGATTCAATAATAGCTGACCACTACCTAACTGCAGCTAGTATTAACTTCTGTTACTATGATAAATGTACCGTCGACAAATCGCACCAAGAGTATTACACTGCACTATCGGACAAAAGGATTGATTTATTGATCGAAATCACCGATTGGAATGCAATGTTAAAATTGTCTGAACCAAACATTATTTATGCAGAATTAAAATCGATTTTTAAAAATATTTATGAAAAAAGTACCTTTACAAAATTAAAAACAAAAAAATTTCGAAATAACCAAAAAACTTGGATGAATGACAGTCTCGCTGAAAGTATTCTAATACGAGATGCCATGTGGAAAAAGTGGAAAAACACGCCTAATAATAAAAAATATGAAATCTCTTTCAAAAAATATAGAAATAAACTTAATAAACAAATATTAAACACAAAAAAGGCATACTATAATAACAAATTTAATCACTGTTTCAAGAACATTAAAAAAACATGGAATGAAATTAATACAATTTTGGGTAGGAAAAATAAATCTGGTTGCGATGAAGTCTTATCTAAATATTTCCTAAAGTCACAATCTTCTGATGCAGTGGCAGAAAATTTTGCTAACTTTTTTGATGAAGGAGTTAATAAGTTGTTACATGAATGTGATTTCCGAGCGTCTAATCACTTGCAAGAATCCCTACCGCATTCAATGTACTTACCTAGAGCTAATGCTAAGCAAATTGAATATATTATCGGAGGTATGAAAAATTCAAAGTCACCGGGCATAGATCTAATTCGTATGTTTGATTTAAAAAAACATGTCAAATTACTTAGCCCTGTTATTGCTCACTTTATCAACAGAATAATCGATACCAGCCTCATCCCCGATGAATTAAAAAATAGCATTGTAAGACCTATTTTCAAAAATGGAGATCACTCCGAAATTAACAATTACAGGCCAATTTCTATTCTCCCGGCACTAGAAAAAATTTTAGAAAAATATATTTCGATAAATTTAGATAAATATTTGAATAATTTGAATATTATAGATGAATGCCAGTACGGGTTCCAGAAAAAAAAAAGTTGTGATAAATTGCTGGAAAAATTTTCTGATTTTATAAATTCTCAACTTAATTCTAAAAACATGTACTGGTGCTTTTTATTGACTACTCAAAAGCTTTTGACACTCTCAGCCATATACAATTAATTAAGGTTCTTGAAACATTGGAATCCGGGGTAAACTCCTCTCATTCTTTAAAAACTACTTAACTAATAGAAAAATGAACGTAAAGATTTTAAATGATATGAGTAAAGGAAGACATATTAAATCAGGAGTACCGCAAGGATCAATTTTAGGTCCAAAATTGTACATTATATATGTTATTGTTATGTCAAAACTCTTTAAAAAGGCCTTTAGATTCATTTTTGCTGACGATACTGCACTTGTAGTATCCAATGAAAATCCTATCATAGCTATTCAACAATTGCAAAGTGACTTTAACGAGCTACTTAAATGGGCTCATGATGTTGGTTTAATTATTAATGTTAAAAAAACAAAATGTATGTATGTAAAATCACCAAGCCTGGGAATATGGAATATACCCAAAATAATTGCTCATAATTCTGAATGTATTCATAGAAAAATTGAAAATATTTGCCACTGTGAAACAATTGACTTTACTAACGAATATACTTATCTGGGACTAATAGTAGACAATAAATTTAAATGGGATAAACAAGTGGCTAAAATCTGTAACCAGCTCCGATCTTTTGCAAGTAATTTTTATAAACTGAAATTTGTTTTGCCTCATTGTACTCTTAAAATAATTTATTTTTCTATGGTCGAATCCATACTCAGATATGGCATACGAACTTGGGGGCACTCAAGCAATATTTATATTAAATATATACAAAACTTACAAATTGCTATAATAAAAAAAATTGTACCACCGAATATCTACAGACAAAGAAGTAATCTAAAACTACTGTATGGTTCTGAGGGCCTACTTCCAATAAAGGGTCTTCTTTGGTACATTATTATAATGGATAATGAGGGAGATAGCAAATATAAAAAGCAACCGGTGCATAATCACACAACAAGATTCACTGAAAATAAGGGCCTCATTATTCCAAGAGTAACAAATAAGTATGGAAGCCGAACGCTTAAATATTTAATACCAGAGATTTTCAATAAATTTAATAATTATTTTAAACCTCAGAATAATGAGAGACCCTGCCCCAAAAACACTAAGCGTTGGCTAATAAGCGATGAATCAATGTTTCTCTGAACATTATTATTGATGTATTCCTGAACATCTCAACGTACCTGCCTAAATAATTTGTATATAGGTAGGTACTTTGATATATATTATTTTGTGATATTGTTTATTGTATAATTTTGTGTCATACATGTATTAAAAATTAAAAATGTTTTATATATATTATTTGTAGAACCTACAGACAAGCCGTCATGTGTGACAGCTTTGTGGGACTGCATATACCTGTATCTTTAAAAATTTATAATAAATAAAAAAAAAAAAAAAAAAAATGTGCATCGTTAAATTTGATTTGCGTGAGAAGGAGTAGTTACAATGGACACATGGATACGGTTTTTCTCCAGTATGGGTGCGTAAGTGAACTGTTAAATGTGATTTGCGTGAGCATGAGTAGTTACAGTGTGAACATGAATGAGTTTTTTCTCCTGGATGCGTCTTCAGGTCCGTTATCATCTCTGAAAAAGATGGCAGATAATAATAAGTACGTGTCTATAATAACTAGATAATTATTTAAACTAATTCAGAAAACCGAAAATAAATTTTACCTGCATTCTCGAGAATAATTTCAGACTGCTTTAAGCATTCTTTTTTTATATCTGGCAGGTCTATGTTTATTTCCGCATAAGTGATTGCCCCTCTATCATCTTCTCGGGGTTCTGCTTTTGCTTTGATGGGTACAGTCTCCACATTAATGCTACCTGGAATAATAAAACAATAACAAATTGATAAGCTACTTGCGGTTGCTAAGCGGGTACAAAATCCATAGTATAAAAATCCGTCATCCGATAGGTTTATTATATAGAAATAGATCTGAAATATGGTAAAGGAGTTATTTTTTTCTAAATGTTTGACGTCTACATGCAGTTCAAGATGAATGATAATTATCTATATTTGCCGTTGCTGCATGAGCAGTTAATAACGATGCCTGGGAAATCCTAGTAAAGTTTGCATGGAGAAACGCAAGAATGTCCAAAAAAACAAATATCCCTGATTTACAACGTCAGTAAATATAATAAATAATGGTCCGTTTTTTAAAAAAAATATATATTTTGATTTTTTCTATTGTACTAAAATTATTTTAGCATAATATTAAAATGCAATTTAATGTGCTTGCCTTTATAGTTAAATAGTATTGATTTCTGTGTATTTATTTTCTAATTAAACAATTAAAAACACTTTAAAATTATGTATGCTCCTTGTACTACCCGTTCTTTGACTAACACCCCCTAAGCCCCAATGTTCTTCCTGAGGAACATGAAATATTTCGAAGACCGTTTGGAAAAAAAATAATTTTTTTTTGTAAAAATATTGAAAAAAATCACAGAACTCAATAATGTAGACAAACATTTTTTTCGTTGGCTGGAAAAAGTCTGGTACTGAATTGGTTAAAACAATATGTTTATGATTTAAAAAAGGTAGTAGACCACATTATTGCACTCAAAATGTAAGAATGCAAATAATATCAAAACTTTTTCACACGGCAATAAGTTTCGTTTTGATAAAAGCAATATTTTTTTAGTCAAACAAAATTATTTCCACTTAACTGCTTTTGGAAATAATTACTTAAGTTGATAGGGCTTGAAGTACATACACAAAATAGGTTAATTATAAGTCGCTGCTTTAGTTCTTGTATGTTCAATAGACCATTTGGCAAATTTTACAGGAGACGTTTTTTTTTGTTTTTACATACAAATTCTAAAAAATTCTCGATTTTGGTCATTTCGTTTAATACATATGTGTAACAGGAAATTATAAAAGATCATTTTTCGAAGATTGAAGCTATATTAAGCCCATATTATGACTTTAAAGGTGGACGTTGAACATGGCTTGAAAATGATGAATGATTATTTTGGATATTGAACATATTGTAAAGCTCAAAATAACAACAACCTTGGCATACCTGAAACTATGCACTATAAACTGAAAACTTCCTGTAAAATCAAAGATATTGTCAATTTGTTTGCAGATTTTTTCAAGGATGTATATGAAACAGATATCCCTGATGAAGACATTCCAAACTTTGAGTCCGATATAAATTTACAACTATCTCAGATACATATTGAGATTAAAGAAATTGCAGCATGTATCAAACTACTGGAACCTAAATCGTGCTCAGGGCCAGATAAAATTCCCCCCGTATTTCTAAAAAACTGTGGGAGTAGTGTCTCTTACCCTCTGTACCTACTATTTAATCAATCACTTTTAACAGGCAAGTTCCCACAAATATGGAAAAATAGCTTTCTCACTCCTATATTCAAAAGCGGAGACAAGTCTTTAGTTGAAAATTACAGACCAATATGCATACAATCGTCAATACCAAAAATTTTTGAAAAGTTAATTCTCCAAAAAATATGTTCTTGCATAAAATTTAATATCTCATCATTTCAACATGGTTTTATCTCTGGACGATCTACCTTAACTAACCTTACACTGTATGAACATTTTATCTCTGGTGCTCTTGCTAATAGAGAACAAGTTGATTCAATTTACACGGATTTTAGTAAAGCCTTTGATAAGGTTTGCATTAAAATTCTTATAAATAAATTGTCTAAATTAGGAATAAGTGGTAATTTATTATGTTGGATTAAGAATTATTTATCAAAACGTGTACTAACTGTCTGTATTAAAGAACACTTATCTTATGAATTTGAAGCCACTAGTGGTGTGCCTCAGGGTTCGCACCTTGGTCCAATATTGTTTATACTATTCATAAACGATGTCACTTCCATATTCACTGATGTTAACATATTATTATTTGCCGATGACATGAAAATATATAAAATCATAAAAAATATATACGACTGCTTGTCCCTCCAATCCAATTTTATAAAATTCGTAGAATGGTGTACCATTAACAAACTTACACTTAATATAAAAAAATGTCAAATCATGAGTTTCTTTAGAATTAAAAACCCTATCAAATATAGTTACTCTTTTAACAATCACAGTTTATTGTCAGTACCTGTAATAAGGGACCTTGGAATAACCTTCGACTCTAAACTACTATTTACCAATCACATTGATATAATAACGGGTAAAGCAATGAAAATTCTGGGCTTCATTGTAAGAATTTGTAAAGATTTTAAAAATATCCAAACATTTAAAATACTATATACAACTCTGGTTAGGAGTCATTTAGAATACAATTCCCCCATATGGAACCCTTTCTACAAAAGCCATGAAAACTCCATTGAAAGAATCCAACGCAAATTTCTCAGATCAATTAATTTCAAATTAGGTATTCCTGCGGTTGACATAAACTATGAATCTTTATTACAAAAAATGAGACTCTTATCGTTAAAAGATAGAAGAATACTCAATGATCTTATTTTCTTATTTAAAATAAACAATAACTGGTTTGACTCCCCTGAATTGGTCTCATTAATAAATTACCATGTACCTAGTAGACCGACTCGACTCAAAACACCTTTTCACTGTGACAATACTATGACGAACGCAGAACAAAACTCAACCATCAATCGCTTGCATATTTTAGGCAATGAATATGCTAATATTGATCACGCTGCCGGTAATCTGTCTTCATACAAAAGATGCGTTAAACTAAATTTGTTTGCTAGTACCACGTAAATACATCATGTAAACATAATATGCCTACCAGTACTTCTAAAACTATTAATGCACTTGAAATCATAAGTACTTGTAAAATTTATCATATCGGTTAACATAATCCAGGATTTATTACTTTTATATTTAAATCATTGTCGGTACCTTGAGATAGGTATCTTATTGGTACATTTTATTGTTTTATTTCAATCTTTAAATTTTTATTTTTATTTATACTTTTTCCTAATAAATTATGGTTTGTACTTTAATACTTTATATTTTAAACTATTCACTTTACAATTTACTTTTATACATTATAGTTTTTATACACTACTTATTACCTTACTTTTTACCTATTTTCTTAAATTTTACTAACATTATACTGTTATTCTTCATGTTGTTGTACTATTATAAGTATGTCAATTATGTTAATGGCACGTGTTGTGCCGTATATGTGTAAATAAATAAATAAATAAATAAATAAATAAAAAATATTGTCTGGAGATTGAACAATTCGGCTTCCATAAGTTTGAGGTATTTTTTGTTCAATTAGCCAATTAGTGGTAAATTGTATATACAGCGTGATTTTCAGATTTATTTATTTATTTAATATCAACGGTATAAATATACCATAAACAATGATAACATGTCACAGTTAAAATCGTAGAAATATTTTTAAAAAAGAATTACAAATATATGTGGCATTTGATTGTGAAATGACATTAGAGAGTAAGTAAGTAAGTAAACAAGAGATACAAGTACATAAGTTTCTATAGTGCAAATAAGGTAGAATTAGATTAAATTAATATTGATTGAAAAGATTTGATAGCATAGCCCTCTTGTACCTACCTTGCGTGCAGTTAAATAGATCTGCCACATCTGCGTATCTATTACTAACTTCATGCAACCTAGGTACAAGCGAGTGTTTGGAATACTCAGTCCTGATATTGTTGCATTTAAACAAAATTTTAGAACGAGTAGCTCTCGTGGGTATATGAAATTCAATGAGGTTAATTAAATCAGGACTGTCTATACTACCATTTACAATTTTGAACATAAATATTAAGTCGGATATAATTCTTCGATCTGAGAGTTTTAATAAATTTAGATTTTTCATCAAGTAATTATAATTTATATTTTCAATGGGAATACCGAGTTTAAAATTAATGTGTCTTAGGAATTTATGTTGAATTTTTTCGATTGAATCTGAATGTAATTTGTAGTGGGGGGACCAGATCGAGGAGTTATATTCGACTTGACTACGAACCAGGGATGTATACAAAATTTTTAATGTTGAAATATTCTTGAAACCTCTGGAATTTCGAAGAATGAAGCCTAGCATTTTCATTCCTTTATTATTAATATTATTTATATGCGATTTAAAGTTTAATTTAGAGTCGAAAGTTATCCCCAGGTCATTAATTTCTTCGACAGAGGTAAGGATTGAGTTACTGAGTTTATATGAATGAATAATTGGTTGATTTATTCTGTAAAATTGAATTGAATAACACTTATTTATGTTCAGATGAAGTTTGTTAAGAGAACACCAATTAATTAACCTGTTCAAATTATTTTGTAGACAGATACAATCTTCAGCGCTTTTGATTATTTTAAATATTTTAAATCATCTGCGAAAAGTAACGTATTAATATCTTCATCAAATATATTTACAATATCATTTATGAACAGTAAAAATAATATTGGGCCTAAATGAGACCCCTGTGGTACACCACTGGTAGCTATAAATTGATTGGAAATGAACAAATTGATTTTTACAAGTAAAACTCTATTAGTTAGATAGCTAGCAAACCATTCTAAAAGTTTTCCGTCAATACCGAGCTTACGTAGTTTGATCAGGAGAATTTTATGGCATACTTTGTCAAAGGCCTTGATAAAGTCCGTATATATGGAATCGACTTGAGTTCTGTTAGCTAATGCGTTTGATATATAGTTTTCATACAACGAGAGATTTGTCAGAGTTGATCTACCTGACAAAAATCCGTGATGATTCGGAACAATGAGATGGTTAATACATGGTGAAATTTTATCAAGTAATAGTTTTTCAAAAAGTTTAGGAATTACAGATAGCTTACATATTGGTCTATAGTTAGTAACATCACTTTTATTACCCTTTTTAAATATAGGAGTTAGATAACAACGTTTCCAAATATCAGGGAAGCACCCTGTGTCAAGGGATTGATTAAACAATAGAAAAATCGGCTCAGCCAGTGAAGTAATGCAATTTATCAGGATATTGGGATGTACATTATCAGGTCCAGCCTTTTTGTTTTTGTCTAAGGATTTGATTTTACTTATAACGTCGTTTAAGTTGATGTGTATGGGAGGGATATGTATGCTCTCGTTAAGCGACGAAGGTGGTATATAATTGTCTGGGATATCTTCGTCATAGACGCTTTTAAAATAATCAGCAAAATAGTTAACTTTTACATTCATGTCAGTACTACTCTTTTCTTTGAAGTGCATTGAAAGGGGTAAACCTTGTTTGTTTTTTCTAAGAGAGTTAACGTGAGTGAAAAAGTTTTGTATATTAGAAGGTATAGAGTTTTCGATTCCATTTATATAATTGAAATATGAATTTCTTGATAGTTTTTTACATTGAGTTCTATAGTTGTGAAATATCTTGTAGTCGTTAAGAGAGTTCGATTCTTTAAAGTTTTTGTGTGCAATTTTTTTACAGATAACTAGGTTAATTAGCTCGCCACTGAACCATTTTGGGAACTTCGCTTCCTTGAAGTGTGAAAGTGGTACAAAGCTATCAATGGCCTTATTAATAATTTTGTAAAATAATTCAAGATTATAATTAATAGTATTATTTTGGTGAAGAAATGACCAGTCTTCATTTGCAAGATATTGATTCATGTTAGAATAGTCAGCTTTGGAGAAATTATAAGTTAGGTTAGGAAGAACAGTTGTGTCATCTGGTGAGTTATTAGTAGTGATGGTTATGCTTAGGGCGGGGTGGTGGCAGTCTAGGGGGAGAAGCTCGTCAACTGATTTAGCAATATGGACTGAGGTATCACTGCAGAATACTAAATCCAGCAGCCGATTATTGGTATTGTAGACTTGATTGACTTGATGTAGAGAGAGTAAGTTCGTCATATCTATTATTTCGCGGGCATTTTCTGGTAGGCTTAAGTTGTTATAAGAGTCCTTATTCATCCAATCAATGCAAGGGGTATTATAGTCACCAAATAAAATTGTTCTGGCATCAGGGTATTTATTTTTTAAGGTTTCGAGGTCATCTATGTGGTTTCTGTAGACTGTGATATTGGATCCAGGAGGAATGTAGACACATCCCAGTAGAATTTTGCCTGATTTAGTTTTTAGTAAAACGAATACCTGTTCCACGTCCAGATGTTTACAAATTAATCGAGTGGATGGCAGTAATTTTGTAACGGATATAAGAACTCCTCCTCCTCTGGTTTTAGTACTAGTGGCTGAATTTCTGTCAAGGCGGTAGGTGTTGTAAGATGAAAATCCAAGTTCCTCGGTGTGAATATCAGGATCAAGCCAAGTTTCGGTAAGAAGAAAAACTTCAATGTGTTGGAGTAGTGGAAGAGTAGTTTGTAGCTCTATGAGTTTAGTACGGCAGCCTCGGATATTTTGGCCGTATCCGATGATGTGTTTGAGTTTTTTGAAGTTAACCTTATTATTGTGGGCTTGTTATTCATATATTTTATTGTTAACCCAACTTCTCCTGCTTTTATCCGAGTTTCCAATTCTTGGCGGAGGTCCGACAAGAATTTTCGTTGGTTCGGTGTTTGGTCGGAAAAGATTTTAACAGTGGAGTTGGTCAGATAAAAGTTCTTTCTCCTGAGGATGTTTATTGATTCAGTGGAGTTCTTTAGAATAACCTTAACGGGCCTAGGTTTATCCGGCCTCACTGCTCCAAGGCGTAAAGTGTTGATAGAGTTAATTTCAATGTTACTATCAATCTTATTCAAGATATTTGTAATTTGTATTTTGTCATCTTGTATTTTTTCTATTTGGTTGAGTTTAGAGCTTTCAGGAATATTTATGATTATTAGATTATTTGCTCTTTTTTTTCTTTCTTCGAGTTCGTCGGCTGCTTCACAAATAGATACTACTGAGTTAGGTTTATTGGATAATGCTTTAAAAGCTGACAGCTCACCCTCGAGTGCTGCCATTTTGGCAGCCATTTGAGCAATGGTTCCGAGAATAGCATTTGTTTTTGGTACCATTTTTGCAATTTGATCTTTGTTTAATTTGCTTGTTGGGTCAATTATTAATTCAGTGAGGGCCTCAACCGCGTTTCTCGCCAGATTGATGAATCCTTGGGAATCCATTTTATTAACTTAAAATTTTTTTAATTTTTTTTTTAGGAAAAATGGAGGATGGGTCAGCCTGTATTTAAGGTGGAGTGATTTGAAGTAGATACTAGGGACCCAGCCGCGCGGTAGTAGTTTGGGTGACAATAATACTTAATGTTTTGACTTTTATTTAAATTGACAATGCTCACTCAGTTATGAATTTAGGAACCAGCAGGATTGCTCTCCGACTTCCTTAAACTTGCAGTCTCTCAATGATACGTTAAATTGTTAGTTTCACTGTTTAAAAATACTGTAAAATATTAAATTGTGTTAAGCGTAAAATTGAGTGTGCTCTCCGTGTCACTATATGAAGATAACTAGTAGATTTCAAATACTTTACTTTTATCTTAGTTACTAGTTGACTTAAAGTATTACTTTAAAATATACAAACAAAGTTGATTTTTCACAAAACTGCTCTATATAAATCATCCAATATTTTGGAAGTTTGAAAACAATGCACAAGTAGGTACAAAGGTACCTACCGCTAATATACTACTATCGGTTGTCGGTGCATGCGTAATGTGAAATATTCTTACATCGTACGTATTACGGCCTCCGTGGTCTAGGGGTACTCTTGACTAGAAATCCGGAGGTCGCGGATTCAAATCCCGGCGTGCGCAAGTAAATTTCATTTGATTCATTTATGTTATTTCACAAATTATTAATTTAAAATAACATATTGTCTATTTGCGGCATGTTCCAGAGAGGAAGATATGGTGTAAAGACCACCATAAGAATTTAAATGGCTTTAGCCGTGTTTGGTGATCAGATCAGAATAGATACTCACATACCATCTCTCTTCTCCTTCATCCTCCTTCCTCTCTTTCTCCTCTCCATCTCCTTCCCCTCCACACTACCTTCAGCCTCACAATATACTAATATACCCCAATTCGGGATTCCATAGTCTCACTGGCTCCAGATGGTTGGGAGCAGTTGAGACTGTGTGCGGTATTCCATTAAAAAAAATCTCGAGTGATGCGTAAAATTATTGAAGTTCAATTTTCAGTTGAAAATTTGTTTTTATTTTTATTGTTTCGTTACCTACATTTGATAAATGTAATTTTTAAAGTTTACTTACTTTAGAAAGATTTTTTTTTCTTTCGGAAGGTCTTATTTGCCGTGAGCTTATTATTTATGTTGTTTATCATGAGTAAAATATTATTTTTTTAAATACTTTCAGCTATTAAGATCCTAAAATTATAATATCCCGCGATTTAGGTTATGGGTGTGCGCTATTTAACATTACATTTATTGTTGTTAGTCATTTGCCTAGTTGGTTTTATTGTAGTTCCTACATAAGAATATGTTTATTGTTTTTTAAGTGACTAAAAAAAACAAAAAATCAGAAACTTTTAATTGAATGAATCAAAATTGAAATATTTGGACTTCGTTTTCATCAGCGATCTCAGCAGTGATAACGGACAAAATATGTGTCGTAGATGTCTTTCAATCAGACTATGAGGACATTCGACTTTTTACACATTTCCATGTCCTGGCTCTTTTGTTGTATTTCTTGAATAAAAAATAAGTTTTAATGCACTAATTTAATTTATTAATACTCATTTTATGTGAAAGTCCTAAGTTTGTAAATAAATAATTGAATAAATAAATAATAAATGAAGCATCCTGTATATTTGCCTAGCAAATTCAAGAAGTACATGTAAAATATGGTGAAAAAGCCTATAAATGACATAATTTTAAGACTTACCTTTCTATTTGAGCTACTGTTCTTAGGTGAATTGATTCTGGATTCGGTGAAGTCATTTTTTAGTTCAATAACAGTATATATTCGCAATAAAACGTATTTTTAGTGGAACAATTTCATTGTTAGAAAACAACTAAAAATCAACATGGCCGCACATTTTTACTAGCCGGCTCCTGATTGGTTGACAGTGGAGATTGAACATTCAAGACCTCAACGTTCAGCGGGATGTTGAACAAATATCTATGAACTTTTTAAAAATATTATATTCATAACTTTGAGTGTTTGAATGTTCAATATCCAGGAGATTGAACAAATAAGAACTGAAACATTATTCCGTGAATGGATATTGGCACTCGAAAAATGCTTAAAATGTCACTTAAAAACCAAAAAATATGGTTTTTTTGAGCTTCATTAATGCGAAATAGGCTAATGAACATATTGGCATTCATAACTCAGTTTTGCAAAAAAAGGTCTATTGAACATACAAGAACTAGGACAGCGAACAGGTAAATTTTAAAATCATAATCTAATAGTTTGTAAATACATGAACCCCTTAAGAAATTGAATAAAACCTTTTCTAATACATTTTTTACAACTGAAATTAAATTCAGTTACGCTTGCTACGAACTTACGATTTAGTTTTTTAATGAGTAAATCGCTTATGGCGCTAAAACCACATTCCACCAAATAAGTTGAGGGAAAGGTTAATAATAATTTTCTCGCATGCAAAGTAAAGTTAGGATATTTTATGTTAGTTTCTTTGCAAATTCTTAGTGTAAGTTTCTTCTAAGCCTTAATTTCACATTCACACTCAAACTAAGCAAAAAACCGTCATCACGTTATTACTGTAATTCTTCATGTTCACGCAAGCCAAATTAAATGGCATACGTGGTCACTCATACGAGGATTCAGGATAAAGTATTCTAATTTTCTTCTGTTATTATCCATTTTCACAGAAGTCACAGTTATTGCAACACGTTCTCAATCATTCAAAGGAAACTTTTTTCTTAATTTCTTACTGTGATTATTCATGGTCAAGCATAATAAGACACATTCACACTAATACTAAGGAAAACCCGTCTCTTTTCTCGTGTTCTTTCTGTAACTATCCATGTTCGCAAAAGTCAAGCTTAATGGCAAACATTTGCATTCATACTAAAACAAAACCATTCCCATGTTCTTACTATAACTATTAATGTTCACAAAAGACAAACTTAGTGACTCACATTCGCATTCACACTAAGGATAAACCGTTTTCATTTTCTTACTGCGATAATTCATGATCACAGAAGTCACGTATAATTAGAAACAATAGCACTTATACTAAAAAAAACAATTCTTAATGTAATTATTCATGTTTATGGAAGTAAAATTTGATGATCCACATTATCACTCACATTTAGGATAAACCATTTTCATTTTATTAGTGTAACTATTCATGTTCACAAAAGTCAAGCTTAAAAAGACACATTCGCACTCATACTAAGCAAAATCCATTCTCATGTTCTTACTGAGATCATTTGTGTTCACTAATTTCCAGCTTAATGTTCGAATTCGCACTCATGCTTTGGAAAAATCATGTATCATGTAAATCTAATCGTAATGATATATTTTGTTTTAGGAAAATTAACAGTTACGTGGTTGGTTTATACATGTGCAATTTACTTAACTGAGAAACCAATTATAGATTTACTCACTATACTTATACATTATATAGGTATAAAATACTTTTACATTATATAGGTATAAAATAACTAAGAAATACAACAACTACAACTACAGCTACATCCTGCATAGTTTCTGTGATTTTAGATAATTTTGAAATTTTAACGGGTTTCATTTTATTTGAAGTACAATTTGGCGTATATTTCAATTTTGTACATCTCAGGCATTTTTTTGTATGACCGATGAGTATTCCCCTTTATGTGTGGAATGCCTACGTGTCTCATATCTGAAGGATGGTGCCCCACCACTGAGGCGCTATGTCGGGAAACACTGGTGTAAAGCAAAATTCACCGTTATTGTGTAGTTCATAATATGTATTGCAGTAAAAGCAGTGAAAACTAATTGTATGAATTATCTTTTTGTTAACATTATTGATTATACTCTGCAAATTGATTAATTATTTAATAAATATATTTAAAATGAAAACAAAAGTATTACCGAACATGGACATTGATTTTTTGACATATCCACTAGATATGGATCGATTTTCCTGTGGTGTAAGACAACCATTCAGTATTGAAAGTTGCTTGAAATTGCTTTGGCCATGTTTGGCGACTGGATCTGAATAGTCAGGTAGGTACTTATCCACCTTACTCGTGGGATGCCATAGTATCATTGGCTCCAGACGGTTGGCAGCAGTTGGGGCTCTTAGGCGGTTTTAGATTTAAAAAAAACTGATAAAATTAATAAAGAGTGGAGACTTAAAAATGAAACTTCCAGTATCAGATATCTAAATGGTATTTAGAATTTAGTTTTTTAAATTAATGTTTGTTTAACTTGTGAATTTGTAAATACCTCGCAGGCTTCCATCAGACATTAAGTCTTGGGCTTTTGAAAATACCTCGAAAGCTTCCATCAGACCTGTGCTTTTTTAAATATCTGGAAAGCTTTCGTCATACATAAAGTAATAAAGTTTTTGACGAGTATTAAGGTGTCAAATTCCGCTGCATGATTTTCCTCAAAAAGGGACTATTTATTTTCGTGGAAATGGTAAAGATGCATTTAAATTCCAGTTTTTCTCAATTGCATTTGGTTCTGTTTAAAAATTAGATCGAAAAATAAGTTCAGATTAGATATCAGCACTTTCGGCGAAAATGAAGAAATTAACAAATTATTAGAAATTGATTTACTTTATTCTATTGGGATACTAGGAAATAAATTAATTACATCTTAGGACACAAACTTAGCGTGGTTAGGGATTTCCAAATTCCTTAAGTTATTGACTAATTCTAACGCATTCTTAACCCTTTCACACCAGGATTATTGATTTAACATATTCAAAATATAGTTAGAAATATTGCTTAGAAAATTATTTGAAATTTTGTTGGTCTTCGGTTTTTTTTTTTAATTTGGCTTAACATTGGACGTCAGAGGGTATTTTTTAAATAGTAAAGTAGAATAAAGATAACACAAAAGTAATACAAATAAATCTTAAATATCTAAAATGCACATTTACAATGTTGTGATAATCTCTAAGGTTTAAAAAAAAACATTTTAATTAAAATTCATTAAGAAATTAAGAAATACTCTATGATTATAATTTTTGAAAATTCGCCATACTTGTCTAAAATTGCTTTTTTCCCGGGGTGTGACTTCAGCACAGTTATTACATCTGGAAAAATGGCGAATAAAGCTCAATAAGTCGGTATCTGTAATGAAATGATTAGTTTATTAAAACCGATTCAGACAAACAAAAATCCATTTAATCTGCAGTCTCGGTAAAACAAGTGGCCTAATAAATTTATTCTGTTTATTCACTTTAATAAACTATAATATTTGGGTACCTGTGGGTTACTTAAAATCATTTTTTTGTTAATTTTCAAATAAGTCACTAAAACAAATTTTCACTGCTTCTTTCACCAGCTTTTGACACTTACCTATGAAAAGGATTATTGTGAATAAGTTCAAAATGATCTAGTTGTAAAAAAATCACGGTCTTAGTTATGTTGTCACATTTATCCATGGTAATAACACTTTTAAATAAACTAAAAATTTGTAATGCAAACTTAAAAATGGTAAGTTTTTAGATTTTCACGGCCAAAAGCATTTTTGTTGTTTGTTTTTGGGGTGTTATGCCGTGTTGCGCTAACTCCTTCTTTAGCCGACGTTTCGGACAGCGTTGCAGTGTCCATCATCAGGGCAGATCTGGTAGATCCGAAGATGTGATCTATCACAAATTAAAGTGGGAACAAAAACAAGGTTATTCTCCAGTATGGTTGCGTAAGTGTAACGTTAATCGTGACTTTTTTGAGCAGGAGTAGTTACAATTGAAACATGAATAAGGTTTTTCTCCAGTTTGTGTGCGTAAGTGTACATCTGCATTGCGTAGGCAGGAGAAATTACAATGGGAACATGAATAAGGTTTTTCTCCAGTATGGGTGCGTAAGTGTCCCGTTAAACTTGTCATGTGTGAACAGGTGTAGTTACAATGGGAACATGCATAAGGTTTTTCTCCAGAATGGGTGCGTAAGTGAACTGTTAAATTCGATTTTTCTAAGCCGGAGTAGTTACAATAAGGACATGACTAAGGTTTTTCTCCAGTATGGGTGCGTAAGTGCAGTGTTAAACTTGACTTGCGTGAGCACGAGTAGTTACAATGGGAACACGAATACGGTTTTTCTCTAGTATGGGTGCGTAAGTGCAGTGTTAAACGTGACTTGCGTGAGCACGAGTAGTTACAATAGGAACACGAATACGGTTTTTCTCCAGTATGGGTGCGTAAGTGCACTTTTAAATTTGATTTGTTTGAGCTGGAGTAGTTACAATGGAGACATGAATGAGGCGTCTCGCCAGTATGGGTGCGTAAGTGCTTCGTTAAATTTGATCTATTTGAGCAGGAGTAGTTACAATAGGGACAGGAATAAGGTTTTTCGCCAGTATGGTTGCGTAAGTGCACTGTTAAATTTGACTTGCGTGAGCAGGAGTAGTTACAATGGAGACATGAATAAGGTTTTTCGCCAGTATGGGTGCGTAAGTGTACCGTTAAATCTGACGTGCGTGAGCACGAGTAGTTACAATGGGAACACGAATACGGCTTTTCTCCAGTATGGGTGCGTAAGTGCACTGTTAAAATTAATTTGTGAGAGCAGGAGTAGTTACAATAGGAACATGAATGAGGTTTTTCTCCCGGATTCATCTTCAGGTCCGTTATCATGTCTGAAAAAGATGGCAGATAAAGCTCAATAAGTAGGTATCTATAATGAAACGATAAGAATATTAAAACTGATTCAGATAAAAAAATCCATTTTACCTGCAGTCTCGGTAATACTTTTAGAGTGCTGTAAGCATTCCTTTTTAACATCAGGGAGGTCTATGTCTATTTCCGTATAAGGGATTCTTCCTCCATCTTCTTCTCGGGATCCTGGTTTTTCCTTAATAGGTACAGTCTCCACATTAATGCTACCTGAAATATAACAACAACTAATGTTAATATTATATAAAGATATGAGAGGTATGTGTATGATTATTTGTATTTATTCTTAGATTGTTTCATATAGTTTAATCAGATCCTGCTGAAAGATATTTACCTTACCAAATACAATATAAATTCCAATCATTTGAAAATCAATAATCGGATAGGTTTATTATGTCGAAATCGACATATGGATATGCATCTGAAATATGGATATGGCGAAACGTTGTTGAAATGTTAATATTTCTCAAACTCATATCAATGGTCACATTAAACAAGCTTAGACGTGAAATATTGTGAAAAATCACGCGACGTTATAATTCAAATTTTTAAAAATGTCAAAAACACTCAGAGACAACTGGAAATGCAAAGAATGTAAAACATTGGATCCTAAAACTCAATCACAATCCAATTACACTCCTTCTTCTAGTAAGAACTTTCGGCCTACCGACTCAACATACACTGAAAACCCAGAAAATATGAATTACATTATAAATTACATCGACAAAAAATTCGATGAAATGAAAACAGTGATTTTAAACAAGATAGAAACGGAATCTGCGGACAATAAAAAATCGCTTCAATTTATAAGCGACCAATACGATACATTAATAAAATCTATTGAAAAAATTCCACAGTTAGAAAAAGAAAATATCTGAAATAAAAAATGAACTACAACAAAAAAACATAGAATTCAAAAGTATTTTAGTAAAAACAACAGAAATGGAACAGGCGACACTGAAAGAGTATCTCGAAATATCAGGTATCCAAAATAATGATCCTAAAATGACAAAAAACATAATAAAGGAAATAACTGCTGCGTGCGGAGTTCAAACTGAAGACACAGAAATTTCGAATATAAATCACATCCAAGATCGCCGACCAAACCACCCACCGAAAATAACTTTCAAATTAAATAACAAAAAAGGGATGCCAAACTATCATCAAAAAAAGGTCTCACCACGGAGGCAATACACCAGCCCGGAAAACAAAACATTTACATTAGAGAAGTAATGACGCCATATTACAAACAACTAATGCGGAAATTAAAAAACCATGCAAAAATAATTAACTACAAATTTGTATGGTTTCGAAGAGGCCATCTATTAACCAGGAAGACCCCGGAAGGCAAAATTTTCAATATTAAACATTGTGATGACATTAACAAACTAACATAAACACAACTCCACACGTAAATACACTTCACATCATATACTTACACAATTAATCACCAACATGGCGGATTACATGGAATATACAGACTCGGACAACCAACACTACTGTGTAAGTACAAACGATTTTAATATATGGACAAACATCACAAAAGAAAAAAATAGAATCAAAATATTACACCAAAACATTAGGTCAATTAATAAAAATTTTGATGAATTTACGATATACCTACAACAGCTTGATAATAATTTTGATATAATTGTGCTGACAGAATGCTGGTTGAACGATAAATTTGTACCAAAAACAATCGAAAACTATAACACACACCACACAAAAAAACACAAAAATCAAAATGATGGCATAGTCATATACATCAATGATAAAATAAATAGGTACAATCTTCAAAGAAATACACATAATAGACTCCAACTGCATACACATATGATAAAGAAACGTGTATTCTTGCGATGTACAGATCTCCATCCAAAAACGACATCACACATTTCCTAACTGCACTTAACAATACTTTAAAAGAAATCAACAAAAATAAAAATATCATCATCATTGGAGACCTAAACATAAACATCTTACAAAACGGACACCCACAAAACATAGAATACCTAACACTACTAGCACAGCATGGACTGGAGCCAACGATAAAGATTCCAACACGAGTCACACAAAACACAAAAACTTGTATAGATCATATAATGATATAATGAGCACGGGACAGCCAAAAAACAAAACAAACACCATAAAAATACACGAATGTTTAAACACCAACATCTGCGATTGCCCTCCTCTAGAAAAAACAAAACAAATAAAGTATCTAGGAATCGTAATTGACCATAACCTTAGATGGATACCTCACATCAAACAAATCACAAATAAACTTCACAAAACAATACACATTTTCCTTAACATAAGAAACATATATAAAATAAAACAATTGAAACAATATATTTTGCACTCTGCCAATCAATAATAGAATATGGAATTATTGCTTGGGGAGGAGCAACAAACTCGGCTATCAATTACATAGAAACCGCACAGAAAACGATCTTAAAGGTAATACTAAAAAAACATAGACTGACCGATACAGACCAAATATTCAACAGCTGTGACGTACTAGATATACGCCAATTATACGTTAAAACACTACTAAACTCCATTTTTAACAAAAAAAATAAATTTCAACATACACAAAATAACACTAACAGACCAGTTAGACAAGCGTACAAAGAAAACATTAAAACTCCAACAGTAAATTCAACCTTTGGACAAAGACACTACCAATACCATGCTATAAACTCTTTCAACAGTCTAAAAATTGAAATTAAAATTGAGGAAAATAAAAATAAATTCACACACAAAATTACAAAATGGATTAAACAACAAAAAAGACAATATTACCAAAATGTCATAGCATAAAATAAAAATAAAACCTACACGTAACACACAAAACCAACATAAACACACATCACTCACAAACACACAAGATTATTTTCATTGTATTATTTTTTAATTTTTAATGTATTTTTATTTTTAATTTTAAATTTATTATTTTCTTTTCAAATTTACTATCTTCTCTTTAAATGTAATATGTAGATTAGAATTCATATTATAAAATGAAGGCCTCAGCACGGGCAAGCCACCCAGTGAGGCCTACCTTACTGGAAAACATAAATTGTAAAAAAATAATGTACCAAATAATAAATAATAAAATAATAATCCTAGTAAAATTTGCATGGAGAATCGCAAGAATATCCAATAAAAACAAAAAAAAATCAAATATCCCTGATTTACAACGTCAGTTAATATTACAAATATAATTGATTATATTAAACTAGCTTGGTAAAGTAATGTTATAATGCTGAGGAAGTTTGTTGCACAAAGATTGAAAATTTGTTAGTAAATATATTAGCTTGTTGTCAGAGTAAAACATAAATAGAAGTTCCGACTGAAACACCTCTGTGATCTGCAATGGATAATGCCACTTACTGGTTTGCTGAACACTCTCGGCATCCGGCAAACATTCCTTTTTCACATAAGGGAGGTGGATTTCTATATCCGTAAATGCCTGTTTTTCACCTGAGCTTTCTTCCTGCGACCATGGTTCAGTCTTGATGGTAAAATTATCTGGGATGGGAAGATCCATGGCTCTAATGTGAAAATAAGTAAGGTCTTTAGCAAATCTTATCTATATCACAAAAAAATATTCATCACATAGTTTTAATGGCTTTCGTTTTTGAAAAAACCAATATGATTCGAAAGCAATTCGCATTTCTTCAGAGTTACTAAAAACTAACACAAAATAAATTTTATGTTTTTCAAAATGTAAATGATGTTCACTCGGGGTAATTAGATGAACTTACTAGTCGCTTGGTTTTAATCTGTGACAGCGGCCGTAAATCAACCATGAAAAAACCCATTTAATCTCATCTGTCACGTGTGTTGGATAGCTCAGTATGTTATAACGCTGTCAAAACTAATCGATCAAGTGCTTGGCGATATATTCTTACAATAAACAAGCACCAATTTACGAGTTTAAGTGTTACTTTGTTGACATAATTAGAACCTACTTATATGCACGGCAAAACGCGGTCGTCAATTTCAAGGCGTCAAAGAAACGTCACAAGGAATTAGAAGCACTTCAATTTTTAAATCATTGCTTTAAAAATGTGTTGGTTGTTGAAATAATCTCAAATGGTATAAATTTTACATAATTGATATGTAGTTCATACGGTATTACATTAGAAAGACTGTTACTGATGAGAGGGAAGCAATCATAAATAAACCATCACTTAATCGATATATTCGGCCTTTTGTACATAGCAAATTGGTCCTCTATTTAACCATAGATATGTCAATATTAAGAAAAATTTTATGCGTGCAACAAAAGTACGTCCCACACCATCGACGAGGATAGAAGAAACAATAAAAGGCGCGACCATAAACAATATAATTCTCATTCGGGACCTACCCTATTCGTTAGCCTAAAATATTATTTTAAAAATAAAAATGTTTAACTGTCGAAATATTCCGTCACAACAAGAAAAATCCATCATGTTGATGACAAAATGTTGTTCTGCGAAAATGAGCTTAAAGTGACCTTTTTTACAGCTCATTTTCTTAGGACAACGCATTTCAGATGAAATCTCGTTCCAAGATAAACAATCAATCTGTCGTAAAAATAATCTAAGATGAATTGAAATTTGAAATCCTTTAAATAAAGGCTATTTTGGTCTAATCCTTACACTTTAACCATATATCCGCTCCTCGGTGTTGGGTCCGCGCATTGTGAAGGTGGCCTTCCTTATGCCGACGTGCGCCGTCATACCCATTTCCCTCAGCACCTTCATACTGTCTCAGCATCAGGCGATATCTGTTTTTCTCCCTAACCGAGTCGTGGACGGTCCACTTTTTAGGGTGAAGCCGCGGGGTCTGGTTCTCCAGCTGTTGCAGAAGCCTTCACCTTTCCTTACTTTGGCAGTTCATCTAACCCTACCACCTTTTAATAAGAAAGTAAATAAAACGAGAATATTTACCAACAATATTTAAACATATAGGTAAACATGAGAAACTGAATGATTTTACAATGACATTATATTAAAATATTTATATCGAATTTTGGACAGCTGAACGTTCTTGTTCCTTAACATATCTTAGTCTTTTACACAAAGTGGAATAAAAAAGTAAAATGATACATTTTATTTTTATATTTGATTTTTTGATTCAAATTGTTATAAGGGCTTGTAGTTTTACTGAGGTTATTTGACGAGACAGTTAATGGGTCATGTTATAAGAAATGTAAGTTAACCTGTTATTACATTAAATATTAAAATACATACAAAATAGCACATCAAAAAAATAAGCATTCCAAAATAATTACTGTTTATTCAAATAAAAATGACATTTAATATTTAGGTGTTAATAATTGACAGTGGAAAACTCACATTAGATTTAGAAAACTCATTTACATTTATATTAATCTAAGAAATATACTTAAAAATAAAAATATTTACTGTGCTATAGCCCATTCAATAATAGGTACAGTATGGTATTTTTGCATGAGGGGGAGCTTACAAATCATCTCTTTTATCGCTGGAAATCACTCAAAGACTAAAAATACAAATTTTAATAAAAATCCATTAAACTACCCGACCTCACAACTTCTCCAAGACTTTCAAGTCGCACAACAAAAATATACAAAAAATACGCTGCTTCAAATCCACAAAGATCTCTATAAGAAGTCACACTATGCCATGGTTCGTGTTGAGAGCAATAGGCAAAATACAATGGGTCGCTTGTGCACTCCATTAATGCACACCTATTACTAAAGTGGTGTGGTTTAATCAACTAACGACAGAGATGAGGCTAAAACCGGACTATAATAAATTTGAAAATAAATAAAAACTTTACTACATTAAATAATTCAGCTAATTAGAATCACGATGACATCTCATTTTATTACTTTATATATTATTATTTAAAAACAAAAATCTCTTCATTTTGTATGTTTTTATGATTTTTTTTCTTCTAAATAGATATATATTTTTTTATTTAATTTATATAAGTGGGTACAAGATGTTATATAAGGACACATGGTTACAAAATATATTTATGTTCGCAATCTCACCAATGAAGAAACTTTTTCTTGTGATTGGTGAGCGAGTTACACTAATTATAAGAAAAATAGAATACGATTATGATATTGGTAAGTAAATATATGGCAAGTATATATGTAATTTATTTATAATTTCTAAAATTTTATAATTTCTAAAATATAATTTCTTCATCATTGTGAATACAAATTAAAACGAGATCGATTTTAACCACAATCAGAAATCGAAGGGATAACCTTAAAAAAATGAACATTACTGCTTTATGAGTAGGGCTAAACACGTTTAACTCGGTTAAACAGCCTCTTTTGGGTATTTAACTCTGACAGTTCTTTAAACGCATTTAACGACTTTAATTTTGTGGTGCAAGACGCCAAGTTGACTTCATTCAAATAATGTGTTTAAAATGACATTTAAACCATATTTAACTTATGGTGCAAGCCGCCCTAAGATTTGTAAGCAGGAACTTGAAAACTTACATAGGTACTTTATTATAAAACAAACATTATTTATGATGTTTCTTTTAAATTCCAAATACGGAATTAAAAAAATAGACCAGTGCAAAAAGTGTACCGTTAAATTTGACTTCTGCTAGCAGAAGAGGTTACAATGGGGAAATGTATAAGGTTTTTCTCAAGTATGGGTAAGAATCTGATGTTTTAAAGATCCCCTTTGGGAACATGAACATTAAAGATGTTTTTCTGAAGTATGGGTGAGTAAGTGCCTTTTTAAAAGTGATTTGTATGAGCAGGAGTAGTTACAATGGAGACATGAATATGGTTTTTTGGCAGCATGATTGCGTAAGTGAACCGATAAATCAGACTTCTGTGAGCAGAAGTGGTTTGTAACCACTGTAATGCGTTGTATTATTATCGCATTGTAATGCAAACATGAATAAAGTTTTTCTACAGTATGGGTGCGTAAATGTCTTTTTAAAGGTGGTTTTTGTGAGCAGGAGTAGTTACAATGGAGACATGAATATGGTTTTTCTCCAGTATGGGTGCGTAAGTGCATTTTCAAACTTTATTGAGTGAGTAGGAAAAGTTACAATGGGATCATGAAAAAGGTTTTTCACCAGTATGGGTACGTAAGTGTACCGTTAAAGATGACTTGCGTGAGCAGAAGTAGTTACAATGTAGACATGAATAAGGTTTTTCTCCAGAATGAGTGAATAGGTGCACTTTCAAACTTGATTTTTGTGAGCAGGAGTAGTTACAATGTAGACATGAATAAGGTTTTTAGCCAGTGTGGGTACGTAAGTGTACCGTTAAAACTGACTTGCGTGAGCAGGAGTAGTTACAATGTGGACATGAATAAGGTTTTTCGCCAGTATGGGTGCGTAAGTGCAAAGTTAAATATGATTTGTATGAGCTGGAGTAGTTACAATGGAGACATGATTAAGGTTTTTCGCCAGTATGGGTACGTAAGTGTAGCGTTAAATCTGACTTGCGTGAGCAGGAGTAGTTACAATGGGCACATGAATAAGGTTTTTCGCCAGTATGGGTGCGTAAATGCATTGTTAAATGTGATTTGCTTGAGCTGGAGTAGTTACAATGGAGACATGAATGAGGTTTTTTTCCGGGATTTGTCTTCAGAACCATTATCACATCTGGAAAAAATGGCAGATAAAGTTCAATAAGTAGGTATCTATAATGAAACGATAAGATTAATAAAACTGATTCAGACCAAAAAAAAACAATTTTACCTGCAGTCTCGGTAATACTTCCAGAGTGCTCTAAGCATTCCTTTTTAATATCTGGCAGGTCTATGTCTACTTTTGTATAAGGGATTCCCCCTCGATCTTCTTCACGGGGTCCTTGTTTTTCCTTAATGTGTACAGTCTCCACATTAATGCTACCTAAAACAAAACAAGAACAAAATGTCAACATATATATAGATATATATATATATATATAAAGACATGAGAGCTTTGTGTATGATTATTTGTTTCCGACTTTATATCCGGGTTAAATCTTCCCCACCGAAAAAAACTAAACCGTTCCACACACTTTTCCACAAATGATTATCAATCCAAATTATGCAAGTGCATTATATAAGGATACTAAATACAAAACAATACAAGAACAAAACGTCAACTCACCAGAGATCAAATGGGGAAATAATTCATCGACTCCAGATATTTTCATATCAGACGGTTCGGCTCAGTAGAACTCCTAACAGGGCCTATAAATCCTACTGATCCCTCAACATATATATTTAAAAAATTTTCGTTATCCTACATATGTATTTAAAATGACTGATTTTTCCATTTGTAGATATAAATTCTTTGACAGATCTTATACACCTAAATTTTGAATCAGAGAGCTAGGTATAATACCAGTAGCCGAAAAACCAAATGGTTATATTTTTATAGTCTGAGAATGACAAATTATTTTAATGTCATTTTTCAAATCTGTGTATTTTCTTATTTTTTTCAGAAAATGATTTTTTTTAATATTACAGGAATCTGGATTAGCTACATCAATGATATAGGTTGTTTTTATAGTTTAATTTTGTCATGTAAAACTATATCCGGTCTGTTATGACTAATCGTTCGGTCTGTCAAAATTCTACAGAGGTGAGAAAAGGGGAAAGGGATAAATTTACGAAATCTCTTGTAGATAGTCGCCTTCATATTGTTCAAAAGGTCAAGTGTGCAAAATGTCCTCAATCTCGGAATAAAACAGTAGATCTATCTTTTTTTCTTTTTTTCATCAGACTATCTTCTTTATACAAACGATGTAAATATGATGGATAGGTTAAAAATTTAAAATTTCATTATTCAATAAATCAAAACCAAAATTTCCTTTGAAAACAGAATTTAGTTAATGGTGTGATACTTTGGTACTGCATATATATTTTTTCGCATTTTTTTTTAAATATGTTTTGTTGACCGTAGTTGTGAATTTTTGGTTTTGCGACTTTGTATTGGGAAGTATTAATTAACATTTGCCATGCTGTAGAACATTACAATAAGTGTTTAAAATAAGAAAAACATTAAAATAAGGCTTATGTAAATGCCCATTTATCATATGTTCTGAGTTTTATTCGTAAAGTGTCATAAACAGTCTTAATTTACTAACTACTGGACAAAATAACAAGGTTTAGTGTGAGAATTACATTTGTTGAAAAAGCCAAAACAAACACAAAACACACAAGAATTGATGTAATTGTAATGTTGATGTTTTACCAGCTTCAAGAGTCACATGACTTTCAATCACTATTTAAAAGTGTGTTGCATTTTAATTATGTTGTGTTAACATGGAACACTAAAATACATAACTATATGACAATTTTCTATTTTTTCTTACTTTAATTTTTCTCTTTTTTCTAAGCATACACTAAGCACAATTTCGGAAACAAATTGACAATGAATTAAATAAATAATAACTACAAAAATTACACATGTTTCCATTTAACTCAATATTTTGATTGTTTATAATAGGAATTATGTCTAGTTAGGAATTAATAGCGACCAGGCAAGTATAATGACAACTTGAATTCACATGTAACCCATATTTATGATAAATTAAGTGTATACACATATGTTTGCTGTAATACATAAAAAGAAATGTCGAAAAAAGTTATAATAAAAATAAGATTAAATTTGAACCGCTCATTGTAGTGGGAAAATTTTGCTTGTACAGTGATGGAGAATATGTCTAGCCTCTGCTAGACATAAGAGATACAATGACTGCTTATGAACCAGACATTTATCTCCCCTTTTCCAGTTTTTTTACAAAATTATGTCAGTTGATAATCAGTTATGTAGTACCTATAACTACTTCCACAATTAATTATATTATTATAATGAGTATTTCATTTATTTATTTATTTATTTATTTATCGTTTCTTTACATTGTATCTTTTTTTTTTAAGTTATAATTTTTAACCTCACTAGGACAAGCCTGTGTTGAGGTTAATAATTTTACAAAATATTAAAAAAATAGTACAAAGATTATAAGAGATTTAAAATAGTACAAATATTAAAAAAAAATAATTCAAATATTAAGATAACAATATTGTTACATTGACGTTTCTGCGAATTGGATACCTACATGGTACCTATCAGCCTATTAATTACAATATAATGCTGTAAACATGTAGGGTGACCATGATATTTAATTGCAATAAAAATGTAACAAACTATTATTTTTTTTTTTTTTAAAACAGAGAAGAAAGAAAGAGAGAAAAAAAACATTTACATTAAAAAAAGAAAAGGATGAAAAAATTAACTTATTCAAAATATTATGCCACAATTTAAAAGGACAAAGATGAAAGAATATGTTGGAAATCCTCGGATGGCAGAAATAATTTAACATTCTTTTTAAATGTACACAAGGAATTTGACGATTTAATGTGATCTGGAAGGCTATTAAATAAAAGTGGAGCCTGGTACAAATAATGTCTCTGCCCAAATGAGGATTTAGGGTGAATTGCCATAAAGTTCAGACCAGAGCCAATTCTTGTAGTACGAATTTGTTGCGTTCTTTTAGCAGAACTAATATTGTTAAAAAATCTGCATAACGTTTGTAGGATAAATAGTTGTTTTAAATTCATGATATTACATTCCTTATAAAGTAACTGTGTAGGATATGTAAATTTTTTCTTATACATAACTTTGAGAATCAGTTTTTGGGCAATATTAAGTGGTTCTATTACAGTCTTCAGGCAGGAACCCCAGCACACTATATTATATGAAAGTAGGCACTGAATTATAGCAAAATACACTGTTTTTAATTTTTCCTTGTCTAGTACATGTCTGAGATCTTTAAAAATATAGATAAGTCTCCTAACTTTATTTACTAACATTTCGACATGATCATTCCACCTCAAAAATTTATCAATTTTTACCCCCAGGTATTTGAGGCTGTCTACACTTTTCAAGGGGTTGTAGTTACACGTTTGCACACAATTGTGAATAATCAAATTATGAGAGGTAGATGGCTGACTTTTATAAGAAATGCTAAAAGTGATGTATTTGGTTTTTTGTGTATTTAAAGTTAAAATATTATTACTCAGATAATTATTAACTATTCCTAAACCTGTATCACATTTTTCAAAAGTTTCACTCCAATTTTTACCCTCAAATATTAAGGCAGTGTCATCTGCAAAACTAACAATGTTACCTGGAATTTTTAGACTGCATAAATCGTTTATATAAATAAGAAATAATATTGGCCCGAGTACACTACCTTGTGGTACTCCAAATGAGATAGATTTACTATCGCTTAACATTTTATTTATTTCTACTTGCTGTGTTCTATCACTAAGGTAAGATCTGAACCAACCCATAGCTGTATTATCAATGCCTAAAGATAATAATTTCTTAAGAAGCAACTCGTGGGAAACCGTATCGAAGGCCTTTGATAAGTCTAAAAATACCGCTATAGCTTTGTTGCCATAGTCCAGTGCGTTTATAACTTTGGTCAATACCTTTAATATAGCATCACTCGTACTTCTGTTCTCTCTGAAACCAAATTGGCTGTCGGAGAGTATTTTGTATTTTTCTAAAAATGATACTAATCTTGACTTAGCCAGTCTTTCCATTATTTTTGAGAGAGTATTGAGCAAAGATATTGGTCTGTAATTATTAACATTTTCGTGATCTCCACCTTTGAAAAGAGGTATAATCTTGGCATTTTTACAATGGGAAGGAAATATGCCATTCTTAAAACTAAGATTAACAATATGAGTTATAGGACCAGCTAACTCATAAACATGCTGTTTATACACCATTATACTTAAGCCATCGATACCACAGGAAAAAGACATTTTTAATTCATTTATAACTTTAGTAACTTCAAAAATGTTAGTAGTTTTAAATTCAAAACTATCTCCTGTAACTTGAGTACCAGGTTTAAAATTGTTAACAAGATACATTTCGTTGGTTTTATTAGCACTGCACAAGTTTTTTGCGTATGTAGGACCAATATCACTGAAGAAGTTATTAACATGGTTGGTAATTATATGTGGATCCTCCTCCAATGAGATAGTTTTGTTATTGATTACTAATTTTTTTATGGACACTTGCTCCTTTTGAATATTTATGGCTTCCTTTATAATCTTCCACTGTTGCTTGTTATTACCGTTGACTTTATCCAGTTTCCTTCTGTAATACGTTTGCTTTGTATATTTTATAATTTTTGTACACCAGTTTCTGTATCTCTTATAATAAGCCAGCAGTTGAATATTATTAACCTCTCCTCGACATTTGTTGTGCAGTTTGTCGCGGGTTCTAAGGCATTTGATAATTCCATCATTTATCCAAGGTTTTAAGTATTTGATGTTATGTTTTGCACTTTGTACCGACGAGCAACTTTCCACGTGCATTTTTAAACATTTTACGAAGTTTTCAGTAGCTGAATTAACATCTTGCGATGACAGGACTGACTGCCATGATTCTTCTTTTAATTTAGCCTTCAAAAGAATGTTATTTATGACGGTTTTGATTTTTTCATTTTCCTTTGCTATTTTCTTTTGTCTAAAGCTCATAAATCTCAGCAATACCGCATCATGATCTGTTATGTCAGTAGTGAAGACAGCTCCCTGTGGTTCAAATTTAGATTTTACCATAATGTGATCGATGCAACTTGAAGCAGTAGACGAAACTCTTGTAGGTGAAATTATAATAGGCTTTAAGCCGTGAAAAGCCAAAAGTGAGAGGTATTTTTGAGTTTTTATACTGTTCAAATCTAATGTATTAATATTTATATCACCACATAAAATGATTTCCTTATTTTGTATAGATGTAGAATCAAGTAGGACACTCAGTGATTCAAGGAAACTATCTATATGAGTCTGGGACGGAGATCTGTAAATGGCTATTAAACATATATTATTCGATATCTGCATTCTTAAGCAGTTTGCTCCAGGGAAAACAATTTCCTCAACAGTCGCCTGAACATTTTGTTTCACGTAGGCAACTACACCATCGTTTTGCAAATAGTTATTATTTGTATTGTAAACTTGTATCCTGGGATGCTAGGTATATTGATCAAATTTTTTAGCCAAGCTTCTGTAAAAACTAATACCTCAGGACGATGTTCTATGCCATCAAGCATAGTTAAGGTTTCATCAAAGTTTTTACTTAAACTTCTAATGTTTAAACAAACTAAAGAAAAGTTTGAATGTTTCAAAAAATTTTTGCAAGTAAATGAATCTTTAATAGTTAAATTAGGTTCTGTATTGTCATCCAAATCAATGTTTTTTCCTAAATCGATGTCCATTTTTAATATATTAAATATTGTCGGTGCCTTTTACCATACAACTTCTAAATTCTATTGAGGTCATCTTCGTGTTTTATTTCTTTAATTTTTTTTCCTTCATCTTCTTTCATTAGAATTGATCCATTTTCAAACCAAATATATTTGTATTTCAATGTCATTGTGTCTTGAAGAACCAAATAGAACGATAATAGATAAATCGAAGCATTAATATTCATTTCTGCGATATATTAGTTGCGTGAGTATTATATACCGGCATCCGGTATATAATATTATAATATTAGATCCGGCATCGGGATGTACTCCACGTTATACGGGGGCTCGATGTTAACAAAGCTAGTGGACCTGATGGAATACCTGCCCTGGTATTGCAGAGGTGTGCTGCGGAAATAGTTCCAGTTTTGACAAAGCTCTTCAAAATGTCCCTGAAGTGTGGCACTGTGCCCTCTGGTTGGAAAAAAGCGGTCATTCACCCTATTCCCAAGAAAGGTGACCGCTCCAACCCGGCCAACTATCGCCCCATAGCGATCACATCAGTTCTGTCCAAAGTGATGGAACGTGTGATCAACGACAAACTGCTCACATACCTCGAGAAGAACAAAATTATCAACGACCGTCAATTCGGATTCCGGCGGAACCGCTCGTGCGGTGATCTTCTCGCGTATGTGACGCATGTTTGGGGGCGGTGCCTGGAACGTCACGGTGAGACCCAAACGGTCGCACTAGACATATCCAAGGCCTTTGACCGGGTCTGGCACCGAGGACTTGTCAACAAATTGCCTTCTTACGGACTTCCCGCATCCCTGTGTACGTGAATTGCTGACTTTTTAAGGGATAGGTCGATTCAGGCGGTTGCTGACGGTTTCACCTCTTCCTCACACTCCATAAATGCTGGAGTCCCACAGGGATCGGTTCTGTCTCCGACTTTGTTTTTGTTGCACATCAATGACCTTTTGACATGTGCACCGATTCATTGTTACGCGGATGACAGTACAGTTCATGATAGCTTTTTGTTTGACAAGCCCCCAAAGGGCACACAAACTCCAACGGCTCGGAGGGCTTTGAAGCAGAGAATGGACGGTTATCTCGAGAGTATTTCCTCCTGGGGTAAAAATAATCTCGTCGAATTTAATGTTTCAAAGACCCAATCCTGTCTGATTACGTCTAAAAGGGATCCAAATGATAATCTAGTCTCCTTCAACGGAAGCAATCTTCCGAACAGGCCTTCCATTGATATGCTTGGTGTAACTATAAGTGACCAGCTCAGGTACGGGGGCTCCATCGAAGCCAGGGTAAAGTTGGCCTCTCAGAAGCTGGGCGTACTGTACAGGGGCCGCAAAAACTTTAATAGTACGCAACTGCTGACCCTGTACAAATCGCAAGTGCGCCCTACTGTCGAATTTGGTAGCCATCTCTGGTCCGGAGCCCTTAAGTACTGGAAAAAAACCCTTGACTCTGTGCAAAAACGGGCGGTCCGTTTGATAGATTTCCCAATCTTAACAAACGGACTGCAATCTTTAGAGCACAGGCGTCAGGTAGGTATGCTGTCCTTGTTCTATCGGTATTACAATGGAAGATGCTCTGATGAACTAGCGTCATTGATCCCTTCGGCACCGGTGCGTAGTCGGAATACACGCCAAACGCGCGCCCAACATTTGTACGCGGTTGACATTTGTCACATGAGAACGGGTCGCTTCTACGACATGTTCAAGTTCAACAGCTCGGCTGTGGAACGAACTGCCGGCCTCTGTGTTTCCTCCCTCCTACAACATGGGACTCTTCAAGACCCATGTTCAAAGATGACATAGGCCCTGAGGGAAATTATTTTCTTCAGGGCCTCCTGTGTGGAGTAAATATAAAAAATAAAAAATAAAAAAATTAGTCCAGTACGGGTGTGGTAAGTGTATCGTTAAATCTGACTTGTATGAGCATTAGTGGTTACGATTGGAACATGAATAAGTTTTTTTTCCAGTATGGGTGCGTAAGTGTACCGTTAAATTTTACTTGCGTGATCAGGAGTAATTACAATTTATTTATTTAATTTTTTATTTATATAAAATTTATAAAAAATTTAATAAAAACATGAAAAAGGTTTTAAGATTTACGCAGTCAAAAGTATTTTTGTTATTTGTTTTTGGGGTGTTGTGCCGTTTTGCGCTGACTCTTTCTTTAGCCAACTTTTCCGACAACGTTGGCTAAAGAAGGAGTTAGCGCAACACGGCATTACACCCCAAAAACAAATAACAAAAAAGGTTTTTCTTCAGTATGAGTGAGTAAATCCATTTTTAAAGGTGATTTGTGTGAGCAGAAGTAGTTACAATGGAGGTATAATGGAGGTTTTTCGCCAATATGGGTGCGTAAGTGTACCTTAAAATATGCCTCGCTTGAGCACGAGTGGTTACATTGGGAAAATGAATAAGGTTTTTCTCCAGTGTGGGTGCGTAAGTGTACTGTCAAAGATGATTTACGTAAGCAGGAGAAGACACAATGGAATCATGTATAAAGTATTTCTCAAGTATGGGTAAGAATGTGAAAATTTTAATACCCCTTTTAAAAAATGAAATTTTGCAGTAGGAACATAAATAAGGGTTTTCCCCTGTATGGGTGTGTAAGAACCTTTTTTAAATGATTTGTATGAGCACGAAAAGTTACAATGGGAACATAAAAAAGGTTTTTTTCCACAATGAGTAAGTACCTTTTTAAAATTAATTTTTATGAGCAGGAGTAGTAACAATGGAGACATGAATAAGGTTTTTCGCCAGTATGGGTGCGTAAGTGCATTGTTTAATTTGATTTGTGTTTGAGCAGGAGTTACAATGGAGACATAAAAGAGGTTTTTCTGTATGTGTCTTCAGGATCATTATTTTATTTGGAGAAGATGGCAGATAAAACTCGATAAGTCGTTTATTTATAGTGAAACGATAAGATTATCAAAACTGATTCAGACCGAAAAAATGCATTTTACCTGCAGTCTTGGTAATATTTTCAGAATGTTCCAAGCATTCTTTTTTCACATCTGGCAGGTATATATATATTTCCGTATAAGGGATTCTTCCTCCATCTTCTTCTCGGGGTCCTGGGTTTTCCTTAATGGGTACAGTCTCCACATTAATGCTACCTTAAACAGAACAACAACAAAATGTTAATATATATCATGAGAGCTATGTGCATGGTTATTTGTATTTATTGTTAGATTGTTTTATATAGTTCAATCAAGATCCTACTGATAATATACTTGCCGACTTTGCAGTAGCTAAGCTAATTCGAATTCCCATCACATAAAAAATAATAATCGGATTGGTTTATTATGTCGATTTACATCTGAAATATGGATACGATAGTAAGTTTTTGAAATGTTAATTAATCTATGTCTAATGTAAACGGTACATTAAACTAGCTTAGACGTGAAATACAGTGAAAAACATGGAACATTATGATTCAGATTTGGAGAATAAAATAACTTCTGTTAATTTATTTTAATTATATAAGTAGGTTCATTACCATTTGTTTGAATGATTAAAACAAACTCTTTTGAAAACGACACTTAAATTCAAAGCATGAATTCAAGAGTTCATTGAACCAGAGGTTAAGAGAAACACAACAGAATTGAGTAATTTTCATTATACTAGCTGAATTAACCAGCGTCGGCCGGGCTTCACGTTCAAGTTCAAGTTTTTTCTGGATTTTGAACGCTAATTTTTATCTTTTTTGTATTTTATAAATTTTCAACTACCATAATAGGCTCATGCCCGTAATATGGTAATGGTATATGATTTATGTAAGAATAACAATAATAAAACATAACGGAAACAGAAATTGTCATGGTAAAACAAAACAGAATGTTATGGTCAAACAAATCTTACATTGGACATCGAGTGTGCAAAATTTCTTCAATAAGTGTCAAAATTCTACAGGGGTGAGAAAAGGTGATAGGGATAGATTTTCAAAATCTCTTGTAGATAGTCGCCTTCATCTTGTTTAGAAGTTCAAGTGTGCAAAATGACGGAACATCAATCTCGGAATAAAACAGTAGATATCAAAATCAGACTCTCTTCTTTATAAAAACAGATTTAAAGATGATAGATAGGTCCATTAATACAAAAATAACAATAAATTCTCTCATTCAATAAATCAAAACAGTAATAATAATGCAAGTAGGTACGTAATATAAACCATTATTTTATGTTTTCTTCAGGTAGGTAGGTACCATAGTATTGATTATTCCAATTGACAGAATCTATAATGGACACCATCTTGAACTGGAAACGGAAAATACAAACAAATTTACAGACGTACATAAATGCTCAACGGTCGACATAAAACAGAACTCCGTTTCGCTTTTTTGAGTAGAGAATTTTTGGAGTGGATTGATTTACTATTTTAATATTTGAAACTGTTATTTCGTGGTGGAATTCCATTATAAATATATATAAAGAACACAATTTTAAACTATTTTCCAGTTGTTTTTATTTGACCGTGACCGGTCTCTTTATTAGTTATTAGGTAAAATCCTAATAAATAATAAAGATAAAAGGGATAAAATGGAAAACTCAGGAGTTTACCAAATCAACTGTGCCAATTGCCCGTCTTACTATATAGGCCAAACAGGTAGATCATTCAAAACCCGCATAAAAGAACATTTTTCAAGCTGGGTTAATGACAAAGGCGAAATTTCGAATGTTGCGGCACACTTACTTGAGAATAGACACTCGTTTGACGGATAGAGACGTAAAATTTTTACATACCTGCGACAAAGGTCATAAATTAGATAGGCTAGAGTCATTAGATATAACCCGCCTAACTAAAAAAGTAAACTCCAACAATGTTATGAACACAAAATTAGAATCAGTTGCTAAATCTCCGTTGCTATATCCATTATAATCAGTATGTCACCTATCCTAAATATGTATTTGAATTATATAAATAATTTATGGGTCAAGGTCACTATTCACGACGTTTGTTTGTTTATTTGTGCGGTTTATATACCACCCAGTTCCAAAACAAGTGTTTACACGACTTTTTTCGAAATGCTAATTAGTAATTTAAACTACCTTGTTCGCAAGAAAATTTTAGTGATTGGTGATTTTAATATCAATTCTTCACAAAATCCACGTGCTGTGAAAACCGAACTCTCGTATGTTATGGAACTATTTCAGCTGAAACAATTTAATATAGTTCTGAACTCAAGTGGTCGTACTTTGGATCTAGTGCTAGGTAATTTTAATATGGTCATAGAAAAATCTGATTTCTGTCTTGTTCCAGAAGACAACCATCATCCCACACTTTTGTCAGAAATTAACCTTAAACATGATAAACCGTTAAAAAATCATCATATACTATCAGAAAATAACTTCCGTGGTTGGAATTTCTACAAGGGAGACTTTGAGAAGCTGTACAGCCAACTGCGTGACCACAATTGGCAGGCTATCTTGGAGATTTCCGATGTTGACGAGGCAGTTAAATGTTTTTACGATATCCTATTCGCGTATTTAGATGAATGCTTCCCAAGAAAAAAAGGGCATCGAAAAGAAAACTATCCTAAATGGTTTTCGCGCGAAATTATTGGGGACATAAAGATGAAGCGCATACATCACCGGCGGTGGAGACAATCAGGTTTGGAAAGTGAACACGAGTTATTTAAAACTTATCGTACTAGAATTAAACACAATATTTCAATAGCACACAAAAATTATATTTCGGAGGTAGAGAATAACGTGAAAAACGATCCGAAATCATTCTGGAAATATATTTCTGACAAGAAACGTGACAGAGGTTTCTTAAGTCATGTTAATCTAAATGATAGCACACACAAAGGATCCGACATACCGGAAGCCTTCGCAAAGTATTTTCAATCCGTATATAATTCAAAAAAAGTTGATTTTGAATCTTATGTTCCAAGACAGACTGAATCAACAAATGCTCAAAATATATCTATTCATAGCGTTGATATTGTAGATTTCGTTTTAGCAGTAAAGAAATTGAAACCAAAAACATCGTATGGTCCTGATTTCATTCCACCCTTTGTTATTAAGGGATGTTCTGAACCATTATGTAAGCCACTTCTATATATATTTAATCTTACGGTTAAAAACGGAATTTTTCCTAAATTATGGAAGCTGTCGAAAGTCACCCCTTTACACAAAGATGGCGACAAGTATCAAACAACTAACTACCGTCCTATAGTGATTCTCTCCGCACCTGCTAAACTATTGGAAATAATTATCCATAAATATGTTTATACCAAAGTTGAACCATTCTTGATCGAACAACAACATGGATTTAGACATGGCCGATCAACCACTACAAATTTAATGGTATTTACAGATTACTTGTCGAGAGCACTCGATAACAACGAGCAAGTTGACGCATCTTACCATGACTTTGCAAAGGCTTTCGATAGAGTTGATCACTTAGTGCTTCTAAATAGGCTCGAAGAAATTGGTTTTTCGGAAAACTTATTGAAACTCTTTTGTAACTATTTGAGTGAAAGAGAACAATTCGTGTCCTATGGTGAGTTCAACTCTAATGCATATCCTACAAATTCTGGTGTGCCGCAGGGATCCAATTTAGGACCCCTATTGTTTTTAATTTTTATAAACAATATTCAGGGAAAGATTAAATTCGTCCGTTTTCTACTTTTCAAAAGGGCACACAAGACCATATATTTTAATTACAAAATGAAAGATACGTCACTGAAGCACATGGTGACTTGCAAGGACTTAGGAATTGTGTACGACATTCGCTTAACATTTCAGGCTCATATTGAAAAGATCTGTAAATCAGCCACTAAGATGTTGGGTTTTGTCATACACAATTCGAAAGACTTGACCAACCTTGCAGTAATAAGGCTGCTTTACTTTAGCTTAGTGCGTAGCATTCTCGAGAATGGATCTCAGGTATGGGGGCCAGAGGACACTGTCTATGTACTAATGGTCGAGAAGATACAAAAAAAGTTTTTACGATACCTCTACATGAGAGAATTTGGTTATTACCCATGGCTGTTTCCAACAGCATTTATCTTGGGAATGCTGGGTGTATGCAGCCTTAGTTCCAGAAGGGATGTTGCATTACTCCTGATGGCGTATAAGCTACTAAACGGTTTAGTATCAATACCAGACATTCTGGCTAAAATAGGATTTTATGTCCCGGATAATTTTGCGCGAGGCCGCCAACACAGGCTTTTGATTCTTCCTAGGTGCAGAACTAACTTACCAATGGTGATGCCCTTGGGAAGAATCACTAGGTTAATTAACTGCCTCGCAGGAAATGTGGATATTTTCCACATGTCCTACAACGTATTTAAACGTGAAATATTATTATTCAATACTTAAAATTGTAAATCTAAATTTGAAACTTTTTTCTTTGTCCCACTTGTAAATGTACCTATTTGTTATTCACTTTTTTGTAAATGTTAATTATCGATATTGCAATGTTCTGGTTCATACTTTTTTTGCAAATAAACAATAAATAAATAAATAAATAAATAAAATTTTGGAAGGATACCAAAAACACAATGTGGAGCAGTAGACGAGAAACAGCGTAATGAAAATATTCCGAACGTAGATTTAAACGTATGTGCTGGGACTCCAGAGTTTGCAAGAGCAAATTGCATCACTCACTCTCGAAGTCAATCAAATCAAAACAACTCGAAGAGAATGGCGTCATCCATCGACATCGGACCGGAATTCCGCGCGACGACCTCGTTCCAGGTCACGCGGTAGGTATAAATATAAATACCTCAAATGGCTACTGCAAATATCATGTAAAATTCGATGACAAATCGTACAATTGCATTAAACCATGTACTTTTAATAGCAACAAATCGGGAAATGACAACGGAAAACCGCAGTAGGGACGTACGATTGTCCTCAACATACATGTTCTCTCTTCATCCATGAACTCCTAAGGCAACAAAAATTTTTGATCGACACCGGTGGTGACGTATCCGTACTCCCAAGGTCAAGCAGGATCACGAAAAATACAGTCACCACGGAAACATGCCCCACCACGCTATACAGTGTTAATGGTAATACCATAAAAACATACGGTACAAGAACTATCGAACTTCAATTTGTACTTCAGCGTGAAATGAAGTGGAAATTTACCGTCGCCGACGCATCAAGACCAATCTTAGGAGCAGACTTTCTACATCACTTTAACCTAAGCGTCAACCTGAAGAACGCAACAATAACGGACCATTCCACTACAGATTGGAGGAATGATTTCTCAAGGACCCTCATCCGGCATCTCGACGTTATCTGCTAATCAGAAATACCGAGACATCTTAAAATAAATACCCTGCATTGACACGACCCAACATGAAGACTCCAGATGTTCGTAAACATAATGTTACACATGTGATTGAAACAAGGGGACCGCCTGTAACAGATCGAGCCCGCAAGCTGGCACCGGATCTTTTGGAAGCGGCGAAGAAATAATTTAAATACCTTATGGAGCATGGAATGTGTCGGCCGTCAAAGAGTAGTTGGGCGAGCCCATTGCACGTGGTTAAGAAACACAACGAGGAATGGCGCCCTTTTGGGGATTACAGGCGTTGGAACGCGACTACGATCCCAGACAAATACCCTTTTGGACAGCTCCAAGATTTTTCGCACAAATTGACAAAAGCAAGAATATTCTCAGCGGTAGACTTAATACGAGCCATAATAGAGCCGAGTATATAAAAACGCAGGTTTTTTTTTTATTTCCGCTAATTTGGCTAATCAAAACAAAATTAAAATTAGTAAGTAGGAACTTTAATAATTACAGAGGTGCTTAATTATAAACATACATTATTTCATACGTCAGCTGTTTGTTTTCGGACTTCGGACCCTTCAAGATGTGCCCAGGAGATTGGTGAAGTCATCAATTCGGCGATGGATGGCTTCATACAATCGACTACTAAAGAAACTGGTGTGGGCTCAAAGCCGTGGTTCAGTCGACAATGCTCCGAAGCAGTTCGACGAAAAAACGCGGCTTACCGAGCCTACAACACATCTCGAACGCCCGAAAGCAGATCAGCATACAACAAATCGGCAAAGGAATGCAAGAGAATCATCAATAGGTCAAAATTCGAACACGACCTGCAGATCAGCAAAAAGCTGGCTGCCTGCCCGCATGGCAGCAGAGCATTCTGGTCGCTTGCGGGCTCAATAGGTCGAAATTTTTGCAAACCCAGTTTGCCACCTCTTACCAGACCTGACGGCTCACTAGCAAACACCGCCACCGAAAAGGCAAACCTTTTAGGGAAAATGTTTGCGGAAAACTCGACCCTCGACGACGGGGGTGCTGTTCCGCCGTCGGTTCCTCACTGCGGCTTCTATATGAAAAAGCTGAGGATCCGGCATCGGGATGTACTCCACGTCATACGGGGGCTCGATGTTAACAAAGCTAGTGGACCTGATGGAATACCTGCCCTGGTATTGCAGAGGTGTGCTGCGGAAATAGTTCCAGTTTTGACAAAGCTCTTCAAAATGTCCCTGAAGTGTGGCACTGTGCCCTCTGGTTGGAAAAAAGCGGTAATTCACCCTATTCCCAAGAAAGGTGACCGCTCCAACCCGGCCAACTACCGCCCCATAGCGATCACATCAGTTCTGTCCAAAGTGATGGAACGTGTGATCAACGACAAACTGCTCACATACCTCGAGAAGAACAAAATTATCAACGACCGTCAATACGGATTCCGGCGGAACCGCTCGTGCGGTGATCTTCTCGCGTATGTGACGCATGTTTGGGGGCGGTGCCTGGAACGTCACGGTGAGACCCAAACGGTCGCACTAGACATATCCAAGGCCTTTGACCGGGTCTGGCACCGAGGACTTGTCAACAAATTGCATTCTTACGGACTTCTCGCATCCCTGTGTACGTGGATTGCTGACTTTTTAAGGGATAGGTCGATTCAGGCGGTTGCTGACGGTTTCACCTCTTCCTCGCACTCCATAAATGCTGGCGTCCCACAGGGATCGGTTCTGTCTCCGACTTTGTTTTTGTTGCACATCAATGACCTTTTGACATGTGCACCGATTCATTGTTACGCGGATGACAGTACAGTTCATGATAGCTTTTTGTTTGACAAGCCCCCAAAGGGCACACAAACTCCAACGGCTCGGAGGGCTTTGAAGCAGAGAATGGACGGTTATCTCGAGAGTATTTCCTCCTGGGGTAAAAATAATCTCGTCGAATTTAATGTTTCAAAGACCCAATCCTGTCTGATTACGTCTAAAAGGGATCCAAATGATAATCTAGTCTCCTTCAACGGAAGCAATCTTCCGAACAGGCCTTCCATTGATATGCTTGGTGTAACTATAAGTGACCAGCTCAGGTACGGGGGCTCCATCGAAGCTAGAGTAAAGTTGGCCTCTCAGAAGCTGGGCGTACTGTACAGGGCCCGCAGATACTTTAATAGTACACAACTGCTCACCCTGTACAAATCGCAAGTGCGCCCTACTGTCGAATTTGGCAGCCATCTCTGGTCTGGAGCCCCAAAATACCTGAAAAAAACCCTTGACTCTGTGCAGAAACGGGCGGTCCGTTTGATAGATTCCCCAATCTTAACAAACGGACTGCAATCTTTAGAGCACAGGCGTCAGGTAGGTATGCTGTCCTTGTTCTATCGGTATTACAATGGAAGATGCTCTGAGGAACTAGCGTCATTGATCCCTTCGGCACCGGTGCGTAGTCGGGATACACGCCAAACGCGCGCCCAACATTTGTACACAGTTGACACTTGTCACATGAGAACGGGTCGCTTCTATGATTCGTTCTTAAGTTCAACAGCTCGGCTGTGGAACGAACTGCCGGCCTCTGTGTTTCCTCCCTCCTACAACATGGGACTCTTCAAGACCCATGTTCACTCCTTCCTCTCCACAAAAAGACCCTCCACACAGCATCCCCAAAGATGACATAGGCCCTGAGGGAAATTATTTTCTTCAGGGCCTCCTGTGTGGAGTAAATATAAAAAAAAAAAAAAAAATTTATTATGAAATTTAAAAAAAATAAAAAAATTAAATTAGTCTAGAACGTGTGCGTAAGTGTTACACTAAATTTGACTTGAATTTGAATTTTCCGTGAACAGGAGTGGTTACAATGGTGACATGAATAAGCTTTTACTCCAGTATGGGTAAGAATGTGACGTTTTAAATGTCCCATATGAGTACATGAATAGCTGCAGTAGGAACATGAATACGGTTTTTCGCCAGTATGTGTGCGTAAGTGTACCGATAAATGTGACTTCTGTGAGCAAGAGTAGTTACATTGGGCATGAATATGGTTTTTCCCCAGTATGAGTGAATAAGTGCCTGTTTAAAAGAGATTTTCGTGAGGAGGAGTGGTTACAATGGTGACATGAAAAACGTTTTTCTCCAGTATGCGTAAGAAAGTGATGTTTTAAATGTCCCCTTCGAGTACTTGAATAGCTGCAGTAGGAACATGAATAAGGTTTTTCTCCAGTAGTTTGGTTCGTAAGTGTACCATTAAATCTGACTTCCGTGAGCAAGAGTAGTTACAATGAAGACATGCATAAGGTTTTTCCCCAGTATGAGTGAATAAGTGCCTGTTTAAAAGAGATTTTCGAGAGCAGGAGTAGTTACAATAGGAACATGAATAAGGTTTTTCACCAGTATGAGTGCGTAAGTGCAACGTTAAACCTGACTTCAGTGAGCAGGAGTAGTTACAATGGGGACATGAATAAGGTTTTTCGCCAGTATGGGTTCGTATGTGTTCAGTTAAATGTGACTTCAGTGAGCAGGAGTAGTTACAATGGGGACATGAATAAGGTTTTTCGCCAGTATGGGTTCGTATGTGTTCAGTTAAATGTGACTTCAGTGCGCAAGAGTAGTTACAATGGGGACATGAATAAGGTTTTTCGCCAGTATGGGTTCGTATATGTTCAGTTAAATGTGACTTGCGTGAGCAAGAGTAGTTACAATGGGGACATGAATAAGGTTTTTCGCCAGTATGGGTGCGTAAGTGCACTGTTAAATGTGATTTGCTTGAGCTGGAGTAGTTACAATGGAGACATGAAAGAGGTTTTACTTCGGCATGTATCTTCGGTACCACTATCACATCTGGAAAAGATGACAGATAAAGCTCAATAAGTCGGTATTTATTATGAAACGATAAGATTATTAAAATTGATTAAACGAAAAAAAATCCATTTTACCTGCACTCTCGGTAATACTTTCAAATTGCTCTGAGCATTCCTTTTTAACATCTGGCAGGTCTATGTTTATTTCCGTATAAGGGATTCCCCCACCGTCACACCCTTTTTCAGGGGGTCCTGGTTTTTCCATGGGTACAGTCTCCACATTAATGCTACCTGAAACAGAACATCAACAAAATGTTAATATTTATTCATTTTCGGGAAATCGACAGTTTAACAAGTGTGTATATAAGTATTATATAGTAAAATAAAACCAATTATGGAATTCCTCCTTGTGACTTTACCTCTACTGAGACAGTATCACATGAAAGAAGTAAATTAAATTTGTGAGAAAGGAATATGAATTAAAAAATTTATGCAAAAAAAAAAGATTATATAAAACGAAAAATTTACAAAGCAAACATTTATAGCCACGAAGAGAGGATGTAGATATAAATCAAATCAAAATAGAGATAAACAATAGAGACATAAACATTATTCACAAACCATCAGAGAAATATTCTTTTATGGACCTTTTGTATTTGGTAAGTTCGCAACTGAAAATATTAACCTTGGATAATACGCTATTGTAATTATTGCAGTCTGTTCAGGCGAGAATTCTGCTTAGAGTTCGTTTTGCTTTGATCAACCTTGAACAGGACACAAGAGCGCGTTGAACGCGCAGGTACATTGAATGGAATCTTGTTTAGCAACTCTGAGCTTAATACAGGAATAGTGCATCCTTATGATGCCTCCGTACAATCAGTGAATCAATTTTAAAGTATGAAGCTGCCTCTGCATAATTATTAAATCTTACTTGTAACAAAGATATTTTATGAATTTATTTTTAATTGCTTCGATTTTGTTTACGTGGATTTTGTAAAATGGAGACCAATCAAGTGATGCAAACTCCAAATGACTTCTTTTTTGTTGTTTGTTTTTGGGGTGTTATGCCGTGTTGCGCTAACTCCTTCTTTAGCCGACGTTTCGGACAGCGTTGCAGTGTCCATCATCAGGGCAGATCCGGTAGATCCGAAGATCCGGTAGATCCACATCTTCGGATCTACCGGATCTGCCCTGATGATGGACACTGCAACGCTGTCCGAAACGTCGGCTAAAGAAGGAGTTAGCGCAACACGGCATAACACCCCAAAAACAAACAACAAAAATGCTTTTGGCCGTGAGAATCTAAAAACTTACCTATCCAAATGACTTCGTACATAGGCAAAGTAGAGTTGATTAATAATATCGATGCTATTAAAAAGTTTTGTGTTTCTTATGATGAAGCCTAACATTTTAGCAGCTTAATTTGTGATTTGATGTTTATGAAGGTTACATTGTAGTTTACAATCAAGGGTTATTCCGAGATCACGAATATTTCAGACTGTTGCAATGTTGTTGTTTTTGTTAAAAGAATAATTTAATAATATTTTATTTTTATTTCTTGAAAAGACAACGTTCTTTTGGAACAAGACAATGTTCTTTTGGAACATTTAGCTACAGTTGATTTTTTTATTTTTTATATTAACCCCACACAGGAGGACCTGAAGAAAATAATTTCCCTCAGGGCCTATTTCATCTTTGGGGATGCTGTGTGGAGGGTCTTTTTGTGGAGAGGAAAGAGTGAACATGGGTCTTGAAGAGTCCCATGTTGTAGGAGGGAGGAAACACAGAGGCCGGCAGTTCGTTCCACAACCGAGCTGTTGAACTTAAGAACGAATCGTAGAAGCGACCCGTTCTCATGTGACAAATGTCAACCGCGTACAAATGTTGGGCGCGAGTTTGGCGTGTATCCCGACTACGCACCGATGCCGAAGTGATCAATGACGCTAGTTCCTCAGAGCATCTTCCATTGTAATACCGATTGAACAAGAACAGCATACCTACCTGATGCCTGTGTTCTAAAGATTGCAGTCCGTTTGTTAAGATTGGGGAATCTATCAAACGGACCGCCCGTTTCTGCACAGAGTCAAGGGTTTTTTTCAGGTATTTTGGGGCTCCGGACCAGAGATGGCTGCCAAATTCGACAGTAGGGCGCACTTTTGTTGGCAATATGTGGATATATTGTTTAAATCATGTTGTAAATTGACACAATCGTTTAGACTTTTATTGGCTTATATAGCATAGCATCATCAGCAAATAATTCGATTTCAATATATGTAGAGGCATGAGCGCTATGTGTATGATTATTTGTAATTATTGTTAGATTGTTTTATATAGTTCAATCAAGATCCTGCTGATAAGATAATTGTAGTTTTCAGTAGTAAGCTCATTGGAATTCCCATCATACAAGCATTAATAATCAGATAGGTTTATTATTCATCTATGGACTACAAATACGTATCCAAGTGCAAATAAGTTATCCTATTATTTATAATATCTTTACCAAAAGTGAGTGATTTGTGTGGAAAGGTGTTCGAAACCGTGAGTTAGATTACAAAAAATCGATTTAATATCCGTAATCCCGGATAACTACAGTGATTACAAAAAAAAAATTGAGAATAAAACTTATAAAACTCCATAGTTATCCATAGATAAAAACAAAATTTCTAACTGTCATCATCGGTACTGTACCTCTATTTCAATATTTAAAACCGGGGCAGGTTGTCACATTTAACAGTAAAAAATGGCTAACACTAGAGGAAAGGGTGCCAACATTGAACATGAAGAAAAATTCAGAATAGAAAAAATTACACTGATTTTCGAAAATAAATTAGATGCTATGAAAAAAGATATTATTTTAAAATTTTTAGAAGCAACAACAGGACACCCAAAAAAGCATGGAATTTATGAGTACCCAATACGATGAATTGATTAAAAAACTAGAGATAACAATCCTACAAAACAAAAAAATCTAAAATGAATTTATAAACCTGAAAAAAGAGCACCAGGAGAAAAATACTATCATTAAACAATTAGAAATAAAAATTTCAGATATGGAGTACAAAACCCGCTCTAATTATATTGAAATAGCAGGCATTCCACAAAAAAATGGGGAACAGCAAATTGAAGTGGTTAAAAAAGTGGCAGCGGCGGCAGGAGTGGACCTAAAATACGGCAAAATTATAGAGGTAAAAAGGATACCTGATGCGAATCAATGCACCACCTAAAATACTAGTGCAATTTTCAGATAAACTGACCAGAGACAAGCTTATCGCAAATAGAAAAAACATCAATTATGCTGCGATCAAAGATATTTCAACTGAAACAATATACATAGCTGAAGAACTGAGCTCTTATCATAAGGAAATTCATTGGAAAACCAAACAAATCTCAAAAGAAAAAAACTATTCATTCGTCTGGCACAAAGAGGGAAAAATAATGGCAAGAAGAAATGCAAACGAAAAAATAATTTACGTTAAACATATAGACGATTTGAAAAACATCATATAAATAAAATGGCTCATAATAACAACTATTACAAAAATAAAAAATGGCTGACACTACATTAACCACGGAACCTAGTGCAAAAAGAGCAAACTTACCTAACCTATCAACAATGAACAAAAATTTAACATACTGCATCAAAATATTAGAAGAATAAACAAAAACTTTGACGGGCTACAAATATTAATTAAAAGTTTAAATTTAACCTGGGCCATAATTATCCTTACTGAATGTTGGTTAACTGATAAACACTACCCTCTACAAATTGATAAATATGTCTCTTACTCCACACTAATGAATAAAACAAAGAGTGATGGTGTTATTGCATACATTAAAGAAGATACTGAAGTTGAAGTCAGAGAGATCAATATTAATAAAGCAAACTGTCTAAGGATATAAATTGGTAAGGATATAACAGTTCTCGCAATAAATAGATCACCTTCTACAAAAAATCTGAAGCCATTCTTAAACTCCTTATATTTTGAGCATTACTTACTCAAAAATACTAAGAATGTTTTTATTATGGGAGATATAAATATTGATATCCTGGAAAATGGAAATCCAAAAAAATATGATTTCATACATACACTAGCTCACCATGGTGTTAAAAGCCTGGTTGATGAACCTACACGAGTATGCAATGAAAGCAAATCATGCATAGATCGTATTTTTAGTAAAACTGATAAATTAACTCAAACCATTATTTATCCTTCTACACTGTCTGATCACTACACAATACTTCTATCTATTAATAATGTAAATACATCTATAAATCAAAAAAAGAAATCTGTCATAGCAAAGTCTGAAACAAATTGGAAAAACGTTAAAATAGAGCTACAAATTGCTGACTGGTCAAACCTTCTTGAAAATGATGATACTGATGCTGCTTGGAACTATTTTATTGACTTTACTCAGAACATTATTCTATCAAACACCATAACGACAGAAAAAAAGATGTCTCATAAAAATATTCACATTAAACCCTTGATTAGTCAGAAAATTATCAACTCAATCAGGAAAAGAGACGTTATTGACATTAAACCCTTGATTAGTCAGAACATTATCAACTCAATCAGGTAAAGAGACGTTATTGACATTAAACCCTTGATTAGTCAGAACATTATCAACTCAATCAGGAAAAGAGACGAACTTCACAGAAAAGTAAGAAACTACCCCTATGATATCCATTTACATCGCTTCTACAAAAGATATCGTAACATTTGTAAAAATGTAATCCGTTATGCTAAAGAAGCATTCTATAAAAAGAAAATCGAGGAATGTAATAATGATTCCCGGAAATTCTGGCAAATTATAAACGAAATAACAAACGCTAAAGCCTCGCACAATGTTAAAAACATTAAAGAATTAAACATTGACAGGATACCAACATCTTTTGCAGAACATCCAGAAAAAATCTCGACTTTGCAAACAACTATTTTTGCAATATAGGCTCTAACTTAGCGAATAAAATTAAACAATCTTCATTTACTGCCGAAAAAACAGTGTGGAATGAAAATGCCAATCAAGAAAACTCCCTTAACATAGTCAAGATAACAAGTGAAGATGTAAGAAATACCATAGCCTCCCTAAACACAAATACCTCATCGGGAAATAAACTGATATCAAACAGAACAATTAAATATCTACTAAATGAGCTAATCTACCCACTGACGTACCTTGTAAATCTTTTAATAAGTAAAGGTATTTTTCCCATACGTCTTAAAATTGCTACGATTATTCCAATATACAAAATCGGACCCAAAAATGATATATCCAACTATCGACCAATTAGTCTATTACCTACACTATCGAAAATATTGGAAAAAGTCATAAAAAAATAAATGGTTAAATTTTTGGATGAAAATAAAATATTATCAACGACGCAATACGGTTTTAGGGAAAACCTGGGTACTGGTGATGCTATAGCTAAAGTAACAAATACAATTATAAAAAAACTGGATGAAGGTAAAAAATGCTTGGCAGTTTTTATTGACCTTCAATAAGCTTTTGATACAATTGACCATGAAATACTATTTTTTAAATTAAAAAAATGGAATAACACAAACAACTCTAAATCTAATTAAAAGTTACTTAACTGGAAGAGAGCAGTATGTACAAATTGGTAAAAAAAGTAGCAAAACTCTATCAATCAAGTACGGTGTCCCTCAAGGAAGCGTATTGGGTCCAATACTATTTCTCATTTATATTAATGACCTTATGAGTCTTCCCATTGAAGGAGACATAATAAGCTTTGCAGATGACACTGTCATTATATTCAATGAACAAAATTGGACAAGCACACATAAAAAAGCGGAGCAAGGTCTGACTGTACTCCAAAACTGGTTAAAAGCAAACTCCCTTACATCAAATGTGAGTAAAACTAAATATCTAACATTCTCTAAAACCAAAAGAGGTCAACCAACGAATAAGCATACACTCAAATTACATGAATGTCTAAACAAATATCCGCAATGTTCTTGCCCGAATATAGTCCAAACTAAAACAATTAAATATCTTGGGATCGTAATTGACGACAAACTACATTGGGATGCTCACATCAAAGAAACCTCAAAAAAGCTAACAAAACTCATCTATTTCTTCAAAAAATTACGAAATATCTTATCAACCATAGATCTTAAGAGAGTATATTATGCTCTATGCCACTCTCTACTGGAATATGGAATAATAGGATGGGGCTCAGCATCATCAAACCATCTTAAACAACTAAAGAAAACTCAAAATTGGATCATAAAGACCATATTAAAGCACCCCGTAAGGACGCCAACTACTGATATTTTTAATCTGTTTGATGTTCCAAGTTTACAAAAAATCTATGCTAAAAATATTCTAGTTCATCACTTAAAAAATAAACCAGAGGCAAACCCCTCTCACGATCATAAAACCAGAGCCAAGCAAACAGACATACTAAATATTCCATCATCTACAATGGGAACATAAAAAAGGTTTTTGTCCAGAATGAGTAAGTGCCTTTTTAAAATTAATTTTTATGAGTAGGAGTAGTAACAATGGAAACATGAATAAGGTTTTTCGCCAGTATGGGTGCGTAAGTGCATTGTTTAATCTGATTTGTGTTTAAGTAGGAGTTACAATGGAGACATGAAAGAGGTTTTTCTCTATGTGTCTTCAGGATCATTATTTTATTTGGAAAAGATGGCAGATAAATCTCAATAAGTCGTATATCTATAACGAAACGATAAGATTATCAAAACTGATTCAGACCGAAAAAATGTATTTTACCTGCAGTCTTGGTAATATTTTCAAAATGTTCTAAGCATTCTTTTTTCACATCTGGCAGGTATATATCTATTTCTGTATAAGGGATTCTTCCTCCATCTTCTTCTCGGGGTCCTGGATTTTCCTTAATGGGTACAGTCTCCACATTAATGCTACCTTAAACAGAACAACGACAAAATGTTAATATATATCATGAGAGCTATGTGCATGATTATTTTTATTTCTTGTTAGATTGTTTTATATAGTTCAATCAAGATCCTACTGATAATATACTTGCCGACTTTGCAGTAGCTAAGCTAATTCAAATTCCCATCACATAAAAATTAATAATCGGATTGGTCTATTATGTCGATTTACATCTGAAATATGGATACGATAGTAAGTTTTTTTAAATGTTAATTAATCTATGTCTAATGTAAACGGTACAATAAACTAGCTTAGACGTGAAATACACTGAAAAACATGGAACATTATGATTCAGATTTGGAAAATAAAATAACTTCATGTTAATTTATTTTAATTATATAAGTAGGTTCTTTACCATTTGTTTGAATAATTAAGACAAACTCTTTTGAAAACGACACTTAAATTCAAAGCATGAGTTCAAGTGTTCATTGAACCAGAGGTTAAGAGAAACACAACAGAATTGAGTAATTTTCATTATACTAGCTGAATTATCCAGCGTCGGCCGGGCTTCACGTTAACGTTCAAGTTTTTTCTAGATTTTGAACGCTTATTTTTATCTTTTTTGTATTTAATAAATTTTCAACTACCATACTAGGCTCATGCCTGTAATATGGTAATCGTATATGATTTTTGTAAGAATAACAATAATAAAACATAACGGAAACAGAAATTGTCATGGTAAAACAAAACAGAATGTTATGGTCAAACAAATCTTATATTATAGATAGGGATAGATTTTCAAAATCTCTTGTAGATATGTTTTATTCCGAGATTGATGTTCCGACATTTTGCGCACTTGAACTTCTAAACTACTGTTTGTAGATATGAAAATCAGACTCTCTTCTTTATACAAACAGATGTAAAGATGATGGATAGGTCCATTAATACAAAAATAACAATAAATTCTCTCATTTAATAAATCAAAACCACAATTTCCTCTGAAGACAGAAGATTTGTGAGTAGCAAGTAGGTTCGTAATATAAACCATTATTTTAAGTGTCATTTTTTATTTACAATAAGGAATTATGAAATTTTCTTCAGGTAGGTAGGTACCATAGTTTTGATTATTCCAATTGATAGAATCTAAAATGGACACCATTGGAAACGGAAAATACAAACAAATTTACAGACGTACATAAATGATCAACGGTCGACTTAAAACAGAACTCCGCTTCGCTCTTTTGAGAAGAGAATTTTTGGAGTGGATTGATTTACTTTAATAATAAAATATGACGAGGCAACATTTGACGAATTAAGAACTGTTTGCGAGCATAATAAGTTAAACGTTTTCTTAGATCATCAGTTGCGTGTAAAGCAATATTCCAAAGGTAAAATTTTGAAGTGAAATAACACAGAACTGCGCTATATAATTATTATTATAAAAATTAAAAGTATGGACGACAATAGGGGAAGTAAAGAACAAGCAGCTGTTCTGATTATTTGCATCGGAAACACTTCTGTGATATGCAATGCAACTTACTAGTTGGCTGAACACTTTCGGCATACTGCAAACATTCCTTCTTCACATCCGGGAGGTGGATTTCAACATCCTTATAGGCCATTTCACCTGAGCCTTCTTCCTGTGACCATGGTTCAGTTTTGATAGAAACACTCTTTGGGTTGGAATCCATGGCACTGCTGTGATAGCGTCCTGTTGTGTAATGATTATTATTCTCGACTAAAAAATAAGAAAGGACAGTAACAAAAACTCTCTCTTTGAACAGTTCATATTAAAAAGAATCAACACTTATTTAAAACCGCTATTATTTTTCAAAAAAACAATATGTTTCGTAAGCAATGCTTACTTCTTCAAAATTTACTTAACCAATGGTACCACGAAAAAGGTTTGCTGTTTTTGAATTAGCGAAAATGACTTTTGTGATGTTCAAACAGGGTCAAGGTTAGATGAACTTACTAATCGCTTGATTTTAATGTTTGACAGCGGCCGTAAATGAACAATAAACAAACTCATGTACTCTCTTTTGTCTCTCGTGTTATATCGCGAATGCTGTTTAAACTGATAATAATAATAATATCTTTATTGTGATAAAATTTCAAACTATAACTATAGAAATACATGAAAGACTGTTTTATGTACATTGGATTATAAATTAGATGAGTATAATTTTATCAACGGAAAGTAATATATAAACAGTAGGTAAAATAAATGTAAATAATAGAAATGTTAATGTAGTTATGTGTTAAGGTTTATCATAGCCCGCCTCACTAGGCTTAGCCTGTGTTGAGGCAGCTATCTACCAAGTTTTATTTATATTACTATTACGTACCTACAATTATATAACAATACGAACACTCAATAGTTAGGTAGCATAAATATCAATACAACATTTACCAAGTTCGTTTATAGTCCTAATAATATACCTACAATTATATGAAAATACATACAATAATTAGGTTGAATCAATAGCTGCGAATTTGGATGAGTGCGCCGGTAAAGGCCCTGTCATTACTTTTGATCAAAATTTTTACGCTATCTTTGAAATTTTTTTGTGAATGACATATTTTTATTTTATCAGAAAGAATGTTGTAAAGTCTTGTCGCAAATTACAAATGGCATACCTCAGATGGAATCTTCACACTCAAATTATTGCAAACAAAATAATAAAAAACATGCACTTCTTCAGAAGGATACGAAACTTCCTCAACTCACAACACTTGAAAATGGTTTATTTTGCACTCTGTCAATCTATTATTGAGTATGGTATCATAGCGTGGGGAGGTGGAACTTTATCTGCACTAGACCCAATCATAAAGGCACAGAAAACTATTATAAAAATAATTCTTAGGCTTCCTCTAATTACTGAATCGAACTTAATCTTTAATATTATGAATGAGTTTGATGTTCGGCAGACATACGCAAAAAACAATACTCACTCACCTATACACAAATAAACATACATTCTACGAAAAAAGATCTAATACTCGCTGTACTCGAAGCAATAACAAAGACTTACTTCAAATTCCTGTAACGCACACTACTTTTGGACAACGAAACTTTAGATATCTTGCGACAAGACTTTACAACATTCTTCCTGATAAAATCAAAACATGTCATTCACAAAAATTTTCAAAGATAGCGTAAAAATTTGGATCAAAAGTAATGACAGGGCCTTTACCGGTGCACTCATCCAAATTCGCAGTTATTGATGCAACCTAATTATTGTATGTATTTTCATATAATTGTAGGTATATTATTAGGACTATAAACTTCTTCTTCCTAGCACTATCCCAACTCATTGCCTAGGTAGGCTGTTGGGGTCGGGCTCTTCTCGTTCTCAGGTTATAGCTTCTTCGGTTCTGAGTGTCGCTTTCATCTAGGCCGTGTCTTTGTAGGATTTTGGAGCATTGGGTCATCCAGGAGTTTTTTGGTCTACCTCTGGATGACTGTCTTTGAAGCTCTATAGACATTGCCTGCTTCACAGTGTGGTCTGGTGGTCTCCGTCTTATGTGCCCATACCATCTTAACTGTCGTTCCTCTAGCTTACTGTTTATGTCAGTGACACCCAGGCTACCACGAATGCGTGAGCTTTTTATTTTATCTTTTAATGATACTCCTGCCGTCCATCTAAGCATTCGCATTTCTGCTGATTCGAGTTGCCTAGAGTAGGAATTCTACATAGTCCAGCATTCGGAGCCATACATTATCGCGGGTCTAACAATAGTCTGGTATGTCTTTCCTTTAAGTTTTATTGGCATTTTCGTGTCGCACAAAATTCCTGTTACGGATCTAAATTTCATCCATCCCACTCCTATCCTATGGTTGACATCCGCTGCACATTCTCCGTCTCTGTGGATGAGTGAGCCCAGATACTTAAATGAGTCAGAGTTGGCTAATGTTACTCCATCCAATTGCATCGAAGGAGTTACAGCATTTGGGTCTTCAAATGGTAAATACAAATATTCCGTCTTTTTCCTGCTAATTTTTAGTCCATTATCCTCCAGGATCTTTTTCCACCTTTCCAGGCTATTTTGTAGATCACAATGATTTTCTTCTATCAGTACTACATCATCTGCAAAAATCATAGTCTTGAGAATACTGTTCATTTCTTGACTCATTAGGTAATTCATGACCATTATGAATAGCAATGGGCTGAGGACAGATCCTTGGTGTACCCCCACTTTAATTGGAAATGTTGGTGACATCCCTGATGTGCATCTTACTTGTGTTTCTACGTCTGTATACATATCTTGTATGGAGAGCACATATCCTTCTGGTACGTTATGAGATCTCAATGCCGCCCATATCAGGCTTCGGGGTACCCTGCCAAATGCTTTTTCCAAGTCTATAAATACCATGTGTAAATCTTTTTTTGCATCTCGATATTTTTCAACTATGATTCTGACTGTTTGAATAGCATCTATTGTTGATTTCCCCGATACAAAGCCGCATTGATCGTCGTGTATTTTTACAATATTCCTAATTCGTGTGTTTATAATCCTCTCATATATTTTCATGGTGTGAGACATAAGTTTTATCCCTCTATAATTGTCGCACTTCCTAGAGTCTCCCTTATTTTTGTAAAATGGAAGAAGATAGCTTTTCCTAAAGCTTTCTGGCATTGGTTCTCCGGTCAGTACTTTATTATACAGGTTGCACAGCCATTTATGTCCCACTTCCCCACACTCTTTCCATAATTCGGCTGGAATATTGTCTGGCCCCACTGCTTTCCCCTTTTTCATTTGTGATATGGCTACTTTAACTTCTGTCGGAGTGATTTCTTCAACTGGCCCCAGCACTGGTCTCTCTGACACATGAATTGTTCTTGGAAATTCTTCGTTCAGTAATGTAGAATAATAATCTTTCCATCTTTCACATATTTTGATTTCGTCTGTGATCAACTCACCGTCAGTGTTTTCTATGTATTTGGGTGTTCTAATAGATTTGGCCCTTTCTCTCCTGTGTGCTGCGATTTTGTATATTCTTTGCACTCCGTTGGGTGTTTCTAGGTCATCAAACAGCTCTCTCAATGCCTCATGTTGTGCAGAGGCAACTATTTTCTTTACTGTCTTTTTGATTTGCTTATACACTATATTATTAGGACTATAAACGAACTTGGTAAATAATTTATTGATATTGATGCTACCTAACTATTGCGTGTTCGTATTGTTATATAATTGTAGGTACGTTATAGTACTATAAATAAACTTGGAAGATAGCTGCCTAAACACAGGATAAGCCTAGTGAGGCGGGCTATGATAAACCTTAACATATAACTACACTAACTTTTTTTTTATTTACATTTATTTTACCTACTGTTTATATATTACTTTCCGTTGATAAAATTATCTACTCATCTAATTTATAAACCAATGTACACAAAACAGTCTTTCATGTATTTTTATAGTTATAGTTTGAAAATTTGTCACAATAAAGATATTATATTATTATTATATTGCACACTTTTCAACACTCTCTTTCAAACACTTGTTTCCAACACTCTCTTTCAAACACCGTGACTTTGTACTTAATTGAATTCATTAATAAATTATTTTGACACAAGAGAGAGTAATAGTTACACGATTCATTACACGTGTAACTATAGGTCATAAGTAATGATATTGTATTTGTTGTGGAATAAGGTTATTTTGGTAAGGAATGAAAATGTTAATCTTATAATTGAAAGAAGTTTTGGAGATGATTTACTGTAATAATAAAATATGGTGAAATAACTTTTATTACACATCGATGGAGGCAACTACTTGAGGAATTAGGAACTGTAATAATAAGTAAAACTGTAATGGTATAATCAGTTTAAGAATTTCTTAGTTTGTCAGTTTCCAGTAAAGAAATATTTCAAAGGTAAAATCAAAAGCACCGATGGACGACAAGAATGGTAGAAGAAAACAGGTGGGTGTTCTAACTGCGTCCATCTGAAACACATCCCTGATATACGTAATGCAACTTACTATTTGGATGAACACCGTCAGCATACTGTAAACATTCCTTCTTCACATCTTGGAGGTCGTTTTGTATATTTATATACGCCATTTCACCTGAGCCTTCTTCCTGCGACCGTGGTTCAGTCTTGATGGAAACACTATCTGGGTTGGGAAGATCCATGGCACTGCTGTGATAGGGTACTGTTTTGTGATGTTAATTGTTTTCAGCTGAAAATAAACAAGACCTGTTACAAAACCTTTCTACACAAACATTTTATTTATTTTTCGGAATGACTTTATTGAGTAAAACCTCAAATTGTAATATTTAAATATTGAAGACAATATTAGTGATTTCTAAACGAAAATCTGAAACAGAAAAATCAAAAAAGGAAACGGTCACATCTGGGACTCGAACCCAGGACCCTTGTCTTTCCGTGACAGTGCTCTACCAACTGAGCTAATGGGACCCTATTCCCCTCGGTCATTTTTAACTGTATCATACTTCGAATAAGAACTACTAACATTGTCTTCATTTTTTTCACCGCACATTTTTATTGGCAACTATCTTTATGTATGATCGCAAGATTCAACCCGAACTAAATGCATACCGCAATATGTTATAACACGAATTCTGTATAATCTGATCAATCAAGTGTTAAGCAGTATACTATCACAATAAGCGAGCACAAAACAAGGAGTTGAGAAGTTACTTAGTCAATATAACTAGAACCTACTTACTTAAAGGCGAAGTGCGGCGGTCACTTCTAAAGCGTTGAAGCAAAGTAGAAGCTCCTCAATTATAAAAACTTTGCTTTAAATGTGTTGGTTATTGAAATAATCTCAAGTGACATAAATTTTACACCATTATTGTAATTTTTATATGAAATTACTTTAGAAAGACGGAGCAATAATAATTATTGACGACAAGAAAGCACAAGATACGGAGACGCCGACTAACGTTAATCTGACGTCTGACGCGATCTGACATCTGACGTATCCACTAGAGACGGTCGATATTTCTTTCAAGGTTAAATGGAACCGGTTACTTTGTTGTCACTGGAACCGCCCACATGGTTCTTCTTAGGGACAGGCTATTTTGGAACTAGTTTCTTTTGGAATATTTATTTTATTAAAAATAATGAATTAACTATTAAAAAGCAAGAAAACGTTAGAATTTTTTGTGTAACCGATACCTTTATCTTAAAATTTCTCTAACTACAGTCCAGTTTTATTTTCCAATAAACACTCGACTAAATAGTTCTGCCGAGTAATGATTACGGATGGATTTAATTATTAAATATAACAAAATTAAACTCAAGGATTTAAATTTCCGAAGTAAAACGGTTTTAGGAAGAAGTTTGGATACCTTTTTTTCAGTGGCAAGCAAAAAGTATGAAAAAAGTCATTATAAAAGGTAAAATTATATAAGTAGTACGTAACACAATGTACCCTTCGGAATATTTCGTTTGCGAAGCAATCCGAGACATTCTTCACGTATCTCGGATTTGGTAATCGATAAATTCTGACCAATGACGTGACTGCTTTAACATCGATGAATTCTGACCAATGACGTGACTGCTTTAACATCGATGAATTCTGATCAATGACGTGACTGCTTTAACATCGATGAATTCTGACCAAAGACGTGACTGTTTTAATATCGATGAATTCTGACCAATGACGTGACTGCTTTAACATCGATGAATTCTGATCAATGACCTGACGGATGTGGTTTCGAATGATTTTTGACAGAATCGATTCCTTGTTCGATGATATTTCAAAACCATTGTCTCGGACTGTGTGATGATTTTTGATAATATCGATTTGTCCGAAATCATCGATTGTGCCCATCGCTTAACTATATCCACCAGTGAAAAAGTGCTGGGTGATTGGTATTATTTATTGTGGTTTGATATCGTGAACTTGATCTACGCTGCACGTTGTCTTCATCCCATAGAACCGACATGTCGAAATTATCATTTTTTTGTTACAAAATACTTTTGGAGGGTTATCTTGAATCCACAATGGAGTGCTGGTACCGACCCTGATGTATGGAAGTGAGGCATGGAACTGACAGAGAAAGGATGTAGGTAAAATGAATGCTGTAGAAATGAGATCCCTGAGGCGTATGTATGTAAAACCATGTGTGATCGTGTGAGAAATGTAGAAATCCGCAAACAGAGCAAGGCATGTGTAAGCGTTATAAGTAAGATCATAAATGGACGCTTAAATGGTTTCGGCATGTAGAGTGAATGAGCGAAGAAAGGAGTATAAGGAGAATATATGATGCAAATGTGAATGGTAGCAGAAGTCGGGGATGCCTAAGGAAGACATAGCACGATCAAGTGTTACACTCCTCTCTTCGCTCATTCGCTCTACATGCCCAAATCATATAAGCGTCCCTTTCTTAACCTTACTCCTTACGCTTACACCAGCCTTGCACTTTTGCGGATCTCCACATTCTTTACACGATCAAACATGGTATAACCACACATTCGCCTCAGGAATCTCATTTCAACAGCATTTTGAAACGATTTGTAAAAAATCAAATCCATACATACAGTTTTACTTCAAGACTGGTGAATTTTTGCACACTTGACCTTCATAACGGGAGGAACAGTGAAGTTCAACACTGATTTTGTAATTTGGCCGTCACGCGTCAAAATCTCTTCTCGGCTTTGCATTTTCTCTATGACGCGTCAATTCTTCAGACGGGAAACAACTGTATTTATAATAATGGAAAAAAATTAGGTGTTTTGCTTGTATAAAAAGCAAATAAATTCTTTGGCTATTATTAATGTTCGCTGAGTAATTAAAACACTTTCTCATCACGCACGATGGTATTTTGGCACTTTTTAACGGCAATTTACTCAGAGATAACACTTAACCTTACGCCACGCGTGATGGTTTAGGACCATAAATAAACCACTCTAGGACTAAAACGACGATTATCTAAATTTTCCAAATTGAGTTACCTTTTGCCTGCCATTTTGAGATTTTTACGCGAATTTAAATATAGTCACGTCATTGATTTTGTCAACGTCAATCAGTAATTAACGGTATAAAAACATATATCAACAGTCTCATTCAGTAGAAAAGGTATCGAAACTTTTAACCAAAAAAAGCTGTTAACTTCGGAAGTTAACAGCAGACCTTACATTCAATAAAAAAGTACTCCGCCGAACAGATCTGTCATTTTGACAATTCAGCCGCTATTCAACGTCAATGGCCGTTAATTACCACGCCATTATTCATTCGAGTGGTAAGTGACAAGTAAAACTAAGGCTAGAGAATTCCGTGAAAAGAATCTGGTTCCTCAAGAAATCAAATATTTGATGCTTTTTAAGAATATTGCTAATATGTTTGAAAAATTAAATATTCCAAAACCAAACCATTTCTAAAAACAGCATGTTCCTAAGAGAAATGCGAGTGCGAGAAAACGGTGACAGCGAAGGAACCGGTTCATCACCATCTCTAGTATAAATGTCAAATTAATGTCAGTCAGTCAATATTCGGGGTCTGAGTGCATTATTTATGTGCGTTTCCGTCTCTTGTGCTTTCTTGTCGTCAGTAATTATTATTGCACCGTCTTTCTGAAGTAATTTCGTATGAACTAGACAAAAATGGTGTTGAATTTATGTCACTTGAGATTATTTCAATAACCAATTAAAGCAATTTTTTTTTATAATTGAAGAACTTCTACTTTTCTGGTGACTTTACTTCAACGCTTTGTAAGTGACCGCCGCACTTCGCCTTTAAGTAAGTAGGTTCTAGTTATATTGACTAATTTACACCTCAACTCCTAAATTAGTGCTTGTTTATTGTAAGAATATATCGCTTTACACTTTATTCAAGAGATTTTACAGTATTCGTGTAATAACATATTTAGCTACCCAACACCAAAGACGAGACAGACGAGAGTATATGAGTTTGTTCATTGTATGGTACGTGTCACACAGTAAAACCTAGCGATTAGTAATGCAGTTCATCTGATCTTGAACCCGAGTGAAAGAGCTTACCCTATTCCATTTATTAAAAATCATAATTACAACATTTTTTGTCTTCCATTTACACTCAGTGTCAATTAACCGGGGCTGTCTATAATATCATAAACATTTTTTTGAAAATGAGACCTTGTTAATGGTTTGTTTTTAATATATCTATTTTTTTTTAAATTGGTACATTTTGATACTATTTTGGTTTCATTTTCATCTGAATGTTATCTTAAATTTTGTGTTAAAAGGTTTTATTACAGTTCTTGTTTTTTTTTCAGCTGATAACAATTACCATCTCGAAACAGGACGCCATCACAGCAGCGCCATGGATCTTCCCAACACAAAGAGTGTTTCCATCAAGAGCGAACCATGGTCGCAGGAAGAAAGGTCAGGTGAAATGGCGTATACCTATATACAAATCGACCTTCAAGATGTGAAGAAGGAATGTTTGCAGTTTGCCGAGAGTGTTCAGCCAACTAGTAAGTTGCATTGCGTATATCACAAAGGTGTTTCAGATGGACGCAGTCGGGACAGCTGCTTGTTTTCTACTTGCGGTCTTGTCATCCGTCGACACTTTTGATTTTACCTTTTAAATATTGCTTTACATGAACTAAGAAATTTGTAAATATGTTTTTAAGGGCGAACCAACGAACAGTAAAAAGTTCTTAGAATATTTGTATTATTGACGTTAGAGGTATTTCTTTTGATAAAGCCAAGCAGCTTTATAAATTTATAAACGCGTTATTTATGTGTTTACCAAAAGAAAGTTTATAATCTATGGCGACACGAAGGTCCTTCGTAGACTGCACAGTAGATAAACAAAGATAATTTTTCTTTTAATCTAAAATTATTGGTTTCGTCGCTCGATAAAATGACTTTATTTAGCATTGGTAAAAACTTCGTTTCAGCAGTTGATTTTACACCTATCGTTAAGTAAGTTAATATTTAATGGAAAAAGAAAACAATCTTGGTAGAATTTCATTAATTTGAGGATTTTATTATAATCAAAAAGCCAAAAACAAAAGGTTATTAATGTGATGTTGGTTTGTTATTCTAGGTAATATTAATGTGGAGACTGTATCCATCAAGGCTGAACCAAGACCCCAAAAAGAAGATGGAGGGGGAATCCCTAAATACGGAAATAGAAATAGACCTGTCAGATGTTAAAAAGGAATGCTTAGCGTACTCTGAAAGAGCTGCAGGTAAAATCGAATTTTGATTGTCTGAATATGTTTTCGTAATTTTCTTGTTTTATTATATATACCTATATATATCTTTTTTCAGACTTGGTGATGGATCTCAAGACGCATTCTGGAGAAAAACCTTATTCATGTTCCCATTGTAACTTCTCCTGTTCATTTAAATCAAGTTTAACAAGGCACTTAGGCACCCATGCTGAAGAAAAACCTTATTCATGTTCTCATTGTAACTTCTCCTGTTCAGACAAATCAAGTTTAAAAAGGCACTTACGCACCCATGCTGAAGAAAAACCTTATACATGTTCTTACTGCAGCTATTCATGTTTTCAAAATGAAAATTTAAAAAGACACATTCTTAACCATACCGGAGAAAAATCTTTTTCATGTTCTCATTGTAACTACTCTTGCACAGAAAAATCACGTTTAAAGATGCATTTACGCACCCAAAATGTGAATGGTAGCAGAAGTCGGGGACGCCCGAGGAAGACATGGCACGATCAAGTGAATCAGATACTCGAGTCGGGCCATGTCAAGAGTCAGAATAATAGAAGAGTATGTATGAGACGATGTATGAATGTGAATGAGGCAAGGAGTGTGTGCCAAGACCGAGTTTTTTGGCGGTCCGTCCTCTCTGCCTACCCCTGCGGGGAAACGGCGTGATGGTTAGTTAGTTACTGGAGAAAAACGTTATAAATATTTGCATTGTAACTTCTCCTCCACAAAAAAATCATATTTAACACTGCACTTACGCACACATACTGGTCTTAAACCTTATTCATGTTCCTACTGCGGCTTTTCATGTTCTCGAAAGGAACATTTAAAAACTCACATTCGTATCCATACTGGAGAAAAACCTTATTCATGTTCTCATTGTAACTACTCCTGCTCAAACCATTCAAGTTTAAAAAGCCACTTACGCAGCCATACTGTAGAAAAACCTTATTCATGTTCTCATTGTAACTACTCCTGCCCAGAAAAATCACGTTTAACGGTGCACTTACGCAATCATACTGGAGAAAAACCTTATAAATGTTTGCATTGTAACTACTCCTGCTCAAATAATTCAAGTTTAACAAAGCACTTACGCACCCATACTGGAGAGAAACCTTATTCATGTTCCTACTGCAAGTATTCATGTTCTCAAAAGGGAAATTTAAATAATCATATTCGTTACCACACTGGATAAAAACCATATTTTTGTTCCCATTGTTAATATTCCTACTAAATCAAATCAAATTTAACACCGCACTTACGCACACATACTGGTCTTAAACCCTATTCATGTTCCTACTGCGGCCATTCATGTTCTCAAAAAGGAACATTTAAAAAGTCACGTTCGTATCCATACTGGAGAAAAACCTTCTTCATGTTCCTATTGTAACTTCTCCTGCCCAAAAAAATCACGTTTAACGGTGCATTTACGCACTCATACTGGAGAAAAACCTCACTCCTATTCGCATTGTTATTTCTCCTTTTCAGACAAATCAAGTTTGACGAAGCACTCACTCACCCATACTGGATAAAAATCGCATTCATGTCCCCATTGAAACTATACTTGCTCACGAAAGTCAGGTTTAACAGCGCACTTACGCACGCATACTAGCTGATATCTTTATTTATGTTCTCAAAAGCGGGATTTAAAAATTGACAATCTTACACATACTGGAGAAATATCTTATTTATGTTCCCATTTTTACTTCTTCTGTTTGGACAAATCATATTCAACAAGGCAATTACGCACCTTTACTCTAGAATAACTTTATTCATGTAGCTAATGCAGTTATATATGTTTATTTTTGATTGAAAATTTTAAATTTCGCATTCTTTTACATTTTAGAATAATCAATTATTCTGTTCCTGCCGTTTAATATAATAAGCTAATTTTTAAACCGCACGAGGATTCATTGTACATAGAAATCATTTCATCTTCCCGTCATTCCTCTATTCACATTTACAAAATGGTTGTTTAAAAATGTCGCGTGATGATTCAAACAATAAATTAATATTCTGGAGATACTATTGATGCCACTCTCGTTTGTCCAACGCAAGCCGCGTGTTACAGTCCCTTCCCTTATTATGGCTTAGAGCGCGCAGGGGGTAGGCAGCTCGCAGACCGTATATTGGTCCTTAAAACCACATCGCTATATTTATTTGGTTTGATTTATTCCGTGCTTTTATTACATTATCAAAACAGCGATTCATTTACGACACATAAGATATTATATTTGGCAACACAAGAAAACCTGAACAAGCCAGAAGTCTTTAAAAAACATAGCTAGGATGCATTCTTAGAAGAGGCAATAGTAAAATGATTTTGTTTTTAACAAAGTGTACATATTATACTAGAAATTTATCTAGATTACGATTACTACATATTATTAATAACGAGTCACATAACTGCTGTCTCGATTTCGCTCTCTGGTGTCGCGATTTATGATACTATTATTGCAATTTGCCTCTCTTTATTCTATAATCTTATTATATTCGAATACCTAATCCTATTACATATTGTTACCACAAGTTTTCGAGATACAACTAAAGTTATTGTTATATATTTTATGTTTTTACAATGAAGTACAGAAGATAATCTGCGTTATTCGCAAGAAATCACTCGCGTCAAAATGTTTGTACCCCAAATTGAACCAGGTTTTGTTCTTATTTGTTCAAATTCACGGATATTGAACATTCAAACACTCAAAGTTATGAATATAATATATTTTTTGAAGTTCATATAAATTTGTTCAACATCCCGCCGAACGTTGAGGTCTTGAATGTTCAAGCTCCACTTTTAACCAATCAGGAGTCAGCTAGAAATGAGCGGCCATGTTGATATTTAGTTATTTCTAACAACTAAGTTGTTCCACCAAAAATACGTTAAATTGCGAATATATACTGTTATTGAACTAAAAAATGACTTCACTGACTCCAGAATCAATAAACCTTAGACCAGTAGCTCAAATGTAAAGGTAAGTCTTAAAATTATGTCATTTATAGGCTTTTTCACCATATTTTACATGTACTTCTTGAATTTGCTACGCAAATATACAGGTGCTTCATTTATTATTTATTTATTCAATTATTTATTTACACCCTTAGGGCTTTTACCTAAAATTAGTCTTAAATATAAATTATATTAGTGCATTAAAACTTACTTTTATTCAATAAATACAACAAAAGAGCCAGGACATGGAAATGTGCAAGAAGTCGACTGCCCTCATAGTCTGATTGAAAGACATCTACTACACATATTTAGTCCGTTATCACTGCTGAGATCGCTGATGAAAATGAAGTCCAAATCTTTCAATTTTGAATTCATTCAATTAAAAGTTACCGATTTTTTGTTTTTAATCACATAAAAAACTAAATAAATTCTTATGTAGGAACTACAATAAAACCAACTAGGCACACGACAAACAATAATAAATGTATTGTTATACTAGCGCTGACCCATAACCCAAATCGCGGGATATTATAATTTTAGTATTTTAAGAGCTGAAAGTATTTAAAAAAAATAATATTTTACGCACGATAATCAACATAAATAATAAGCTCAAGGCAAATAAGACCTTTCGGAAGATTTTATTTTTCTAATGTAAGTAAACTTTAAAAATAACATTTGACAAAATATGTAGGTAACGAAACAAAAAAAAAACAAACCAACATACATTTCAAATAAAGAATTGTTAGTTAATTTATTCGATCTAATACTAACCAGTTCCAACTTTCAACTGAAAATTCAACTTGAATAATTTTACGCATCACTCAGGATTTTTTTTAATGGAATACCGTACACAGTCTCAACTGGTCCCTACCATCTGGAGCCAGTGAGACCATGGCATACCCAATTGGGGTATATTAGTATATTGTGAGGCTGAAGGTAGAGTGGAGGGGAAGGAGATGGAGAGGAGAAAGAGAGGAAGGAGGAGAAAGGAGAAGAGAGAAGGTATGTGAGTAAATATTCAGATCTGGTCACCAAACACGGCTAAAGCCATTTCAATTCTGATGGTGGTCTTTATACCATATCTTCAACTCTTAAACATGCCGCAAATAAACTAAATGTTATTTTAAATTAATAATATGTGAAATAACATAAATGAATCAAATAAAATTTACTTACGCACGCCGGGGTTTGAACCCACGACCTCCGGATCTCTAGTCAAGAGCACCCCTAGACCTCGGAGGCAGTAATACGTAGATGTAAAAATATTTCACATAACACATGACTCCGACAACCGATAGTAGTATATTAGCGGTAGGTACCTTTGTACTTGTACGTTGTTTTCAAACTTAAATAAAATTTGGATGATTATATAGAGCAGTTTTTATGAAAAAATAATATAGCTTCAATCTTCGAAAAATGATCTTTAAACATTTCCTGTTGCACACATAAAATACACATTCTTGAGCATATTCCAGAAAAACCGTATTTATGTTCCCATTGTAAATACTGGTCCTCATACAAATCAGGTTTAACGTTAATGTTTAACATTTTAACGTTCTTACGCACCCATCCTGAACTAAAACCTTGTTCTTGTTCTCACTGCCGCTATTAATGTTTTTTTTATATTTTTTTAATTTCCTTTTTTTTCCCAATTTATAATTTCAAATTACAAGTCTTATAATAATAGGAATGGGAACCCACTAAGGCGCAGCCTGTGCGTGGGTAATATAAGTTAATACATTAGTTTTTTGTACCTAAAAATGTTCTCGAATAAGATCTCTAAAAAACACATTCTTGCGCATACTGGAGAAAACCCTTACTCCTATACCTAATAAAGTTATTCGTTTCTACAAAATTGATATTATAAACGACACTTTCTTGAAAAACTGCTTATCTTCCTGCTGTAATAAAACAAAAAATTATTATTCCACTGATGACTGCAAATATTCATGTTCACGAAAATTTAATTTAAAACTTTACGTTAAGTAAAAAAATAGCTTTCATTTTACAAGATTAAAACCAAATTATTTAAACAGCGGGGTGAAACCTTTTCATGTTTTGACTGCAAATATTCGTGTTCACGAAAATTTAGTTAAAACCGTTACGTTAAGTAAAAAATATCTTCCTATTTACATTTGTATGAATACGAAGAAATATAATTATCTTTAAGGAAATAATTAAAAACACTTTGTTTCTTCCACTATAATCTTTATTTTTAAAAATCATCATTGTTTCGAGAACAATGTTCACTTCATTTTTTTGAATTTTTTTGTTTGTTTTTTTTTGGAATTTGCTAACCATGTAATTGAATTTAACCATTCATTTGATATAAAACCATGTTTAAAAAAATTACAGACTAACGTTAGTGGTTTTCACTTAGATCTTTTAGAAATATTAGAAATTAAGAAAAATGTCAATAGAAATTTAAAGATTATTAATAATCAAATTAATTTTGTGTACAACCCTATCCTAAACATATTTCCATTGTAATTTTTTGTCTTTGATCTTATAAGCTCCTCCCCTTTCCACCTCTCTTCCCCCCCCCCCTTACTGTCACTTCTACCCACGCCTTTTTTCTATACTTGATAATTAGGTTTAGTACAATTTATGTCCTGATGAAGAGAACATCGTTCACCAAACATGTTGATTTAAAAAAAAATTACAGATTATCGTGGTAAAAACAAAGTGTCTTTAATTATTTCACTAATAAAATGGTGCCACAAAGTGAATTTGTAAAATTTGAAGAAATAATTATCTTTAGTTAGAATAATAAGCCATGACGAAGCTTGAGATAAGCGAAACCCGGTTTACAGTCAATATTAATATAAATAAAGTGGTGTATTACAAAGTGTGTTTTTTCATTAAATATATTAAAAAATATCTTTCATTTTGTAAGATTAAAATCAAACCATTTAACGAATCTACTTATTTCGTATCTTTCTGCCTTTTCCACTCTCGTTTCCTTCACTTCGGCTGAGATAGCGTAGTAAGTAAACAGTAAACAGTAAACACGCTAGAAAAATGGTGAGAAATATACAGCACATACATATTCGAAGTATCTTTGGCTACTTAAGGGGACCTGAACAGAATAGAAATCATTTAAATTCATTCTAAGAAAACAAAAATATTTAAAAAAAAAAGATTTTTTTAATGTGTACTAGAAATGTAAATGAAAAAAGAGTACCTCATATTGTAAAGCCAGGTGAGTTAACAATTATTCACAGAACTGCTGAAGGCAGTGGATCAAAATTCCCTTCCTTTTCAATTCTCTTGTCTCGATTTTATTACCTAACTAGCTCTGTTTTGTTTCTTCTTTTGAAATGTTCCATAGCTTACGTATTTACAATGTTTTACAAAACTAAGAATAGCATTCTTTTCAACTGTGTACCGCAGAGCCAAAATATTCTACTAACCGTATTGAATTTTATGCTCAGTGCTCACCTTTACTCGTTGAAGTCATCATCATCCGTTAACTTGTTAGTAATGATGTGCTATAAATATTTTAATTTTACTTACTATAAATTTTTGTATAAAACATTTCTATACGCAGTCGCACAATTACAATCAATAAAATATGTTAAAACATTTGAAAAATGTGGGAAATTATAAATGAAGTTACTAACTCAAAATCCATCAGTAATACATTCGAAATTGACTATTAAAATATAAAAATGGTTCCCACTTTATATGCCAAAAACCCTGACAAAATTATTGACCCTCTAATATTTTTTGTACAAATATGGGATCATAATAAGGAAAACAAATTACTTATGCCAAAGACGTTACCTACACAAGGTGATATTGGCGAACTTGATGTAAACAAAGCTTCCGATGTAGAAAAGGAATTTCATTTCACACTGATAACTTCCTGCTGATGAAATTATTATCACGAACGTAAAAATACAACATAACTTCTCTGTGAAGAAATTAACTTAACTATTTAAATTACCTTGTAAATCTGTCCATAACCGATAATCCTCAGAATTTCGAAATTTGCTGTAAGGCGAAAAGGATTTTTTTACGTCCTTTATTATTTATCCGTTTTCTATGGATGTTATTGATGGTTAATGTCATGGCATTGGTTGTCACTGCGGTTCCAGTTACTCGGAAACTTATCCGGAACCAGCTACTTTAGAACCGGTTCTTTAAAAAGGAAAAAAAGCCGTGGGCCGGTTGTTATAGACTTTATGAATAATTATTCCGAGAGCGTTTTGTCACTGTATCATTTATATTTTGTAAATATTGCAAAAATTAACCAGCTAAATAGAAATAATCATATCAACAGTTCCAATGACAGCGAAGGAGTCGGTTCCATGAGACCGTGACCGGAATATCGACCATCCCTATAAATGGATATGTCAGATTATGAAAATATTCAGCGTTTCCTTCACTTTCTTCTCGGCAGGAATCTTTGCTCCGCCTTAAAGTGATATTGAATGAAATACAAAATAATTGTGTTAGATTTACACCACTTTTGGGAGGAATGCAGATCACGCCAAACTCTGGGAATTGAATAAAAATGCACTTTCTAGATGAAAAAAGTGTGTAGAAATTCATTAAAAAAATAATTAAGGCGCGGAAGAATAAATTGAGGGAGATACAGCCGATCAAAATTTAATAAATTGCACTTCGCGATCTGATATTATCACCATATTCGGACAGTCCGCCGCCATATTTTGTCACGAAAATCAAATTAAAAACTTTTAATACTTTTGAAATTTCAGTAGTGCCATCCAAAAAATAAAAAATGTTGCCATATAATAATATCAATGCATGGAAAATTCTGAAAATTAAATATCATTTGCCAGATTGGTAGTTTATTATTTAAAATCTTGTAAATACTTAATTTATGTATACATATAACCTAACCTAACTGTGATTTTCTATAACAAAAAAATGACCCTTTAATAACGCCCACTCGCGTCCCCTTTAGAGTTTTATCCCAGTTTTCAAGTAGTTTGTGGGCTACGCTAGGTTTGTATAGACGGTTTGTGATTTAATACTAATACCTTTTTTCCATGTTATTTCCTGTTACACAAAATTGCCCCTTTAATAACGCCTGCTCGCGTCCCCTTTAGAGTTATATCCCAGTTTTCAAGTAGTTTGTGGGCTACGCTAGGTTTGTATAGACTGGTTTGTGATTTAATTCTAATACCTTTTTCCCATGTTCTTCTGCCTACTCTAACCCAAACTAAACACCTAACCTATTTTGTAAAAAAATATTATTATTATATGGCAACACTTTCCTTTTTTTGGTTGGCACTACTGAAATTTCAAAATTAAATAGTTGCTAATTTGATTTTCTTAAGTCATAATTGATAAATAAAACATGGTTCCTATGTATCGCGTACGAAGTTTCAAAACCCTATAACTCAGTTAATGGTGCCGACCCCCACCTAATTCTTTCAGATTCGGATTCCCCAGCCCTAAATTAGTCTAAATCAAGTTCAATTTCGGTTATACTCCCATAAACCGAATATTACCCTCAGATCGCGAAGTGCAATTTTATTAAACTTTGATCGGCTGTATCTCCCTCAATTTATTCTTCCGCGCCTTAATTCTTTTTTTAATGAGTTTCTACACACTTTTCTCATCTAGAAAGTGCATTTTTATTCAATTCCCAGAGTTTGGCGTGATCTGCATTTCACCCCCACTTTTTACTGATATGAACTGTTCATATGGAGAAGTTTTGTTATATACCTTTCTTATTCTTAGCTCAGAATAATAACCATCACACAACTAGACTAACACAACAGTGCCATGGATCTTCCCAACCCAGAGAGTGTATCCATAAAGAGTGAACCATGGTCGCAGGAAGAAGGCTCAGGTGAAATGGAGTATGCGAATATACAAATCGCCCTTCAAGATGTGAAGAAGGAATGTTTGCCGTATGCCAAAAGTGTTCAGCCAACTAGTAAGTTGCATTGCGTATATCACAAAGGTGTTCCAGATGGAAGTAGTCAGGACAACTGCTGGTTTTCTACTTCCATTCTCATTGTCCATCGGTACTTTTGATTTTATCTTTGAAATATTGCTTTTACATGAAACTGACAAACTGACATTTTTTATCTTGCTATGCCCTCAAGCGTTTCTTATTTTCTCAAGCTCTTGCTTTTCCATATTATGTTACTAAAGTAAATCATCTCCAAAACTTATTTTCAATTGTAAGATAATATATGTAACATTCTCAATCCAAACCCAACATTTCGCTCCACTAAAAGAGATTCAAATCTCTTATGTATAACCGATGGTAAATCACACATTTTTGATTACTAACAAGAAACAAATGTTAAATCGCTTTGCAACAAACGACATCAAACAAATTAAAAATCTAAACCTTGAGAACGGAACGCTAAGATGATTATGGCATGGAAAGTAGATGAACGAAGAACTGTATAGTATGTAGATTACATGATCGTTTGTAAATTAAAAAAAAAATTCGTTTGAAAAAAAAGTTTGGAACTAATTTTGAAAACAATTTCCTTTGTACTGGAAATATCTCACCGTTAATGACAGGAGAACTGTTGTAATAAAATTCACATGCATCAAAAGCAATTCTAGATAGTTACTTTTATACTTATTTAAACTGTATTTTTAACAACTATTTCTATTCTATCAGAAGATTTTTTTTCAAAATTTGCGTCCTACGTAGATACAAAACTAGAGAAAATAAATACTCAAATACTTGAAAATATTGATAAAAAAATCTTAGAATTTCAAAAGACAACCGAATTTTTTTTTCAAAAATATGGTGATAATTACTCGCTTAGACTCAATGAATGAGGTTAAGGAGAAATTGAAAGCTTAAAAAATGATTTGGCAAATAAAGGTAAAATTATTAACCATCTGAAAACTAGACCGACTTAGAACAGTCGAACATTGATGACTGTATTGAAATAATAGGAATGAGGAAAAGACTGATGAACATCTCAAAGTAAAAGCTATAAATCTACTAGAAAATGCTAATCTCAAAATAAGTTCGGAGGATATTACTCGGCAATAAGACAATATGACAGAAGACCAGAAGTCATCCGAAAAAAAATCCTCTAGAAACAAGAGTAAAATTATTAGCCAACACGAAGGTGATTTCAAACCGTGAGAAAGTGACATTCTTACGAGAATCATTCACTCTTTATATTAAGTAAATTAGTTTGGAAAGCCAAAATAAAGGGAAAAGAATTAAAATATAAATGTAGGTTGTTTAAAAATGGATCCTTTCTAATTAAAAAAGATGAAGGCAAAAAAGGAAATAAAACACGAAGATGACCTCAATAGAATATTATAGAGGTCAAATAGTAAAAGGCATCAAAAATATTCATAGCATTAAAAATTCACATTGATTTAGGAAACAAAAACGATTCGTATGACACTAACAGAACCCAATTTAAATATTACAGATTCATTTTGCAAAGTTTTCTTTACATGGAAGCTTAAATAAATAAAAAATAGTGTTTGAAATTCCCAGACTCACACAGATAATTTCCTTCACTGAGTGCACCGCTTGACTGTACATCTATACAAAATAAGGAAATCATTTTATGTGGGGACATAAATATTAATACTTTGGATTGAAGTAATAAGAAAATACATCTCACTTTTGGCATTTCATGGTTTCTACTACCATTTCAAGCTGTATCGATCATATTATGAAAATCTAAACTTGAACCACATGAAACTATCTTTACTACTAATATAACAGATCATGGTGCAATATTGCCGCGATTTAAGAGCTTCATAATAAATAAAATAGCCAATGATAATGAAAAAATAAAAACCGTTGCAGATGACAATCAAGGTATTAAGGAAGGAATTATGGAAATCAGTCCTGTCATCAAAATATGTTAGTCCAGCTACTAAATTTTTTTTCAAATAATCTCCCATACGCTTTATTCAGCTGGGGAGCTGCATACTAAACAAATCTACTCCCTGTTGAAATTGTACAACGTCTGATTATAAAAATAATATTAAAAAAATGAAGAGATTATCCAACACACCTAATTTTTGAAGAATATAAAGTATTAAAATTTCATGACCTTGTCCGAAAAAACATAACAATTCAAATAATAAAAGAAAAACAAATTCACAGCTTTTCAACCTAAAATCGTACTCGTCAAAAACCTATATAACCAACACAAAAAAGTAACACCACTTTTGCTCAACATCATTACATCTATCTAGGGAAAAAAATACTTCAACAGCCTACCTGAAAACATCAGATCAATCGAAAACATTCTAATAGCGATTAAAGAGAAGTTTAGTGTAAAAATACCACAATGATAAAACTATCTTCTTAATTAATTATGAATTTTAATTTTTGTCCATTTACATATATTATTTAAAATTTCCTTGATTCATAATTATAAACATTAAATTTTCTTCATCCTGATGCCCAACACTGTTTTAAGAACAAGCGCCAGCTTCTATAAAAAATAAACATTAAAAAAACAAAAGCTTTGAAAACTAGCTTTATGGATTATCTGAATTTACATACTTAAGTACATTATTAAGAATGTATTTCTGATATATATCGACATTATTTACTTACGTAATGGAAATATTAGCACCCGCTTACCTACTGCGAGTTACTTATCAGGAGTTTTGAATAGTATTTTTCAATCCAACATAATAATAAAAAAATAATAAATAATCATTTAAAATTAAACAGTAACTTTGTAAACATCACTTATGGGTAAATACTTAATGCCGACCGGGTTTCGCTACAACCGTAGCCTTATCAGGGCATTATAATTGTATTATACTGCCCTGATGAGGCTACGGTTGTAGCGAAACCCGGTCGGCATTAAGTATTTACCCATAAGTGATGTTTACAAAGTTACTGTTTAATTTTAAATTATAATGTCACATCACAAAGTAACCGCTTCATATGAAGAAATAAATAATCACTTACTATATCCGATCAACGCCGAATTGTTCCATATTTACACATATTATTTATTGTTTTGTTATTCCAGGTAGCATTAATCTGGAGACTGTACCCATCAAGGAAGAACCAGGACACCGAGAAGAAGATGCAGAGGGAATTCCTTATACAGTGATAGAAATAAACCTGCCGGACGTCAAAAAAGAATGTTCAGAACCCTCTAAAAGAACCGCAGGTAAAATTGATTTATGTTTTTCTGAATTCGTTTTAATACACATATTATTTTCAATAAACACCTATTTATTCAGCTTCACCGCCTTCTATTTCAGACTTAATAACGGATCTGAAGACGCATTCTGGAGAAAAACTTCATAAATGTTCCCAATGTAACTTCTCCTGTTCATTCAAATCACGTTTAACGGTGCACTTACGCACCCATACTGGAGAAAAACCTTATTCATGTTCCCATTGTAACTACTGCTGCGCAGACAGTTCAAGTTTAATGAGGCACTTTCGCACCCATACTGGAGAAAAACCTTATTCATGTTCTCATTGTTACTACACTTGCTCACAAAAGTCATGTTTAACAGCGCACTTACGCGTCCATACTGGTCTGAAACCTTATTCATGTACCTTATGTAATTATTCATGTTCTCGTAGGGAACATTTAAAAATTCATACTTTTACTCATACTGGACAAAAACCTCATTCATGTCCCCATTGTAATTACTGCTGTTCAGACAAATCAAGTTTAACAAGGCACTTACGCACCCATACTAGAGAAAAACCTTATTCATGTTCCCATTGTAACTACACGTGCTCACAAATATCAAGTTTAACAAGGCACTTACGCGCCCATAATAATTGAAAACATTAATAATGTACCTACTGTAACTATTCATGTTCTCGAAGGGGACTTTTAAAAAGTCACAGTTTTACTGATACTGGAGGAAATCATTATTCATATTCCCATTGTAATTACTCCTGTTCAGTCAAATCTGATTTTACAAGCCACTTCACTCCCATTGCAACAACTCAGAAAAAATCATAATTAACTACACACTTTCACATCCATAATGGAGAAAAACCTTATTCATGTACTCACTGTAACTACTCCTATTCACACAAATCAGTTTTAAAAAGGCACTTTCTAAACTATACTGGTGAAAAGCCTAATTAATGTCCCCATTGCAATAGCTCTTTATTCTCATAAAATAACTATGGATGATCGTATTCACATTCGAATAAATTTAAAAAAAAAAGATTGATTCACACTTTATATACAGATTATCCGAAGGTTGCGGGTTCATATCCTGGCGATTGCGTGTAAATATTATTTTTTATGAATTTTGTGTTATTTCACAATTTTCTTCATTCAAAATAATGTATACTAGCGGCACTTTCAATATCGTCCTGATTTAAGACCACCAATCCGAATTAAAACGTTGCCTGAAATAGTGTTGGCCGTATTTGTTGCTCTCACCTCTGTTAATAAAATTAATGATCTTGGCATTATTGTAGATTCCAAATAAAAATTTTTTTGTCACATCAGTACCATATATATGTTCTCATTGAAACTACTCCTACTCAGAAATATCACTTTTAGCAAGGCACCTAGGCACCCATATCGGAGAAAAACCTTCTGCATGTTCTTACTGCAGCTTTTCACGTTCCTAAAGGGGAAATTTAAAAAATATCTTTCGTTAACCCATGCTGGAGAAAAATATCATTCGTGTTCCCATTGTAATTTCTCCTCAGAGAAATCAGGTTTAACAGCGCACTCATTTTGAACTTAAACCTTAGGTACTATTATTCCTACTATTCATGTTCTTAAATTTACATTGTATAAAAACTCCATCATGTTCCCACTGTACCTACTCTTGCCCACTAGTAGCTTTTACTCTAGGCACTTACTAACCCATACAGGAGAAAAACGTAATTCATGTTCCCATTGTAACTACTCTTGCTTATACCCCGTTCAGACAGAGCGATTTCAGTTCAACGACTTTTATTGAACGACAAAAACTGAACAAGATATCGTTCTGAAGTTTCAATTTAACTCGAACCAATATTGTTAATCAAGATGGCGTCAAGTGAAGTCATCTTTAGAATATGAAAAAGCGCGAAAAACGTTTCATGTGGTCCAGATAATGGATTATAAGGCGAAACGAATTGGGTTCTTCTAACACTATATTGAGAGATGGCGTTAGAAGAAGATTTTATTTTTTATTTTTTTTTTTTTTTTTTTGTTACATACATGGTTTTAAAATACAAATTATGTTTTTTACATACATATTAAAAAAAGAAAGAAACAATGCGAATTACAGAAAAGTATATGTACACATGCACATATGTATACATATATAGTGTATTACACACCATACATAACATACACACACAATACACGTACACACACACGAGTTCATAAACAGCATATACATAAAAATAATAATGTGCATAAATGTATGATAGCAAAAAAATCCCACATAGGCATCGCCAGTTCGTGGGTATACTTGTGTTTCTTTAAGGCAGTTCAGTTAAAATTACTCTAAATATACATATTTTATCTTTGTAGAAAATTGAAAAGAAAAGAATGAAAATATTTATAGTAAAATCATTATTTACTGTATTTACGGGATTAAATATGAAAAATAAAAGTTAATAAGGATTTGTTAAAAGTTAATAGAGATTAAGATCAGATGTTACAGCAGGTAAATATTAATATCTATGGTATTTATCCAAGACTTTATTACATTTTTATGTTTCCTGTAGGATGATATATTTTCACATTTGATTTCTGTATTGGTATAGAGTGCATTATAAATTTTTGGTGTAATAAAATAAGCATGTCTTTGCGCAAGCCTTGTTTTGCACAGTGGAACTTTAAATACATTATTTACCCTATTACTAGACCGATTTTCATTTTTTATAAAAAGAAAATTTCGAGCAAATATATATTTTAAACATTGTGTACAGTAAATTTTTCTTATCTCTAACAATTTAGCCTCTTCGAATAATTGCAAGGAGGGGTAGGTCATATCTTTATGCAACATTATTTTTAGTATTAGTTTTTGTGTTATTTCTAGTGGCTTAATATGGGTGTTATAAATCCCCCCCCATGCAATTATTCCATAAGATACTGATGATTGCACCAATGCATGATACACCAATTTGATTCTTTTGATATCTACTATGTTATTTAAACGTTTAAAAATATAAGTTAAATATCTAAGTTTATTTACAAGCTTTTCTACGTGATTTGTCCATTTGAGTTGGTTGTCTATTATAATTCCTAAATATTTAACTGTATTCCCCGATTTCATTTTTGTACAGTTAGTGCATAAGACAGGATTGCAAGTATTTTTGTGAAACCTTATACTTAGATGAGTTAAGGGTGCCGCTTTTTTGGTATTATAAAAAGGAATATATATAGTTTTTTCACAGTTCAGAGTTAGAAGGTTTTGATTGAGCCTTCTTTGACAATTATTGTGCACTTATTTGCATTTTTAGAGACCTCGTCCCAGGATTTACCATGAACTGTGATTGCAGTATCGTCAGCATACGAGAAAAGTTTTCCCGGAATACTAATATTACATAGGTCATTAATATAAATTAGAAACAAAAGCGGACCTATAACTGTTCCTTGTGGAACCCCATGTCTCATAGATGCTGGTTTACTAATATTTCGGAATAACGATTTGATGTACTGTTGTCTAAAATTTGAAAAAATTCAAAAGCATGACACAGTTATGCGCGCATCTGCCCCAAAAGTTATAATTACGCTACGATACCCGGCAACGGGATTCTTCTTCAAGTTTGGCTTATATGCACAGAGTTCCAAAAAATACGATATGCTATGAAGGTAAAAAAATAATAATTTTTATACCTTCATAGCATAAATAATAATTCAACCTAACCTAACTTATAATAACCCAACCTAACCTAACCCATAATAATCCAACCTAACCTGATCTAACCTATCCTAACTTTACCTATAATAACCCAACCTTACCTATCCTAGTCTAACCTATAGTAACCCAACTGTAACCTGACCTAACCTATCCTAATCTAACCTATAACAACCTAACCTAACCTAACCTATCCTAATTTAACCTATATCAACCCAACATAACCTATCATAATCTAACCTATAATAATCCAACCTAACCTAATCTAACCTATTATAATCTAACCTATAATAATCCAACGTAACCTAACCTATCCTAATCTAACCTATAATAATCCAACCTAGCCTAACTTAACCTATCCTAATCTCACCTATAATAATGCAACCTAACCTATCCTAACCTATCCTAATCTAACCTATAATAACCCAACCTATCCTAACCCAACCTAACCTATATAACCCAACGTAACCTAAAATCAAAACGTTTTATTAAAAAATATCGTAGTAAACCTATAAATATTAGGAAACTAAATATATATGATGTTTGGGAAAAAATTTGGTCGACTAATAATTAACAGGTGCGTGGCCAGCGATCTCGAATAATTGTCTATTATGCCGATTATGTCTTTGATGTTTTCTACACTGCCTACAAACAAACGCGAATTATGCGCGATGTTCATAACAGTGTTCTGTCAAAATGGTATGTCGTATGGAAAATTTTCTCGTAAATTATTATTTACGTAAATAATATTAATTATCAATATTTTTCAAAATCATAAATGCTAATAGTTGTTGATCAAATGATTGTTTTTTTTTTAATGCGTATTAAAAACGGTTGTTGTAGGTAAATAATTACCAAAATTATAAAATTTAAAAAAATGCGGGTGGAAAGTTGTTCGTGGTAGTAATGTTAAAATATATTGTATTTTTTCTCATCCTTGTCCTAAATTAATCGTAATTGTGATATTTAGCATTTTTTATTTTTCTTTGTTTCGTCCTGGTTTTTTTAAATCATCGCAAAATATGGTTCTTTGCATATTTACCCTACATGTTTACTACTTTGTTGAAATAGGTTCCTTCAGCTTAGTAGGTACCCATTATTAATGCGACAACATTGTTCTTTCTATAATATACATATTACATTGAGTTATTTTTATTATTTTGTAAACTTATTAACACGTAATACCCGGAGGTTCAAAATAAAACACATGCGGCGATGGTGGGTCCAGATTGACCCGGCTGAAATGATGAAATTAAAAGGCTTTTTAAACAAAGTCACAAACAAAAATCACAATACTAGAAATGTGCCCGAATGGTTGACAACATCTGCGCGGGACTGTGAGAGACAAAGACGGAAGGACAGAGCAAGAGATATGATGTTTCGTCGGCTGCTCGAATTCAACTGAGAAGAAATGGAATTTTTGCGTGTTATTATACACAATTATAATGATAACTTTTTTAAAACGTGTCCGATTTTAATCATTTTTGAGTCGAAATGTGGGTAAATATTTGATGAAAGAATAGACAAAAGGAAATTAGCCTAAACGAGATATTTGCGGCAAAATCTTTTATTTAAACAAACACTGGGTCAAATCAGACCCATCACCGGAGTAGAGTTGTTAAACTCGACACAGGCTAGTCTTAGTAAAGTTATTAATTCAATGTAAACATAGATACCCCATTTAAAGATTCAATAAATTTATAAAAATAATGTATTTCGGATAAATTTCGACATTATGTACTTATATGATATTTATTTAATGAAAACTAAAATATGCCCCCGCTTACCTACTGCAAGTAGCTTATTAGGAACTTTGTCAAATAATATAATTCAATCCAACAATAAACACAAACAATCATTTAAATAGCACCGACCCACGACGAATTTTTAATATTGTAATAGCATTATTGTATTATCAATGTATTGTTTTTTTTATTCCAGGTGGCATTAATGTGGAGACTGTACCCATCAAGGCAGATCCAAGACCCCAAGAACAAGATGGAGGGGGAATCCCAAATATGAAAATAGACATAGACCTGCCAGATGTTAAAAAGGAATGTTTAAAGCACCCTGAAAGGGCAGCAGGTAAAATCGATTTATTTTTGTGTAAAATTGATCTAATAATTTTCTCTTTTCATTATAGATACCTACTTATTGAGTTTAACCGCCATCTTTTTCAGACTTGATAACGGATCTGAAGACGCACTCTGGAGAAAAACCTTATTCATGTTCCCTTTGTAACTTCTCCTGTTTATTCAAATCAAGTTTAATAAGGCACTTACGCACCCATACTGTAGAAAAACCTTATTCATGTTCTCTTTGTAACTACTCATGTTCAGAAGAATCAAACTTAACGTTGCACCTACACACCCATACAAGAGAAAAACCTCACTCGTGTTCCCATTGCAACTACTCTTTTTCATATAAATCAAGTTTAGCGAGGCACTTACACACCCACACTGGAGAAAAACCTCATTCATGTTCTTATTGTAACTTCTCCTGTTCACTCAAATCAAGTTTAGCAAGGCATTTACTCGCACATACTGGAGAACAACCTTATTCATGTTCTTATTGTAACTACTCCTGTTCAGACAAATCAAGTTTGGCAAGGCACGTACTCACCCATACTGGAGAAAAACCTTGGTCATGTGCTCTTTGTAACTTCTCCTGTTCAGACAAATCAAGTTTAACCAGGCACTTACGCAACCATACTGTAGAAAAACCTTATTCATGTTCTCACTGTAACTACTCCTGTTCAGAAAAATCAGGTATATTAAGGCACCTACGCACCTATACTGGAAAAAAACCTTATTCATGTTCCCATTGCAACTACTCTTGTTCATATAAATCAAGTTTAACAAGGCACTTACACACCCATACTGGAGAAAAACCTCGTTCACGTTCCTATTGTAACTTCTCCTATTCACTCAAATCAAGTTTAACGAGGCATTTACTCGACCATACTGAAGAACAACCCTATCTATGTTCTTATTGTAACTACTCCTGTTCAGTGAAATCAAATTTGAAAAGGCATTTACACACCCATACTGGGGAAAAACCTCACTTATGCCCCCATTGCAACTACTCCTGTTCAGAAAAATCAACATTAAATAAGCACTTACACAACCATACAGGAGAAAATCGTCACTCATGTTCCCATTGCAACTACTCCTGTTCACATAAATCAAGTTTAACGAGGCACTTATGCATCCATACTGGAGAGAAACCTTATTCATGTTCATATTGTAACTACTCCTTTTCACACAGATCAAGTCTAATAAGGCACCTACTAACCCATACTGGAGAAAAACCTAATTATCGTTCCCATTGTTGCTAAACGTTGCCTCAAATGGTTTTGGCCGTATTTGTTGATAAGATCTGAACAGCAAGATACTTCCCCACCTTACTCTTCCTTATCTCATTCCGCTCCCCACTCCTTTCAGTCTCACAAAATACCCCGATTGTGGATGCCATAGTCTCACTAGATCGATATAGTTAGGAGCAGTTCATTAGCAAAAAAAACATTTTTTCGGAATAAATCAGCCTTTCAACTGTCAAATATAAAATTAACGATATTTCCATCACTGCTATTAATAAAATTAATGCTCTTGGCAGTATTGTCGATTCCGAATTTAATTTTCTTTCTCACATCATTACACTAACAAATAAAGGATTTAACAAAAATTCTCATATTTTTCTAAATACATCAACTTTGCTCGTTCTACCTATGGAAACAATTACAGACACTTTTTTTATTTTTATTTATTTTATTGAATGAACAGTTGATACATATCAACAAACAAGTCCTGCTAAGCCAATTGAATTGGCTTGTCAACAGGTGCTTAAAGTTTTGTTACATATACATTTTATAAGTTATAATTTACATCTTACATCCACAGATTCAACATTTTTTCATGCAATTTTTCATACATATTAAAGTAAATATTTTTTTTCCAATAGCCAATTTTTCACCATATATTTAACCTTATTCATAGTCTTACATTGCTTTATAGCAGAGGTTCCCAAAGTGGTCTATATGGACCCCCAGGGGTCGATATCGGCTTGCTGGGGGTCTATGTCAGCGAGAAAAAAATTGGGGTCCACGAGATTCAAATGGGGGTATATATGGGCGGACCACCATTTACCTCAAATCATCGATTTTTTAGATCTTTATATGATATGACCAATGCCGTATCATCTGCGAATAAAAAATGTTTAACAAAATATAAAAGTTTTTTTCATTATAGTTACATAAATTATTTACAGTGTTGGTCCCAATATGGAACCTTGTGGAACTCATGCAGATACATTTTTGTTTTACTAAACGTATTATTTATTTTGGTACATATTTTTATATCTCTAAGATAATCTTTAAATAAATTTAACACATTTCCTCTTATTCCAATTTTTTCTACAGTTTCTAGCAGTTTTTTAGAGTTAATTGTGTCAAAAGATTTAGAGTTATCGATAAATAACATGTAATTTATTATTTAATTGATTATTTATGTAATTGGAAAAATCTTGCAGTAGTTTTTCAGTATTTTTTTCTTTGGAAGCCATATTTATGTTGTTAATATGTAAATGCTTGGCCTTTTTATAAATGTGCTCGTGAACCAAACCAAAATTTTGTTGGGGATATTTTTCAATGGATATAACGTGTCTAGCCTAATTTAGTCTATGAGTTTATCCCTATTATTTATATGACATAATAATTCACTGCTTACCCATTTATTTATTGCATAAGGTCGTGTTTTCAGTTTTTACACTATCGTTTTAGAACTACTCTTATAAAATTTGTTAAATTAAGATTTTATTTTTTCATATAATGAAATACAATCTTTCTCCTCTATAAGTTTACTGCAATTATAATCTCTGATATATCTATCAATATCCCTTTGTGAGATGATTTGAATATACTTATTTGCAAAGTCTACCTGACGTTTATGAGAATTTATATTAATAGCAGTGATAAAATGATCGGCAATATTATTTTCACAGACGCAAGCAGTTATTTTCTTGTCTCTAAATTTGGCAATTATATGGTCAATACACGTGCGAGTAATTTGTTCATTTAATACTCTGGTTACTAGATTGATGCATTTGGTTAAATAATGGTTAGTAAGCAAGTTTTCATATGAAGTTATAATATTATCTTGTTCATTAAGCAAATTTAGATTTATATCTACATGTAAGATAATATTTTCCTTACTATTTATTAATTGTCTCAAGATATGATGATAATTCCGTCAGAAATGAGAATGTACTGAAATTTATAGATAGCTATAATATTGATTTTTGTTTTGTCCAGTATGAGCTTTCCTGTTATATTTTCAAAATGTATTGATTGTAAGGTTTTCTGTCTAAATTCAAATTTGTTTCTTATATACAATATAATTCCTCCTCCTGACTTATCAGTCCTGCAGTAGTTATATGCATTATATCTGGGAATATTGTTCCTACACATCTTGATGAAAGAATTAAAATTATAAAAACTCCCCGATAAATGCAAGAAAACTTGTTTCCGACTTGACTTTTATTTTTTAAATTGCTTATGGAATTATGGCCCGCTTCGATTTATCTAGAGCCTAATCGTCTTCAGCATTCCAAGAAGATTTAGTTGCAGCAACAATATCAGGACTGAGACATTAAGATACTAGCTTGTACCTGGATTGCATGCAGTTGACAATATTTTCTTAGAAATAGTAAATATTTTCAATAGCACGGAATATAGTGACAAGAAGGCTATAGTAACGTAAGGCCATAATAATAATTGTCAGCATAATACTGTTCTTCAACATGGGTTCTATAAAATTTAAATAGCAGATTTGACTTCATGATTACTGTTCCTATAAAGCACTATGTCTCATGTTTGTAAAAGCCTGTATGGGCGTATAACCTTGACAAATTAACTTGTCAGCATAAAGTTTTTAAAAATATATGTGATTCTCAACAGTCTTTGTAAAATTTTGTAACTCCACTCTGTTTTTTTATTTTGCCTTTTTGTATTAAAGTGTCAAAGCCCAAATATGGCGTGAATAAATTTACAGCGATCGACGAGATCCATCTAGAACGTCTCGCCTATACAAAAAGCATCTTAACAGGAATACTCCAGACAACGCGAAGCTTTCCTACGCACCTACCTGTCCACGGGCTACCGACGTCTAGAAATACTTGCGACAATACGTTGCGAGTTGGACTAGCACATTACGCGCATTTGCTAGAAGGTTCTAGCCTGTTGCCTTGGCATAATTTCAGCGCCAACGAAAATTCCAGTAGCACCCAGACTGAGCGAGTTGTCTCCATTTTACCCGCGATCTCGCGCAGCTACTGATGTCATCGGCCGGGCTATATAAATAGGCCCGACGCAGCGAGTATTCAGTATTTAGTCAACTACCTCGCGCGCTCGTAACTTTGACCTAGATATCACCTGCATTCCACGCTAAATAATATAGTGCCTACTCGTATTTATCCCGTAAAATAAACGCGTTGTTGTGTGAAGTAATTGCTATTTGTGCATTCTTAAATAAACGCTCCAACTGAATAAATCGAGACTTTTATTTTAGTACACCAAGATAACTACAAATCAATATATATATTTAGTAAATCGCATTTTTTCACCCTGTAAGGGCTTTCTGACCTTTGCTGTGCCGATGAGGAGTACTACTATTGTACATTGGTTCTGGTGGTGCAGGGAGCGGGAGTTGTCCGTATCCTCGATATTTTTTTTTTTTTTTTTTTTTTTTTTATTTTTTTTTTTTTTTTTTTATTTATTGAAACATATAAACAAGGTTACAATTTTTTTAACAATATAAACAAAAATATATCAATCACTCTCCTAATAAAGCAGCTGCTTGTGTTTAGGAGAGGACAACAAAAATATTTTTACATTTGTTTAAATTAAACAAAAAATATTAGTAATAAAACAAAAAATAACACAAAAAATAACAATAAAAGTAATAAAAATATAGGTTAGTTAATAAATGATTCAAAGAATTTAAAAGGCAAAAACATATTTCTAAACAATAAGTAAAGTTATGAGGTGGTACAAGAGTATTTTAATTTAATTTTTTTTTTATATTTTTCGTAGTTTTCTTCCGATCGTATATCAAGGGGTAATTTATTAAATAATTTTACACCCTTGAATATATAGTGATGTTGTGCTGTTGTGGTTCGTGCTAGTGGCACGGTTAGTCCTCCAACAGATATTATTCTTTTGCTAATATTCAATTGTGGTAAATTATTTTTACTAAAGAAATCTTTATGTATTTGTAGAAGTGCAATTTTGTCATAAATTTTTGTAAGTGGGGGAACCGGGAAATCTTGAAAAACATTTATAGTTGGGTAGTAATATGGCTTTTTTAAGATGATTTTTATTAGTATTTTTTGAATAGTTTCCAGTGGGAGTAGGGATGATTTATATGCACCCCCCCAAGCCACGATTCCATATTGTAGGACAGAGTGCGCCAATGCATAATAAATATCTTTTAGTATTTTTAATGATACAATATTTCTTAGTCTAAAAAATATATAGATTAGTTTTCTCATTCTGTCTACTGTGGAATTTATTTGACTTTTCCATTTAATGTTATTATCAATAATTATTCCAAGATATTTTATTTCTTTTTTACTACTAATGTTTATACAGTTTGAATTACAGGGTGCGAATTTAAGGAGGCAATTTCTTTCGTGAATTTTTATGTTTAGATTTACATTTGAGTTATTCCCTGTTAGGCTATAAGGTATAAAATGGGTTTTTTCGACATTCAGTGTCAATAAATTTTCGTCAAACCATAGTTTAACGATATTTATTGCATTATTAGCTGATACTACGACCTCATTCCATGAATTTCCTTCAATAGTTATAACTGTATCATCTGCGTAAGATATGATGTTTCCAATGATTGGGAGTTGAAAAAGTTCATTAACATATATTATAAAAAGTAAAGGTCCCAAAACAGTTCCTTGTGGAATTCCAAAATCTATATTTTCTATTTCACTTAATTCGTTGTTTACTTTAACCTGTTGAGTTCTTTGATAGAGATAACTTTTTAACCATGTTTTAGCTTTGCCAGTAATTCCTATATTATTTACTTTATTAATTAATTTTGAATGTGAGACACTATCAAAAGCTTTACTGAGGTCAATGAATATACTTAAGCATTTTTTGCCTCTATCTAATGTTTTGTAAATAATCTTAGTTAATTCTGCAATTGCGTCTTGTGTGCTAAGTTTATCTCTAAAACCGTATTGACTAGGGTTAATACTTTTTTGGTTATCTGTATAATCAGTAATTTGTTTTTTTATTACTTTTTCGTGTATTTTTGCAATGTTGGATAATAAGGATATTGGGCGGTAATTGTTTACTTCTTTTGGATCTCCGGATTTATATACTGGGATTATAATGGCTTTTTTGTAGTTAGACGGGAATATTCCGTATTACTTACATTAATTATATGCGTAATCGGTTTGGTTAGAAAATTGCAGTATTTTTTCAAGATTTCTGTAGTTATACCGTCGTATCCTGGCGCACTACCATTTTTAAGTGATTGTATTATGTTTTCAATATTTTTTTCTGAAGTCGGTTTAAAATTTGAAAGATTGCTATTTGTTATTTTATCTTCATGTATGTCATCAGGTTGATAATTTTGGTCAATTTTATATGCAAGTTTTTGACCGACGGTAGCGAAAAATTTGTTGAAAATATTTGCGCACATTTTTGGTTCACGGATAGCATTTATGTTAGTTCCATTATTGTTTATGACATTTATTGTAGACTTATTTTTATTATTTTTATTCATTATTTCATTTATAGTGTTCCATGTTTTTTTAGGGTTTTCTTTTGTGAGGATTATTTTCTCCCTGTAATATTTTTCTTTTGTGTCTTTGATAATTTTAATGAGTTTGTTCCGGAATATTTTGTATTCGTTTTTTACTTGGCTACTGGTAGGGTTTTTTTTTGTGTCTATGAAAAGTTTTTCTTTTTTCCGGATAGATATGAGTAATCCCTGCGTAATCCATGGTTTGATTTGCCTTAATTTAGAACTTGGTTGATTATTTATAAAGGTTGTACAGTCTGCGATATGAGCATTTAAAGTTTCTTCAAAGAAGTTTGCGCACATGTCTGGGTTTTGGCAATTTAGTATTGAGGACCAAGATTCGTTACTTAATTTATTGTTTAATTTTACATTGTTCAATTTGGAAATTATGTTAATATTTTTTCTAGAGTCATATAATCCTAAGTTTTTATTGAAATCATAAATAAAAATATTTGTATGGTGATCTGTTATATCATTTTTCCATATAATAGATTTAATTTTTTCTGTGTGTTTAATATTGCTCCATATGTGGTCCAGGCATGATGGCGATTGGTTTGCAAATTCTCTTGTGAAATTATTTACACATGATATAAAGTTCATTTCATTCATAGCATTTATATAATCTAATTTATTTTTACAGTGGTTATTAGGACCAATATTAATATTTAAATCACCTATTACGATACAATTTAGATGGTTTTTGTTACATAGTATTTTTTTTAATTCTTCTATAAATAAAGGTACATCAGAACTGTGTGTTCGATATATTGCGATTATATTGAATGGCATATTATTTAAAACAAAATTTAATGACAAACAGTTTGCTTTGCATATGTGTATTTCGGTAATATTGATATCAGTAAATTTTTCTTTAGCGTATACTACAATTCCACTATTTTTATTAATCTGATAATTTGTATTGTAATTTTTGTAGTTTGGGATGATTGGTATATTTATGTTTGCATGTATGTGCGCCTCGGATAGTATTATGAAATCTGGCTGTGAACATAATGTATTTAGGGATACCAAAAGTTCATCCATGTTTTTATTTATACTTCTAATGTTTAGGTGCAAGATTGTTAGTCTATTTATTATATTGTCATAGATCTTATTGCATTCACTGGCTGCTTCACATACGTATTCTTCTATATTTAGATTTTTATCAATTTCGCTTAAGTTAAAATTTTCCATTGTATTTATTTAGGTGTGATAAAATATGTATATAAAATTCTACGAGTAAATGAATAAGTAATAATGCTCATAATTAGTGTAACACTATTCTTGCTCGATTTCAGTTCATATCTAAAATTGTAGGTTTTGATTTTTTCTATAAGATTTATTTTATGTTTAGATAATACTCGGAGACATAGTGAGTGTTTGTTTAATTGACAGCAATAATTAATTTGATTCGTTCTTCTTTTTATAATAATTACAATAAAAAAAAGCGTTTGTAAGAATATATCAATAGTACAAGTGAACATATAGTGTAGAGATTTATTGCATATAGAATATTGGCAGCATGATATATGGATTAGTAATGTATATAATAATAATTTTGACAAATTAATATATCTATAATTAGACTTTAGTATTCTGTAATTTACTAGCATTCGATAAATGCAGTTGTGGATTGTTATTGTATTTTCTATTTTCTGGTAGGAATATACAGATGTAGAACGTAGATGTAATGAATTGTAAAAATAAACATAAAAGTGTAGTAAGTAGAGATGTGTTATCATGAAGAAAATATTTAGGTTTTTTATCTTATATATAGAGAATGATTTAAATTTTTTGGTTTTAAATACATATATCCTGACTTTAAAGTATGTAGAATGATGAAAGATTTGTCGGTTTTTTAATGTATAGACTATATTATTATTATTTTTTATAGCTTGTGGATATTCAAAAGTACATGCGTATTTGTAAGACATTGAGAATAGATATGAAATATTTTTATAGACATCTTTAAAATTTATAACAATATTCCAGTTTTTGTTCCGTGAGAGCAAGTATTTTTTTGTAATATTGACAGTTCGTTTGATTATGGACTTTTTTTTTTTAATTGTTAGTATCATTTTTGAATATTTCTTAGAATTTTCAGTTTTAATAGTAAGTATACTTGTTTTATATACTGGAGATTGATAGGGAACATCATGTTTTTTTAAAGAATATGTCATAGCATTATTAATTTTTAAAATTTTGAAAGTGCAGGTACATGCATAATATATTGACAATAAACATGAGTTACTATGAAAAATATACCTTGAATCCAAATTAGTATTCAATTTTCTGTTGTGCGAATGCCAGCATTTTTTTATAATATAAACAGTTGGTTTTATCATTCGCATTATGATTGGTAGGAAATGACAGTTGAAATCTCTCATTTTGAAAAGTGCAGTTTACACACCTCGGTTGATTTGTTGAGGCACATTCTTTGAACAAGTGAGCAGCTCCACAGTGCGAGCAGGAAGGCGAATTGTTTTTCTCTTTCTGGTTGCAGTTTCTTGATGTATGTCCGTAACGTAGACAGAAGTAGCATTGTATTACTGGGCAGGCGTCGCCAACCGTAACTCGCTGGTAGCCAATGTTTATTTTTTCTTTATTTAATAGAATCTTCCTGGTTGTGCTGTCTACTTCTACTATGTAGTTAGCGGTGTCATTGTATTTGTTTTTAATTATTGCTTTTATGTTAAAAATAGAATTTTTTTCTGTTTCTTGCGTTACAATTTTGATATCCTCATTTTTGTTCAAGATATCGTCAGTAAAATCTTCTTTGATAAAGTCGTTGAAAATTCCCTTGAATATCATTGTTGGTTTTTTCTTTGTTAATTCTTTGCAGTCAATATCATGTAGATCTTTAGTAATTAAAGTTTGTAGTTTTTTAGCGTCTTCTTTATTAACACAATCGATTACAATTCGATTTTGGGAGATTTTTTTAATGCCTTCAATGCATATTCCTAATTGGCTGGTTTTAAAGTGCCTTTGAATTTTATTTTGTATTTCTGTTGATGTATCTTTATTTTTTGGAGTAATTAAGATACTGTACTTGTTTTTTATATTTTTTTGTTTTTTTATATCAGCAGGTTGATTATTCTCCAGAAAGCCCATTTTGGTAGCAACAAGGCTTATATTCCCTAGCAGTTCTGTGAGTTTTGGTGACAATTTCCCCATTTGTTCTTTTGTAAACTTATTGCTTGGGTCCATTATAGTATTTTGTAAGGAATTTATAATTTGGTTTGCCGCAGAGATGAAAGAAAAGGTGTCACTGGTGTCCATGGTACTGCTTCGAAATGTAGAGCGGTAAAAGGTTTAGCGGCCCTGCGTGGACGATGTTGGTCGGCGGTCGAACGTCGTAGCACGTACACACACACACACACAAACTGAGTTCAACACTGGCCTATTACCGAGTAAATCGCTGTTTATCAAATGTTTTGAGAGAAAACTTTTTTTTCAAAAATTCGGATTTAGGTTATTACAGATGTACTAGTACAGCTTGACACTTCTTTACTACACTGCTACTGCAATTCCGTATATATTAGTGCACTATTTTTTGTCAAATACGTTTAGAATATTTACTTGTTTGATTTTAAACAGGAACGAAATTCACAGCGTGTTTCTGTACAGCGGTATTATTGTTGTCTATCAATATATTAGTTTATTATAACCTTATTTTATCAATACCGATTTTGTTTTATTTTTGTATGACACCTGACAAAAAATCTTCGAATAAGAAAATAGAAAATTCGTGACAAAATGTCAAGTTCACAAATGAGTCTACAACTAGAATTGTTTTGCTGCACTCGGAAAGCGAGAATAGTTTCCGTTGAGTTGCGTCTGCAGACGATTCGGCACATCGAATATTGTTTTGCGTTCAAAACACAAGACTGGTTTAAACTTAAGAGTAACTCCACTCAGAATATGCGAACGGTTTCTTTCGAAATGCGGGAGAAGATGATTCCGCAACTGAAATTTTAGTACATCATTCGTCATCATCAAACATAACTGCTTTTAACTTAAGATTGAATCTTTGTACGAATCCACAGCTGTGATTAAAATAAAATCCAGTAAATGAAAATTGTTTCCTCCGATTTTTCCAGAACACAGTCTCCATCTTAGATTTTTAGACTGCAATTCGACCACGATAATATATTCCTTTAAAATGCGCCAGCAGGTGAATCCACATCTGGAATTTTATAGATACATTCCGAACACAATACTGGTTTTAACTCGTGAGTTACACCCTGTGCAAGTTTTCAAAACTAAAATCAGAACGGAAAATCGTGTTCCTGACATCGAAATCAGATGATACTATAAACATCCAAGTGGCCTCCGAGGGTGAAAAGGTTTCCCACCCCAGGTGTATAGGTACGTGGCCAGGCTGGCCGTGCTGTATCAGAGTAGTTGGGTATAACTGGTCGTTTTAGGGTACCGATGTTGCAGGGCCTCCTGCCAATCTTCTAAGGAGAAAAAAACATATCGCACGAACAATATAAAAAACGTATAATGTCCAACTTGACACCAAAAAATGCTGTAATATTCTAAACAGCTATTTTGCAAATGTCGGAAAAAATCTGGCTAACGCCACCAAAACATGTCCCAACAGTAATAAAAAGAATCCCCACGCTTCCCAACACCAATATAATAATTTCAACAAAATAACAGAAACTGATGTCGGAAAAATTATCGATGATTTAAGGGGGGGTTCCACACCCGGTTATGACAACATAGATGTAAACGTATTAAAAACAATGAAACAATATCTAATTTACCCCCTAACTCATATAATAAATACAAGCCTTATAAAAGGTGTATTTCCTGATAACTACAAAAGAACAATAATAACACCGATTTATAAAGCTGACTGCCCAAACGACCCACAAAATTACCGCCCTATATCCCTTTTATCAAATATATCAAAAATATTCGAAAAAATTGTAAAAAATCAAATCTGGTCCTTCCTAGAACAACATAAAATTATTAATTCAAAACAGTATGGTTTCAAAAAAAATACCAGCACCCACGATGCTATTGCAAAAATAACAAATTTTATATATACCGCCCTAGACTCAAATGAAAAATGCATTGGAATATTTATTGACCTTAAAAAAGCATTTGATAGTATTTCACACACTAACTTAATAAAAAAAATAAAATTAATTGGAATAAATGGAACGGTACTATCCTGGATCATAAGCTTTTTGGAAAATAGACCACAGCAAGTAAAATTATTAAATGAATTAAGTGATTCCGAAAGTAATAACTTCTCGATACCACAAGGCACAGTTTTAGGACCACTTTTGTTCATATTATATGTAAATGATATATTTGAAGTTGCTAAATACGGGGAAATTGTCTCATATGCAGATGACACAGTGCTTCTTCTAAAAGCAAACACATGGTTAGAACTGAACAAAAAGGCTAATTCAGACATCAATGAATTGAAAACATGGTTTGACAATAACCTACTAACGTTAAACTCTAAAAAAACACACTACGTACCATTTTTCATAAACAAACCAAATACGCCGCATGAAATAAACATTCGAATTCACTCTGCACCAAGCACTCAACAACACCACTGTAACTTACTATGTACTAATATTGAAATTAAAACTTCAACCAAATATCTAGGGATCACTATTGACCAATGCCTAAAATGGATACCACATATAACCATTCTCAAAAACAGAGTACGAAAATTAACCTTAATTTTTAGCTGCTTGAGACATATTCTAAATAAAGAACTACTGAGAATGACGTACTTCGCATTCTGTCAATCCATAATCCAATATGGTATAATAGGATGTGGGGGCGCCTATAAAACTCACACACAACCTCTTTACATTGCGCAAAAACTAATAATTAAAATAATATTAAAGAAATCATTTTTATATTCATCTGAACTCATTTTCAAAGAATTTAAAGTCAGAAAATTAAATACTCTTTTCCTGTATCACGCAACCTTACAAGTTTACAAAGATGATATCCTAAACAAAACCGTACCATTCAAAAACATAGCAAATCTCAGGCAAAAATACATGTTACCAATTCCGATTTGTAAAAAAACTTTGGGTCAGCAAAACTACAAATACTTAGGAACAAATTTCTTCAATAAATTGCCAGAAAATATAAGATCACTAAATGATAGTTTCAAAGAATTCAAAACACAATTAAAAAAATATACTGAAAACCTAAACTAAATTAAAAAAAAAAATAAAATAAAATAAATAAATAAAAGAAAAACAAAAACAAAAAATTAAAAAATTAAATAAAAATCTAAGAAACTAAACAAATAATACCTCATCCCATACACACAAGCAATTGCTTTTTATGGGAGAACATTGAAAAATAATAAATATTAATCATATCATAATATCTTATCTTATTACTAGTGAAATATATATATTTATATCACACATTGTAAATTTGTTTATTGAATAAATTGAATTTGTTTTAAAAAAAAAAAAAAAAAATTTATTGTAAAATTAAAATTACAAAAGGTATAGCTTATGGGTAGACCCCATTTCTTCCAGCTAACCACATTTATTTAATTACAATGTTTATACAGATAAAATAACAATATACCAATGAAAAAATAAAAAAATACAAATATATATACCAATAAAAAAAATATATATTGTTTAATTGAAAAAATATTAATTTACAGTGTAATATGATAAATATAAAGATAACATAAAAAACCTATTTCTAATGCACAGGCGCAATGTGAGCATTCTGAGTCTGTTCTACAGGTATTTTAATGGAGACTACTCTAAGAAGCTCTCAACATTGATCCTCGGTGCACCAGTGGACGTGCTTTCAACCCAACGGACACTAGCGGAACACCCGTTCACTGATGTTAGCTTCATGTGAACGGGACGTTTCTTCGATTCGTTTTTGTGTACGTCGGTTCGTGTGTGGAACAATCTACCGGAACATGTTTTTCCAACTTCATATAATCCGGGCTTCCTCAAGACCCGAATTAATAAATCCATTCCTAGAACCCCTACCTTAACCAGCCTCATGACGTTGCCCAACCGGGTGGCGACATAGATTCCCTGCCTTTACACTGTACAGAAAGAAGCGCTCGTTGATTATTTTTTTGAAAGAATATAAAATTAATACAAAAAAATATAACTGGTCGCAGCTGGGAATCTGAATATTAATTTAACACTTGCAGATAGGTCACTACAATACATTTGGGTATAACTTTGCAAATATCCAATAAGCAGCAAAAAAACTGGAAACGATTGAGGAAAATATTGATGATTCAAAATTGAAAATACAAGGTGGGGCAAAAGTAATGTCATAATGTGAATGTGCCATAATTTTTGAAAATGGTGCAAATATCATTGTGCTTTGCCATTTATGTTGTAAAATCCCCATTTTTTACTTTCTTACAAAATGTCAGCCAATTCACATTATGACACAGGACTACGAGGAAAACGACGACGAAGTTCACGGTGCGTTAAAACGGACCGGAGATTGGTCGAATAAGCAGTAACAATTATTCCGCGATCTTTGGGTGTGAATCGATCCATTGCTTATTGTCACCTAATTCTCTATATGTCTACAAAATTAATGTCAAAGCACAATGAAGTAATTTGCAAAAACTATGGCTCATTCACATTATGACATTACTTTTTGCGCAAACTGTATATGATATCAATAGAACCTATGAAAACTCATTAAACTCTATCAGGTCTCAGTAACTCAGTGGTAGATGTACCATCTTGTTTCCAGTAAAACAGGGGTACTGAGTTCGAACCTCATTTGCGACCGTTACCGTTTTCTGTGTCTTTTTCTGTTTCATTTAGATTTACTTATATTATATTCTTCTCAGAAACATAACTTTCAAAAGTTATTACAATAGATCGAACTTTTCTACATTCACGTTGAAACTAAATATTATTTTTTGTAAATAATTTGGTACTTAACTTTCAAAAGGAAAAACAAGTTTTACGATGCGATTCAGAATCAATTTTATGGAATCAAAAGTTTCTGTCATTTTTACCAATGATTTTAATCATCAGACCGAGAATCAACTATTTACGAGCTATTTTGTGAATGAGTCTGCATGTGTCTTAGCAAGGCAAACTTTACTGAAGATGAATAGCTACATACGGAACATGAAAAGGGTTTTAGTCCACTGTGAGTCAGTGTGTGACGCTTTAAAGATGACTTTTGCGAACATGAATAATTGCATTCGGGACATGAAAAAGGTTTTTCTCCACTGTGGGTAAACATGTGAATTTTTAGATGTCCTTTTGTGGAACATGAAAAATCACAGCCAGGACATGAAAAGGGTTTTACTCCACCGTGAGTCAGCATGTGAGTTCTTAGATGTCCCCTTGTAGAACACGAATAGTTGCAGCTGGAACATGAAAAAGGTTTATCTCCACCGTGCGTCAGCTTGTGTACCTTCAACTTACTCTTTTGAGAACACGAATAATTGCAGTCGGGACATGAAAACGGTTTTTTTCCACTGTGGGAAAACATGTGAATTTTAAGATGTCCATTTGTAGAACATGAAAAGTTGCAGACGGAACACGAAAAAGGTTTTTCTCCACTGTGTGTAAATATGTGACTTTTTAAATGTCCCTTTTGAGTAAACGAATAGTTGCATTCGGGACATGAATAAGGTTTTTTTCCACTATGGGCAAACATATGAATTTTTAGATGCCCCTTTGTAGAACATGAAAATTTGCAATCGGAACATGTAAAAGGTTTTTCTCCACTATGAGTAAACATGTGACTTTTTAGATGTCCCATTGTAGAACATGAATAGTTACAATCAGTACAAGAAAAAGGTTTTTCCCTAGTATGGGTGCGCAAGTGTTGTTCTAACGTTGACTTATAAGAACAGGAGTAGTTACAATGGGGACAGCAATGTCGCTTTTCCCCCGGATGTGTCTTCAGGCTTGTCAATGAATCTGCAAAAGATTACGGATAACGCTTAATCAGTATAAGTACAGTACATTAATATAAACTCACAAATTATAAAAAGCAAAAATCGTTATTTTTAAACAAAAAGAAAAGTTTTACCTGCTGTCTGGGTAATTCTTGCAGAGCGCTCTAAGGATTCCTTTTTAACATCTGGAAATTTTATGTCAATTCCCGTATAAGGATTTCTGTCTCCACCCTTTTCTCGAGGTCCTGGTTCTGTCTTGATGGGAACAGTTTCCACATAAATACTACCTTGAAAAATAAAACAAAAATACATCCATTGGTTATGAGAACTTCTTGTGCGCTCTGCTGATAGCACCGCAAAAAAAATTACATCCAGAATTCTAGAACGGTTTTCTTTCGTGACATGTCAGATAGATTTAAAAGTTAACATATAAAAACACTTCTTTAATAATTGAAAATTCACTGTGTGGCATTATTTTAACTAAAATAAAATAATAAATTGTGTTTAAATCATTGTTTAAGAAAAATGATCAAAATGTTATTGTGTTATAAATCAGGACATAAAACAAGTAATTGTGAAGGGCCGGTACAACGCGTGTGGTGGTGGTATCAACCTGGGAGGGGTCTAATTGGGTCAAAAGTATAATAAATTTGAATTTTTACAAACCTGTGGTTTTGAAACATCTTGATAACCTTTAATAAACAGTGGTTCACACTAGTCTATTATTTAAAAAAAAATAATTTAAATAATTTTAAAATCATCAAATTCCATGCGTAATTATAAATTGATTGGGAGAATCAAAATGTATGACTGAATAATGATAAAGATTGTCCAGATGATAAGATAAGATAATTAACATTTTTAAAATTGTAAGTCTTAATTCCCTGAATGAAGGGCGACAAGTGATAAATGCTCACCATGTGCGCGCTCAATTAGAAGACAGCAACGCAATTATTGCCCGCAACTAAAGTTGCTAATACTCTTAGGCCTGGCTAAGAATATAGTTCCAGTGCGTTAAAGTTCAATTTATACGGGACAATTTCAACGTATTATCCTTTTATTTGGGCCTGTACCTTGATTTGAAAAGTTCTGGCTATGCGAGTTTAATATATATCAAGATAATTTTACTTACCCGCCATTTGATGAAACCTTTCATAGGGCTCAAAGCATTCATTTCTAATAACTGGGACCTCAATTTCTATTTTAGTACCAAATATTTCAATTGCTCTAGTGGTGACTCCCTCTAGATTTGAAGTCTCCGTTGAACTTGTTTTGCCTGTAAGTGAAAACACTAACTAATAAGATGAAACCAATAAACGCGATGATACTGTCGTCCAAAGAAAAACAATACAAGTATATTATTTTCTATTATTTTTGCTGTCGCCAAATAACATAAAAAATAACACATAAGTTTTTTTGTACTACTCTTACTAGTTCTCTTCTCTTTAAGTAGTTAATATCGACTTTGGTAGAACGGGTCGTTTCGCCGACTTGTTTTTGTGAATGATTTACCGGCATACTTTTCTAGCATCATTTAATGAAGACCTCTAAAGAATTACAGAAGTTCCTGCCGACATACTCTTCCCAAACCCCTATCACAACGTTGCCCAACATAGGGATTAAACAGTTCCCTTGTGCGCACATGGCACAGGAAGAGTCGCTGTTGTGAGGTGTCAGTTATCTCATAAAAATAAATATACATGACATAACAGCGCATGTTGGTTCGATATATGAGCATGTCCAAGCAAACACCTGCAGTTTTATTTTCGATCATATGTTGTGTCTATATAACAGTTACGGATAAACTTGCCGAATTCAGCTGCACGTATAATAAAAACATAAAAATAGCACTTGGTTTCAACTAAATTACTATAAGAAATAACTATTTATGTGTTGGGGGAGATTGTAAAACATGCATTAAAGTTCAATTTTTTCTCAATCAAAGTTAAGTTTGAAGGTTGAGAACTAAGCATAAATTACTAAAAAAACCCAAACTAAACCCTAAAAACCTATTTTGTGCAAGTTCAACATAAATACTCGTCTCCATTACATATTTAATTTAAAATCAAGTGTTATTTTTTTTAAAGTGGCCTTTGCATGCAGCGGAATTCGACTATTTTACCCAGTTATGTACCAAAAAGACAACGAAATACCTGAATTGTTTACGGAAGTGGATTCCGGAGGTTCTGTTTTGATAAAAGGATAATCTATAGCGACTTCCGTGCATATCACAGAAACACTCTCTTCCGTACTTGTGCCAGGTTCCACCTTAATAGCGGTGAAATCCATGCTTGTACTTAAGACTTTGGTGGTTCTGTTTTACTTTTACTTTACGTGTTTGAAGGATTTCTTGACAGAATGAGTGATTGTTTTAGGAAAAGGTTTACAAATTGACGAAACGGACATTAACATTGAACATAACCAACAAAAAAATGACAATGGGCATTTTCCATAGAAACTACGAAATAGAAAATAAGTTGTAAGCTTATTATTAAATCTTAGTGTTGCTATTTTATTTCGGCTAGTGGGTTAATTTTAGGTACCTAATACGATTGTTATTTGTTCTGAAGATTTTTCCCTCAGGGCCTGTGCTATCATTGTGTGTGCTGGGTGGAAGGTATTTTTGAGAGGAATGCATGCAGGTCTGGAAGAGACCCGTGTTGTAGGAGGGAGGAATTACAGTGGCCGGCAAATCGTTCCACAGTTAAGCAAAAACAAATGTCATGTACAAATGTTGAGCGCATGTTTGGCGTGTTTTTGTGCGCTGAAGGGATCGATAACGCTAATTCCTCGAAGCCTATTTCATAAAAATACCATTAAAACATTCCCGTCTGACACTTTTGCCTTAAAAATTGTAATCCCTTTTGTTAAGATATCAAAAACTGTTTATGCATAGAGCTAAGAGTTTCATTAAAATTTCGGGGCTCCAGATTAAATGTTGTTGCCAAATTCAACAAATTTAAAACGCTGATAACGTTTAAATTAATCATTGACCAAAACGGCCGACATCACTCGTAACGATTACTGAATTTCAAATCGTTTTACTGCGTCCTTCACTATAAAAGTGCTTCTCCCCATAAGAGTCGTACGGAGAATGACAATTAAAATCATTTTCAAAAAACCAAAACTACCGACCAGATCGTTTCTTTATTCAGAGATTTATATTCAAAACTCAATAATTCAAATAATAAAAGAAAAAGACTATTACCCATTTTTAAATGAAAACTGAACTCGACTTAAATATGTGTTTCATAATGGCAAAGAGTCGAATGAAAGAAAGATGTGTGTGGTAACGCTTTATTGAGGTAGTCGAATTTCACAATCAAAATAGAGTAGCAAGAGAAGTCACAGTTGTTGCTGACGACGAACAACGATGTCGTCAGTAGTTGATGAACATCACTATGGGATGCATGCATGTCACATCACGGTGCGATGTGAATGCGTGGTCCATGATTACGACGATGAAGTCGGTGTCTCAATACCGCGTCGGTGGAGACCGGACTTGCTGACAGTGTCATCATGGTAGTGTTCATCACTGGTGAAGACGTTGAGCGTTTTTGGTGCTCTAGTGTGAAGTATGTGGTAGCCAGGGAAGATGTCACATGGCCAAGGCGCCGCTGTCATGCCGTGAACCTGAGGATTAGTTGAAACCTTTCTTTTAACCACTGGAACGATTTCGGTCGAAAAATCGACCACTTTTATTTTTCTGCGATTGATATCGGTCCAAAAATGGACCGATTTTTCTACCATTCGTAAAATATTTATTGTAATTATTTAAAACGTTTCCATGGCCAGCTACTTGTTTTATCGAATAGCTGATAATATATTCTCTTTGTCTATGAACTTATCCGTTGTCTTTGAAGTGTTATTTAACGAGTTTTCGCGGTTTTTTTATGGCGTCCTGTCAAAAACAAAATTATAAATTTTCAACATTCACGAAATTTTGGACTCTTCCTAAAATGCCGTAAGTAATTAATTTATTGGGTTTTTAACGCATAATTATATATCTGTGTAATCATGATTGACTTATCTATCTTTGAAATGCGTTTTTAATTCGTTTGTTTGTATTATATTGTTTTGGTTGAAGTTTTTGTGTAAGATTACGTCAACTGAAGACGTCATCTGTTTTTGATTTACAATAATGTCTTAAATACTGCACTCGCGCATTTGAAATATAGATATTCCATCACAGTGATTCAAAACAAAGAGATATATATAAGTTTTATTTGAATTGGTTCATTATTAATACAGATATTTGCTAACCAATTATTTTAAGTCATATGTCAAAAAGTTGACTCTTTTTCACATGTAAAATGGTGTAAAGCCTTCGTCACACAATAAAAATTTAGTAATTTAGTTGTATAATTAATTAATTTGTTTACTTTTACCAAATTTGTGGGAAAGGGATCACTCCACAACCCAATAATTATTTTCAAATTTTATATTAGTGCAATATTTAACAAAATTTAAACATTTAAGTACTTACATTAAGTGTTTTCAATTTAAAATTTATAGAGCGGTGCTGACTGCAAGAGGAGGCAGAGGAAAAGGGAGACGTGGGGTACGAGGTGCCGGACTACCTGCACGTGGACGTCAACGCAGAGCTGCAATTGCAGCCTCGTCTGGAGTGTTAGTATTTTTTAATGTTTTTTTATGAAAGTACTTTGCTGTGGCCGTTGAACTCATCATAAATTTGTATTTATTTAAACAGCGACCCTGCTTTGCTACTGGTGCGAGAGGATCGCGTCAAGGCCCTAAAGGCTGTTAGGGCCCTGCCTGCTTCCATCCGGCTAGAGCTGGAAAGCCGAAAATTCAAGAAGCAGGCGGCGCGCATTTTGCTCCCTACCGCACCTCCAAGAAAAACTAAACAAAAGTAAGTAATCGTATTTAGATGCTTGGTACAATATTATTGTTTTTTCCTGACAGCGTTCCACTCTTACAGTGAGAGTTGGTAAGTTCAGCGCTCTGTGCATTTGGCACATTCAGTGCATATTTTACAGAGTTCTTATTTTATTGTTTATTTACATACTGTACTTACTGTTTCACACGTGAATGAGAACAATTTTCTATGATTTATGTAAATGTTTTCAGAATTCCATCTCCGGAGAGAACAACGTGTCCCTTTTCACAAGGGACGCCTTCACCGTTGCCACGACCCGTACCACCACCGTGGATGTCCACTCCCGCACAGACCCAATCAACGGCTCCCAATGCACCAATTATGCCTATCCGTGCAGCATCTCCCGAGCCGTTACCTGGGACATCGCGGAGTGGGGAACTCTTCTCTCCGGAAGCCGGCTATCACAGCGAGCTGTGGGTGGACGTACCATTCTACGAAGAATTGTCGGCGTTTGGGAACGGTGAGTTTATTTTTTGAAATGTCATACCAGGGGCTCAATATAAAATTAATTATCTATATTTTATATTGATATCCCTAGCACAGTTTCACTGTTGGTATATTGGCAGGAAATAAGCATAGTACTTAAAAATTCCACATAACAAACATACAAAATGTATTGTTGTTATGTCGTGGATGCATCATTACACATCTTTTTTCTGTAACGGGTATTGCAGAGTGAGAAATAAGACATGCCGAACTTCTTTGCGAGGATTACATTTGATTCACCGGCTTCTAAACGGTGTAATACAGCATTTTTTTCTTAAATTGAAAAAACACTTTCGCTTCACGGGACTCATTGTGTTGCGAGGCTGTATTGGTAGGTGGGTTTTGTAACCGGACAAATTATCATTAAAATAGGTCGCTTTACGTAGTTGGTCACTTTAAACGGATACGTTTTCCTACTAAAAGCTATGAAACCTTACTAGAGTTTACATTATCGTCACTTAAAACAGTAGACCGTTAAATGCAAAGTCATTATATCCAAATTCTACTGTAAATTTGTGTTTTCTTTTATTTCAGAGTCAGACATGGGCAGAAAAAGTAACGTGGACGAGGCAGCTGTACTAGAAGAGTCTGTACTTGGAAACCGTGAGTTATAAAACTAACTAACTTACCTTCACGCCATTTCGGTAGGCAGAGAGGATGAACCACCATGCAACTCGATCTTGGCACACACACTCTTTTCTTCATTCCATACCTACCTGACTGTGCTATTCTGACTCCTGACATTGCCCGCCTCAAGTATTTGATTAACTTTTTATATTTTTTTTTATATGAATACCTCACAAGAGCCTCAGCTGGAGCCAGTGAGACTATGGCATCCCCAATTGGGGGATGTTGTGAGGCTGAAGGTAAGTGGGGAAGGGAAAGAGGAAGATGGGGAAGTACCTGGCTATTCAGATCTAGTCACTAAACACGGCTAAAGCCATTTGGAGCAACGTTTCAATTCTGAATGGTGGTCTTACACCAGGGCGATACTGGTAGTATCTTCCACTCTGGAACGTGCCGCAAATATACTATATATTATTTTAATTATTATTTTAATTAATTAATTGTGAAATAACACAAATCAATCAAATAAAATTTATTTGCGCACGCCGGGTTCGAACCGGCGACCTTCGGAATGGCAGTCCAATGCGTTACCACTGGACTATGCCGGCCGTCAAAAGCCATTTCAAGCAACGTTTCAATTCTGAATGGGGTCTTACACCAGGGCGATACTATGGGTATCTTCCACTCTGGAACGTGCCGCAAATATAATATATATTATTTTAAATGAATTTTGTGTGAAAATAACACTAATTATTCAAATATAATTTATTTGATTTGATCCCGCGACCATCGTATTGCGAGTCATAAGCCGTACCAGAGGCAGTGGGTTATCGTAATATAGACACATTAAATTAATTTGGGTTTTCTGTTGTTTCAGAAATGGATATGGACAGATCGAGCGACGAGGATGACGAAGCGAGCGACGTCGACCACGAAGAGAGCGATGAGGATACCTTCTGCATGCCACCAATACCTTATCATAATATTATCAACGTTTCACCTAACTCCGCTATGGCCATAGACTTTAGTAGACAAGACCAGGTAGATAGTGAGGCAATGCGTTTGATTTTGCCGCCTGAAGGTTACTCTTTCGATTGGTCTAATGATATCTTACGTTTTACTGGGATAAGGGAGACTTTCACAGGCACGCCAGGACCAACTTTCAATACCGACGAAATGGGCAAACCTGTGGATGCCTTTCTTAAAATCTTTGATGCAGATTTCGTTGAACTGATCGCGAGAGAGACCAACAGGTATGCAGATCAATGGATTGCGAAAAAACAATTTAAGCGTCATGCGCGTACCAAAAGATCAGCTTTTGTCAGGCTTCCCCATTGAACGACAGCGAAACCTGGTCTGGTACAAGAAGCTTTTCAGGAGACTACTAAGCGTTTCGGTGCAGAATGCGTATACATTGTACGGCTCAAAGCTCCGCAAGGAAAATAAACGCATTTTGTACCGAAACTTCAGGAGTGAGGTTGTGGATGAACTCCTTCTGCTGTTCTGTCGTAGTCAAATTGACACGACTGTGCGGACCATTGGCCTAATAGCTGAAGGAAAGACTCTGCGACCTATCCTGAAAGGCAACCACTTCGTGGTCCGTAGCGGGAAAAAGGTGAAATGTGCGTGGTGCAACATAAATAACATTTTCAAAAGGACCCTTACAAAGTGTGATGTGTGTGATGTGGCATTATGCTATGATTGCACGAAGCCATATCACACTACAATATAGATTTGCTGAGGGTTTTTTTTATTTCATTTTTTTCTTTTTTGGTTTTTTAGTTATGAAATTCAAATTTATAAATTTAATTAAATTTGTTTGAACATCAATTATGATGGCCTGGATGGCTGGACTTAATCATTTCTTTCCGCATACTCACGTCTCATGTTATGTTGTCCTCAAAGGTTCTATATGATAAGGTTCGGTGGATATTTAATATGTATATTTCAATTCTGATCATTGAAATATGCATGTTAACAAATGCACAGGTATTCTCATTTTTCCCTGTTTATTGTACACATTAAATAACTCGTTTTATTTTTATGTCTTAATTATATTTTGTCAATTTTTCTGTAAAGAGGCTTTTCCAGATCTAGTCACTAAACATAACTAAGCCAATTCAAGCAATGTTCAATTCTGAATGGTGGTCCCTCACCAGAGCGATACTCAGAATCTCACTCTATAGCGAGGCACAATGATATTATTATGTATTGATTTTCTTAAATTATGAATAAACCAATAAACTGAATACATTTTTATTATGACAAAGTGTGTAAACAATGTATAAATCAATATACTGCTCTTTCATTGTAACCATACAACTGTAATATTGATTTAAAAGGATATTAGGGCTTAATAAATAAATCATTTTTTGGTTCCATCCATTATTTTCCCCTCACCCATTTTTTTTCGATACCTTTGCGTTTAGATATAAAATTATCACTATGATTTTATTTGCCATTCTACGGTCATACAAAGGTTTGATATATATATACAAATTTATCATCATTTTACATATTCCGATTTACCCTATGTAGATTGACCTTAAGGTAGCTGTCAGAAGTGATTTTTCGTCAAATATTGGTGAATTTCATCAACTTTCAAAGTATCCCCCTGAAATATTGGCAATGTTTATATCTATGATGTATATCTCATTTTAAGCCTTATTTCCTCGTTTTGCACGTTATATAAAAACATGGTTACAAATCTCCAGTTCTAATTTACAATTATTTAAAATGTAGCACCATGATTTTGACATCGTGAAATAGGCTCTCTGTATAATTCATCAAATGAATAAAATAAAGCCAACACGGCGACTATGCTTATTAATACTTGTAGACAGTTAATGTATCTTCCTAACGTTATACCAGTTTTTGTGGTAAATTTATTATATAGCATAATACAGTGATTTCAATTTTGACGCGTCACGCACTCAAATTTTACAAAATTATTTTCTGACCAAACTTTTGAAGAGATCTTAACATGCAAAAAAATATTTTTCTATTACATTCTTGCATCTGTGATTATCAAACAGGCCATAGAGAACATAAAAACGTAGAAAATATTCTATAAAGATTTTTAAAACTGCCACTGGCGGCAATTTCAAATCACAAAAACGCAAATTTCGCGCATTTATAAAGTTTAAGATTTTTTAATAATTTATCTATCAATTCTAAAAATTGGGAATAATTATTAAAACATAGGTGAATTCATTGGCTGTATAGCACTACAATCAGTTTTATGTCTCCGTATTAAAATTCGGAGGTTTGATTTTTTTAATGTTGACGGAAAATATTCAAAATCGTCGCCAAAAAACCGCGAGCAATCGGAGAAAAAAGTTTTTTGACGCGCGATCGTTCGAGTGGTTAAGGCCAGGCGTAGTAGGTTGGTGGCTCAGGGCGGCGCGGTGAGGTAATAACGGGGTGTACGAAGCGGGCGCGAGGCGTGGAACAGAATGGCTGCTCAGTAAGCAATTCTAATACGACACTTACTTACTCACAGTGGAGATAAACATTTTTCCTCTCCCGAATTCAAATATATATGCGCTTCAAAGCCACAACTACAAATTCACATTTTTTTTTTTTTTTTTTTTTTATTAGTAAAAAAAAGATACATGAAGACCCCAAGGCAAGAAGTTGTTAACTTACATTGAAGGCATTCTGAGATATTTAGACTTTTGCGTTTTGCTTTATAATTTTTTATTTGAATGTCATATACAATGTACTGATCCTTCATGGTGTAGTAAACAAACCAAATTTACATTGCATCTAGTAATATTAAGTAGTTTTGCAGTCTAAAAGTTAAAATAAACATGTTTTCTACAAAAAAATGTAGTTAACATGTTCATGCCATCTTCAGGGATAGGTGAGGAAGATACAGAATTGAAAGGCAAGAACATGTTAAATTCTTGTTGTTTTATTTAATCAAACAAATTAAACATTTTTTTTGATATAAAGTAACTAAATAATAATTATTATTGAAAAGAAAAGGTAGCAGAGCATGTGTCAATTTTTATTTTTTTTTGAGACTTTTAAAAAATCCACGAAAAACCTCATCCAGGTATGGTAACAATTTTTGGATATCGTTCCATTTGGCCGCATCGATTTCTTTGTTATCTCTCACTTTTGATGACAGCATTGGCGGGGAAGATAATGTTTCACACCTTTTTTTTTTAAGATCCACTTCTTTCCAAGGCTCTTCTTCGGAGAGTGATTCGCGATATTTATAAATCCCGAATTCCTCCACTCTTATCCAGCGAATTCCTTTTTGAAAGTTAACCTTATTTCCGATAGTGTTTTTTGTATTGTGTATAAAGTTCAATTGTTGCCCTAATTCTTTAATATTAACAAACTTATCAGCCATCATTGTCACGATGGGTATATTTTTTGTGTTAGCCGACATCATTAAATTTACATATTGGTCCACTGATTGAATGGACTGGCATCTATTATTTTTTTTTCTACCAATGCGAAATCTCTATCAGAGTCCATATATGAGTGACCAACCTCAGGAAATTTATGGTCAATTATTTTGAATTTTTTTGCTAAAATTAAATATTGCCAGAACATAATCAAATATATATTTTTGTTTTGACCGGCACAAGAGTCACTCCAAGCAATAAGGTGTGACTTGTTGCTCTGAAGTTGCATGGTGTTGACAAAGGCCATTAAACAACTGGCAATTTCCTCGCTCCCTCTGCCCCCTTCGTTTTCACTCCAAACATGGAAATATGCCCTATTTAACTCCTTTGTCACACAATGTACTCCCAAATTATAGAGCCACAGTTTTCTTAAATAGAAAGCCACGTTTGTGGATATCTTTGGGAGAGGTAGCGTCTTTTCCAAATCAAATGTGATGAAACAAATTTCATCACATTCAGATGCCTTTTTCTTATCATGTTTTTGCATTTCAAATGCAGCTTTATACATATTTACATGAATTTGGTCAGATTTTTTGCTATCGCAAGTCCCACAAGTGTCTGTCTTAGGCACGCCAAACGACAAGTTGAAATCCTCTGTAAAGATCCTAGTGTAACGATTCAACGAAACAGGGGCATACTCTTTTTCTCCACAAAACATATTATAGAGCTCATACAGTTTTGGGATTGACAAATCGGATGCGAGGTACAATTTATGGGGATTTTTGTTCCTGGAATAATGCGAAGCTTCTGCAGGGAACATATTGATGTGTTCTCTTACTTCTTTAAGCTGGTTATCTGGTGTTTTGTTAGGCCTCGTGCAGTGGCGACCTCTGTGACTTACTGCTGGTGATGAAACTCCTGCAGCTACTTTTCTCCTCAAAATATCTAATCTGCCTCTACCTATTTGGTAAATGGATTGTAAGGCTGGTTTGCAAACTTGTTCATTAATTCCTTGTATTGAAACAGAGTACGTAATATTGCAGGATCGTTTGGCCGAAGTGATCCTGGTTATATTTTTAATATTCATCGATCTCAATAACAAAGTTGATTGGGCTTCTGAATGTAGTGAATAAAACTCTAGAAAGAGTTTTTGCCTAACTTCGGCATTAAATCTTGAATTACATTTCAATCTGCAGTTGCTACCACAAAGATTTTCTTCCAGTTTTGGTGTTTTAGCAGGTTTAAGGCTTTTTTTATAATTAACATAAGAATCACCTCTCATCCTAGCGTCCCGCGCTATTTCTCTTGCTCGCCCTAGCTTGGGCCTCTTCCTACTCTTTTTAGTGCCTGAAAATAATACACACATTCATATCAGTTAGCGAACAGTCAAAAATGATTTTGTTTTAAAGTTAATCTAAAATTATATACCTAGGTACAGCAAGACAAATTACCTTCTAAATGACTGTTTTCTATATTAGAAACGTTTAAATTGTTTTCAATTTCGCTTTCAGCGTCCTCAGTATATTGTCCTTCACTGCTTTCCACAGCAAGAGCTGCATCTGAAAATAATAATTTTATCTTCATTACATGCAAACCAGTAAAATAAAATTCAATTCAAGTTATAAAACCTTATCCTCACTAGTTAGATTTAAAGTATTGAGTATCTCATCTTGTTGTACGTATTCCAAAATTATATCTCCTGTACCAGTGGTAGTAGCGATATACTCTAGACTACTCTGATTATCTTCTGAAAATACAAAGTACAATAAAATAATCATTTTTAGTTCAATGTTCAAAAGAATTTAGTGTCACAATAAAGTATTTTTAAGTTTACCTTCCATTAACATGACATCATGTTGAGGTATTCCTAATAATATCCCAAACTCAACACCAGTCAAAGAGTCTTGAACACTTTCTGAAACGAAATATTGTAAAGCATTAATGAAGGAATTCAAAACATAAGAAAACATAAAAGAATATTCAGAGAAACAGAGTAAAACATTTGTTTTGCATTTACCATCCATTAAAATAACATTATTTTGAGGTATTTCTAAATGCTTCTCAGGTTGTACTAAATTAGTGGACTCTTGAACACTTCCTGAAACAAATTAATAAGCATTAAAATAAAAAAAATGTTGACTTTTAGACAGAAAAACACCAAAACAAAAATGATTCAACCATTTTCAAACTACTTTAAGGATAAATTAAGATGAACGATAATGTTTTTTACAGCTTACCTGATTCCCTGATCAATTTTTGACACATCTTCACCATTTTTTCACCTCTGGAACTCATTTTCGATGATTTTTAAATAAAAAACACGCACTGCAAAACTTTTTAAAACCACCAAGGTAAACGTCAAAGTGAGTGAATAACATGTTAACCATAGAAATCTAAACCAATGTAGATGGGAAGAAGTTGTTAATTACAGAATTACGGCAAGAACTTGCTAACTTGGTAATTAACAAGTTCTTGCCCTGATTTTATCAACATAATGTCACAAAAACACGTAGTTAACATGTTCATCACATTGATTTAAGCATGTTCTTGCCGTTTTTAAGCTCTGGCATGGTGTTCATTGGAAAGAGCGTATGCGAATTAGTTTAGAGAGCATTCTAACTCATTTTTTACGAAAATGTAAGTTAACAACTTCTTGCCTTGGGGTCTTCACATGATTTACATTACACAATATTGAATATGGTACAGTTATTAATTACATAATATATGTATTTGATGTACCCCCATAAATAAGCAGGGCTTGTGTGTATGGGGGTGTTGTTATATTCGTTTATATTTGATATGATTCAGTTCAACTGTTCGGAATACTTTTTAAGGTGGCTTTTGAATTCGTTTATATTTGTATTCATGTTTCTAATTTTTTCTGGTAATGAGTTAAAAAAATTAACTCCGAGATATTCATGGTTGAACTGTCCTATTGTTTTTTTACATTTAGGAGTAGGAAGTATGGACGTTTGTCTAAGATTTCTGTTATTTTTAAAGGGTGCAATTTTATTTTGAATATTGTTTTTATAAATTTGTAATGTTGCATGGTAGAAGTATAATGCACTTAATTTTCTGACCTTAAATTGTTTGAATAAAAGTTCGGATGAATATGAATAGGGTTTTTTTAATATGGTTTTTATTATTAGTTTTTGTGATACGTAAATTGTTTGTGTTTGATTTTTATATGTACCGCCCCAGCCTATAATGCCGTATTGTATAATTGATTGACAGAAAGCGAAGTATGTGGTTCTAAGTAATTTTTCATTTAAAATATCTCTTAAACATCTAAATATATATGATAGTTTCCTTATTTTGTTGTTCAGAATATTTATATGTGGGGACCATTTTAAACGCTGGTCTATTGTTATGCCTAGGTACTTAATATCGGTCTTGCTTTCTATGTTTGTACATAACATATTGCATTTGTGGTTTTCTGTATTTTTCACAGAGTGGATAATTATGTTTATTTCTTTAGATGTTTCTTGTTTTTTAATGAAAAATGGTAAATAATAAGTTTTTTTAGAATTTAAAGTCAACAGGTTTTCATCAAACCATAATTTTAGTTCATTAATATCTGTATTTGCCATGTTATTTAATTCAGACCAGGTATTTGCTTTTAGTAGTAGGACTGTATCGTCAGCGTAAGAGACAATGTCTCCATATTTGGAAATATTGAATATATCATTGACATATATAATAAATAACAATGGTCCCAAAACCGTGCCTTGGGGTATTGAAAAGTCGCTATATTTTGAATCGCTGACTTGATTGAGTAATTTTACTTGTTGAGGTCTTTTATGTAAATAACTAGTTATCCATGTTAAGACTTTTCCACTAATCCCTACTGATTTTAATTTACTTATTAATTTTTTATGTGATATGCTGTCGAAAGCTTTTTTAAGGTCTATAAATATGCCAAGACATTTTTTATCAGAATCTAGGGCCGTATATAAATAGTTGGTTATTTTTGCTATCGCGTCGTGAGTACTTGTATTTTTTTTTAATCCGAATTGGTTATTATTAATTATTTTATTTTCTTCTAAGAATGTACAAATTTGTTTTTTTACAATTTTTTCATATGTTTTTGATATATTCGAGAGAAGTGAAATCGGGCGATAATTTTGTGGATCTTTACGACAGTCTGTTTTATAAATGGGGGTTATAATTGCTCTTTTATAGTTATTGGGAAATTCGCCATTTGCTAGACTTAGGTTTATTATATGTGTTATGGGGAGAGTTAAGTATTCTTTCATCGATTTTATTGTTTTAGTATCTATGTTATCAAAGCCGGGGGCAGAATCTCCTTTTAGTTCAGAAATAGTTCTGTCAATATCGATTTCTGTGACTTGGTGAAATTTATTAATTTGACATTGTGTTATTTGTTGTGGATTAGATATATTAGTCTTATTTATGGATTTTGCTAGGTTTTTTCCCACGTTATTAAAATAGTTATTTAAAATATTACAACATTTTTTTGTGTCATTTTGTACGTTATATATTATTTCCCCATCTGAGATTTCTGATATGTGCTTATATTTTTTTATTTATTTATTATTTCATTTATTGTTGACCATATTTTTTTTATTATTGTCTTTAGCTTCTGTTATAATTTTTGAGTAATAGTCGTTTTTCGTTTTTCTTATTAGTGTAGTTAATATATTTTTATACTTTTTATAGTATAATACAATTTTATTGTTAACTAGTGGCCTTTGTGTTATTTTATAAAGTTTATTTTTTTTCCTAATGGCTTTTATTAATCCTAGAGTAATCCAAGGTTTAATTTTCCTTGTTTTAGAGTTGGGGACGATCTGTTTTGTTTTTGTTGCTTCTAAAACGTGTTTATTTAAAGTGTTTTCAAACAGTAAGGCACTTTGGTTGGCGCATTTATTTTTTAAAATTTCTTCCCATTTTTCAGTTTTTAATGATTTTTCTAATAATTTGTAGTCTATTTGGGAATATGGAAGATTTAATTTGGGTTTTGTGTTTAGTTTTCTATTTGTATCATGTAATATAAGACACGCGTAATGATCAGTTATATTGGTTTTCCATACAGTAGATTTTATATTTTTTATTTCATTCAAATGTATATTACACCAGATGTGATCTATGCATGATGGCGTTTGGTTTTTAATTTCTCTAGTGTTGCTATTAATAAAAGATTTAAAATTGAGGTGCATCATCATGTTAATAAAATTATTTTTTTCTATTGAATTATGGTTCGCAGAAATATTTATATTGAAATCACCACAAACAAAAGTAAGTATTTTCGGTAATTTGCTAAGATATTCACATAGTTCGTTTGTAAAGTTGATTATGTTTGATTTGTGTGTTCTGTACACTGTTAAAATTCTGTATAATTTATTTTTTAATTTTATATCTATTTTTAGACAGTTTACATATTGTATATAAATTTCTTCAATGTCAGTAATTTCACACTCATCGTGAACAAATATAATTAAACCGCTATTTTTGTTAATCGGTCTTGTTGTTGCGATGCCTTTGTAGTTTGGTAACGCATTAATGTATTAATTGTCATTACAGTGCGTTTCCGTTAACACTATGCAGGTGGGTGATGTATGCAGATCATTAATATTTATCAAAAATTCATCTGGGTTTTTTGCGATGCTTCGAATGTTCATATGTAATATTAAAAATGGGGTATTGTTTGTAATGCACCATTTATTGACTTCCGTAATATTTTGACATATTTCTTCGTTTATTTTGTAATTTTTCTTCAATTTGTTTTACTATAAAATCGGCCATTTTTAATTGTAATCAATTTTTTCTTGAGCGAAGGCAAGCATTTTCATCCTGTGTTTGCATTTTTCGCTATTTGATTTGTGGTCTGTTGGATTTTTTGTTTTGAATTTTAGATTAAGTTCTGTGCAATTAATGCATTTTGGTGCTTCGTTCTTACTGTTGCAGTCTTTAATGTTATGCTCACCCGCACAATGAAGGCATTTTGGTTTGTTAGGAAGTTGAAGACAATTCATTGCTGTGTGCCCATATTTTTGGCAGTGGTAACACTGCATTAGGGGGTTACAATCTTCTACTTTGATTTGGTAAAAACCAAGGTTAACTTTTTTTTTCGCAATTAGCAGATTTCTCAAATCTCCACTGGTTTCGAGGATGATATTTTTTTGTAGAAATTTTTTAATTGGTATGGTTCCTTTATATTTTATTTTATTTGGATCCTTTTCGTATATTATTTTTATATCTTCATTTTGCAGAATTAGATCCGATATAAATTCTTCATGTGTGTATTTTTCGTTGATTCCCTTAAAGATCATGCACGGTCTTTTTTTATCAATGCTTTCAATTTGTATTCCTTAAAGTTTTAATTTTGTAATTTCATTTTTGATGTTGGCCATATTATCTGCTTTTTGGAAATTGATTATTAATTCATTTTTTGATGTCTTTCTGATGCTACTTACTCCGATTCCTAGTTTAGATATTTTTACATTCTTCATGATTGTTTCTTTTACATCTTCATTTTCGTTTTTAGTTTTAATTATAACGGGGAATACTGGAATTTTAGGTGTCGTGTATTTTCCACTTGTGATGTTAGCGTAACTTCTCGTAGTTGTTTTGTTTTCGAGATTTTGATATTTTTACTGATATATTTTCTGTCACTGTTGATTATATTTTCTTGTAATCCGATGATTTTGTCTTGTAATGAAAGATTTTCTGTTTTAATTGCATCTTCTAACTTCGTTATTATGAGTTCTATAGTATTTTTGATTTTTTGATCCTTGACCGTTTGAATTTTCGAAACTTCATTTTTAAGTTCATCTAGATAGTTCGCTACCGTCATCGTAGTATTTTTCTTTGCACGGTTTTGTAGAATTAGATCGGACGTATTGTGCACATTTCTTGCTAGATGGCGTTAAACTTTAGGTTAAAAGTTAGCTAGTCGATCGTCTTATTATAAATTAATTTAAAAAAAATATAATAATTGCTTTCACCAAGGAGCGAACTCCGCTCCTTGAGAACTGTGACCGCTACCGGAACGGGCAACGCTATTTGTGTTATTCTCCAGGCTACGGCCTACTTATCAGCGAGCGTGATAATATTCGTATATTAAGTGCTAATGGGATGTGGACACGGTCAAGCGGCTTGATCGCAAGCACGTAGTTTATTGTCTATGGCACTTTGTGTCAAGCATTTTGACCGTGTACCGAAGCTGGCTTGCAAGCATTGCGCAATTCTACGTGCTTGCGGCGAGGCTTGATGCGAATTTATATTTTTGTGGGAATAGACAAACGACAATAGACAAATAAATATCACGTATCATAAACAATGATATAAATTGAATAAAATTGTTATAAAATAGGTACTTAGTTATTGTTTTTGTGTTCAATTTGTAGAAATCCATCTAATTTAAAAATTTTGGAAGTATTTGTATTTTTTAATAATTATGACAGCGGTTTTCAAGGTCATTAATAATCAAACTGTAGAATAAATAATTTTCTGAATTTTCAATGGAGAAAACATATTGTTTGTATGAATACCGCACAAGATATTCATACAAAAAATAGCTGTAGCCTGTAATACACTTTGCAAATGCTCATGGGTAAAGCGGTACCTTAACTTGTACCATTCTTGACACCAAATTCGTTTATTTTTATTATTTTATTCAAACATAAAGCTAACGTAAGAGCCAAGAACGCTTTGTCTTTGACAGATTCCATTTTGCCGCGAGTCACGAAATGACAGGAAGGCATAGAAGTACATATACATAGACCACCACGAAATCACAGGAAGGCGTGGCCATGCTTGACGGAGAGGCTTGATGCGGGCTGTCAAGCCGCTAAGCATAGACAATAATAGACAACAATAGACAACAATAGACAAAAAAACTACGTGCTTGCGATCAAGCCGCTTGACCGTGTCCCAGTCTCTTAACAGTTTTTAAACTGACAGGTGTGGTATTCTGTTAGTTATTTTGCGACAATAACTAGCACTGATCACTGCACAGATTTTAAAATCACTTAAAAAGAGTATTTCGAGGGCGTTTTAGATTGATTTAAGTAGTAGAAAGTACACTACTCTTCTACATTTTTATATTAATCGATATCTTTGTGATTATTTTGATTTATAAACTTTAAAAACTTTTAAACTTTTGATTTATAACATGCTTGGCAACAGTTAAAAAAAAACCTTTTTCATATCCCGACTGTAAATATTCATGTTCACTAAAATCACATAGCATCTACGTGCTGATTCATAGTGGAGAAAAACCTTTTTCATGTTTCGTCTGCAATTATTCATGTTTGCTAAAGTTATATTTAAAGCGTCATATTTTTTTTTTTTTTATGGGTTTATTCAGTTTTTTTTGTACATTATTTTCTCTTACTTAGATCTTACGAAACTGATCAATCAGTTTAATTGTAAGAAATCTCTCACTTTTTCTATTTATTAGCTTATAATAATATATTTAATTTCAACTTGATATCTTGATCCACAATATTAATTATTTTTATGTTTGACGGAGGTAGAACGATCTAATTTTCGTTTTTATTTTTGAATAACATGTCTCATTTTTAATATCTTCTGGTAATGAGTTAAATAATTTCGGAATTTTATGTCTTTTTGTTCTATCTCCGTATACATTTTGCGATATTTTAATAATGAACATTTGTGTTTCTCTATGCCTAGTAGGGTAGTTATGGTTTACAGGTTTTTTGAATTCTGTGTTCCAGAATTCATCTAGCGTTAGTTGGTAATCTATCCTACTATGTATAGAGAGCACATTACACAAAGAAAACATTTTTTATAATCGCCTTCACATAATTCAATTTTTTTTTTGCCTGATATCAATTTTAGGAAACGGATTTGTAATTGTCCTATTTTATTTAAGTACGTTTTATACGTTAATCCGTAACTATTTACTCCGTATCCTATAATTGATTCCGCTAATGCATTATATATACAGTATAATATATTTTTATTAACAAAGTTTTTTAGGTGATAAAATTTCCCTAAAATGGATCTTAATCTATTACATACATTTTCAATGTGATTTGACCAGTTAAAATTGACATCTATTGTAAGACCAAGGTATGTATATTGGTATACTTTTTCTATGCTTGGGCATTTACATGGCAGAGATTGGTTTTTTGTGTGAAAACAATCGTATGAATGACTTTTTATATGCAGTTCTTTATCCTGACAACTTGCATATGGAGAGTGTATAAGCATATAACATAGACCGGTCAGTGGTTGAGTGGGCATAGCGCTTGGGTCTCACCCGAGCGTCGCGTGTTCGATTCCTCGGCTGGCTAAGTCCTCCATCACAACACAAGCAACATTTTCGGCTTTCTGTGGTGGTAGTAGGAGATTTTCAAACATTGTTGGGTTATTCGTATCCCGGGAATGTTTGTCTTTCTTTATAAAAAATTAAAAAAAATATATATATTTTGTTTTTTTTTGCGTTAATAATAATTCCATTGTCATGGGACCATTTAATTATGTTATTTAGGTCTGTTTGTAAAAATTCCTCAATTTTCTGTAGATTTCTGTCAGCACATATGATGCAAGTATCATTTGCAAACATGTAACATTTACAACGTTTTATTACGTTAGGTAAACTGTTTACTTGCATAATATAACACGTAGGTCCCGATATCGACCCTGTTGCTACTCCAGTGTCTGTTAACATTTCATGTTAACAGACACTGGAGTAGCAACAGACTCATACTGGAGAAAATCCTTTCCGTGTGCAAATCTTCCTTTCTCAAAAGAGAAAATTTTCAAATCACTTACTAACTCACGGCTGAGACAATATTTTTTTATGTGCTCACTGCAACTATTCATCTTCACGAAAGGTTTGTAGTGGTACGCCACTACTCGAGTCGGACGGTGTCAAGTACTACGTAGTACGCAGTACCAAGCGCTAAGGCACCTAGGCCGTCATAGAATATAATGGGAATTTCGGCCGTTGCCTAGAGATTGTTTTGGCAATATTTGTAGCCATAGCAAAACAAAAAAAACACTTCACAAAACAGACTGGAGTAACCATGGTGGGTACCCTCTCTGTGCCGATGCGGAGGCGCTAAGGTGCGTGAACCATGGTGGGCACTTTTACCCGCGCTGGTGCGGGGATGGTAAGGCGCGTGCTGCTCCGTAGTGTCTTTACCAATCACCCATCTTTTAGATGGGGTTACCGGTGGGTAGGGGTAACAAATCACGTCGGAGTCACCACTTTGGGGATCTGGTAACGAGATAAATGAAAGATGTGGTTGTTGTGTCACAGTGTTTATTTGGGTGAGTCAGTAGCGCAGTTGTGGGATGACTCCGGACCGATGATGATGATGACAGGTGTCAAAACTTTGTTTTATACGGGTTTATTGGAAATGAAGTTTTTTAAATACCCCTCCGAAAATCCACACTGCCTCCTCCTCCAAGAAATCCGATTTGATGGCAAAAATATATGATCACGTTAATAATAAATAAACAGAATTAAAGAATAATTGTGTTTATTATGATAAATAAAACTTTAAAATTTTAATCTTAAGGCGATTTAACCAGCGGACGAGAATTCAAATTTCGTTAAAAGACGGTCTTGCGATCGGACGTTTTTTTAGACTGAGACAGAAATACCGAATTCATTCCGCTGCGAGCCGTATACTCGCGCGGCTGTGAAAACTACAACATGGTTCCGATGAAATAACAATTATTGTTGTTAAATTCTTGGTTGTAGCTTTCTTCATAAGTAGTTACATACATATTTGTAAATTATACGTCGGAGTGCGTAAACATAAATAAATACAAATGCAGTTTGTTGACATGGTAGATATAAAATATGTAGGTATTTATTTTTTTAAATATTTTACACGAGTTTTCCAAAGGTGAGTAAAAATCTTTTGTTTTACTTATTTATTCGTTTGTCCGAAAGGTATTACCGATAAGTTTTATTTCTAATACTTATCTTTAAAGTTTACTTGATTTGATATGTATGACATTGAAAAGAGGGTTTATTCCTTACAACTGAAGTAGTATATATATTAAAACTAGGTTTTATTTCCAACTATTTTCTACGGTACCTACCTACATAATATATAGTTATGCGATTGCATAATATTGTATTGCTTTCATGTATTTGTTTTCATGATTAACGGAGCGACCTGACTCGTCTAATTTTCGAAATGTTATTAAATTCTCGAGTAAATTTCGATTGAAAAATCATAGGTTAGTATGTAAAAAATAACCTTGTTTTTTTTTCCTAAAACAAGAAGCTCAATTCACAATATGACATTATGAAACTGACAAAATGTAACACAAAAAATATTAAATATGTTGAATTATACCAATGTAATAGTGAATTGGACAATAAAATAAAAAATGAACAAAAAAATGATTTGAATCGCACATCACGAATCGAAATTCATTTGGTTTGTGGCACTTTTTGACTACCAATCACAAACAGTTTCACGTACTTTGGCATAAGTTTTAACATTTATACATGAAAAAACGATGAAAGACATAAACTCCTGTCCATAGTTGATTATTTTCCCTGGAAATTAAACAATACAAAATTATCGCCAAGCGTTATAAAAAATATGTGCTTATTCGGACTGATTCTTTCGAACGACCCTGTAGCATATAAGTACGTACAATGTACACGGATAATTAAATATCACTAACCTTTGTTTTTTCTGAAAATATATCTCCCACGTACGTTTTTGATGTCGTAATTTGTGCTATCTAATAAAACTTTTTTCCGAGGGTATTTTCCTCCTCATTTTTAAGCGAGGAATTTCTTTAAAATGTTATCAATTAGACTGGCGTGGAATAGACGTCCGCTCGCCGCCCTGTCGCAGCGGGGAATGATTCGGCTTGCGCCGGGGTAATCACAAACAACAAACGCGAATCGAAATTAATTACTATTATATACTGTAAGAATATATTTTTTGGTCACAAATTATTTCTAATGTTTCAATAATGTCTTGGTAAATTATTTTTCTAAAAGAATCTGAACTACACCAATTTGTAAGACCATAAATAAATAGTCCGATTGAGGGATTTTCGTCACAAAACGCGGGCTCGGATTTATTTATTAGTAATTTTATTTGAAATAAAAAAAATTCTTATACATACTTATGATAGATAATTTATTGATTGTTTATACTGTATTATTATATGATTTGAAATATTTGTTGTATAATACAACTTCACCTTTGAAAATGCAACAAATCTGCGCATCGTCCAACGGTAACACTTTATTATGATATGAAAATAATATAATTTTTCAAAATTTTACATCTTACTTTACAAGGTAAAATAACGATCTTTCGAAATAAATTTGTATTTTTTTCTAGAAAAGTGTCCATACGTCTAAAAGTGGCCTCAAAAATGCCAAATTTCAGGTCGAGTCTACCTATTTCGCCTTAAATCTACATTTTTTCTACAAATATTTTTTTTTCAATCTTAAACCTGTGATAAAATTTTCATGTGCATGTTGTATTTTTTTAAGTATAGTAGTATTCAGCGACTTTTCTTCAACCGGGGGCAATGGGATCTATCGCCATATATCCCTATATATCCCTGAAACCTACTTAAATAGTTGAAACTTTAAACACAAAAGAAAGAAATACAATACATACAACAAAAGTGTTTCGGATTTTTTCAATCTCAAGATTAGAAAAGCTTCCACAGTCAAACTGACGTCCGCTCCGCGACCTTACTTGTGATTTACTAAAACATGATGAATGAATACATACACAATAAAACACAATACACCATACTTGAGTAAGGCGCTGCTGCCGCTGAGCATTGACCATGCGCAGTGCGCATAATGCAGTCGGGGGACGTCATCGAGCTTTCTCCCTTGAAATTCGTATTTCTTGGATTCGGATTCGTTCGCTAGGAATTCCGCCCTACCGAGTAAATCACAAAGAGTTTGGTGATAAACTTTAAAATCCCCTTTTAAGAATTCGTCGGTTTGCTAGCTTCAAATGGGAATCGCGCACGTTCAAATTAACTTTGACGATAATTTTGCAAGATACGGCACTATTTTTATTATTATATAATAGCTGGCGTGTACCCAACGTTGCTAGACTTTTCTCTTCTTTCAATGAATATAATATCTATGTATACATTTATACCTTCCCAAAAAAAATCTCTAAATGATAGTGAAAACCCTATCAAACTCGGTTGCAAATAGACGCGGAAAGTGAATTTGTTTTATATTATTTAGAGATTAGTGGGTTTTATCATGGCATGCGTTTAGGAGATAATATAACATATAATTCCACTCAAAAATCGAAGATGGCCGTTAAAATTTAAAATTTAAAGTATATCGCGTATTAATAAGAACTTTAAGGGGACAATGATTATTTTTTTTAAATTTTATATTTATGAAACTACTAGCTGAAGTTTACCCGGTGTTGCTCTTCTTTTAATAAATATAATATCCATGTATTATATATGTAAACCTTAAGAATGTAATTCTCAAAATGATAGTGAAAACCATATCAAACCCCGTTACATAGTTCCGTCTGTGACTTTGTTGTTTACTATTTAGAAATTATACATTGATATATCTAGAGAGATTTAAAAAAATATATTTCGTATTTAGACAACTGTATAGGTTTATGACTTTGTGCATTGTGCTGGAGCCACTGGTAGTATTCGTTGGGGCCTTAAATGGAACGTCCATTAAATGCTTTGGATGAAGTCGAAAATCGCATCATATGAAAGGTCGTTTTGTCAAGTGTGCGAGCATGTGACTTTGTAAATATCTTTTTTGCGAACCTGAATAATTGCAGTATGAGCAAGAGAATATTTTTTCTCCACTGTGAGCAATCATGTGACTTTTTAAGTTTTGTTTTCGTGAACATGAAAAGTTGCAGTGAGAACATGAAAAGGGTTTCTCTCCACTGTGAACCAGCATATGACCTTTTAGAGTACTACTTTGTGAGCATGAAAAGTTACAGTATGAACATAAATGCGGTTTTTCTCCAGTATGGGTGCGCATGTGCACTGGCAAAGATGATTTGCGCGAGCAGGAGTAGTTACAAAGCGAACACGAGAATGGTTTTTCTCCACTGTGAGTCAGCATATGCCGCAAATAATTTCCCTTTAGTGAACATGAATAGTTGCAAGCGGAGCATGAGAAAGGTTTTTCTCCAGTATGGGTGCGCAGGTGCGCTGCTAATACCGAGTTGCGTGAGCAGCAATAGTTACAATGTGGACATGAGAATGGTTTTTCCCCAAGATGCGTTTCCAGGTCTGTTATTGTATCTGAAAAATGAGCGAATGAATAAGAATATAAGATGAAATCGTAAAAACAAATGTTTTATATTGTGCGGTTTGTTAAATCAAATTGGCTTTACCTGCTGCGTGGGTGATTCTTTCAGAGTACTCTAAGCATTCCCTTTTAACGTCCGTGAGGTGAATGTCGATATCAGTACAAGTCACTTCTTCGTCTCGGGATCCTGGTTCTGCCTTTATGGCAACAGTCTCTCTATTAATATTACCTGGAATATCAAAATAGCAATAAAATTGACGTGCCGAGAGAATCGCAGTAGCCCTTTCTCAAAAGATGGGTGAGTTATGTGTAGATCATAACGATATTTTTTTTTTAGTTTTTAAAATTACAAATTTGCTTTAAGGGTTGATTTTTTGGTTCTTACAATCTGTCATGTGGTGTTCTTCAAAACATTCCAGGCATTCCGTTTTAATATTTGGTACTTCTATTTCTATATATTGTGTAGAGGTTATTAAACTGTCTCCATCTTGATTCTCTGACTCGATCTTGATGGTGACATCATCTGGGCTGGGTAGGTCCATGGAACAACTGTGATAGCTATCAGCTGTTATCCTTGAAAATTCATTTTAATTTCTGGCAAACTTCCTGGAAAACGAATGTTAAATTATTATAGACATCGAAAATAATTTAAACAATATAAATGAATTTTACGAGTTATTGCAATAATAATTTAAAATAAGAACAGTGGTCAAGGGGTCTCGACCCGACTAGTAATCTGCAGGTGGCGAGCTTAATTCCCGACGTGCTCAAGTAAATTTTATTCGATTAATTTGTGTTATTTCACAATTTATTGATTAAAACTATTATAGGGTATATTTGCGGAACGTTCTAGAGTGGATGTTACTCTCAGTATCGCCCTGGTGTAAGACCAACATTCAGAATTGTAACATTGCTTGAAAAAGCTTTAGCTGTATTCGGTGACAAGATATGAATAACCAGGTACATTCCCACCTTCCTTTTTCCCATCTCTTTCGCCTCCCGACGTATCCCAATTGAGGATGCAATACTATCACTGGCTCCAGACGGTTTGGAGCAGTTGTGACTCATTTGCAGTATTCACATTAAAAATGGTTGGTATTCTTAAGTGATTTGTTCTTTTTGTTTCAAGTACGAGGGATTAACATCGCGGAAGTTGGAAATAATTCTTCCTAGACATTGGTATATTATTATTATACGAAAATACATATGATTACACGATCTTTCAACTTCAATTTGTCATTCTTACATAATTGCCGAGTAAGCGAAACAGTTGAGAAGTCAACTAAGATTACTATTTTCATACCTTTGAATATAAAATACGATAAACGCAAGACGCAGACCTGTCAAACATGAAAGCAAAAAACACACTTTTTCAAACCTTACGAAAGTAATGATTACTGTATTAGTGTTTAATCGAACTCACCTTTATCACATTAAAGAGTTTTCAGTCATTAACTACAGAATAACTTTAGCCGCGACAATGTCACAAAGCATGCACAAAGCAACTGGATTTTTTACTAACCACAGATAATCAAGAACCTTTGGTTATTTTGACGATTAATTCTCTCGTCTACATAAATATTTTTCTATGACTATGATCGGTGGACCTCACGGTGTCTTGTTTATGACCTCACATGAGTTGTACATCTATGGACATCATTTCGTTACGTTCAAAAAGGTTGGTCGATTTAATTTTATAAGATTACGGTAATATTGATTGATTGATAAATAAGTAGGTAATGTAATGTCTGTTACATTTATGGTGCTGCCACACGCAAAGCTCACATCAACAGATAATATAAAGCACAATAGCGCTCGCCATACAATCCCATACAGACCCGACACACGTAAAAAGATAACGCGCTATAAGTGTGGTTCTGAACTTCGCTAACCGAATTTATTTTACGTATCCGCTCCCGAAGCGATATTTGAAAAGTTATGCGTCCCCCTCTCCGCCGTAAAAAGGAGAGGGGGTCATTTTAATTACGGAGCTACCAACTAAGTTCCGTGTTCCCTTAGTAAAGTTGTCACTTTGACAGATGAAATTATGTTCCTCGGCCGCTCTCGAATTCAACTGACCCCCTCTCCTACCATATGAAGAAATATTTGATAGCGTCGTGTGTCGGTAGAAAAGATGATGCGCTGTACATTAACTTTTGATGTGAGCTTTGCGTGTGGCAGCAGCTTTATCGACGCATGAGCTATGGGATGTTTTCGCACGATTTTTGTCGCTAGGTGTCGCATTTGAAAGACAGTCCCATTAACTTGTCAGAACTGTCAAATATCATTCTTTTTCTACGCCATTTGGCACAATTTAAAGTTTTTATCAATGTTACTAATAATGCCGTCAACTTGTTGTTGTGTTCCAATGTGCAATAATAAGGATGGAGATATGTTTCCAATAGAGGATTTGAAGAAGAAATAGTAGATTAATCAAACGTTTGAATTGGGTGACGACAATTACTTGTCGTCTGTAATCTAATTTTAGGGACAAAGTCATTTAATATACCTAATATATTTTTAATTTTCTCGGTATTGAATCGTGAATTTAAAGGAAAAGTATAATATTACTTAGAAAATGCAAAGAACGTTGGCAAACTTGTCGAATTCCCTGCATGCAAAGACTCTTTAAAAAAACAACACTTAATTTCAACTTCTCAATCTAATGGACACAACTATTTAAGTCGGGGGTTTATTAAGTCGCACAAGCACAAAATACGTTTATAGGGTGTTAGTTTGGGTTATTTTAATAATGTATGCGTATTTCATAACCTTAAAACTTAACTTTGATTGATAAAAAATGGAACTAAATTGCATTTTTTACTATCTTCCACCACATAAATGGTTATTTCTTGTAGTAATTAAGTTGAAACCATGTACTATTTATAATTTTTTTTAATTAAGCGTGCAGCGGAATTCGACAAGTTTGTCGAAACATTTAACGAAGAATGCAAACTATAATTGTTACTGGAAATGCATCTGTCAATATTTTGTTTCGCTTTCTTTCCCCGTTAAAAATATTTGTTATAAATGATTATAATACGTAATAGACAATATTTTTGTTGACAGTTATGTGTTATTTTTAACCATACTAGTCTGGAAGTAGTCTATACATTATTTTCAGGTGGAGCCATGGTATTTACCATTGATACAAAAGCTGCTGAAAAGTGAAGTTCCTTCAATATGTCCCTGGAAAAAAGCAGAATATTTAAGTAATAATTAGACGGAAATTTGTGGAGTTATTTTTATTTATTTTAAAATTTACGAAGTTCTTAGTGCATCAGTGCTGGAATATTTGAGACCATCTTGAAAATATCCCGGCTTCTTTAGGTCATTTAGTAGGTATTTTCATCTGTGAAGCCAGTAGAATTATTGAAGTTATGGTTCTTACCGTAGTCTTTAAAAGGTTTTCACTCAGATTTAGGATAGGACAACCGCCCACTCAGAAAATGCCCAATTGTCAATATATTATATTTGTAATATGTTATAAATATTCTGTCTCGTTTGCGTTCTAGGATAAAGTATAATTGTTTATATACAATGGTCGATTCTCCCGCCAAGTGTTAACCGCCAGAACTGGAAGAAACTAGCGCTGATGCAGAATATGGTGAACTGTACACGAAAGTAGAAATATCTTATCCTAACGCAAAAAATGAAAGATCGGAGTATTCAAATGATATTGGTCGACGCGCAGGTATACGTAAAAACTTATTTATTTATTTTTACTCGGTTTTTCTCAAATAGATATAACAATTACAATTTTTTTCTCAGACATAGGATACATTAATTTTCATACATCTTAATAAACATAAAAAAATTAAAACATTTTGTGAAAACTAACTCAATTGACAAATACTACAAAAAAAATAAGAAACACAAACAGAGACGCAGGTAATACATAATAAAATTAGCGCAAGGTATTTTTTTTAGCAAAAACAACATTTTTTCTGAATCCGTAAAAATTATCTATGAAAATATCTACTTCAGCACACCCTATCTGATTATATAGTCGACGTAAACATATATTAGATCAGTCAGCTGCCTTTTAGTTTTAAGTATAATAATCTTGAAGTATTGAAGACGTACGTCATTATTTATTAATTTTAGGTTTATGAATATTTTGTCAACGTCTTCCCAAAAGTTTTCAATTGAGATGCCGTATGACCTTTGCTAAAGGAAGCTCTGATGGCAATAGTTCTAACAATATTCTGCAGTTCCAATGCATAACCGTAGTTCTGAAAGTAAAGTTTATCATCTGTATTACATAAAAAAAGACAGAACATCAAAGAACAAATCGCAAGTGCGCCCCCCACTGTTTAATTTGGCAGCCACCTTTGGTCTGGGGCCCCAAAATTCCAGAAAAACCCTTAAATATACACAAATAGTTACATACAATTACAAAGATGTATTCAGATATAGGATACATTAATTAATTAAATAACTTAGAAGCCCCTGCCATTCTTCACTAATCCCTGGTCACGCCTCCACCCCCACTTTGACACTTTATAATGTTCACTCATTGTTTCTTATGTAAAGTTAGCATTATACCCGAAAATAAATCACTAGAATTCTTTTGGCCGTGAAAATGTCAAAACATAAATCTAAAATTATTTAATTTATTTTTAATATATAACCACAAAGTTGGCTGCATTAAAAAGTATGATTTATTCATTTTACAGATTCTCACCCTATGATGGAAGAGGCCGAAGAAGACATAACGAATCGCTTTAAAACGTCTGGCGCGTTGGAAAAAAATAAACGCAAGGATATCACAAATAAAAAAGATTTCGACAAGCGTTCAATCCCCAAACACAACAACGAAAGAAAATTCGTCTGTAGCCTGTGCAGTGCTGCCTTTAATCGTGGGAGTCATTTAAATAGGCATTTTCTCACGCACACTCGAGAAAAACCCTTTGCATGTGATGAGTGCAATTCTACATTTATCATAAAGAGCTCCTTAAATAGACATATTCTCACACACGGCGGAGTAACACGATTTCCCTGTGATCAGTGCAGTTCTACGTTTAAGCATAAAAGTCATATGGAGAGGCATATTCTCACGCACACCAGAGAAAAACCATTTTCGTGCGCACAGTGCAGTTGTGTATTTTCTCAGAAAAGTAGTTTAAAAACGCATCTTCTCAAACATACTGGAGAGAGACCTTTTTCGTGTATTATTTGCGGTTCTGCATATCTTACTAAAAGTCATTTGGCCAAGCATTTACTCACGCACGGTGGAAATATACCATCCTCATGATCCTAGGGTAGTTCTGCATTTTCTCACACACGCTGTAGAAAAACCTTTCAAATGTCTAATTTGTGGCTCTGCATGCTGGCGAAAAATAATATAATATTTCGTTTCTGCATTTTTATTGTTTTTGATAGTATATTATGTTAATTATATGACATTAATAAGGTTCTGAATGAAACAACGTGCTTGACTAGACACCGTTAGAGACAAGTAACTAAAGACATGGTATTTTGAGCATTTGATAACACCCCTACTTTCAAAATACAGAAATTGTACACATTATTATATGAATTCTTTTAGCATATAACCAGTTCATTATTATGACAGTTAAGATATGGATTTTTACCTTTTACATCTTGACTTTAATATTTAGTTTAGCCTTCATGGGTGTATCAACTGTCTTTCACTCAGTGATATTAAATTTATACAACAACTAATCAATATAGTTATCTTGACTCAAATAACGACTTTATTCTCTTTATCAGTATTCACTTTTATAACATGGCATTGCTTGACGGGTGTATTAACAGTCTTACACTCAGTCATATTAAATTTATTCAACAACTGATCAAAATAGTTATCTTGACTCAAATAACGACTTAATCAGTATTCACTTGTATACCAAGACATTGTTTAATTTGCCCTATGGCATGGGTGTATCAACAGTATTACAGGCATTGAATTTATACAACAACTAATCAATATAGTTATCTTGACTCAAAGTAACGACTTTATTCTCTTAATCAGTATTCACTTTTATAACATGACATTGCTTAATTTTTCCTAAATGGGTGTATTAACTGTCTTTCACCCAGTTATATTAAATTTATACAAAAACTGATCGATATAGTTATCTTGACTCGAATAACGACTTAATTCTCTTTATCAGTATTCACTTTTATACCAAGACATTGTTTAATTTGCTCTAAATCTTTGATTTTGAATTGACTAATAAAAGTTCCCTTTAACAATTCTTTCTCCTTTTTATCATTAGAGAAAATAAGAAAAATCATCGACACACAAAGTTACAATATTTAGATTTTATAACCATTAACTAACATTAAATTATCTACTTTCTTATGGCCTGCCCTTGAGGATTGTTTGAGACCATTATTTATTGGATAATTTGCATAGCGCCGCTTTTGTGAGATATCACCTCAGGGGCGCTTTACAGTTGATGCAGGTATTACAAAAAATATAAATATTACAAAAATAAAGTGAAGTTAAGTTAAGTAAAATGAAGTATATAGGAACAGGTGATATATAATAAATTACCCTGGGCTTAGCAAAAAACTTGCCAGGGCCTTCAGAGTTTCCGAGAATTCCGTTGAAAAATCTGGGGTGCCTTTACCGATCGACGTTCGTTTCGAATGTCCAATATTCACTTTTAAAACACTGCACTCTAATCACACATAAGTTCTAATAACTGGTTATTAAGTTTATTTTTATTTAAGTTAAAATGTTGATTGATTGATTTTAAAAATAATTTCAAAGGGATGTTGCCTCATTTCCCTTGAAAATACTAAAAAAAGCACAATTGCGGTTGGAGGACTGCCACTAAGGGCGCTATACAACTCATATATAGCTTTATGCTTAAGAACTTTAATTTTTCATCATTACAACACTCAAAACAATTTGGCATCTGTATATTATATGGTTTCTTCCAATTCTCGATGAATAAACGTAGTTTTCATATCTAAGTGGGCAGTATCTAGATTAAGTTGCACAAATAAAGCAAATAATAAGACTTTCTCTCCTGTAGTATGTCATACTACAGGAGAGAAAGTCTCAGCATAATCAATACCATTTATAACATTTCTCCAATTAAAAAAAATATATGTATTTATATACGTACATATTTGCTGTGATTACGAATGCCGCTCAAGAGTCCCAACTCCCCAATTCGGGAAATGTTAAGAGGCCATCATACTATTTTATTATGTATTTTTAAAGAAATACAAACATTTCAAAATGTTTGAAAATGGTGTTTTGTAAATTTATATTCGAATTTGACTTTTGTTATCGTGAATGAATAATGCAAATCTTGGAAGTGGAAATTAACGCATTTCCCGACAGCCGATCGAGCTGCAACTCGGCAGAGATACTCGTTGTCGATGAAAATGAATTCTATCAATTGATGGCAATCATGCATACACACGCGGATACATATATGTAGATCCTAATAAGATTAAAAAATATATAAATCCAAACAAAATAGTCGGCTTAGTATAGGTACCTCGTCTTCGTTGTGCTAGTATTTGGATTAGAGAAATACTCTTCTTATGTGAGAGAGTAAGCGAGAAAGAGTACTGAGACTTTTAGTTCTAAATTCAGTGTCAAATCATTTCTCGCTTACACACCTACATAAGAAGAGTGTTTCCCTAATATTCAAAGACTAGGGGAACACTCTTCTTATGTAAGCGAGTAAGCGAGATGCCTATAGATATCCCCTGCCCACGATATGTATATGCAAGACAAGCAAGACTCGCAAGACGTGCAATACTCGCAAGATGGAGAGTTCCTAAGAACAAATATTAAGTACGAAAGTCTGTTTGATATATCTGTTTCAAACATCTGTTCTATTTTATACGCTTCACTTATAATGGAATGCCTCTGCCGCCCGCCATTTCTCTTTACTCGTGCGTTGTGCGTAATATTTCTTTTCCAAATTAATAAAACTTACAAGAGGAAGTTTTACCCCTGTAAATAAATAAGCATTTGAAAATATATAACATGGTTTCGTTTTGTTTCTTATTTAAATAAAGTTGTAACATTGAGAACCAAAGGCTTTTATTTAAAAATATTATTATTTTATTTATTTATATAATAGAATAACTTTTTTATAAAGTATGATTTGGTTATGTGAGCCTCACTGGGTGCTCAACCCGTGCTGAGGCCCCCATTCCATTATTAATATTATGTATTTGTACATTTTCTACAGCCATAACTAGTAGGTAATAAAGCTTTGAGATTGCTTCACAAAAAGTTATTTTATAACTGCTATTAAAGAAATTTGTTTTTAAATGTCTTCTAAAAATTTTAATGCCAATTACAGGTTTCTGCTAATGTGTCCCGAACTGCAAAATATATACGTGGGGTTTAACTAGTGTGTCCAAAGGCCAGACTTGGCCGACCTTAGCAGTACGATTGTCCCTCGCGCAGATATCAGCTTAGTATGAAGGTGCCAGTCCGTTCAGTCCTTTATTCTGTATTTATAAACTGATCTCTTTCTGTGACTCCTTCTGTGACTTCTGTGAATCGTCAAGGTACGGTATATCCGGAAGATCCCTTGGACACTATATAATATGTATTCTAATGTTTATTAGGCAGACAAGCCCACAAACTTTAATACACTAGGTAGTGATGCGAAGACTACAGGTTCAGCAGAATATCGTTGGAAGTCATTTTATGGATTGTTTTTATAGTATAAAACCATCCCAGAGACACAAAAGACGGACCGCCAAACAATTCGGTCTTGACAAACACTCGTTGCCTCATGCGCATTCATGCATCATCTCATACATACTCTTCTGTTATTCCGACTCTTGACATAGCCTGACTACAGTATCTGGCTCACTTGATCGAAAATGCCAATCACATGAAAAAAGTTTGTTAAATTATCGAAAAATACACATTTTACAGTTTGAAATAGTTTGTGATACATTGGTCGACAAGAGAAACAAAGTTGTACTTTTTCAATGTTTTTACCAGTTTTTTGGTCATTTTCAATCACTGAATTACGACAATATTCAATGCAGAAAAGGTATCTAAGCTTCTTCCGACAAAACTGATAACTTTGTAGCAGTTATTTCCAGCCCGCTACAGAGTCATAGCAACAATCAGTTCCATCTCTGATTTACAGCTGCTTTACCACATGGCAACTCCGCCACAACGAGAGACGGGCTTGCGGTCAGCACGGCCACCTCGACGCGTCAGCAGGGGCATTTAACTAAGCTTTGGCCTTGAAACTCATTTGAAACCGCCACGCCCACCTCAAAATTCTTATAGAAAACGAATAATATGGCTAAAAGCTCGATCTCATTGGTGAGAAAAGAAGGATCGGTTTGATTTCTCGCTCTCTACCATAATGACTCGTGTAACAGAAAGAGATGACGGAATTTTGCCGTTTGACAGTTTCAAATCATTCAAACAAAATGAGTGTGGTTTATTTATACACGCGGGTTGTCATTTGCTGCCGAAATACTATCATATCCGTCGAAAATATTGCGTGTTAAAGTTGTTCGTGATAAAAATACAATATAAGCCAGTATAGTGTTAGCGAGTTACAAACATATATTCAACCTACCTACGTAAGTTCAAGTTTAAAGTGAATTGAGAGTTTTTAGGTTATTCGTTCGGTTTTTTGAACAATGCTTCATACTTGGCATATGTCTTCCTCCACAACGTATAAATGTTATTTATTATATCGATAAACTTATTCATGTTATTGATTAGTGTTATCCTGTATTATCTTATTGTTTTGGTGAAATTAAAGATTTTTAAACATATGTAACCATGAGTTCATGAGGCTGAAAAATGTCGGAATTCTTCGTCGTACTGTCGGACAATCATGTCTTGGAAATTTTCTTCAGTGTTTTTGCAAATTTCTTGTCATTTTGGGTTTCTTCTTAGATTAACAAGTTTCATCTTAAGGAAATGCACTGTAAAAGTTTATTTTCTTAGTCAGATGAGCTTTGCCATTGGAAAACATTTCGACATTTTTCTGCTTCAAGGACATTTTTATTTTTATAATAGTTTTTTTGGGCTAGTGAATGAATAGAGTAGGCCGAGAGCAATTATGTTGTCTATGGTCGCATCTTTTTTTAAATGGCCTTGAGTTTCCTCTACCTTGTCTACTGCTATGCTCCGCACGGTAGGTACTGCTTGTATATCTGTGGTTAAGTACTGTATAATTCCGTTACATACAAAAAGCCCGAAGATATCGATCTAGAGAGTGGTATATTTATGCGCGTCAGTATTCTACAGGTGGCGGTACCGGAGCGTTGTGACAGGGAAGACACGAACCACCTCATGGGCCGACACGACATATTACGAGTTTTGATGACGACGCAGATTAGCTATTTTGCCTTGGTCATCCATCGTTCTTCACATAAAATATTAGCTTTGCCGATGGCACTGCTTGGCGCCCCTTTTTACCATTTATCAGGTTAGTTAAATTTTAAATGTCACCATCCTTTTGTCACTCTCAATGTAACTTTAAATTTCCAATCGTGCATTCAAACCTTCGGTTGATGCACATCCCTGAGATATTTGCTATTGATTAAAGAGTTCTTATGTTATTTAAAAGATGTAGAAATAAATGTCGTATTTTGGAATCATTTCCTCCTTTCTTTTATTTACTACACTATGTTACCACATCACCTCATAATCTGGCTATAATAACGCCCTACGTGGTCATTCTGGCTACAACTTCATAAATTTTAATCATTGAGTTTTCGCTTGCCACAGACACTTTTCTTCATATAAATATATTCGTTGAATCCCCAGCCGAGTTTAAAAAGTTTTTCCTCTTATTTTAAACGTTAAGTTTGCAAAATTTGAAGAGGTGGAAGAAGAAGTGTGTTGGTTTTTTTCATATAGACAGTGACCTTCCTCTTGACTTGAAAGAAAAGTGTGCAAAACTTTAATCTATTCAATCTCTGATTTGTATAAAATCAAATCCACACCGCCCGCCTGTCACAGACAAATATGCTAACAGAAGTCCCCGGCGTTGCCCGGGCTTAACACGGAGATTTGAATGTCATGTGTGCAAAATTTCATCAATCTCGGATTAAAACTGTAGATTTCTATAAAATCAAATCCACACCGCCCGCTCGCCACAGACACCCTTCTTTATATAAATAGATTATCTCTTTAGAAAAAACAAATTGGTTTATAACACAACGACATGTATAGGGGGAGGGGGGGCACTTTGATACACAAAAATTCAATCTCTTTTCTTAGGACCATAAATCATTATATTTAAATATTTGTTTTGATGTGTGCATTAGCTGATATGTCAGCTTATATTTTGGCTACGCAAAAACCGCAAAAACTGGCGACGTATAGAGATAAACTGATTTTAAGAAAAAATCATATTTGTATCATTCTGCCCCACCAGTGGGGCAGAATGATACAAATATACATGGGGTGGGGCAGTTTGATAGGTATTTTAGATCCATATGAAATGCAAATTTAAACTGACTTAAAACCCAATATAAACTGTATTATCACTTAAAATTAAGAAATAAAACAATTTTATTGATTGAGATCGCAAAATACTTTTTATTAAGAGTGCACATTAGCCATAATCAGTCTCTTAAGTTACTTAAGGAATATAATCACAAAAAAACAATATTGTCATCATAGAACAAGACTAATTCTCTGTTATTTTCTTAATTATATAATCAGTTATATACTTACTAAGTAATCAGACTTTAACATTGAATGTTGTTAATGAATTATAATATTAGAATCTCCTATCAAAATGAACAATGATTTTCTTAAAAAATTAAACAATCATCAAAAATTTAACAAAAATAATCATAAAAACTCTCATATAAACTACAAAACAATCTACTGGATATTATATCGAGTTAAACCTACCGAAAAAGAATAAAGCGACGATGTTCGAGATGTGCCTTTGGAGAAAGTTGGTTTTGGTAATTGCAAAACTACATCTCTAACATCCACACTTGCTTTGTCTTCCACAATTGGAAATATAAACTTAGAAGACCCTGCTTTTTTTCTGAGATATAATACTTCATATTCTGTCACATTATACTTAAAAACAACTTTGGAAACGTAGTGAATCACAGTTTTCTTTTTCTCAAACTTAATTAGCAGGAAATCTCTAATATTTATGTGTTCAGGATTAACTGGTTCTTCATTAATTACCTCTTCTTCCGATTCCGACGGCATTTCAATGTCTTCACTATCACTCGTCATCACGACTTCATCTTGACTAGAATCGGAATCTATTTCTGCAGGCAAAGAAGTCACTCTCTTTTTCTTTTTTGGCTCAGTTAATCCCAAAAGATTTTTCGCTGTTTTCAATTCTTTTGCGTGCTGTTTTGCATTTTGTAATTCTCTTTTCCTGTTCTTTTCATTACGTAAGCTTTCTAATCTATTTTTTTCTGGTGTTTCAGTGTATATTCTTGATCGTCCCTTTTCTTTTTAAGACACTGTCAGTAATCGCCTTTTTTGGATAAAGTCTAACTACTTCAGGAGTAAGAATAGCCTTTGATGAAGAAACATGTAGAGGATCGTCAGCATCAGACACTGAAACTGGGTCGGCATCCAAAGTAGGAGTTTTATTTTGTTCTCTATCAACAACCTCATTATTTTGACTTGTTTCTGAGTCTACAAAATGTAAATCTTGTGTGTTGTGAGTGTTCTCATTTGTCAAATCGTGATAACCTGTGCTGAAAATGTCTATCGGTGCAAAGTCGTCGTCGCCAAATACCAGTTTATTAATTGGCCATATTCCAGGTTTGGAAAAACCACCTTTCTTTGGTGTAAATGATTCCAAATATGCTAATTTTGACAGTTCAGCAATGTTGTGTATGGTCAAAGTTTTTCCAACATTTTGAATGTGCCAGTCGTTGAAAGCTATCTTCAATTTGCCTTTGAAGGGTCCGAACACACTGACATCAAGCGGTTGCAATTTGTGTGACGTGTGTGGGGGAAGACTCAAATAAACAATACCGTTGTCACGACAGTAGTTAACAGCTTCTATTGAAATGTGAGATTCGTGGTTGTCACAAATGATTAGAATTGGGTTATCCTTATTGCTCGAAGTAAGGCGTTGAATGTGTTTCAAAACTCTTATAAACAATTCTGATGTCATCCAGCCGCTTCTGTTTGCCAACCCTAGACTTCCGTCAGGAGCACCATTTAGGAAGTGATCTTTATAGTGAACTCTTGGAAAGATATAAACTGGAAGAACCAGTTGCAGTAATAATACCACAGAAAGTAACTAACTCTCCGCGTTCTGCAGAAACTATTTGTCCCACTTGTCTTTGTTTTCTTCCAGCAATAACTTTAGGAGTGGAAAGGACTGTGCTTATGCCTGTTTCGTCTAAGTTTATTATTCGATCGGGTGTAAAATTGTATTGTCTCATTATGCGTTCGTAATTATCATGAAATTGAACTACAGCAGCTTTATTGAAAGCAAAGCTTCTTGCTGCGCTTGTGTTTTCTGGTTTTCGTAGACTCAATTCTGGGTTTCTCTTCCTGAAGCCAGCTGCCCAATCTTTTCCAGCGCATTTGTTTTTTTTTCCAGGATTTTGGATAATTACACCCTGAGGATTCTGCGTACTCGTATGCCAAAGTCAAAAGCTGTTTCAATGTAAGGCCGTAGTGCATTTTACTGCAATCCAATAAATGTTGAGTCAATGCCTTTTCTTGTTCGGTTGAAAAAACTTGTGCAACGGTATACTTGGAACCATAGATGTTTGATGAAGTAGCTGTAGCAGTGTGTGATGATAAAGCTGCAGTAGTAGTGTGTGCTGAAGATGATGCTATTTGTGCCATCTCCATAGATGGTGCTATTTGTGGTGAAGATGGACCTGCTTGTGATAAAGAATATTCTGCTTGTAATGAAGAGGATACTTCATTTGTAGATAATGTTCTGGTAGCTTCAAATGATTTTCTGGCTTTTTCTATGCGATGTTGTGGGGTTGCAGTTTTGATGCCATATTTGTCGGCTGCTTTGCGTATAGATAAAGTCTTTGACAATACTTCACGTATTGCATCTTCAATGTTTTCTTCATTGATATTTTTTCTATCAGTTTTGGGTTTGTACGTGCGCACCATTTTCTGAAAAAAAGAAAAAAAAAAACAATAAAGTAAACCATTATTTTTGACGGGGCACTTTAATACAATAAAGGGGCAGATTGATACGTATCATTGTGCCCCGCACATTACCGTATCAAAGTGCCCCAAAGGACTTTTTCCACAAACAATTAATTTTATCAAATATATATATATATCCCGCTACATTTGTTGCGTCCGACCCCTAAAAACTCCATAGCATTGCAGCGTCCACCGACTTACAGCGTCCGATATACGGACGCTGCAATGTTTTGACCTCAAAATTGGCCAGAACGATGCTTACCCCATGTAGAATCGTATGGCAAAAATTTTTGTGGAAGCAAAAAATGTCTCAGAATGTCTGGAAACGAATATTGAACGTTTGACATTTTGCCGACAGGTTCGCTACACGATGTATATATCGAGCAGTGTATGTTTTTATTCATTTCTACGATCTTGCCGCGTCCACGAAGTAATATAATTTTCGATACATAACGACGATCATGCTGCGTCTACGCATTACATCGTTAGTATTGCGTCCTCAAGACCGATTACGAGTAGATATTATTTTATATACATAACGACGGTCGTGCTGCGTCCACGCATTACGTCGATAGTACTGCGTCCCCGTAGCCGCTCATGAGAATATACTATTTTTAACTCATAATGACAATCATGATGCTTCCATGCATCACGTCGATAGTATTGCGTCCCAGTGAACGATCACGAGTAGATATTATTTTGAATATACAACGACGGTCATGCTGCATCCACGCATTACTTTGATAGTATTGCGTCCCCCTGGCCGATCACGTTGAAATATTATTATGAATACATAACGACGGTCTTGCTGCGTCTACGCATTACGTCGATAGTACTGCGTCCTCGTGGCCATTCGGAGTACATTGTTAAATATTATTTGAGCGTTTGGTTGAGTAAATCATCAGATTTGGCAACATTTGGTTAATTTACAACGATGCCGCTTGATACTCAGAACTAAGAATCGTCTTGCGTGGTTTTTAATCCACAACGACGATTTTGCTGCGTCCACGCATTACTTCGATAGTACTGCGTCCCCATGGCCATTCACGAGTACATTTTTATAAATTATTTGAGCGTTTGGTTGAGTAAATCATCAGATTTGGCAACGTTGGGTTAATTTACAACGATGCCGCTTGACACTAAGAACTAAGAAGCATCCTGCGTAGTTTGCATAACGACGATCGTGATGCGTTTACGCATTACGTTGGTAGTATTGCGTCCGTTGTTGTTTTTTTAAAAAGAAAAGGCGTTTTTTTTGGGAGCGAAACCCGGTCGGCACAAAGTATAAAAAATAAAAGTGGTGTTTACAAAGTTATTGTTTTATTTTAAATTAAATATTGTTGTCAATTAAACAAACAATTTATAAGTTCCCGAATATTATCTGAATATAAAATAAATCTTATAGAATAAAATAAAAACCTCAAGATATGAATTGAAATCTAGCAAGAATATCGTAACACAAATTGTGAGGATTATTATTAATATATTCATAGAATTATAACTATATATTTTATCACACCTTCATAAATGCAATGAAAACTTTAACTTAAATGAAATCAACAAAAAATCAAAATATAGAAGAATACGTATGTGAAACATACAGCGAATGCACTAAAATCTAGAACAATATAATAAATCTACTAACAATCTTGCACTTAAACATAAGGAGTATAATTTGAAACATGGACGAACTTCTGGTATACCTATGTATTTAACATTATGTCCACAACCAGATTTTTTAATACTATCCGAGGCACACTCGTATGCAATACATAAAAATATACCAAGTATTCCAAACTACAAACAATATGTCACAAATTATCACAAAAATAAAAGTAGTGGAATTGTAGTCTATGCTAAAGAAAAATTTACTGATATCAATGTTAACGAAATACCAATATGTAACGCAAACTGTTTGTCAATTAATGAATCTAAATAATTAGCCAATTAATATAATCGCATGTATCGAATACATAGCTCGTTATACCCTTATAATCCCGTAGGTACCCAAGCGATTCCTTCAGAAACTTGATCAGGGTGCTTAGGCTGTGAACATCTTGGAATAATTATCGATAATAACATCAAATGGAAAAGTCAAATAAACTCCACAGTAGACAGAATGAGAAAACACATCTTTATGTTTTTTAGACTTAGAAATACTGTATCATTAAAAATACTTAAAGGTATTTATTTTGCACTTGCACATTCTACACTACTACAATATGAAATCGTGGTTTGCGGGGGGGGAGGGTGCGTATAAATCATACCTACGTCCACTTGTGACACTTCAAAAAATATTAATAAAAATCATATTTAAAAAAGCCATATAACTATCCAACAATAAATGTTTTCCAAGGTTTCCCGGTTCCCCTTCTCACAAAAATTTATGACAAAAATACTCGTACATTTAGAACTTCAATTACATAAAGATTTATTTGATTAAAATAATATTCCATAATTAATTTTAAGCTAAATAATTATTTATATTGGAGGACTAACCGTACCACTAGTTCGAACTACAACAGCAAAACATCATTATTTATTTAACGGTATAAAATTATTCAATAAATTACTCCTGGATATATCTGAGGAAATTTATGACAGTTACAAAAAAAAACAATTTAAAATTCTCTTATACCACCTAATAAATTTTCTTATTGTTTTAAATTATTTATTTATTTATTTTATTTCAGGGAAATCAACAGTTTACAATGTGGTTCATTTATACACGTGTAATTTACCTAACTGAGAAACCAATTGCAGATTTCCGCAATATTCTATTCTATTATGTATGTAAAAATTTAAAAACTATACTTACAAGAACTAAAAAATATTAAATTTATCGAAGAAAGCAAACACTTAGTGGCTTGACATTATACAAAATGAAACAAATACTTGGTTTTAAACCACTTTATTTTTATTTATATTTCGTCGACCGGTTTGGATTGAACCCAAATATTGTATAAAATAAATATAAAGTGGTTTAAAACATAGTATTGTTTCATTTTGTAAAAAATATAACGTTATTCAAGAGGGAGATTATTATAACATGAGATTATTTTAACTGGATATTATTATAACGGGAGATTATTAAAACAGAAGATTATTATAACGTAATACTACATAATATATGTCATTACATAATATAATAACATTTTATGCAGTTTGGTACACGTTTAATACATTTTTAATATAGTTTTTATATTTATTTTGGTTACATTGAAGATAGAATCAGAGAGAATGTTATTATACATATGTTGAACATATTCTTCTAAGACAAGCATTTTTATTTTACTAGATTACACGAGCGTGTGTGCCGTGTAGGTACTTTCAAATCAATTCTGCTTAATAAACTCCACATATTATGTTTCTGCTTATCATTCCTTGGTATTATTTATAACTAACCTGTTTTTATTACTTTTATTGTATTTTCTTGTAAGGCTATTAATAGTTTTTGTAATAATATTTGCAATATAAATATGTAAAAATATATTGTTGTCCTCTCCTAAGCACAAGCATCTTACTTATCAGAAAAGTGATTTAAATATTATTTTATATTATGTTGTAAATATTGTAACACTAAAGATGTAAAGAAATAAAAATAAAAAAAATATTTTTATATTGAACTTAATGGTATTAATAAGTTTAACTCAGTAATTAAAATATTGCAATTTGAGGTTGAACTAATTAAGTTAAATATAAAAACAGATATTATTATATTGAATACGTAACGACAGAAGTTTTGCGTCGATGGTATTGTATCCTCGTGACCAATCACGAGTAGATATTATTTTGTATACATAACGACGGCCGTGCTGCGTCCACGCATTTCGTCGATAGTATTGCGTCTCCATGGCCGTTGGCGAATTTGTACATTTTTATGTATTGTTTGAGTCCTTGGTGAAGCAAAACCCCAGATTTGGCAACATTCAGTTCATTTACAACGTTGCCACTTAGCACTCAGAACTAAAAAGCGCCTTGCGCGGGTGGACATTTTTGTAAGATGGTTTACAGTGGACGGTAAATTGATATCCCGACCTAAAAATGTCCGACCGCCCTCTGCAATGGAGCGAACTGGCGCGTTATGAAATGATATATTTTTACTAAGGATATCGTTGTAAAAAAAATTGTCGCACGCCTGCGCCCAGTAGGTACGTTTGTATACAAGGTGCAACAAGATATTCATTAAAACTTCTCACTATCAATAGACAGTTTGTTGTCAGGTCTGGTGTGTTTCTGGATGTCAAAAAAATAAAACATAAATATATATACATATATTTTTTATATACCGCACAAGAGTCTCAACCGCTCCCGTCTGGAACAGCGAGACTGTGGCATCCCCAATCTGAGTACTAGGGTGAAGGTATTGGGGAGGGGAAGAAGATGAGGAAGAGAAATGTAGAAAAGTACCTGGCTATTTATATCTGGTCACCAAACACGGCAAAAGCTTAGAAATAACGTTTCCATTCGGAATGGTGGTCACACACCAGGGCGATACTGAGAGTATATTTCACTCTGGAACGTGCTGCAAACACACTTTATATTATGTTTAATGTATTAATTGTGAAATAACACAAACAAATAAAAAATTATTTGCGCACGCCGGGTTTGACCGTCAGATTACGGGCTTCGGATTGCGAGTCGAGAGTCTTATCTCTCAACCACAGATGCTGTAATTAATTAATTAATTCACTATGAACGTGAAAACTTCACTAAAAAAGTAAGAAATATTTTGTGTTGTTTATTTATTTGTTAATTTATTTATTACACCTAATAGACGTTTACATTCTAGTTTAATAGTTGAGTATCGAAGTTATTATAAATTCTTCAAAATTAAAACAATAGAGAAAACAAAATAGAATGAAAAAAAAAAAATGTTACAACAAAAGCGTATAATAAAATAAGATACATTGGTAAAAATGATAAGAAGTCTCACATAAGTAGATATTCAAAATAAACAAAAGATTGCAAAAATTATAGATGTCTATTTGTCTCGATATATAAAAGAATTAAAATAAACAATATTTATATTGATAATTTTTAAGGTGAAATATATCTCCCATATCAGAATAAGTCATGTAATCCTAAGGGGTTTAATAATATAAGGGGCATAACAACGGCCTAAATTTACCTTTTGAAACTCTCAAAACAAATCCAAGAGTCTTAAGGGCCTTATATACGGAAGACGTAAAAATTAAATCGATCTTCAAAACGCCATGTAACAAACAAATAATATACACTCGGACGCAAGAATATATTATTCAGTATGGACGTGAAACCTTTATTAGAATAGTCAGCAATATACGGCAGACGTAACAATTAAATTAGAGTGAACGGACGTGAAACCTATATTAAAAGGAACCTTCAATATACAAAAAATATACACCCGGACGTGAGTATGTACGTGACGCTAGAAATGTATGAAAGTGTAATAAACATCAAAACCTGCATTATTATGAATATTAAAAAAATATGATATTAGCGATTATCGTGAGTAAAACATAGTGCAATATTCACAAAAACAATCTAAAAAAAGAACTAGAAGTGCTGGACGCCCAAAGACGGATTTACGCACGGACGCAATAAATGTTGTGAGACCTATATATATATATATATATATATATATATATATATATATATTTTTTTTTTTTTTTTAACGCCCATTGGGCTTTTACATACATAGTTCATAAAAAAGTAATATTCTGAAGATTGCAAGTTCACAAAAATAATGGAAAAAATACATATAACCATATCCATATAATAACAGCAAGTAAAAAGTACAAAAATAAGAATATTCCTACTCCTATGTTATACAGACTTAAATTAGTTAATAAATAATGTAAATGCTAGGTAGTGGCAGCAGTAACATGATACAATACGACACATAGTTTATGAGGCCTTTGAGTTAGAAAGCTAACGAAATAATTATTGGTAGTATTGTTAACAGATATACCTACTGCATTTGACTGGTTGTAGTGGCCTGCTAAATCGAGGGCGATCGGTCAGCCATTTTACATAGTTTATGTAAAAAAAATATTGTGAAGATTCTAAATAAAGAATAGTAAAGCAATAATATAACATTAACCTTTAGACATATAAAACCAAGCAAAAAGCAAATCTAATCAGTATTGTCGCGACAGAAGACCGTATCGCATCGCTATGTCGTGTAACTCATGTAATATAATTATAAACGAGTGTCTTACGTTCATTCAAAACAAGGCAGACACTCTGGATGAGATTGCAATTACACAATTATGCATCTCTACTTACTCTGAAGAGGAAATAAAGGAGGCGAAAACTATCCTGTTTGAAAAGCTTCCGGATAAACGTACTTTGCGGAAAGGAGATGGCAGAATCAGCCGAGACCTCCAGGACATCCTGAGAGCATTGAAGGAGACCGATCCTGATAAGCTACCAGTATTCGCTGCTAAACAATTGCATAAATTGCCTCCCATCAACTTCGACAGCATAGATGTGTCCAAACTCCTTAAGGAACTCAATGCACTGAAAACGGAAATAACTCATATAAAAACCGAACTAAAAGATTCATCAACCACAAAAAATGAAGACATAAAACAAGAACTGGCACTAATAAGAGAGCAAATTGCAAATATTCAGGTCCCAAACAAACAAAGTGACTTAACTGGGAATTCGGAAGTAATTATTAACCACTTAACTGAGGGTAAGCCACGATTTCCAGATAGTAAGCAAATACCGACGGGCGGCGCATCCTGCTTATCGACTGGTTCTAGCAATGCAATGTCAACCACGCACACAAAGATAATGAACGAACACACTCCAAATAGTCCAGTGCAGCCGGGAATGAACTTTGCACATGCTTTAAAACAAAATAATAAACAGGTATCGCGCGACCACGGCCCGCGGCCTCGGCCTCCTGCGGAAGATGAGAGAGGATTTACATTAGTAACTAGAAAACCCAAACGTAACTTGAGAGGAAAAGCAACCTCAACGACACTGAAGTCGGCAGATTTAATTACGTCAATTTATATTTCACGGTTTACATTGGAAACTACCGAGGACGACGTAAAGACCTACCTTGCAGATAATGGTCTCGAAAATACCAAGATCGAAAAAATTAAGCCTTACCGTCCCACGCCATTTAACACCTTTAAACTTTCTGTAAAAGCAACTGAAGGGCCGAAATACCTGGTGGAAGAACTATGGCCGGAAGGAATTGTATTCCGTAAATATATAGAATCGCGTGCATCAACCAAATATCAAAATGACAACCGATAAATTAAGAATTATTTCGATTAATTGCAGATCGGTCCGTAGCTCCGAAAAATTTATTCACGATCTCTGCGAATCATATGACATTATACTAGTCCAAGAAACGTGGCTACTGCCAACCGAGATTGAATTTTTGTCCAATATTCACCCGCATTTCAATAGCTTGGGCACCTCTGCCGTCAATATAGCTAACGGTCCCCTACTAGGTAGGCCGTACGGCCGTACAAGCAAAATTTAAGGGTTACCCGATGGACAATTGTCGTATGGCCGGAATCGAGGTGAGTCTGAATACTGAAAACTTAACCATCTTCACGATCTATATGCCGACTTGCTTAACTAACAACTTTGAGGAGTTTACCAACTGCCTGGCCTCCTTACAAACGCTCATTGACGACAAAGATTATATCAATTCAATTACTATCGGAGACTTCAACGCTAATCCCGACTCACTCTTTGGAATAGAGCTAAAATCTTTTTGTCAAGAATTCGAATACATTTGTGCCGACACACAAATTTTACCTGAGAATTCTTACACATACGTCAGTGACGCGCATAGTACTACCAGGTGGTTAGACCACTGTCTAGTTACCTACGAAAAATATTTATAAACAAATTATCGAGATGAAAATACATTACGATGTTGATTGGACTGACCACCGACCCCTCGAACTAACTTTAAATACGAATGGAATAGTAACATCGGAAGTATTTTCATCTATTTCAAGGGATCCAGCATTATGGAATCCGAAAAATATACGTGATATCGGAATTTATAACTCATGTTCGCAAACTTATCTAGCTAAAATCAAGCCAAAAAATACATTTCGTGAGGACGGTGGCAACCCTGAACGCGCCAAAATAAAACACCTCTACGGATGTATAGTACGAGCATTACGATACAGTGCCACTCGTATATTTAGAAATACTACTACACCAAAATATAAGCAAATTTGCGGATGGAATGAATTTTTTGCAGACAAATACAAAAAATCAAGACAAGCGATGCTCACCTGGATTGATAATGGGAGACCGCAGAACGGTCCCATCGCGGAGGATAGAAGGACAAAGCGTGCCGCCTTCAAAACAGCTCTAAAACAATGCCAAAAGAATTCGACACAACTCCAGATGGATAAAATAGCAGCGGACTTTGATAATCGGGACTTCAAATCATTTTGGAATAAGTCTAATAAAATGTTGAACATGCGTTCCAAAGTCTCGTGTAACATAAACGGAGAAACAAATCCTGAAGTGATTGCCAATATTTTCAAAAAACATTTCGCGACTACCACGCCGACCATCTCCTCAAACGTAACGCATTTGAACGTCTATGATGACATTGACCCTATAGTCACTGCAAACATGGTGAAAACCGCCATCAAAAACATGAAATCCGGAAAATCAGCATGACATGACGGCTTAAGTACCGAACACGTCAAACATGCAGGGGTAGCGATTCTAAAACTACTGGCAACATTGTTCACCGATATCATAAAGAGTGGTTATCTACTCAAAGACATGACAAAGACAATCATAATACCGATAGTAAAATCTAAACTGACAGACATAACTTTACAGGAAAATTACAGACCGATATCCATCGCCACCGTCACCGCCAGAATATTTGAACGAGTTCTCTTAGATCAAGTCGGACCCCAATAAGGAAGTTGAGTGAAAAATATTTTGACTTATAAAAAATATGTTCATGTAGATCAAAAAATATCGATTCTAAATATATAAATATATTTCTATATTATTATTCTTAGAATTAGTTAAACGTTAAACGCAATAGACTAAATACGCTCCACGATTGGTCGAAAGAATTCTGACGTCACATGTGTCGTGACTTGTACGTACAACGGATCACCTATGGTGCATCTCTTTCTATTACATGAGAGATGGTCGGTTTAGATGAGAGAGGTGTATAGGCCAACCGTTTATTTGGGGTTGTCAAATATATGTACGTATTTGTTGTTATTATTATATGAAATGGATTTCTAAAGATACATATTCGTATAGTGCTTTATAATAATATGTTGTTTATTGCATAACTTAGAAGTTTTTATTATTATACATGTCACATAACATGTGATACACTTTGGGCCGCCGGCCGCCCAGAAAAGTCTCACAGTGAACTGGGCTGTAAACCGTTATTTTACTTTTGGTCTTTACCTTTCTGCGCGGTGATCCTGAATTCGCGCGGGGCACGTCAACAAATACCGTACCGGGCGGGAAAAGCAAATATTCTAACTTAAAATATTAATCTATGAAATCTTAATCAATTTTCTTTTTTTTTTTTTAAATAACATCAATTCTAAAAGACGGTTAACATTGGTAAAAAAATTACTGGAATTCCTTGTTGAAGAATTAAATTTTTTTCCATACAAATTTTTTTAGCGACGTGGTTCTTACAGTTTGAATGACGTCACACTCACACCCCGCCTCTCACCGCTCGGATTCCGCTCGTTTTGGCGGGGTTAATAAAATTCAAACTTTGAGAATTAATTTAACTATGAAAACAAACTTTAAAAAAAAAAAAAATACTCGTATTTAAGTTTGAATGCGAACATTGATAAAAAAAATAAAAAAATGGACTCAACTTCCTTATTGAAAACGAAAGATAATCAGATGGGTTTCAAAACTGAATGCTCCACAGACTCAGCCATATTCTGCGTAAAACGGACGCTGGAATACTACAGGAAAATAAAAACAACAACTTACGCATGCTTTCTGGACCTTAGTAAGGCCTTCGACAGAGTCTACCATCCATTATTATGGACCAAACTAAAAGAAAGAGGCCTACCATGGAAAGTAGTACGAATTCTCGACACATGGCACCGTCAACAAGAAAACCTAGTTAAATGGAAAGATGGTTTCTCAGAACCCTTTTTCTTAAAGAGTGGGGTCAGACAAGGAGGTTGTTTGTCCCCAGTACTGTTCAACATATATATGGATGAATTAACTCACAGGTTAAATAACGCTGGGGTAGGCTGCCATATTGGAGGACAATTCATCAACAACGTGAGCTACGCAGACGATATGGTGCTGATGGCAACGTCAATAAGGGGACTAAGAATTCTCTTGAAGATCTGCGAAGAATATGCACTCGAAACAAACATGAAACAGCACTGCTGGTCGTCAAATACAGAGAAAGACCAAAAAATATTCCCCCAGAATTTTTGAATGGAGAACCTCTCATAATAGTAGAAACAACGAAATATTTAGGGCATATCATCACCAACAACTTAACGGATGACGACGACATCGACAGGCAGAAGCGAGCACTGAGCATAAAAAGTAACATGCTTAGTAGAAGATTTAGACTCTGCAGCCCGAAGGTGAAAAGGACGCTATTCTTAGCTTTCTGCACTACCTTGTATACTTGCGAGCTGTGGGCCAATTTCAAAAAGCGTACCTTGGAAAGGCTTCGGATTCAATATAATAATGCTTACCGCATAATGTTCGGACATAATGGAGCCCAAAATATCGATATTGGTCAAATTGATGAATCGGATATAAAATCTTCAATTCGGAAACTGAAAAATACACATTCACTTGGTCCAGATTTTCTTCCGGTATTCTTCTTAAAAGGTTGTGCCGAGTTTTTAAAACTGCCACTAAGCTTCTTATTTAACCTTTCCCTAGAAACTGGTGTATTTCCTGAGTTGTGGAAAATATCAAAAATTTGTCCGATTTATAAAAGCGGCATAAAGATTTCTGTGGAAAATTACAGACCGGTAGCAATACTATCTGCACCGGCTAAATTGTTCGAATCGATTCTTCATAAATTCGCACTACCACAAGTTGAACCGTTTCTAATTTCTGAACAACATGGATTTAGAAAAGGTCGATCGACAGAAATCAACCTATTGGTGTTTACGGATTACGTATCTAAATCATTAGACAAAAGCCATCAAGTAGATTGTTCATACAATGATTTTTCAAAGGCCTTCGATACTGTAAATCACGACGTTTTACTCAATAAACTGGCTACAATAGGATTCTCCATAAGACTACTTACTTTTTTTGCTAGCTATCTTGCAGACAGGAAACAGTTTGTGTCTCATGGACTATTCCAATCCAACCATTTCTTTGTACGATCGGGGGTACCCCAAGGCAGTAATTTAGGCCCACTCCTCTTTTCCATATTTATAAACGATATTTCAGAAGTAATTCTGCATTCTAGGTTTTTTCTCTTTGCTGATGACTTGAAACTTTTCTTAGAAATACTAAATTTAGAAGACTGCAATCAACTCCAGTCAGACATTAATAGAATTGTTGAATGGAGTAAAATAAATCGGATTGAGTTTAATGTTTCTAAATGTTTAATTTTGTCATTCACTAGGGCGAGTCATACCTGGTATTACCGGTATACAATGGACGCCCGAAGTTTAAAACGTGTCTCGACAATGAAAGATCTTGGAATCATGTTTGATAGTAGACTGACATTTCATGCTCATATTGAGGCGGCATGTAGCACTTCACTTAGAATTCTGGGCTTTGTTCTACGCACTGCAAAGAATTTCAGAGATAACCGGGTGCTTATAGTTTTATTTAATTCCTTAGTAAGGAGTAGACTTGAAAGTGGGTCGGTGATTTGGAGTCCACACCAGGTAAAGTATTCTCTCATGTTGGAGAGAGTTCAGAAGAAATTCTTGAGATTTCTCTACATGAGGGAGTATGGCTACTACCCGTGGCTCTATCCCACTGACTTTCTTTTGGGTATGCTCGGAATGAACTATCTACGGGTCAGGAGAGATGTGCGCATTGCTACACATTTCTTTAGACTGATTCGTGGATGGTTTGAAAACTCGGTCATCATGGAGAGCATTCATTTCTATGTTCCCGATGGTTATCTACGTCACCGACAACATAGACTATTTTATCTCCCGGTCTGCAGAACTAACTTGCCAATGGTCATGCCTGTGGGGAGAGCAATCTTGCTGTTAACAGAATCAATTCGGATGTGTAAGTGTATATATACATGTGTTTATTTATATACATATACACATACATTCCTTGTTTTTAAACATCAATGTACAAAAACTATAAAAAAAGGAAAAAAAAGATAAATTAAACCAATACACATAAAAAACTTGTACCACTTAATCATAACCACGTTAACAACTCAGCACAGGTTCTCCCAGTGAGGTGTTCACGAAACATATAACATTAGCCACCTACTTAAACCTACCTTACACCCAGCATAAAACAAACACCATGTTAACAACAGTTTTAAATATATGTATATATATAAATTGTGTTCAAATATACATAATTTGTTGGTCACTGTTATTTACGTATAGAAAAACATAAAAATAAAATTTTATAACATATAGGTATATTTAAAAAGGTTTAGTGTGACAGTTACATATGTCGAAAAAGTAAAAATAGTAAACACAAAATACGATTTTGTTGTAAGGTTGATGTTTTACCAGCAGCAGGACTCGAATGACTTACACTGACTTACACTTACTTTGATCTGTCATTATGTTGGGTTAACATGGTGTGGGACTACTTTATTTCTCCCCACATATGGCAATACTGGCGCGAAGAAATCCGCTACTCAACGCAAGCGAACACGACAAGACGAATCTTCATACCGGTTTTAGCGTTCGAAACTGCCAGTCTTACTATCTTACTGCCACCGTTTCCGAGCTCTACGTAATGGTAAAAATCGTCCTCACAAATAAATCAAAACATCAAACTTGCAGTCACTCGTATCAATCTCCCATATCTCCTGAACACCATTTACGGTTCTCAAATCAGCACTCATCGAGAGATTACAAGATTCTGAAGAAAACCTACTCACTCGTCTTCTAACCGGACTACAGCTCGATGACAGGAAACCGTATGGACTACTCCGACTCATGCATTAACTCGCTGCTCACACTTCGGCTGCAAAGGCAACCTCAACAGGTCCAGGCCATATTGACCGCACTACCCGATGACAACCTGTTACAACTTGCGTCTGCAACAGATATAATTTTGGAAGGATATCAAAAACACAATGTGGAGCAGTAGACGAGGAACAGCGTAATGAAAACATTCTGAACGTAGATTTAAACGTATGTGCTGTACTCCAGAGTTTGCAAGAGCAAATTGCGTCACTCACTCTCGAAGTCAAACAACTCAAAACGACTCGAAGAGATGGTCACGGACAGGCTCAAAGCTATTATGAAAACAACAATCCCAGCACACGCCGAGAATACCCGTACCCGAATTCCGCGCGACTACCTCGATCCAGGTCATGCGGTAGGCCAATATACACCAACAATACCTCAAACGGCTACTGAAAATATCATGTAAAATTCGCTGACAAATCGTACTATCGCATTAAACCATGTACTTTTAATAGCAACAAGTCGGGAACCAACAACGGAAAACCGCAGTAGGGACGTGCGATTGTCCTCAACATACATGTCGTCTCTTCATCCATGAACTCATAAGGCAACAAAAATTTTTGATTGACACCGGTGCTGAGGTATCCGTACTCCCAAGGTCAAGCAGGATCACGAAAAATACAACCTGAAGAACGCAAAATTAACGGACCAGTCCACTACAGATTGGAGGAATGAATTCTCAAGGACCCTCATCCGGCTTCTCGACGTTATCTGCTAATCGATAAATACCGAGACATTTAAAAATAAATACCCTGCATTGACACCACCCGACATGAAGACTCCAGATGTTCGTAAACATAATGTTACACTTGTGATTGAAACAAGGGGACCGCCTGTAACAGATCGAGCCCGCAAGCTGGCACAGAATCTTTTGGAAGCGGCTAAAAAATAATTTAAATTCCTTATAGAGCATGGAATGTGTCGGCCGTCAAAGAGTAGTTGGGCGAGCCCATTGCACATGGTTAAGAAACACAACGAAGAATGGCACCCTTTTGGGGATTACAGGCGTTGGAACGCGACTACGATCCCAGACAAATACCCTTTTGCACAGCTCCACGATTTTTCGCATAAATTGCCAAAAGCAAGAATATTCTCAGCGGTAGACTTAATACGAGCCATAATAGAGCCGAGTATATAATAATAATAATAATAATAATAATAATAATGTTTATTTCAGCTGGACAGAGCGGTGTGTGCAATGCTCTGCCTGCCATAAAAGTTTACATTTAAGTTAATACATAAAAATAAAATGAATAAAGAAATAAATAAAAATAAAAATAATAAATAAAAAATCAATACATTGATGTGCACATTAGGTCTTTATGGTGGCTTCAGTGAAATTCTCCATCTCCGGTGTAGAGGCGCTCCCTGCCACTGGGCAACGGCCTGGACAAGAGTGTTGTCCGATCTCTGGTAGCGCTGCCTCGTCCCGGCTATTCTGTGGCGCATCAAAGCAGCGAACCCATGCACCCTTCCTTCGGTGAACATCTGTGAGGCGCTGCATCGCCAGGGGAGGCCAAATAGGGCTCTGTATGCGTGGTTGTACTGTACTCGGAGTGTGTTCATGACGCCTTGTGTGTATGTCGTCCATAAAAATAAATCATATAAAAAAGCGCGATTCTAGTTTTCGCTAATTCTATTATTCAAAACAAAATTAATATTTGTAAGTTGAAACTTTGATACTTACAGAGGTGCTTAATTATAAAACATACATTACCTATTATGCAATTTAAAAAAAATTAAAAAAATTAAATCAGTCTAGTATGTGTGCGTAAATGTACCGCTAAAATTGACTTTCGTGAACAGGAGTGGTTACAATGGTGACACGAATAAGTTTTTTCTCCAGTATGGCTAAGAATGTGACGTTTTAAATGTCCCATTTGAGTACATGAATAGCTGCAGTAGGAACATGAATAAGGTTTTTCTCCAGTGTGGGTGCGTAAGTGTACCGTTAAATCTGACTTCCGTGAGCAAGAGTATTTACAATGGAGACATAAATAAGGTTTTTCTCCAGTATGTGTGCGTAAGTGCACCGTTAAATGCGATTTGCTTACGCAGGATTGGTTACAATGGTGACATGAATAAGGTTTTTCGCCAGTATGAGTGCGTAAGTGAACCGTTAAATGCGATTTGCTTACGCAGGATTGGTTACAATGGGGACATAAATAAGGTTTTTCGCCAGTATGGGTCAGAATGTGACTTTTTAAATATCCCTTTTGAGAACACGAATAAGTGCAGTAGGAACATGAATAAGGTTTTTCTCCAGTATGGGTGCGTAAGTGTACCGTTAAAACTGACTTCAGTGAGCAGGAGTAGTTACAATGGGCACATGAATATGGTTTTTCTCCAGTATGAGTGAATAAGTGCCGGTTTAAAAGATATTTTCGTGAGCAGGAGTAGTTACAATGGGAACATGAATAGGGTTTTTCGCCAGTATGGGTGCGTAAGTGCAGTGTTAAATGTGATTTGCTTGTGAAAGAGTAGTTACAATGGGAACATGAAAAAGGTTTTTCACCAGTATGGGTGCGCAAGTGAACTGTTAACGCTGACTTGTGTGAGAAGGAGTAGTTACAATGGAGACATGAATAAGGTTTTTCGCCAGTATGTGTGCGTAAGTGTACCGATAAATCTGACTTGCGCGAGCAAGAGTAGTTACAATGGAGACATGAATACGGTTTTTGTCCAGTATGGGTGAATGAGTGCCTCTTTAAAAAAGATTTTTGTGAGCAGGAGTAGTTACAATGGAAACAGGAATAAGGTTTTTTGCCAGTATGCGTGCGTAAGTGCACTGTTAAATGTGATTTGCTTGAGCTGGAGAAGTTACAGTGGAGACATGAAAGAGGTTTTACTTCGGTATGTGTCTTCGGGACCACTATCACACCTGGAAAAGATAACAGATAAAGCTCAATAAGTCGGTATCTATAATGATACGATAAAATTATTAAAACTGATTCAGATGAAAAAAAATCCATTTTACCTGCACTCTCGGTAATACTTTCAGAGTGCTCTAAGCATTCCTTTTTAACATCAGGCAGGTCTATGTCTATTTCCGTATAAGGAATTCCCCCACCGTCTTCTTCACAGGGTCCTGGTTTTTCCATGGGTACAGTCTCCACATTAATGCTACCTGAAACAGAACATCAACAAAATGTTAATATTTATTTATTTTCGGGAAATTCACTGTTAAGATTATCAGTTTGTACATAAGTATTATATAGTAAAATAAAACCAATTATGGATTTCCTCCTTGTAACACTACCTCTACTGAGACAGCATAATATGGAATAAGTAAATTAAATTTGTGAGAAAGGAATATGAATTAAAAAATGTATGCAAAACAAAAGATTATATAAAATGAAAAATTTACAAAGCAATACATTTATAGCCATGAAGAGAGGATGAAGATATAAATCAAATCATAATAGAGATATAAACAATAGAGACATATACATTATTCACAAACCATCAGAGAAATATTCTTTTATGGAACTCTTTTATTTGGTAAGTTCGTAACTGAAAATATCAACCTTGGAAATACGCTTTTGTAATTATTGCATAGTCTGTTCAGGCAAGAATTCTGCTTAGAGTTCGTTTTGCTTTAATCAACCTTGAACAGGACACAAGAGCGTGTTGAAGGCGCAGGTACATTGAATGGAATCTTGTTTATCAACTCTGGGCTTAATACAGGAATAGTGCATCCTTATGATGCCTCCGTACAATCAGTGAATCAATTTTAAAGTATGAAGCTGCCTCTGCATAATTATTAAATCTTGCAAATGACTTGTAACAAAGATATTTTATGAATTTGTTTTTAAATGCTTCGATTTTGTTTGTGTGGATTTTGTAAAATGGAGACCAATCAACTGATGCAAACTCCAAATGACTTCGTACATAGGCAAAGTAGAGTTGCTTAATAATATCGATGCTATTAAAAAAAATTGTGTTTCTTATGATGAAGCCTAACATTTTAATAAAATTGTGAATAAAATGTATCTGAATACTTTACGTAAATGAAATAATGTTAGCAAAATTAAAATATAAAATGCATATTTTTTCGTCTCCCCCGACATAAAAACTCCCCTTTCGTGATAATAAACCTAAATCTAACTGTTTGAATAAGAAATATTACTGAAATTATAAACATGTTATTTTACGTTATTGATATTATTGCTTACTAGCAACACTTAATTTTATATATCTTTGGTTATTTTTCTATGGATTTATTGTCAAAAAAACGCATCGACATGGCGTTGTATATTGCTTGCATCTAAAAATTTTAAGTCATGTATTTCAGTTTATATTGCTTGCCCCAACCTAATTCTTTCGGATTCGGATTCCCCGGCCCAAAGTTAGTATAAAGATAACTAGTTTTATTGTCAGAAAGCGTTCAAAATGGCCAGTTAAATTGTTTGTGCGTCGAAATTTTAAAGTCGTGTAATTCAGAACCACTCGGAACATTAGAACGTCAAAAGACGTAAATATGATAATAGCGGTCAAGACATTAGTACGTCTTTTCACGTAAGCGCGCGAGATTTTACAAAAATCGATTTATTTCCATCACTAGTATACGGATTGCCATGATTTAAAAAACAGAGTATCGATAATGAATAACGCTACGCGTCTGCATTAAAAAATATCTATGGAATCTTGAGGTGCATTATCTGAGTCGATTGAATCTGTCAGCTTGTTCGTTCGTAATTTATTGCGTTTTTAAATAATTTATTAAAAATATTTTAGTTTGGACGGTTAATATTTTGAGGTGACCAATAGTTTTTAATTATATTTCTTCAATATATAAAATGTTATTTCTTTATGATACTCAGAAAAAAGTACATTTTTCACAGCTTTGAAATAATGGTCAGCGATTTTTACATATTTTTGACGTTTTCAGAAAATGTATATTTAGAAACGCAAATATTTACGTATAACAAAACAATACGATAGTGAATTTCATAATCTTTCCAAAACATTTTTTAGAATGAGGCTACGTTTCCCAAGACGTGAGTTATGATGCTTTTAGCAAAAGTCGTGAATAACACAAAAATTTCCGCGTTTTGACAGTTCGCAAAGGAACACATAGCATACAAATGCCTTTGTCTGGGAGGTTAATATTGCTTGCCGCCACCTAATTCTTCCAGATTCGGATTCCCCGGCCCAAAGTTAGTATAAAAATAACTAGTTTTAATTTTTAGGAATTTCACCCATAAACCGAATATATTCCTATTCTTACAATTAACCAGCACCAATTTCAGAGTTCAAGTGTAACTTAGTTAGTATAAATAGAACCTCTTTACATACAGGGTAAAGCATGACTGTCAAGACGTCAAACAAGCGTCATCAAAAAAGTAAAAGCAGTTCAATTTCAATTATTGTGTAGTTCGTACAATATTACTTTAGATAGACGAAAAAATGGTTACAAACGAGAAGGATGCAAAGGAGACTCTGTGACACATTAGTCTGACTATAAATGAACCACTGACGTCTGACTTGTCTGAATCCTGCCGTCTCCGTTCGTAGAGATGATCGATATTCCTGTACCAGCTCCCGGCTACATTTATGTCACTGGAACCGTTGATATTTTTTTGTGGAACTGGTTCATTCTTGCACTATTTATCGAAAATTAAAAAGTCACTAGTCTCTTGAAACTTACCCACGGTTTCTTTTATTTCTTTTTGAAGAACCGGTTACTAAATTAACGTTCCGCATAAGTATCTGGTAATCAGAGCCGCAGTAACATCTCATTTCAGATATCAACCATCTTCGTATTCAACTTCGAATTAATATGTAATTTTAAATCGGAAATAATTATTCGATCCAATCTTTTTTGATTAATAAAATTAGAACAGTAGGTAGACGAAATAAAGATATTCTCTGGAAATGGCAACTCTTATATATCATTAGAATTTTCTAAGCTTTTTAAACTGTGGAATTATAGATATAACTCCTTACTAAGTAGCATACAATAAATAATTAATTATTATTAATAATAATTTAAATTAATAATTTTAAACAAATATACTAAATCGGAAAAAATTCGTCGTTTCGATAATTTTAATCAATTTAATGAGCAAAGTAGGAAGCCGTTATTTAGACATTATCTATAAATACCAACTCTAAAATATCTTGAGAATTTATTTAGCATTATTTCAATCGTGCGAAAGAACTTCGTAATTTTATGAGCAAACTATGGAATTATACTGATCGTTTTGATATTATGAAAGTCATTAAAATACTCTTAAAATAAGGTCCAACATATGAACAGCTTTATTGCATATGTCTACAACTAGAAATTACTGACATATTAGGTTTGGTTTACTTATTCATAAAAGACCAAAGTTTTGGTTTTTTGATATTATTAATTATTTTAACAAATTTAATATATCATCTTTACAATGTGCAATATACTTAAAATTTAGAATGTAAGACCGGTGACTAAGTAAAATACCAACTTCGAATATAAGTCAATCGACAAAGATGGCATCAGGGGTTCTATCCCTGAGCATTACCTCAGGGTAGCTCTTATAAAGACATATCGATTATCTCTCGAGGGGTGGAGTCAGCTATCATCTGTTGCTACCATCATTCCGACCCATGCAAGGGGTTCAGTAAAGACATGGGAGTCAGGTTTCAGCGTTATATTTTAGCAAAGGGCAACGTTACAACATACAAAGGATTATCATATAGACCACATCTTATACTCATGGGGCACGGAAAATATTACGGGTACAAAATATAATCCTAACTAAGTTCAATCTCTCAATCTAAATTTAAGTTACAAAATCGGAACTGATTTTATTAAAGCACATGGAAAGGGGATAAGATGGTCAAGCTTACATGGTTCTTAAGTCGGTGAGCGAAGTTTAGGCGGCCTTTTTCCACGTGCAACGTAAACGTCGAAACATGTGCGAGCGAGTTAGTTTCGCTGAGAAGTTCGGCCAGGAGTTTAAACTTTGTCGTTTTGTTAAAAGGCAAGGATTTTAGTGTAATTTTCAAAACGTGAGTTTGGATATTCCTTTGAATCCAGATTGCTTCTGGGGCGCGGAACCACAACCCGAAGCAGCGTGTTGACATGCGGAGGTCAGGATTCTGAAAGAGGATGAGGCCGGCGAGCGAGGGCTGACGGCTTGGGCGATTAGTTTTGTTTCTTACCGCGCGGAACGCTGATGGCGAGAATTTAGTGACCGGCAGGTGCTGCTACTTGCGGCGATCTAAGAGCGAAGAGCTAGCATGTAGCGTATTTAACTATTATTATTATTTAATACGATATGAACCGAACAAATGTGACACCGCTTCTTTTACCAGCACTTGAAACTTATTAATGGGGTGTTTCTGATTATATTCAAAATTATCCCCTTGTAAAAAGCTCATAGTCTTATTTATGTAGACACTTTTATCCATAATAATAACACTGTCAAATAAAACTCAGAAATATATACAAACTTAATTGTTACAAAGGTAAATCAAAGAAACATATAAAAATGACATCACAAAGCGATAAACAGTTAAGAGAATTTTCTTCGAAAAATGAATAAGGTTTTCATGCTATATGGGTACGTATATGATGCTTTAATTATTCTTTCTGAAAACATCTATATTAAAGTCGGAACATGAATGATTTTTCTCATGAGTGGGTCAAAATCTGACTCCTCGTGAACATGAATAACTGCAGTCTGAACATGGATAAGATTAATTTCCAGTATGGGTGCACGCTTTATACGTACACACACACAATGATAAGTGTGACTTTAGTGAGCAGGAGAGGTTACAGTTGGAACATGAATAAGGTTTTTATGTCAAGTATGGGTAAGACCTTGACTATATAAATCTACAATGGGAACATGGATATAGTTTTTTCCAGTATGGTTAAAAACATGCCTTTAAAGTTTGGGGCTACTTTTTAATCCTTTTGAGAACATTAATATTTGCAGTAGGATCATAAATAAGGTTTTAATTCAGTAAGTGCACTGTTAAAGCTGACTTGTATGAGCAGGTTTAATTATAATGGGTACTCATGAATAAGGTTTTTTCCAAATGGAATTTACAAATTTCCCATTACAGAACCTGAATAGCTGCAGTAGGAACAGTAAGTGGGCTGTTAAATGTGATTTGCATGAGCATGAGTAGTTACAGTGTGTGCATGAATAAGGTTTTTCTTCTGGATGCGTCTTCAGGTCCGTTATGGTGTCTTAAAAAGATGGCAGATAACGCTCAATATGTACGTATCTATAATAACTAGATAATTATTAAAACGAAATCAGAAAAACGAAAATCGTTTTTACCTGCAGTCTCGAGAATACTTCCAGACTTCTCTAAGCATTCCTTTTTTATATCTGGTAGGTCTATGTTTATCTCCGCGTAAGTGATTGCCCCTCCATCTTTTTTTTGGGGTTCTGATTTTGCTTTGATGGGTACAGTCTCCACATTAATGATACCTGGAATAATAACATAATAACTAATTGATATTCTATTTACGGTCGATAAGCGGATATCACATTCTGATGCATGAATATCCGTTATTCGATAGATTTATTATATCGAAATAGATCTGAGATACAGTAAAGAAGTTATTTTTTATGTAAAGAAATAGACGTCAAACATGCAGTTAGAAGATAAAAAATAACTATAATTTCCGTTGCAATTAGAGATAATAATTGTTATTTTCTAATGGCCTACAATTTTCTTTTTATAAACAGTGAGATATTTCCACTAAAATACCAAGGGCAATGTATTTTTGAAAATGAGTTTTCCAGACGTACACGCAGCTTGACGATGCCTGTGGAATCCTAGTAAGGTTATGCATAGAGAAACGCGGGAATGTCCGTAAAAACAAAGAAATCTACAGAATTTCAAATATCCAGTTGCAGAGAAGATATTTCTATCTCTTCCCGGGGAGCAAAATTTTGGGTTTTGAATTGAGAAAATGATTATTTACTTATAACATGCATCAAAAATAATTTAAGGAGTGAGATGATTTTGTGTTACAGCTAATAGCTTCAGGAATTAGAGACTGTTTGTGAGCATAATTTCGTTACACGTTTTCTTAGATTGCCAATTGGAAAAATTTACAAGTACCGCGCTGTATTATAGGCGATAAAAAGGAGAGTCAAAGACAAGTAGGGGTTGTGACTGCGCCCATCTGAAACACAAACAGATGGATAATGCCACTTACTGGTTTGCTGAACACTTTCGGCAAACGGCAAACATTCCTTTTTCAAATAGGGAAGGTGGATTTCTATATCAGTAAACGCCTGTTTTTCACCTGAGCCTTCTTCCTGCGACCATGGTTCAGTTGTGACGGTAAAATTATCTGGGATGGGAAGATCCATGGCTCTACTGTGATAGGGTCCTTTTATGTGATAGTAATTATTCTCAGCTGAAAATAAGTAACGTCTGTATCAAAACTTATCTACATCATAAAAAATATTCATCAGAGAGTTTGAATCGCTTTTTTTGTTGAAAAAACCAATATGATTCTTAAGCAATTCGGATTTCACTAGAGTTTACTAAAAGCTAATCGTGCCACAAAATAAGATTGCTGTTTTTGAAAATGTATATGATGTTCACTCGGGATAATTAGATAAACTTACTAGTCACTTGGTTTTAATGTGTGACAGCGGCCGTAAATCAACAATGAACAAACTCATTTAATCTCATCTGTCACGTGTTTACACAGTAAGTGTTGTGTAGCTTAGTATGTTATAACGCTGTCAAAACTAATCAGTCAAGTGCTTGGCGATATATTCTTACAATAAACAAGCACCAATTTACGAGTATAAGTGTTACTTTGTTAACATAAGTAGAACCTACTTACATGCACGGCAAAGCGCGGTAGTCAATTTCAAGGCGTTGAAGAAACGTCACAGGGAATTCGAAGCACTTCAATTTTTAAATTATTGCTTTAAAATTGCGTTCGTGGTTGAAATATACTCAAGTGGTATAAATTTTACATAATTGTTATGAAGTTTATATGTTATTACTTTAGAAAGACGGTGCAACTGTTACTGATGTGAGGGAAGCACATAAATAAACCATAAATCAACTATCTATAGATTGATAACTCCGCCCTCTTTCCATACGTTTGGTTTGGTCAAGTTTTAACCTTAGATCTGGCAAATTTGTAGACAACACGCATCGGTGACGTTACAACACACCATCGACAAAGGATAGAGGAAATTTTAAAAAAAGGCTCAACCATAGACAATACAATTCTGATTTGGAACCTACCGAAAACCAAATTCATTAGCCTAAAACATATGTAAAATGTCACCCAAGACCACAAGGTCCCATCTAACAAAGCCCTGTCCTAAGAAAGAAATGAGCTTTAAAGTATCTTCCTTTACAGCTCATTTTCTCAGGACAGCGTTTTATCAGAAGGAAGCTGAAAAACAAACTCATAATTACATGTACAATAATTTTATTTTTTAACTATAAACATGAAATACAATAATATATATAGATAACAAACTTTTCTGTAGGCCTTTTTAAGGTATACAATTCCGTTGTACATTATTTTGCTATTCTCATAAGTTCTCGCCAGCGTTAGCAATGTAAGCGGCCAAAAATAATCTTTATATCGACTTTTCTCTGTTTATTATCAATATGTGTCAATGCATGTGTTATTTATATAAACCTTCCGAAATAAATTCTCTAAATGATGCTGAAAACCTTATCGAAATCAATCGCTTAGTTAAGAAGAACTAAGCGCACAAACAGACAGACGCGAATGTCACTTTATTTTACACTATAGCTAATGGATTCCAACACGAATTGTCAGTATCCAAAATAGAAATATTAATTACATGTTCTTAACTTCTATTTCATAATATCTTTTGTTGTTTTACAAGCTATATTTATTTAAAAGCTTTTTATTATGTACACGATTTTTATTTCTGATATTATGGTTTATGTATTATGATTTGAATTATACCATGTAAAAGTCAAAAGGCGTTACTATTGTTGTTTGTTTAGTCAGGGCCGGCCCTGAGCCAAATGGCGCATGGCACAAGTAAAATTTTAGCGCTCCTTGTCAAAAATAGTAGATACCTTGGCCCTAGGTAATAGAAAGGCGATCACTGTAATCAATTATATTTTGATGATTTGTATGTATGCGTAGCGTGGTTTTTATGAATGATAATCTTACGTTAGTTTAGGTATTATCACACTTGGAAATTCAGCGCCCGAAGCGGACTGCTCTAATTGCGCCCGCACAGGGTCAGCCCTGGCTCTAATTCTTTTTTTATTACTTGATATAATGAATATCTTTCAACACGTTGAAGAAATTTTGTGTATATATTCTTGTATTTTTGTGCAAGGTCAAATAAAATCCTATTAAGTTGTTGCAGTAAGACAGAAATCCTGGGTTCGATTCCTAGTTGAGACCGTTACTTTTTATTTTTCTGTTTCTTGTTCTGTTTCATGTTTTGTTTAGATATATTAGTATTATCTTCTACTTCAATAGTAAATCAATGCTCAATACATCGGTTGTACTGACCCGATTCATTGTCATGGACAAATCGATTCTATCAAAAACCATGACATAGTTCGAGAAAGTGATTTTGAAACGTCATTGAACAAGGAATCGATTATGTCAAAAATCATTCGAAACCACATCCGTCACGTAATTGATCAGAATTCATCGATATTAAAGCAGTCACGTCATTGGTCAGAATTCATCGATATTAAAGCAGTCACGTCATTGGTCAGAATCCACCGATTACCAAATCCGAGAAACGTGAAGAATGTCTCGGATTGCTTCGCAAGCGAAATATTCCGAAGAGTACATTGTGTTACTAATATAATTTGACTTTTTTCTTGCCACTGAAAAAAAAGGTATCCAAATTTCTTCCTAAAAGTCTTTTTCTTCGGAAAATTAAATCCTTGAGTTTTATTTGTTATATTTAATAATAAAATCGATCCGTTATCATTACTCGGTAGAACAGATCCGTCAATTTGCCACCCCAGTATTTAATCGAGTGGTTAGTGGAAAATAAAACTGGACTGTAGTAAAAGAAATTTTAAGAAAAAGGTACTGGTTACACAAAAATTCTAACGTTTTCTTGCTTTTTAATAGCTAATTCATTATTTTTAATAAAATAAATATTCCAAAAGAAACTAGTTCCAAAATAGACTGTTCCTAAGAAGAATCATGTGGGCGGTTCCATAGACCACAAAAGAACCGGTTCCATTTAACCTTAATAGAAATATCGACCATCTCTAGTGGATACGTCAGATCATGCTTTCATCTCACGAGTAACAGTTGCACCGTCTTTCTAAAGTAATAACATATAAACTTCATAACAATTATGTAAAATTTATACCACTTGAATTTACTTCAACCACGAACACATTTTTAAAGCAATGATTTAAAAATTGAAGTGCTTCGAATTCCTTGTGACGTTTCTTCAACGCCTTGAAATTGACTACCGCGCTTTGCCGTGCATGTAAGTAGGTTCTAATTATGTTTACAAAGTAACACTTATACTCGTAAATTGGTGTTGTTTATTGTAAGAATATATCGCCAAGCACTTGATTGATTAGTTTTGACAGCGTTATAACATACTTATCTAGCCAACACTTACCGTGTAAACACGTGACAGATGAGATTAAATGAGTTTGTTCATTGTTGATTTACGGCCGCTGTCACACATTAAAACCAAGTGACTAGTAAGTTCATCTAATTACCCCGAGTGAACATCATATACATTTTCAAAAACAGCAATCTTATTTTGTGGCACGATTAGCTTTTAGTAAACTCTAGTGAAATCCGAATTGCTTAAGAATCATATTGGTTTTTTCAACAAAAAAAGCGATTCAAACTCTCTGATGAATATTTTTTATGATGTAGATAAGTTTTGATACAGACGTTACTTATTTTCAGCTGAGAATAATTACTATCACATAAAAGGACCCTATCACAGTAGAGCCATGGATCTTCCCATCCCAGATAGTGTTACCGTCACAACTGAACCATGGTCGCAGGAAGAAGGCTCAGGTGAAAAACAGGCGTTTACTGATATAGAAATCCACCTTCCCTATTTGAAAAAGGAATGTTTGCCGTTTGCCGAAAGTGTTCAGCAAACCAGTAAGTGGCATTATCCATCTGTTTGTGTTTCAGATGGGCGCAGTCACAACCCCTACTTGTCTTTGACTCTCCTTTTTATCGCCTATAATACAGCGCGGTACTTGTAAATTTTTCCAGTGGCAATCTAAGAAAACGTTTAACGAAATTATGCTCACAAACAGTTTCTAATTCCTGAAGCTATAAGCTGTAACACAAAATCATCTCACTCCTTAAATTCTTTTTGATGCATGTTATAATTAAATAAACATTTTCTCAATTCAAAACCCAAAATTTTGCTCCCCGGGAAGAGATAGAAATATCGTATCTGCAACCGCTGTTAAGTCACACAATTCAGAATACTGACAACAAGTTAATATATTTACCACGAAATTTTTTATCTTTGTGCTACAAACTTCGTCAACATTATAAAATAACTTTGCTAAGGTAGTTTAATACAATCTATTATATTTGTAAAATTTACTGACTACGTATATCAGGGATATTTGAAATTCTGTAGATTAATTTGTTTTTACGGACATTCCCGCGTATCTCCATGCATAACCTTTCTAGGATTCTTCAGGCTTCGTCAAACTGCGTGTACGTCTGGAAAACTCATTTTCAAAATACATTGCCCTTGGTATTTTAGTGGAAATATCTCACTGTTGATAACAAGAAAATTGTAGGCCATTAGAAAATAACAATTATTATCTCTAATTGCAACGGCAATTATAGTTATATTTTATCTTGTAACTGCATATTTGACGTCAATTTCTTTATAGAAAAAATAACTTCTTTACTGTATATCTTTCTATTCGATATAATAAACCTTTCGGATTACGGATTTTCATATCAGAAGCCTATCAATTTGTTATTATGTTATTATTCCAGTTAGCATTCATGTGGAGACTGTACCCATCAAAGCAAAATCAGAACCCCAAGAAAAAGATGGAGGGGCAATCACTTACGCGGAGATAAACATAGACCTGCCAGATATAAAAAAGGAATGCTTAGAGAAGTCTGGAAGTATTCTCGAGACTGCAGGTAAAAACGATTTTCGTTTTTTTTTAATTCCTTTTCATAATAATCTAGTTTTTATAGATACGTACATATTGAGCGTTATCTGCCATATTTTTAAGACATGATAAAGGACCTGAAGACGCATCCAGAAGAAAAACCTTATTCATGTACACACTGTAACTACTCATGCTCATGCAAATCAAGTTTAACAGCCCACTTACGCACCCATACTGTAGAAAAACCGTATCCATGTTTCCATTGAAACTACTTCTTCTCACGCAAATCAAATTTAACAGTGCCCATTCGTAACCATACTGGAGAAAAATCTTATTCATGTTCCCATCGTAGCTACTCGTACTCACGCAAGTCACATTTAACGGTGCACTTACGCACCCATACTGGAGAAAAACCTTATTCGTGTTCTTATTGTAACTACTTATGCTCACGCAAGTCAGAATTAACAGTGCACTTTCGCACTCATACTGGAGAAAAACCTCATTTATGTTCTCATTGTGACTACTGCTGCTAACACATGTCAGCATCAACAGTTCACTTACGCACCAATTCTGAAATTAAACCTTATTCATGTGTCTACTGCAGCTTTTCATGTTTTTATCAGGGGAATTTGAAACTTCACATTCTTACCCATACTGTAGTAAAACGACATAAATGTCCCCATTGTTACTTCTCCTGCAAAGGAAAATCACATTTAAAAGTGCACTTACTCACCCATACTGGACTTAAACCTTAATGTTCCTACTGCAGCTATTTAGGTTCTGTAATGGGAAATTTGTAAATTCCATTTGGAAACAACCTTATTCATGAGTTCCCATTATAATTAAACCTGCTCATACAAGTCAACGTTAACAGTGCACTTACGGGATTTAAACATTATTTATGATTCTACTGCAAATATTAATGTTCTCAAAAGGATTAAAAAGTAGGCGTTAACTAAAAGGCACGTTCTTAACCATACTGGAGAAAAACTATATCCATGTTCCCATTGTAAATTTATATAGTAAAGTTCTTACCCATACTTGACATAAAAACCTTATTCATGTTCCAACTGTAACCTCTCCTGCTCACTCAAGTCACACTTATCATTGAGTGTGTTTACGTATATAGCGTACTGGAAATTAATCTTATCCATGTTCTGACTGCAGTTATTCATGTTCACGAGGAGTCAGTTTTTAACCCGCTCGTGAGAAAAATCATTCATGTTCCGACTTTAATAGAGATGTTTCCAGAAAGAATAATTTAAGCATCATATACGTACCCATATAACATGAAAACCTTATTCATTTTTCGAAGAAAAGTTCTCTTAACTGTTCATCGCTTTGTGATGTCATTTTTATATGTTTCTTTGATATACCTTTGTAACAATTAAGTTTGTTTAAATTTATGAGTTTTATTTGACAGTGTTATTATTATGGAGAAAAGTGACTACATAAATAAGACAATGGGCTTTTTACAAGGGGATAATTTTGAAAATAATCAGAAACACCCTATTAATAACAAACACAATCAAATATCTAGGAGTAATTATCGATAAAAATTTTAATTGGAAGGAACAAATATGTCAAATTGTAAAATAAATCAGAAAACTGATTTATGTATTTTTAAGAATCAGAAATTTTTTGTCTATAAAACCTATATTTAATATATTATGCCTTAGTCTAATCAACTCTACAATATGGTATCAATAGTTGGGGATCCACATACAAAACTAACCTTACTCCAATAGAAGTGGTACAAAGGTTAATAATTAAAATAATATTAAGAAAACCTTCCGATTACCCAACGGATCGATTATTCGAAGAATTTCAAGTGCCTTCATTTAAAGATCTTTATACTAAAAATGCATTAATTCAAATCATAAAAGAAAAAGACAAGTATCAATTTCTAACTGAAAACCGTACTCGACTTAAATATATTTTTCCATGTCCAAAATTAAACACTTCCTTTGCACAAAATTATTACACTTACCGGGCAAGAATTTTTTTCAATCGACTACCTGAAGAAATTAGAAACATTAATGATAACATCCAAATAATAAACACTGTGAAAAAATATTTTAAAGACAAACTTACAAAAAATAAAAATGTTTCCAATTGAATTAATCTTAAGAATAACTCTTCTCAATTAGTTTCCTTAAGTAACATTCCATTCTTCAAATAAGTTTAAAATCATTTTATTTTAAATTACCTACATACTGTAATAAAACCATGTACACTCCATTTCCAGCCACAAGCTAATGCTTCTATGGAAGAGGGGTCTTGAAATATTTGATCATATATTGTAACAAATAAACAAAAATGTACTTATATAATAAAAAAAAATAAATAAAAAAATAAAAGTTTCAAGTGCTGGTAAAAGAAGCGGTGACACATTTGTTCGGTTCATATCCTATTAAATAATAATAATAGTTGAATACGCTACTCTTCGCTATTCGATCGCCGCAAATAGCAGCACCTGCCGGTCACTAAATTTTCGCCATCAGCGTTCCGCGCGGTAAGAAACAGAACTAATCGCCCAAGCCGTCAGCCCTCGCTCGCCGGCCTCGTCCACTTTCGGAATCCTGACCTCAGCATGTCAACACGCTGCTTCGGGTTGTGGTCCCGCACCCCAAAAACTATCCGGATTCAAGGGAATATCCAAACTTACGTTTTTAAAATTACACTAAAATCCTTGCCTTTTAACAAAACGACAAAGTTTAAACTCCTGGCCGAACTTCTCAGCGAAACTAAATCGCACGCACATGTGTCGACGCTTACGTTTCACGTGGACAAAGGCCGCCTAAGCTTCGCTCACCGACTTAAGAACCATGTAAGCTTGACCATCTTATCCCCTTTCCATGTGCTTTAATAAATTCAGTTCCGATTTTGCAACTTAAATTTAGATTGAGAGATTAAACTAAAATAGGATTATATTTTGTACCCGTAATATTTTCCGTGCCCCATGAGTAAAAGATGTGTTCTATATGATAATCCTTTGTATGTTGTAACGTTGCCCTTTGCTATAATATAACGATGAAACCTGACTCCCATGTCGTTACTGAACCCCTTGTTTGGTTCGGAATGATAGTAGCAACAAATGATAGCTGACTTCACCCCTCGAGAGATAATCGATATGTCTTTATAAGAGCTACCCTGAGGTAATGCTCAGGGATAAATCCCCTGATGCCATCATTTTTTTTTGATTTGCCATATATTAAAAAGGAATGCTCAGAGCACTCTGAAAGTTTTACCGGTAAAATGGAATGATGAAATGTCTGAAAGTCTGAAGAATGAATGAATTTAAAAATAAATGTTATGTTTATTGTAAAAGTATTTAAAGTTACAAAATGAAACATTATCTTGTTTATATTCAAATATTGTATAAACTTACCCAATAAATAATCTTTAAACAAACGGTAAAGAACCAACCTATATAAATAAAATAAATTAACGTGAATTTATTTTATTTTCCATTTTTAATATTCGAATTATAATGTCCCTTTTTTCTCACGGTATTTCATGTTTAAGCTAGTTCAATATACCGTTGATATTTATTTACTTATTTTATTTATTTATTTAACGCCCGGAGGGCTTTTACATGGTTATTTATTTATTTTATTTTATTAATACAAGACTTAGAGGGTACATATGGTTTTTGTGATATTTCACCCTCCATGCTAGGGATGACCCTGTGTTATGGAGGGTGAATTTTACAGTTCTTGAGAGAATAACATTAATTAAACAAGTAAGTATACATAGAAGATCTACAATCGTAATGGTTATTAAATGCAATGAAAGTATGAGATTTATTTGTTTGATTATAATGGTGGAATGGATTACATGTATAATCAGAGTTACGCAAGTAAGGAACGTAAGCGTTGGTGTTGAGGATAAGTGGTGTAGGTACATATGACTTGTTGTAGTTATGAGCACTGATGTGTGAGGGGTTAGTTTCACTTGTGGTTATTGCTATGATGTTTTTGTGTTTATGGATGAACCTGGTGAAATGATAGGAATTATTTGAGTAAATGGTGCCATAGGTGTTTAAAGATGATAATGGTAGTGAGAAATTTTTACAGTATCTATACATAGTTCTGTCATAACAGAGTTCAATGACATTTTTATTGGTGTAGGTGGTGACTTTCTGGTACTTAGATAATAATATTTTGGTATTGCAGGGTAATAAGCAATGTTTACATAAAGACTGTTATAATACAAAGATATATATAATCATTAAGTAATAGTTGGTAGTATACATAATTTTAATTTGACAGATACTTTAAAAGTTACAAAAAAAATTACATTTGATAAAAGCTATGCAACAAGTCATACAAACACAAGAAACAAAAATAGAAAATTACAGCTATTTGTAGGTTTACATGATGTGTTTAGGAGTATTGTTGAAATAAATGTTTTAAATGATCCACAAAACTTGCCAAGTTGGTATTGAATATGTCAACATCACCCAAGTAATGATTTCCCATGGTGTGAAGTCGTTGTATCGGAGAGTGGGCAATGTAGTTACGCCTATGTGTGCTGCTGTAGAATATTGTATTTTGTCGTGTTGTTACTGTGGGTGTATGTGTGTTTATAAGTTGCACGAGTTCACAACAGTCGAATTTAGAGTTAAGTATTTTGAATAAGAACGTTAAATCGTTTATTTTACGTCTATCTTCTAATGTATGTATTTTTAGAGTATTTAATAAGAAATTGTATTTTAAGTCTTCGACAGGGATATTTAATTTAAAATTTATAAAACGTAGAATTTTTTTTTGTATTCGCTCAATGTTGTTAATGTGAATTTTGTAAGATGGAGACCAAACTACTGAGTTATATTCAATAAGACTTCTTACTAGAGATACGTATAATAGTTTAATGGCTTGTAAAGAATTAAAGTTTTTAGTTGTTCTCAATACGAAGCCTAGTGTTTTCATACCTTTGTTCACAATTTGATGGACATGATTGGTGAAACTTAGTTTTTCGTCCAAAATAATTCCAAGATCTCTCATTTCCGTGACTCTTTCTAAAGCTATGTTATTGATGGAATATTCAAATAAAACAGGAGTTTTGTTTCTGAAGAAAGTCAAGGTTTTGCACATTACTACATTTAATAATAAATTATTTTGAACGCACCAATCTCTAAACTTACTAATATTTGACTGTAGTATATGGCAATGATTTATATCAGTTATTTTCTTGTATAGTTTGATGTCATTTGCAAAGAGCAATACCTCGACATCGTTGAAGCAATTGGTTATATCATTGATGAAAATGTGGAACAAAACCCGGCCAAGGTGACTTCCTTGCGGTAGGCCACTGGTAGCCCGGAAAGCTTTCGACATCCAAGATTTTATTTTAACGAACAGTTTACGATTTGACAAATAGCTACTTAACCATTTTAGCATGTTATCCCTTATTCCTAGAGCAAATAGTTTTTGGATTAGTAGTTTATGGGATACTTTGTCGAATGCCTTCGAAAAGTCTGTATATATACAGTCGACTTGTTTATTTTCTGCAAATGCTTGTATAGTGAAGTTTTGAAATACCGTTAAGTTAGTTGCGGTGGATCTTCCTTTGATAAAATTGTGCTGTTTTCGATTAATTAATTTTATTAATTTGGGATAGATTTCACCAAGGACCAATGATTCAAAAAGCTTTGGCAGTACTGACTGTATACAAATGGGGTGATAATTAGCTATGTCAGTATCGTCTCCTTTTTTGTAGATCGGTGTAATGAAGCTAGATTTAGAAGCTATACCGGGTAGGTATAGCTTCTCTAAGTAAAAAGGTACATAGGATTCAATAGTATTAGAAAAATATTAATAAAGTTTATCTAACGATTCATCAACGCTTTCATCGGATAAAAAAGACCAGTCTGTATTTGAGAGATGGCAGTTAATTGCGTCGAAGTCGGCTCGTTTAAAGTTTAGGACGCTTTGTGAAGGTTTCCTTTCATTATCACATGTCATATTTAATTTAATGTATAGTGGAGGATGATGATTATCTATAGGTAGAAGTGGATCATTTGAGAGTTTAACAGAAATTTTAGGATAGTTTGATAAAGCTAAGTCTAATAAGCGATTGTAACTGTTATATATAAAATTATGTTGATGAAAGTTTAGAAAGTTTACTATGTCCAAAATTTCACGTGTACGATCGTTTTCACTTTCGTTTATGATGAGACCACAGTTATTTGCTTTCCATATTAAGTTTGGTAAGTTATAATCCCCAAGAATAACAATTTTCGAGTGAGGCTATTTTGATGAAATTGTTTCGATGGCTTCACAGTGGTTTTTATATGACTGAGGGTCAAGTGGTGGTAGATAGGCCGTTCCAAATATAATTTTCTCGAGACGAGTCGTTATTTGCACAAAAAGATGTTCGATGTTATTGTGTTTCGTGGTTAATTTTCTTGCTGACAACTTCTGTTTTATTGCAATTAAAACTCCAAATATTAGATATATTGTATGATATTTCCAGTTGCGAACTTACCAAATACAAGAGGTCCATAAAAGAATATTTCTCTGATGGTTTGTGAATAATGTTTATGTCTCTATTGTTTATATCTCTATTATGATTTGATTTATATATACATCCTCTCTCCATGTCTATAAATGTATTGTTTTGTAATTTTTTCGTTTTATGTTATCTTTTGTTTTGCATAATTTTTTTAATTCATATTCCTTTCTCACAAATTTAATTTACTTATTCCATATAATGCTTTCTCAGTAGAGGTAAAGTCACATTGAGGAAATCCATAATTGGTTCTATCTTACTATATAATACTTATGTACAAACTGATTAAATTAAAACTGTCGATATCCCGAAAATGAATAAGTATTAACATTTTGTTGATGTTCTGTTTCAGGTAGCATTAATGGGGAGACTGTACACGTGGAAAAACAAGGACCCCGTGTCGAAGATGGTGGGGAAATCCCTTATACGGAAATAGACATAGACCTGCCAGATATTAAAAAGGAATGCTTAGAGCAATTTGAAAGTATTACCGAGAGTGCAGGTAAAATTGAATTTTTTTCGTCTGAATCAGTTTTAATAGTCTTATCGTTTCATAATAAATACTGACTTATTGAGCTTTATCTGCCATCTTTTCCAGATGTGATAGTGGTCCAGAAGACACATGCCGAAGTAAAACCTCGTTCATGTCTCCACTGTAACTACTCCAGCTCACACAAATCACATTTAACAGTGCATTTACGCACCCATACTGGCGAAAAACCTTATTCATGTGCCCATTGTAACTACTCCTGCTCACAAAAATCTTTTTTAAAGAAGCACTCATTCACTCATTCTGGCGAAAAACCTCATTCATGTCCCCATTGTAACCAATCCTACGTTAGCAAATCGCATTTAACGGTTCACTTGCGCATCCATACTGGCGAAAAACCTTATTCATGTTCCCATTGTAACTACTCTTGCTCACGCAAGTCAGATTTAACGGTACACTTACGCACCCATACTGGCGAAAAACCTTATTCATGTCCCCATTGTAACTACTCTTGCTCACGCAAGTCACATTTAACTGAACACATACGAACCCATACCGGCGAAAAACCTTATTCATGTCCCCATTGTAACTACTCCTGTTCACTGAAGTCACATTTAACTGAACACATACGAACCCATACTGGGGAAAAACCTTATTCATGTCCCCATTGTAACTACTCCTGCTCACTGAAGTCAGGTTTAACGTTGCACATACGCACCCATACTGGTGAAAAACCTTATTCATGTTCCCATTGTAACTACTCCTGCTCTCGAAAATCTCTTTTAAACAGGCACTTATTCACTCATACTGGGGAAAAACCTTATTCATGTCATCATTGTAACTACTCTTGCTCACGGAAGTCAGATTTGACGGTACATTTACGCACCCATACTGGAGAAAAACCATATTCATGTTCCTACTGCAGCTATTCATGTACTCGAAGGGGAGATTTAAAACATCACATACGAACCCATACTGGCGAAAAACCTTATTCATGTCCCCATTGTAACTACTCCTGCTCACTGAAGTCACATTTAACTGAACACATACGAACCCATACTGGCGAAAAACCTTATTCATGTCTCCATTGTAACTACACTTGCTCACGGAAGTCAGATTTAACGGTACACTTACTCACCCATACTGGAGAAAAACCTTATTCATGTTCCTACTGCAGCTATTCAAGTACTCGAATGGGACATTTAAAATATCACATTCTTACCCATACTGGAGAAAAACCTTATTCATGTCACCATTGTAACTATTCCTCTTCACGAAAATATCTTTTAAACATGCACTTATTCACTCATACTGGGGAAAAACCATATTCATGTGCCCATTGTAACTACTCTTGCTCACAGAAGTCACATTTATCGGTACACTTACGCACACATACTGGCGAAAAACCTTATTCGTGTCTCCATTGTAACTTCTCTTGCTCACGGAAGTCAGATTTAACGGTACACTTACGCACCCATACTGGAGAAAAACCCTATTCATGTTCCTACTGCAGCTATTCATCTACTCATATGAGACATTTAAAACGTCACATTCTCACCCATACTGGATAAAAAGCTTATTCATGTCACCATTGTAACCACTCCTGTTCACGGAAGTCAAATTTAGCGGTACACTTACGCACACATTCTAGACTAATTTAATTTTTTTATTTTTTTTAAATTTCATAATAAATAATGTATGTTTTATAATTTAGCACCTCTGTAAGTATTAAAGTTCCAACTCACTAATCTTAATTTTGTTTTGATTAGCCACATTAGCGAAAATAAAAAAAACGTGCGTTTTTATATACTCGGCTCTATAATGGCTCGTATTAAGTCTACCGCTGAGAATATTCTTGCCTTTGTCAATTTATGCGAAAAATCGTGGAGCTGTGCAAAAGGGTATTTGCCCGGGATCGTAGTCGCGTTCCAACGCATGTAATCCCCAAAAGGGCGCCATTTTTCGTTGTGTTTCTTAACCATGTGCAATGGGCTCACCCAACTACTCTTTGACGGCCGACACATTCCATGCTCCATAAGGTATTTAAATTGTTTTTTAGCCGCTTCCAAAAGATCCGGTGCCAGCTTGTGGGCTCGATCTGTTACAGGTGGTCCCCTTGTTTCAATCACATGTGTAACATTATGTTTACGAACATCTGGAGTCTTCATGTCGGGTCGTGTCAATGCAGGGTATTTATTTTAAAATGTCTGTATTTCTGATTAGCAGATAACGTCGAGATGCCGGATGAGGGTCCTTGAGAATTCATTCCTCCAATCTGTAGTGGACTGGTCCGTTAATGTTGCGTTCTTCAGGTTGACGCTTAGGTTAAAGTGATGTAGAAAGTCTGCTTCTAAGATTGGTCATGATACGTCGGCGACGATAAATTTCCACTTCATTTCACGCTGAAGTCCAAATTGAAGTTCGATAGTTCTAGTACCGTATGTTTTTATGGTATAACCGTTAACACTGTATAGCGTGGTGGGGCATATTTCCGGGGTGACTGTATTTTTTGTGATCCTGCTTGACCTTGGGAGTACGGATACGTCAGCACCGGCGTCGATAAAAATTTTTGTTGCCTTATGAGTTCATGGATGAAGAGAGGACATGTATGTTGAGAACAATCGCACGTCCCTACTGCGGTTTTCCGTTGTCTTTTCCCGACTTGTTGCCATGAAAAGTATTTGGTTTAATGCAATAGTACCTACGATTTGTCACCGAATTTTACATGATATTTGCAGTAGCCATTTGAGGTATTGTTGTTGTATATTTGCCTACCGCGTGACCTGGAACGAGGTCGTCGCCCCGAATTCCGGTACGATGTCGATGGATGACGCCATTTTCTTCGAGTCGTTTTGAGTTGTTTGACTTCGAGAGTGAGTGACGCAATTTGCTCTTGCAAACTCTGGAGTACAGCACATACCTACGTTTAAATCTACGTTCGGAATATTTTCATTACGCTGTTTCTCGTCTACTGCTCCACATTGTGTTTTTGGTATCCTTCCAAAATTTTATCTGCTGCAGACGCAAGTTGTAACAGGTTGTCATCGGGTAGTGCGGCCAATATGGCCTAGACCTGTTGAGGTTGCCTTTGCAGCCGAAATGTGAGCAGCGAGTTCATGCATGATTCGGAGTAGTCCAGATAGTTTCCTATCATCGAGCTGTAGTCCGGTTAGAAGACGAGTGAGTCGGTTTTCTCCAGAATCTTGTAATCTCTCGATGAGTGCTGATTTGAGAACCGTAAATGGTGTTCAGGAGATATGGGAGATTGATACGAGTGACTGCACGGTTGATGTTTTGATTTATTCGTGAGGACGATTTTTACAATTACGTAGAGCTCGGAAACGGTGGCAGTAAGATAGTAAGACTGGCAGTTTCGAACGCTAAAACTGGTATGAAGATTCGTCTTGTCGTGTTCGCTTGCGTTGAGTAGCGGATTTCTTCGCGCCAGTATTGCCATATGTGGGGAGAAATAAAGTAGTCCTACACCATGTTAACCCAACATAATGACAGTTCAACACACATTTAAAAAGTATGTGTAAGTCAGTGTAAGTCATGTGAGTCCTGCTGCTGGTAAAACATCAACATTACAACAAAATCAATTCAAGTGTGTTTTGTGTTTACTATTTTTACTTTTTCGACATATGTAACTGTTACACATTAAACATTGTTAAATATATATGTTTATAAATTTTATTTATATTTTTTTCTAGTGACCAAAAAATTATTTATATTTGAATACAATATATATATATATTTAAAACTGTTGTTAACATGGTGTTTGTTTTATGCTGGGTGTAAGGTAGGTTTAAGTAGGTGGGTAATGTTATATGTTTCGTGAACACCTCACTGGGAGAACCTGTGCTGAGGTGTAAACGTGGTTATGATTACGTGGTAGAAGTTTTTATGTGTATTGGTTTAATTTTACTTTTTTTTTCATTTTTTTATAGTTTTTGTACATTGATGTTTGAAAACAAGGAATGTATGTGTATATGTATATAAATAAACACATGTATATGTACACTTACACATTCATCCATAAACACATACAGATACTCTCATATACACCTACGCACACACATAATATATATATTCTTCAGACTTAGAAATACTTTCTCATTAAAAATATTAAAAGAAATTCACTTTGCACTTGCGCACTCTGTACTACAATATGGAATCATAGCTTGGGGTGGTGCATATCTCATATCCCTTCTCACACTCGAAAATTAAAAAAAAAAATTATATAAAAATTATCCGAAAAAAACCGTATTACTACCCAACAGAAAATTTATTCCAAGAATTCGCTGTTCCACTTACAAAAATTTACGAAAAAATTGCACTAATTCAGCTACACAAAGATATTTTCTTCAATGATATAACCAATTGCTTCAAAGATGTCGAGGTATTGCTCTTTGCAGATGACATCAAACTATACAAGAAAATAACTGATATAAATCATTGCCATATACTACAATCAAATATTAGTAAGTTTAGAGATTGGTGCGTTCATAATAATTTATTTTTAAATATAGTAAAGTGCAAAACCTTGACTTTCTTCAGAAACAAAAATCCTGTTTTATTCGAATATTCCATCAATAACATAGCTTTAGAAAGAGTAACGGAAATGAGAGATCTTGGATTTATTTTGGACGAAATACTAAGTTTCACCAATCATATCCATCAAATTGTGAACAAAGGAATGAAAACACTAGGGTTTGTATTGAGAACAACTAAGAACTTTAATTCTTTACAAGTCATTAAACTATTATACGTATCTCTAGAAAGAAGTCTAATTGAATATAACTCAGTAGTTTGGTCTCCATCTTACGAAATTCACATTAACAACATTGAGCGAATACAAAAAAAATTTCTACGTTTCATAAATTTTAAATTAAATATCCCTGTCGAAGACCTAAAATACAATTTCTTATTAAATACTCTAAAAATACATACATTAGAAGATAGACGTAAAATAAACGATTTAAAGTTCTTATTCAAAATACTTAACTCTAAATTCGACTGTTGTGAACTCCTGCAACTTATAAACACACATACACCCACAGTAACAACACGACAAAATACAATATTCTACAGCAGCACACATAAGCATAACTACATTGCCCACTCTCCGATACAACGACTTCACACCATGGGAAATCATTACTTGGGTGATGTTGACATATTCAATACCAACTTGGCAAGTTTTGTGGATAAAACATTTATTTCAACAATACTCCTAAACACATCATGTAAACCTACAAATAGCTGTAATTTTCTGTTTTTGTTTCTTGTGTTTGTACGACTTGTTGCATAGCTTTTATCAAATGTAATTTTATTGTTTATGTTTCAAAGTATCTGTCAAATTAAAATTATACTACCAACCATGTAAAAGCCCTCTGGGCGTTAAATAAATAAATAATAAATATCTTTAATGAAAATAATACCCCACTGAATACTTCTGTTGATGGACTAACTGTACCACCCGTACGAACCATAACAGCACAGAATCACTATGTATATAAAGGAATAAAATTATTCAATCAATTACCCGCTGATATGCGAACAGAAAAAAAATACGACAAATATTTAAAAAAAATTAAATCATATTTTTGCCGTACCACCATATAATTTTATCTTTCTCTTAAATATATATTCTTGACTGTTTTGTTATTCCTAATGTTTTATGTACATCCTATATACATTTCTTGTTTTAATTACCTTTATAATCTTAAAAAATATTATTTATTTATTTTATTTTAAGTGCACATTTACAGTTATACATAACCAATAATAATTATAAGTACATATATTTTTTCATTTTCAAAAAAAAAAATTTCAACATACACAAAATAACACTAACAGACCAGTTAGACAAGCGTAGAAAGAAAACATAAAAACTCCGACAGTAAATTCAAGCTTTGGACAAAGACACTTCCAATACCATGCAATAAAAGCTTTCAACAGTGTAAAACTTGAAATTAAAATTGAGGAAAATAAAAATAAACTCACACACAAAATAACAAAATGGATTAAAGGACAAAAAAGACAATATTATCAAAATTTCATAGCATAAAATAAAAAAAAAACCTACACGTAACACACAAAAGCAATATAAACAAACATCACTCACAAACACACAAAATTATTTTCAATGCATTATTTTTTAATTTTAAATATATTATTATGTATTTTTAATTTTAAATGTATAATTTTCTCTCTACATAAATGTATTATGTAGATTATATTTTTATATTATAAAATGAAGGCCTCAGCTCGGGCAAGCCACCCAGTGAGGCCTACATTAATGGAAAACTTGAAATGTAAAAAATGTTGTACCAAATAAAATAAATACATTTTATTTTGTTTTATTAAGAAATAATCGCGTTTTTGAACTGTTGAATATTTAATTGGAAAATATCTATATCAGGGGACAGGTAATTAAATAACAATCATTTTTTCCGAGCGGCATTACTTATGGTAAGTTACTTCTGCATTTTGGAACGACAAAGGTTCTGTGTCTGCGCGCTCTTGTGTAATTGTCGGGGACATAAAACTCAATTTTTTCTATTATATCGGGAATACAGATGTTACCGTTTAGAAGTTTATATGCTGTTGTTAGCAAAGCAGTTTTCCTTCTATCGGTGAGGTATTAATACCCAGCATTCTGGACAAAAAGGCTGATGGATATAACCAGGGATAATATCCGAAGTCTCTAAAATATAAATATCTCAGAAACTTCTATTGTACTTTCTCTATCATTTGAGAGTAAGTTAAATCCATTGGTCCCCATATTACAGAACCGCTTTCCAAAATGCTACGTACTAAACTATAGTAGGTATAGCACACAAATCGCGGCCGAGCTGCAAAAATGTCTGGAGTTGCTTAGCACAAATCCTAGCATTCTTAAAGCTTTGTTGCATATCGTTTCTATGTGGACGTGAAATGTTAGGTGCGTATCAAATGCGATTCCCAAATCTCTCAAAATAACAATGTGCTGAAGAGAAGAATAAGACATTTTTCTAGTTATAGTAAATCGTTTTGTTTGCCTTGGTGTAGCACATAATGGAGCATTTCTTAATATTAAATCCTAATTTATTGGTATTACTCCATTCGACGATAGAATTTGTATCACTTTGTAGCTGCAAGCAATTTTCCAAAGATTTTTATTAAAAGGAATAGTTTCATGTCATCCGCGAATAAGAGAAACTTAAAAAAATTTATGCAATTGTAAATGTCGTTGATAAATAGCGAGAAAAGTAAGGGTCCAAGATTCGACCCCTGTGGAACTCCAGAGTTTGTAATGAAGTTGGAAAAGTGGAAAATACTATAAATAACGTATTATTGTCTATTTGAGAAATAACTTATAAATAGACATAGAAGTTTCGATGAAAATCCAAATTGGTCGATTTTATTTAGGAGAATAAGCGGATCTACTGAATCAAAGGCTTTTGCCAAGTCGTTGTATGATACATCTACTTGATTGTTACTATCAAGAGCTTGAGATAAGTACTCCGTAAAAACCATTAGATTAGACACAGTAGATCTGCCAGAGCTAAAACCGTGTTGCTGGTCAATTTTAAAGGGTTCTACTTGGGTATAAATGCATTTATGAATTATTAGTTCAAACAACTAGGCTGGAGAGGATAGGATCGCTACTGGACTGTTATTAGAGACTGAAGCCTTATCATCAGTTTTATGTAACGGTTTAACCTTAGAGATTTTCCACAGGTCTGGGAATATTCCGGAGTTAAGTCAGAGATTATAAATATACGCGTGTAATGATCTACCCTTTCTACTTCAAACTTTTCCTTCTCCTTTTTCTACGATAATTTTCCTTTGAAGTCCCATAGGTAGCTTTTCCATAAGGCTTTGCATATGTGTTCGCAGGGATGGAAAATTCCTCCCCTGCCGTCTCTACAAGCCTTTGCTCCTCTCTTTATTACACACCCCTTCAAGTGTGTACATCCTAGTTTGTCCACGTGACGTACGACCTTAAACGTACTCATTTCACGTGACGGTTCAGTATAAAAAGGCTTCACCGAACGTTGTGTTGGTTTTTTTGTTTCTTGGTTTAGAAACCTAGTTATCTATGTATGTGTGGTATCCCTTGGTTCTTTTGAGATAGAGTGAGTTGAATCCTTTACCGCTGTGTTTTAAAGCCATTTCATAAACCTTATTTTTCTGAAGTCGCCTGCTCTTCAAACTAGCTACGTGATTCTACCTGCCATAGGGTAATGTGAGTATAATAAAGTGTTAGATTTTATATATGTGATATACATACGATAAATTTATGGTGTTAGTTGTCGGCGCCATCCATGTATATATTTTGGGAGGGGAAGGAGAGGAAAGGAAATGAATTTTTTTCAAGTTAAGATTGGCTCCTCCTCTTTACCAAACAAAACCGATGGATGATAATTTGAGCAAGGCGATCGATATCTGCATGTCTGGATATCACAACCGGCCGGGTCTCCCCTTGTTCCAAATCGGCAACCGTCACGCCAGAATAAAGAAAACCAGGTCTCATCACCAATTTCAGAATTGCCCCAATCTCATACACCTCCAGGAAAATCTACTTTACTGAGTGTAGAAGGGGAAAACCATGACATCCCTTGTCACGAATCTAGTCGCGAAAATGTGACACGTAAGGTCCTAAGTTACGTGCCACCTCTAGAAAACGTTGTAACTCCTTCGTCGTCGGGGATTTACATCCCTTTCTAGGTCAATAACATAGATAACACACGACGATCTTGTCGACATTTAGCCTGCTTTTTAGCGATAGGTTGTGTGCCTACCCATTCAGCCAATTATCATGTGAGATATATGTAAGGTCTACTCGAAATGCCAAATTTAGGATGAGGACTGTCTGTATTTTAATATTCGGTTCTAGTAATTATTTTATGAGGTTACTAGCATCCTCGTGTATTAGGTATGGGTAACTTCTACTGAATACCTATCCTCTCAAGTAGGTATAAACGGATAATTGGTTTGATTTTTGCATTTAATTTAAAGAGGCTGCCTACCTCTCGAAAGGTAACTGTTGAGAAAAGTTGTTCGGTTGGTAGTTTTATTTCGGAGATTACCACCTCCCTCTTTTGACTCTAGATTTGTCTTTGTGCATCCCAATTCGTAACTTAGAAAGTCAAACAATAGATGAAAGGTATTAAATTAGAAAGTCAAATAACAGAAGAAAAGTTTTCATTTTGTTCCGTCTGGTTGCATCCGATCGCTTTCAATTCGGGAGGTCATACGCTAGCAAAACTTCCCCTTTGACTGACTGTACACCGCGCCTCTCGGCCTCATAGTGTTCGCTGTTTCAATTGTACGCCAGTGTTGTGGTAGGTACCCTGTAGATAGGTATTTTTATACTGCAAATTTATATTGTGCTCGGGCCAGTTATTGTTGCATAGTATTTGGTTCGAGTTGTTTCCCGCCCGCGTTCCGCGCGTTTACCTACATCAAGTCAGTTGTTTAAGTAACCGCGCCGCAAGTGCAACCGCTTTCCGCATAACCTATATTGAGTTAAAACCCACCGCGCCGCGCTGTATACGGCAAATGTTAAACCGCAAAGAACGCCGTGAAGAGTGCATAAAAATAGCAATATATAACGCATTGAACCATTTCGCAATTCTAATATCACTATTCCTTTTCCTTGACCTCCTCCAATACTAACAATTACCCCCACCTGTGATTAAAGCAGAGCAGAGTGGAAGGTGCCGACAGTTGGAGATATTGGTAAGTCAATCAAACAATATCACAAAAAAACCGCAAATTACAGTCCATTCACGCCGCAACATTTGGTCACTTCGAGCCGCATTATTTAAATGTAGTTTTGTTCCTATTCAATCGCATTCATTTGTGCAAGGATTCAGTTAGCAATACTCGCCCGCTATTTGAAATTACATGCCTAGGTATAGGTACTCTTTGATATTTTGGGTAATTAAATTATTTATCGATGTTGTTGTAGCAAATTTATTCGGTGCAAATCGCAAAGATATTCCAGCGTAATATATTCGTCTATGTATTAATGCCAACCTAAGTACGTACGTAAACATCGCTTTGAGTATCGCTCAATATATTTAATTATTTGGAAAATAACTTCTCCACTATAATTCGTCAGTACAAATTGTCGCCCAGTACACTTGTGTTTCTTGCGCATTATTTTATAAATAATTAAACTTTTAGTTTGCAAATAATTCTAAAAATGGAAGACAAACTAAAAAGACAATTAGTTTTACTAAAAGGTAAAAGAGATATTATTCTAAAAAGGGTTCAAAATTTAGTTTTGCTTGCAAATAATTTGCCAATTAATTTCGAAGCGTCACGCTTAGGTGAGGCGTTTATGTCAGAATCTGAAAGTATTTTAGAAATTAAAAATAAATTTGAATTAATTATTGATCAAATTAACGAGAATACTCTTACGTCAGACCCGAATTCTGAACCAGATTATTCAAGCTGGGAACAGTTTGAAGAATTATACACACGGATTATTCGCGCACGAAATAATTTAAAACCAAATTTAGCTACAAAACCGCAAACATCTACATCTGCGTGTGCTGCTACGACTAATAATAATAATTTTATTAAGTTACCCGCTATAGAATTACCTACGTTTGATGGACGGATGGAAAATTGGCACCTATTTTATGAAACATTCAAAACAAATGTTCATTTAAATTCACAACTATCTGATTCGCAACGCGTACAATATTTAATTGGAAAATTAACTGGAACCGCGAAAAATGTTACGTCAGGTTTAGTGCCAACTGGAGACACATATAAAATAATCTGGGATACGCTAGTCAATAAATATCAAGATAAGCGATCTCTTGCCACTTATTACCTGAATAACATATTTCATTCAAAAACCGTAGCTCACAACGCAAACAATCTGACAGTTTTTATAGAAAAATATTCAGCATCTATCGCCGCACTAAAACAATTGGGAATAGAAGACCTTTCGGATTTTATATTACTACAATGCGCTTTGCAGAAATTAGAGTCGCAAACTGCACAAGCTTTTGAGCTCTCAGTTCGAGAAATTGAGATTCCCACCTGCAAGCAATTGGTGTCGTTTGTGCAAGATCAGGTCAAAATTCTGCAACGAACTTCAACAACTCGTGGACCTAACACCGCCAACACACATTCAACCAGTTCCGGTGGAACTGGTCGCACAGCTCAACTCCGCACACATCATACTTACACAAGTACGCAATCAAAATGCCTTTATTGTCAAAATGAGAACCACACGCAACTGTACACTTGTACACAATTTTTAAAATTATCACCAAAGGAAAGGTTTTCCTTCGCAAAGGAAAAATCTTTGTGTTTTAATTGCTTGAGCCCGCAACATACATCTACAAAATGTAAATCAAAAGGCACTTGTCATAAGTGTCATGGCAAGCACCATACTTTTCTTCATTTTGATAAACCCAGTCAAGCAAACGCCTCCACATCCAATGGAGAAACTCAACCTAACGATGCAGAACCGCCGATATGTACTATGTCAGCAACCACGCGACAAGGGGCAACCACTGAAGTTCTTGCTACCGCCAAAGTTAACACTGTTGATCGAAACGGTGAAGAGAATACCGTCCGCTGTCTTCTAGACCCAGGCTCACAAAAGCATTATATAACTTCACAATGTTGTGAAAAATTAGGCCTGACAGTCAGTTCAGGAACGCGCTTCGCAGTCCAGGGTTTAGGTGGCAAAACGCAATCAATAAGAGGAAGTGTCACATTGACAATTCAATCTAGGATTGATCCCTACTTCAAATACTCCATAACCGCTCTAGTTTTAGAAAAAATTACCGCTCATTTACCTACTTGCAAGGTGGACTTGACGTCATATAAATTTATAAATGTTCCGCTGGCAGACGACACCTGGGCAATGCCAGGCCCAATCGATTTGCTAATTGGCGTCAGTCTGTTCTCTCAACTGTTGCTACCAAATAAGATAATCACCCCCGGCTTTCCAGTCGCGATTCAAACCACATTAGGTTATGTTTTTATGGGTGACGCCGCAGTAAATTCTCAACCAAACACCGCATTCACTTTCTGCGCTACGCACGAAATTGAGAACTTAATGCAAAAATTCTGGGAAATCGAAGATATTGGTTCGGAACCAGTTCACAGCCTCGAAGAAAAAGAAGCTGAAGACATTTTTAAAGGCACCACAACTCGCCTCGAGGACGGTTCTTATGAAGTGGCTTTGCCATTCAAAAGCAACCCTTGTGACTTAGGTGATTCATTGCAAGCTGCGCAAAATCGGTTTTACTCACTAGAAAGAAAATTTAATCATCTGCCAGAACTAAAACCGCTTTATGATGAAGTGATAAGAGAACATATTCATAAAGGTTATCTGTCCCAGGTGGAAGCCTTACCGTCAGAAAACGCATACTACATCCCGCATCACGCAGTTAGGCGTGAAGATAAAATGACAACAAAGGTGAGAGTGGTTCTGGACGCAAGCGCAAAGACAAAAACTGGTTTATCTTTGAACGATATTTTACACACGGGACCAAGCCTACAGAATGATTTATTTTGCATTCTTCTGAATTTACGCCTTTTTCCTATCGCAATATCCGCAGACGTTCGTCAAATGTATTTATGTATAAATGTTCGCAAAGAAGATCGTCGTTATCAACGAATTTTATATAGATTCGATCCGCAAAAGCCGCTTCAGGCTTACCAATACAATCGCGTAACATTCGGTCTTAAATGTAGTCCGTTCTTAGCCCTTCGAGCAATCAAACAATTAATGTTAGATGAAGGCGCTCGCTTCCCTCTTGCAAAGGATATTATTAATAGAGATGTTTATGTAGACGACATCGCTAGCTCTGCTTTAAATGAGCAAGAAGCTATCCGCGCGGCTGAAGAGTTGATTGAGCTCTTCCAGTCAGGAGGTTTTCAACTCGCTAAGTGGGCATCCAATTCCAGCACAGTTTTAGAAAACGTTCCATTGGAACTTCGCCTGTCGCAAAGTGTAACTTTCGATAATGATGCATCGCTAAAAATCCTTGGGCTACGATGGCATCCTTCGGATGACATTTTCGCATTTGAAGTTACTCCAGACAATCGAACTTGTACGAAACGCAATATTTTATCATCTGTCGCTAGACTCTTTGATGTGATGGGTCTGGTAGCACCTATAATTGTACAAGCCAAGCTTCTAATAAAGGAGCTGTGGAATTTGAAAATCGATTGGGACGAAATCCCACCCGCAAGGATATCACAACAGTGGCAGCAGTTCAACGCGGAATTGCCGTCAATATCGTCGATTCGTATTCCACGTCATATAGGAGTCACGGAAGGATGCACGTTAATACTGCGGATGCCAGCGAAAAGGCATATGGAGGAGTGGTATACGCTCATGTGACCACTCCTGATAACCGAATTAAGGTTCAATTAGTTTGCGCAAAATCAAAGGTAGCGCCGCTAAAAATCGTCTCCTTAGCACGCCTAGAATTATGCGCTGCATTATTGTTATCGCACCTGTTAAAAAAGGTAATTGATAATTACTCCGCTAGGTTTACTATTCATTCAACATTTGCCTTTTCTGATTCGACTGTAACTTTAAGTCGGATTCATTCATCACCTCACCGCTGGCAAACCTTTGTTGCCAATCGCGTAGCAAAAATACACGAAAATTTAAACAGTAGTCATTTTTATCATGTCGCAGGTGCTGATAACCCTAGCGACTGCCTGTCAAGAGGTATGCTACCATCGCAATTGATAGCAAATGACATTTGGTGGAATGGTCCAAAATGGCTTTGCCAGCCGCATTTCGAGTGGCCTATTTCACCATTTAAGCACGCAAATTCAGAACAGTTACCGGAATTGAAACCCAATCAGTATGAACAGCCAACCACTTTTGGCTTGTGCTCTCGTGTAGCTGATCCACCCGAAATGAAACCTAAAACCGATAATCGCCTCAAGATTCTATCCCGTCGAGGGCCTGTAAATGTAATGTATTCTGATAATGGGACAAATTTCGTAGGAGCTAAATCGCATTTGAAGGCTTTATTCGAACTTTTAGAGTCACCGGACTACAAGAAAGAATTCTCAGAAAATTTGTTGGAAAACCGTATCGAGTGGAAGATGAATCCTCCACAAGCACCCCACTTCGGTGGGATCTGGGAGAGTAACATTAAGTGCATTAAATGTTACTTAAATAAAGTTGTGGGTACATCTCTTCTCACATACGAAGAGATGCAAACGGTTCTTCATCAGATTGAAGCTATTCTAAATTCACGCCCATTATCAGTGCTCAGCGTTACCGATGTTTCGGCTCCATTGCCTTTGACACCCGCGCATTTTTTAACGCTCACTCCATTACAATCTTTACCCGCTGCTGATTTGTCAGATGCGCCAGTAAATTTGCTGCAACGAAAACATCTTGTCGATCGTCTCGTCCAGACTTTCTGGAATCGATGGCGAATGGAGTATCTGAACACGCTGCAATCAGATCAGAAATGGAATACAAATTCGAATCCAATAACGAAAGGCACCGTGGTAATAATTAAGAGTGACAATATCGCACCACTACAATGGCCTATTGGCGTAGTGGTAAACGTCCACCCCGGCGTAGATGGGGTGATCCGCGTTGCGGACGTTAAGACTAACTCCGGAACATATCGCAGGGCAGTCGTTAAACTCTGTCCCCTGCCTACACAATAACTTTAACGTTATCCTAGATTTAGTTAATTTAGAATTTAGTTCTACCGCGGGTTCAGTATTGTTTATTGAATCCTTTCATAACGTGTTTTTGTTTTTCATTTTTTTTTCTTTGTTGTATTAGTTACTTTGACCATTGGTCAAGGCGGGGGGCATGCTCGGGCCAGTTATTGTTGCATAGTATTTGGTTCGAGTTGTTTCCCGCCCGCGTTCCGCGCGTTTACCTACATCAAGTCAGTTGTTTAAGTAACCGCGCCGCAAGTGCAACCGCTTTCCGCATAACCTATATTGAGTTAAAACCCACCGCGCCGCGCTGTATACGGCAAATGTTAAACCGCAAAGAACGCCGTGAAGAGTGCATAAAAATAGCAATATATAACGCATTGAACCATTTCGCAATTCTAATATCACTATTCCTTTTCCTTGACCTCCTCCAATACTAACAATTACCCCCACCTGTGATTAAAGCAGAGCAGAGTGGAAGGTGCCGACAGTTGGAGATATTGGTAAGTCAATCAAACAATATCACAAAAAAACCGCAAATTACAGTCCATTCACGCCGCAACATATTGGTTGGCCTAATTTGTAATAGGTATTTTATGTTTCGTCGGCGATTCAATACCTACCGCAGGGACAACGTCATGATTTGATTCGTAATGATTTAAAAGAATAACAGATCGGCAGGTAGGTAAATTCTCGATATTATGACCCTTGGTCCAAGGCGTTCCCCTAGAACAAAGTTATCGGCCTACATATGAAAAGGTCGTTGACTCGTCTCTCGCTCACAGCTGATTGACAGTTCGCCTAGCACATCCCTTTAATGATAACATTATTTGGGCGGCAGGTGTCGTAAACTTAGTTCCTGTACCTCGGTTGTATCCGTCTTTTAAAAGGGTCCTCTGAAATTTAATAAATAATATAAAAAAACTCACCCAGTTAGTCATCTCTCATTCTCAGCGTGAAGCTTACCTGGTTACACTATATAGCTAAATCAGTTTAATTTTAGATCTCTTCCCTATCGGCTTCTTTCCTCACTTTAGCGAAATCCTTGCAATCTGTTCAATTTTGGTCCCCTCCCTACGCTTATAAAAGGGTAATTAAATAATTCTGTAAATACAAATGTACCTCCCTAATCTCTGTTGGGATTCGAACCCGAGTTTATAATTTGTTTGATCCTCTGGTTTTCGGTCTCCGTGGATAGATCTCGCCAAATCAATTCCTCCCTAAACCGATTAAAACTTACTGCCTTTATATACGTTCACTTTGTTTTAAAACGCAATCTACGAAAATCACGTTTAATTTAACACATTTTATATTAAAATCGCGATCGCCAAACCCTTAGCGCCCCTAGTGGTTCACAAAACGGCGCTCTACATATTATCCAATTATTATTATTGTCATTATTATTAATTGTATTCTCACTGAGTCGAACCACTTTCACTTCACACAAACACCGGTTCAATAATCTTTCACTTTAATTCAAAAACCAACAAAGCTTTCTAACACCATCTGAATTCACTAATTCACTGTAATCTCACACCACACTTCTGATTTGTATTCATTTCTCGGAGCTGTCAACGTTTCCGCGTTCAAGAACTGACTACCCGTATTTTATCCCTTTCTATGGGAATGTGTTTACTTAAGGCCTATAATCTATCCCATGTTGCTAGTCTAGACAAAAATTTTTTAGAGCACGTTCGTTTATTATTTATCGTTTATTTATGTGGATATTCAAAACATCACACGCGAGAGGTGTTAATGAGGGCTCAAAGCATCCCTTTAACACGAATGACGTAATGAGATCCGGTCCAAGAAAAGTTTTTGATTTTATTTTTTTAACGGCAGCTGTGATGTAAGTGTTTGTGATATTTTGAATATCAACATTTTGTGCTATTATCGAGATTTATCTGTCATTTTTTCCAGATGTGATAATGGTCCTGAAGACACATCCTGGAGTAAAACCTCATTCATGTCTCTATTGTAACTTCTCCAGCTTACGCATATCAAATTTAAAAATTCACTTACTCACCCATACTGGACAAAAACCTTATTCATGTTCCCATTGTAACTTCACCTGCTCAGACAAATGACGTTTTAAAAGGCACTTACGCACCCATACTGGAGATAAAACCTTATTCATGTCCCCTTTGTAACCACTCCTGCTCAGAAAAAACATATTAAAAGGTACGTACGCATCCATAGGTACTAAATAAAAACCTTATTCTTATTCCCATTGTAACTTCTCCAGCTCACGCAAGTCAAATTTACCGCAAAACTTGCGCACCCATTCTGTAGAAAAACTTAATCATATCCCCATTGTAACCATTCCTGCTGGGTAATAGTTTAATTCCTTATTTGAAAATAGAAAAAAACATCATACAATAGATATATTTTTGTTTTATTATTAAGTACATAAGTAGGTATATAAGTTCCTTCAGTTAGTAGGTATGTAAGTTCCTTAGTTACAAATCTTAATTTTGTTTTGATTTTTCAAAATAGCGAAAATTAGAAAAAGACTTTTTTTAACTATTAGATCGCATAAATTTATAATTGTTCTACGATTGATCTATTATCGTTCTATTTTTTGGTTATTCTAGACACGATTACATTAAATTAAATAATCACTTTAATAATATAATGTTATGAAATATTACAGGCAACACAGAGATGAGCGGTCGGGAGAAAGGGGGCCGTTTCCGCACTCTTGTTATAGATCCGGCGGGACCCCGGTTCGATAACGACTGTCGCAGACTTTATTAATTTAAAAACCGGATTACGGAATGTAATTACAGTCAATCGTGAATCGATAGATTTTTACCCTGATGGGTTTGTTATTTTAAATATCCAACATGATATTGGAGTTATCGAGAAAGTGAGTAGTATAATATCAAAACGTACTTATCTCCACGAACCAAATTTTTGGCAAAAGCAAGAAAACTGTTTCATAGCATTTAAGTATAATAAAGTAAAATTAAATGTTTTGTAAAAATGAAGGTAAAATAAAACATTTTAAATGCGTTTTTGAAATAAAAATCTGATAGATAATTAATTAGTTATTTGATATTTAAAAATGGACTTAGATACATTTTGATATTGAACCATGGATTTAGATACATTTTGAAAGTGAAGTCTTTGGATTTAGTCACATTTTGAAACTCATAAACTGTGTTTGATAATTCTTCTCTGCCAGGGGTGTAGTGAAGAAATTACATCATTTGTATATGCATAGATGAAACATAATTCATATTAACAAAAAAATAAATGTCTTTTTAAAGCCAAACATTATTTATTTTAAAATACAGTATTACCTGCGAATAATAAAAATAGACCAATTTGTCTATCATTGAAGAAGAAGATAATAATAATAATCTAAACGAAAATATGAAAGAGAACAAGACACAGGAAAATAGAAAAAGATAATATCCCAATTTTTAGATTCTATATAATGGAGACCACTACATTTAAAAAAAAAACGCAATGCAGAAATCCTTGCAAGCGAATACCTTAAATACGTGGGTAAAAAACTTTTGCAAAAAGGTTTAATAAATGATAATATTATAAAGGTTAGATTAACGTGTATACATTAAACAAAAACAAATTTTAGATTCTATGAAATGGAAAGCACTATATTTAAAAAATAACAATGCAATGCAGAAATCCTTGCATGCAAAATGACTGTAAATTGATTCATACATTAAATCCTGATACTTCTACTTGAGATTCACCATTCTCAAAGCGCGACAGTTGAGTGCTTTTGTCTGATGATTGCAGAGTAACGGATATCTAGGAGGCTCAGTAGCAGGTTATATAAAAATAAGAGAAGGATATTAAGTAAAATTTCGATCGCGCTGGCCTCGCTTATTATGAATAGTTTTTAGATAAAACCTTTAGATTCACCTTAATTACTGTACGACAAAACTTTTAACCTTCGGGGAGGTGGAAAATATTGCAATAAAAATTTCAATTACGTAAAATTAAAATTAGCTTTCGTTTTGTGAAACGAGACCGTCCATTTTCAAACTTTACTGTCAAATGTCATTTTGTTTTGTTGGTATTTCTGTTACTATAGGACGAAACGAACGGCTAGAAGTAGCTAGAGACAACCGCGCGGGTGTTTTTTTTAATGTTAAAAAATTCCGTCAAATTAGTATTTACCTAATATGCATGCATTATGTGCGTTGTGATTGAAATTTATTAGCTGGATTTTATTTTTTTACGTTCAAATTTTATAGTTAACTATTTCTGCAATGTTGAACGGCTACTTTAAGTTTTTGTAACATGGTTTATGATGAAAAAGAAAATGCCCCCTTTATACCGCCTGCTCGCTTCAAGGCAAGAAAAACATCCCAGTTTTCAATTAGTTTAGCGGCTACGCTAGGTTTGTGTAACACGGTTTGTGATTCAAAAGAAAGTGTCCCTTTTATACCGCCTGCTCGCGTCAAGGCAAGAAAAACATCCCAGTTTTCAATTAGTTTAGCGGCTACGCTAGGTTTGTGTAACATGGTTTGTGATTCAAAATAAAGTGTCCCCTCAATACCGCCTGCTCGCGTCAGGGCAAGAAAAACATCCCAGTTTTCAAATAGTTTAGCGGCTACGCTAGGTTTGTTTAACATGGTATATATATATATATATATCTCAAAAACCATGTTACACAAACCTAGCGTAGCCGCTAAACTATTTTAAAACTGGGATGTTTTTCTTGCCTTGACGCGAGCAGGCGGTATAAAAGGGACACTTTCTTTTGAATCACAAACCGTGTTACACAAACCTAGCGTAGCCGCTAAACTAATTGAAAACTGGGATCTTTTTCTTGCCTTGACGCGAGCAGGCGCTATAAAGGGGGCACTTTCTTTTGTATTACAAACTTAGCGTAGCCACTCAACATCGCAGAAATAGTTTACTTAAATAAAATTTGAACGTAAAAAAATAAAATTCAGCTAATAAATTTCAATCACAACGCACATAATGCATGCATATTAGGTAAATACTAATTTGACGGAATTTTTTAACATTAAAAAAAACGCCTGCGCGATCGTCTCTAGCTACTTCTAGCCGTTCGTTTCGTCCTATAGTAACAGAAATACCAACAAAACAAAATGACATTTGACAGTAAAGTTTGAAAATGGACGGTCTCGTTTCACAAAACGAAAGCTAATTTTAATTTTACGTAATTGAAATTTTTATTGCAATATTTTCCACCTCCCCGAAGGCTAAAAGTTGTGTCGTACAGTAATTAAGGTGAATCTAAAGGTTTTATCTAAAAAATATTCATAATAAGCGAGGCCAGCGCGATCAAAATTTTACCGGATATTATTTAGAAATATGTGTACAGAAAATATTTGTTTGAACCCAATATATGGTCCTAAGAGAAAGGAAACTCTGCATAAATTTCAAATTAGTAAATAAATCATTGACTTTAGATCCTAATTCAAGTGTTGTAGATAGATAATTGCCTTTTTGTAATGATCAAACATCCACTAATGTATTTACATTATGATAACACTATGGTATAAATGGATCATTATAAACATATTTACTGATTTTCAAGCTTATAATAAAAATACCGCCAAAAAAACTAGTAGGTACTTTCAAGTGACACAAATGAAGGAAAATATATATGGCACGGAAAATATTCCTACAGGAAATATTCCTACTTCGGTAGTACAAAAATACTCCACTGAAGTATAAAATATAGAAAAGATAGGTAATTATTATATAAACAATTTTTTTTTTTGACAAAAACCATAAAATTTTGAATACACCACTGATGTCTTAGTAGCATGATGGAACTCATCTTATAACTTTTTGTTTATTGATTGTCTACTCTTCCGGTCGCCTTAAACGCTTTCTGCATTTTCCAGTGCGTGTTAGTACAACTGGAGAACAAATTGATTCACTAATTTTTGTTTAATTTTCAAAATTACCGTTAATAACTCAAAAAAATCACGACCAAATCAACTTCAAAACCACTCACCAAAAACGTGTTTCTTGCTATGGTGTCCGTTGCACAGAAAACAGCCCATTGATTGGTTAAAAAACCAATATGGCTGCCAATTCCATGGCCCTTATTGGTTGTTGGATTTGAGTACGTTTTGAAAACAAACGATTTTGGATTTAAGTACGTTTTGAAATTGAAGACGATTTTTAACAAGCTATAACTAAGGATTTAACCATGTTTTGGCACTGAAATAATATTTCAAACATGGCTATGATCCAGGAGAACGTGTTGGCATTTAAATCTCAAAAAAAGTCAAAATGGTGGTTAAGTACCTTTTGATTTTCAACTACTCACTTATGAATGACTTATGAACTTATGAGCAATACACTGCGAGACAGTAAGTTTGACAAGGCAGGTAGCAATAATAATCTTCCAGATATTCGCACTGAGTCACTTTTAATTATTATTTTGTTTTCACTTTTGACACTTTAAAATCACTTTTTTAAAAGATGTAAGACCAGTTACACTTGTGGGCAATTGAAGCCACGTTTTAATATACTTTTCGCTGCTTTTGAGTATAGAAATTCACTGGTTTTCTATTAATTTGTATAGAGCGAATATTTGATGTGCTCACCGTGTCACTGTTGTTGTTGTATATGATATTATAATAACATAATCGATTCAACAACATGTGGTAGATGCATGTACCACTGAACGTACGCTGTACCAGCATTCCATCAAACGATCAGTGGTGTATGTACTTACCATCACACATTTTATTGTAAAATATAATTTTTTTGAAAAAAAAATCTAGAACAATATATTTAGTCAAATATAAAAGTTTTTTTTTGGTTCGGTAGTTGTATCTTAAAAAAAGTGTCCTATAAAGGAATAATATTATGTTGAGTACAACCTTCAAAAGTTATCAAAAAATATTTTAATTAATTTTTGTGTTCCATATCCAACTCGGCAATACGAAACGGAATCATCTCGGGGTCTGTCTGTAAAAGGTGTTTTTTTTTTCAATTTTTTTCCATTAATTTATCTGACGTAAACAAATTAAATTTGTCACAATAACTTTTGTAAATAAGCTCGGTAAGTATTGGCACACTCAAGATAAGTCACCAAACAGAAAAATAATTTTTAAAAAACATCGATAACTCGGGACATGACAACACTAGTGGACTAGTGTATTGATATAATTATTGAGAATGTCACATCACTTCGTTGACTGTATACGTATTCAACAAAACCCTCTCCGCCCCCCCTCACCCCCGAATACTGAGAGAAAGGGACACATGCACCTCAGCCTGATAATACCTAAATAAAATTGTCAAAATCGAGGTTTTGTAGTCCTCATTTTTCTACTCCAAAACTGAACCGATTTCCAAGATTTTTTTTTAAGAAAACATTCTATGTCTGTACCTTTTGTTTTTTTTTTTTTAAATACATCGTCTTATTTGTATACTGAACGTTTGTTGATGGCGTTAAAAAAAGGCAATTTTAACAATTTTTGAAGGGTTATAACTCCTATAAAAAGTAACTTATCAAAAAAATCAAAACGTACCGACACGCTTGCGGTCAATATTCATATTTTGTAAAAAAAAATATTTTTTCTAGTGTCAAAATCCAGAGAGGGAAATGAGGAATACGTTTGTATGGAAAAAACACCACCCGGTTTCCTTTTAATGCTCAAAGCATCCCTTTAACACGAATGACGGAATGAGATCCGGTCCAAAAGAAGTTTTTGATTTTAATTTTTTAACAGCAGCGGTGATGTAAGTGTTTGTGATATTTTGAATATCAACATTCTGTACTATTATCGAGCTTTATCTGTCATCTTTTACAGATGTGATAATGGTCCTGAAGACACATCCCGGAGTAAAACCTCATTCATGTCTCCATTGTAACTACTCTAGCTTACACAAATCAGATTTAACAGCGCACCTACGCACCCATACTGGTGAATAACCTTATTCATGTCTCCATTGTAACTACTCCAGCTTACGAAAATCAAATTTAAAAATTGACTTACGCACCCATACTGGAGAAAAACCTTATTCATGTTCCTACTGCAGCTATTCACGTTCTCGAAGGGGATATTTAAAACATCACATTCTTACCCATACTGGAGAAAAACCTTATTCATGTTCCCATTGTTACTTCACCTGCTCAGACAAATCACGTTTAAAAAGGCACTTACGCACCCTTACGCAGAAAAAACCTTATTCATGTCCCCATTGTAACCACTCCTGCTCAGAAAAAACATATTAAAAAGGTACGTACGCGTCCATAGGTACTTATGAAAATCCTTATTCTTATTCCCATTGTAACTTCTCCAGCTCACGCAAGTCAAATTTACCGCAACACTTGCGGAAGAAGAAAAAAAATACTGAAAAATACTGAAGAAAAACCTTAATCGTATCCCTATTGTAACCATTCCTGCTCACAGAAGTCAGATTTACCGGCACACTTATGCAAAGATACTGGACAAATGGTTTAATTCCTTATTTGAAATATGAAAAAAACATCATCTATTAGATATATTTTTGTTTTATTATTAAGTACCTAAGTAGGTATATAAGTTCATTCAGTTAGTAGGTATGTAAGTTCCGTAGTTACAAATCTTAATTTTGTTTTGATTTTTCAAATTAGCGAAAATTAGAAACAGACTTTTTTTACATACTCATCATTTTGTGAAAACTATTAGATCACAGAAATTTATAGTTGTTCTACGATTGATCTATTATGGTTCTATTTTTTTGTTCTTCTAGACACGATTACATTTAATTAAATAATCACTATAATAATATACCTATTATTTTTATAAGCAATAATTGTTCGCCTGAAACACTCATCCACATTGAAAAAATCTCCTGATAAAAAATACATGACGCCAACGGGACAAATAATATACCTAATTAATTGTGGATATAGGTATGGGTACTTAACCCTTACCACTCATTTTTCGAGTGCCAGCCGACATCACTATTTGTACGCTTCAACTCAGCTGTCGGCTGGCAGTCGACAAGATAAGACGTGCGCGCGCGGTGTATTTTCATGCGCAAAACTTGACATGCGACGTTGTTTCTTGTGATTATTCGATAAAAAAAACATTTAAATTCACGTTTTAATTAGATTTTGACTGTTTTAAGTTTTTATGTTACTATAAAATAAGCTTTGCAAATTCACATAACCTAAAATAGCGGGAACTTCGCGTGATATGGCATCTGAATACCAAGTGTTTTCAGAAGATGAATCTTATGAAAGTGACAGTGAGTACGAGCATGTTGTTTGTGATTTTGAAGATCCTGATGATGATAGTGTTAACAGCACAGAAGGAAGACGCGAAATAGTGTGGTTTTGTGAGACCTGTTCCAGAAAACCTGGTCTTCATCATGGAGAATGTTTTTAAAAGTACCATACGATGCAAAAATATAAGTACTCCATAATGTTTTCTGTAAACTGTTTTTTTATTTTAAATATAAATCATAACGAATGAATTTTTAAAGATTTTTTTTAAATGCCTTTCAATAAATTAATATTTTGCCACTATTTAAATTGGAGTTGGCTAGTAAAATATATAAAAAAATAATGGAGTGGTAAGGGTTAGTTACATATATAGTTATCAACTGACATAATTTTCTAAAAAAAACTTAAAAAGGCTAGATAAACTTCTGGTTCGTACGCAGGCATTGCGTCTTTAAGCTCTGCTTGTCAAATCCTCCATCATTGCACAAGCAGCATTGTTCCACTGTAATGAGGAGTTCAAATACAATCTTATTTTCATTATTACTTTTTTCGGCGTTTATTTTTCTGTAATATTGTTTAATATATGAAATATTGAAGCGGGTGAAGGTCGTACACAATAATAATACGTGATCTATGTACTGGTCTTTATTAGGGAGCTGCTAGTAACAAAAGGAGACAATCCTTGTGTGCATCGCTTTATATAGCATCTCGTAAGCATGCTATCTCGCTCATACTTTTACACATTCATACAGACATCACACCCCCACACAACAATGACTTCATAAAATAATATCTCTGTTTTTTCTAAGTTTACACAATCCAAATACCAAAGATATTAGAAGAACGAGATATGCTATGTTGGCCGCCGGACCGTAGCCGGAGTACTACCTAATTAGGGTACTTTGAACGGTATCGGGACGTGTACGCACTGAAATCTGTTCTATGTATTAGTGCGGATACCTTAGCGCAAGCGAAGGTGTGCAGTAGTATTGGTGAACAAAACCGGCGACACTCGGCAAAACAATTCCACTCAGTACGAACTGCGCATAGCACATCTCGTTCTTCTAATATCTTTGCCAAATACTAAATATGTCATATATTATTTTTTCACATATAATCACTGTTTTTTTATTAAACACTTTAACTTTGGGCTGAGTTCTGGAACGCAATATCCCTTCCCATGGTATTGGAGATCTGCAAAGAACAGGGGAATTAGCAATGGTTCTGTCCACGTCTGAAAGCGGACCAAAGTCCAACAAATTATCAGAGTTGTCACTCTCCCCCCATCTAACCTTTCAATCAGAAAGCTGATCATGGTGCCTTTTCCAAACCTGACCTGTTGAATGTATCCTTACCATGTAAGTCCTACTCCCTAATATTTTAATAATTGTTCCTAAAATTCAGTTTTTCTTTTTATTCCTAAAATCTTTAGTTAAAACTTTTGATCCTATGTCAAAGAATTTTTTAAATTTTCTACTCCGGTGTGGTACTCGGTACCTACCTACGGGCCGCGAGGTGCGGGGATCACTTCGGCGGTAGTCTGTATTGTCATTCGGTATTCTGTAGTCTCACAGTTAACAATCAATAAACGATCTCTGTAAATATTTAACCAGCCTTACGTATCATTATCAATCCTGAACCCAAGCTCCTTTAAGGTGAATCTACAGGATACTACAGTGGCGACGAGGAAACTTAGTCATTAATAAAACAGTGGCGAAGTTTAAAAGAATTTACGCGGCAAACGTGTTGTTAAAGTTCAAGAGTAGTTAAATTCGGAGAGTTTTCACGTAATGGCGTCGGTGCTCTTTTAAATTTTACGGACGGGGAGTCTCGCAACATTCATCGAACAGGATCGTAAATCTTTGAAAGATAAGATTGAAAAGAATTCAGTGGGGAGCTGAATTGCGAAACCAGAATCAAAAAAAAAAAATTGATCAAGATAATCACGCGGGAGCTATCGCGGACCTATCGCTAGCGCGGGGTTATCGTGAAGAGGATAAATATTCAGCGGGGAGCTGTATATATATATTTTAAACCATAAGAAGCCGGGGGCTGAACAACAGCTGCCCAGCTGGGAGCTGTATTGGAGCAAGGAGCAGCTGAGAGCGTATCCTTGGGAACTATCGGTCGAGAGCTATTCTTGGAGAACGGACGAGAACTAAGAAGGAAGAGGGAAGATCTGCAACAGGAGAGAGTAGATGACCAGAACCAGAGCTTCAACATCATTAGACTTAAGTTAAGTCCGTAGTTTAAGTTTTGTGTTGATAATTTTTTTTTTAATATTGTTGTAATTTTTTTGTAAAAACATGGCTCAAATCAAACCATTAGAGACCTTCAGTCACAAGACAGATTGTTTCAGGGTTTTTAAAGCAAGATTGGAGAATTACTTCATATTATATGATGAGAAAATTACTGCCGAAAAGAAACGTGCTATATTCTTGAACGTTTTGGAGGAGGAAACTTTTAAATTATTGATTGAGTTGGTTACTCCTAAAAAAATAAATGATGTCACAGTAGAAATTTTGTGTGAATTTTTGGGTAATTATTGTAAAAATGTTACTTCGTTGTTTGAAGAAAGATCAAAATTTTATAATGTAGTTAATGAATCGGGAGAAAGTGTAATAGAATTTGCGGCACGTTTAAAAAGTTTATCCATTAATTGTAAATTCGGTACTAGATTTGAAGATAATTTAAAAGATTTATTCATTTGTAATGTGAGAAACCCTAAAATTAGAGAACGGTTATTCATTGAGGGCGAAAAAAATTCGTTTGAGAAATTAATTTCAATCGCAGCGTGTTTAGAGGCTTCAGAAGCAAATTTTAAAGATGAAAAAGTGTGTTATCAAGTAGCTAGTTCACGTTCAAGATCAAAAAGTCCGAAAAATAATCCATCATTATAGAAACATCGAAGTGTTTATTTAAATTCGAGGCATAGTAGAAGTTCATCACGCGATAGTAATAATTTTAAACCGAAATTGAAGCATCTAGATTCGGAACAGAAAAAGTTTTTTAATTGTAATAAATTCGGGCACTTTAAATCAGAGTGCAAGGTTGTGAATAATACATTTTCGAAGTGTTTTAAATGCGGACAAAAAGGTCACATTGCTAAATTTTGTAGAAATATTTCGTGCATTAAAAAAAAGATTTTTGTCTCAAGTATTAATAAGAGGGTTGAACCGTATATAATTAAATTGAAAATAAATGATATTTCATTCGAGGCAATGATAGATTCAGGAGCGGGAATTAGTGCCATACCCGAACGTATCTATAAATTATATTTTAATCATGTTAATTTAATGCAATTTAATTTACACTTAGCGAGTTAAGATAACAAGCCGCTAAAGGCGAGCGGTAAAATAAATGTATTGGTTTCATGTAATAATAATCAACAAAATTTTAAATTTGTGGTTATTGTAAATGGTTCGGATTTAATTTTAGGTAGGGATTTTATGGAATTATTTGTGATTAGTATTAGTTTTTTGAATAATTGCACGGTAGAAAATAATTTTGGTACTAGTGGAGAAACCAATTTAGATGTCGATAAGTTGAAAACACAATTTGGAGACGTATTAACGAATAAATTAGGGAAATTTAATAAGTATAGTGTTGAACTGGAATTAATAGAGGGATTTCAGTCAAAAATGTGCAATGCAAGGCAAATACCTTTAGCTATTAAAGATAAAGTCGAACATGAAATTAATAGACTTGGTTTCAGAGGGAATACTACAAGCAGTAGAGACGAGTAGATATGCATCTCCCATTGTTCCAATAATTAAGAAAGATGGATCAGTTAGGATCTGTGGAGATTATAAATTAACAGTTAATCCAGGTTTGGTTGTAAATAAATTTCCAGTACCCGTAATTACGGATTTATTGACACAAATCAGTGGAGCGGTAATGTTTTCTAAATTAGATTTGAAAATGGCATATTCACAATTACAGTTAAGGGGATGTTACCGCAAGCGCAGCATAATTGAGGTTTTTGACGCAGTTTTTAGCGAATTTCCATATTGTTTATAAGAAAATAATAATATGTTTTGAACAGATAATTTATTCTTCTAAACAATGAGAAAACAAAACGCTTTAAAATTTTTAAAACAATTGCGCAAAAAATATTTACAGAACCTCTAAAAATAGCTTTAAGTTCGATTATATCCTTTAATTCTAAATACAGATGAATTTTAAATAAATACATTGTCGCCACGTCAATGTCGTCTAAACGATGAGAAAATAAAATTATTTTAAAAACCATTAAAACAATGCTTAAATAAATAAAAACAGTTTTTTAATACTTAGATATTGTTCCTTGTATCACCGCATTATATAAATCACAACGCAAGTTATTTATCTTCAGTAACCGAGGTGAGTTCGACGTGAGAGCACGTTTTATTTTACAAAAAATAAATACGTACATGTGTAGGCACATTTTTTTTTTTTTTTTAACAAATTCAATTTATTCAATAAATAAATTTACAATGTGTGATAAACATATATATATTTCACTAGTAATAAATATATATATGTATATCACACATTGTAAATTTATTTATTGAATAAGATAAGATATTATGATATGATTAATATTTATTATTTTTCAATGTTCTCCCATAAAAAGCAATTGCTTGTGTGTATGGGATGAGGTATTATTTGTTTAGTTTCTTAGATTTTTATTTAATTTTTTTTTTTTTAAATTTTTTGTTTTTCTTTAATTTTTTTTTTTTTTTTTTAAATTTAGTTTAGGTTTTCAGTATATTTTTTTGATTGTGTTTTGAATTCTTTGAAACTATCATTTAGTGATCTTATATTTTCTGGCAATTTATTGAAGAAATTTGTTCCTAAGTATTTGTAGTTTTGCTGACCCAAAGTTTTTTTACAAATCGGAATTGGTAACATGTATTTTTGCCTGAGATTTGCTATGTTTTTGAATGGTACGGTTTTGTTTAGGATATCATCTTTGTAAACTTGTAAGGTTGCGTGATACAGGAAAAGAGTATTTAACTTTCTGACTTTAAATTCTTTGAAAATGAGTTCAGATGAATATAAAAATGATTTCTTTAATATTATTTTAATTATTAGTTTTTGCGCAATGTAAAGAGGTTGTGTGTGAGTTTTATAGGCGCCCCCCCATCCTATTATACCATATCGGATTATGGATTGACAGAATGCGAAGTAAGAAAAGAGATCACACTAAACGTTAGTCGTTATGTTATTATGTATCATTTCTAGCCCAGGTTGACTTTTTTACTATAAATCTCGTTTTATGCAACACTTGGCCATCTGGCTGACAACCAGCGGCACAGAATATTAGAGAGTGCCCCTTCACTAGAATCGTATTCCTAGTTTTATTTATTCACACACTACTGTGCTTTTGCATAAATTTCTAATTATACAGTTATATTAGTTGTGACAATAATTTATCAAATAAATTATGGTAAAATAAAATGAGTTTTTTTTATTAAGGAGTGGTATTCTCTTATATTTCAATAATTCAAGTGTTTGTGAAGAGTTCGTTTCATTACTGATACGGAATCCCCAAATAAATAGACGACATTCTCAAATTTATAACCAAGATTATGCCGTCGATTTATAGGTGTAGTATTGAAAAAAAAACGCAGGTTATAACCTTTTTGGATTAACTAGGCAAGAACAAAATGGAGTTAGTGGATAACACTGTCACTAATAAAATCGCTTTTGATTAACACGACAGTTAAACTTTTTTGATATGTTTCGACATCATGGATTTTAAACGTATCAAATGATTAGTTTGACAGAGCGCGTCGTTACTTCTAACATGTAGGTACGTTCATCATCTGCAAATAAATACAAAAACCGACCTATATAATCCTTAAATCCTTTTTCCAGAGGTTACTAATTGTTTAGAATGGGCAACAAAGAAAAGAAGAACAGGTATTCGCTAGTAAGCAGGGTGAAAAAAATCAAGAGGCAGAATAAAGAACACAGAAAAAGGTGCAATTAATGCTTGCTTCTAGACTTAGCGATATACCATCTCTACCTATATTACAACAGGTAATTTATACACTTGTATATACTCGTCTAATGCAAAAAATTAATTGAAAAGTGAATGAACATAATTTTTCTAATATTGTTTTTATTTCATCACAAAAATACTGAAAATATCAATAATCCGATGTCGGAAGAACCTATGTCACCTGTGAAAAATTCTGAAAAAGTAATAACTGTTTTAAACATATAATTTTTTTCTGAACGTATTGAAGTCGTAAAAAGAATTTCAAATACATATTATTTTCAATTGACGTAAATAAAGTCAAAAGTTTTGTTTACACAGGAAAAGAAGAAACCCGTTATTCTGGAAGGAAGAAGAATAGTAATATAATTTTTTTTAAATCAATTAAACAAAATTTCGCAGCACGACTCTCTTTATGAGTGTACATTATTTAACTTGGAGATAGTTGAAGAGAAGCAATCAGGATTTAATTCAGTAGGTATTGACATTTATTTGTAATATGTGCACGAACAAATTTAGTATTTTTACCTGCGAAGACGTGAAAGATGATATGAATGTTACTGATTCAATGGTTTCTGGAATTATAAGTATTGGATTTGGCTATTCTAACCTAAAAAAACTAACGGCAGTAGCAAGGATCCCTTGTATGAGTAACAGACAGTACAGCAAATCACATGAAAGGGCGTGTGAATGGTGGGACCGTACTAAGGTTAAGACGATGGCAGAAGCCGCCAAAGAGCAGGCTACTTTAGCCCAAATTGCCGGTGATGTTAACAGGGATGGGGTTCCAATGATTACAGTTGTGGCAGATGGGTGTTGGTCTAAAAGATCTTATAAGACAAAATATGCTGCTTTATCTGGCGCAGCTGTAATTATTGGATATAGGACAAAGAAAGTTTTGTATATGGGTGTCAAAAATAAGTTTTGTATGACTTGCACTCGGGCCTCAAATAAAAGCGTGACCCCACCCGAACATAAGTGCTATAAGAATTACGTAGGCTCTTCAAGCGGCATGGAATCCGAATTAATTGTTGAAGGATTTAAAAGCTCATTATCCACACACGGATTGATATATTCCAAGTTAATAGCAGATGGCGATTTTAGTACATATAAGAAAATATTAGAAGCTCGACAAATATAACCGTAGAGAAAATCGAATGTCGGAATCACCTTCTACGTAATTATATAACTAAAATCAATTTACTTTCATTAGATAAGGATGTAAGGATGTGGATGAGAAAAACTACATTCAAGATTTAAAATTGTGCAACTTATTTTCTAAACTCTACCAACTTTGTTCGCGTTTAGCTTCAAATTCCCGCAGCTTAATATATAACGTTGATAGCAATATTGCGGAATCATATAACAGCGTTGTCGCCAAAATGGTAGGTGGGAAAAGAATAAATTTTTCAACAAAACAGTCTTATACTGGGAGGTGCGCAGCATCTGTTGTTGCATTTAATACAAAACGGCCACATTATGTTCTCCATAAAACGGTTTTTGATAGCAGCCCGCGAAATGTCTCGAAAAGTTTTGAAGCAAATAAACGTAGAAAACTTAGTAACCAAAATTATAAGTACAAAACAAAAAAAAAATAATAAAACACTAAATTCTTTAAAACCAGATTCCGAATATGGTGATGCATGTCAAAAGCCGGATATGGATAATGTATCATTTGATGCTGAAAAAAGGCAGTTTTTCAAAGATTTCCAATGTTCTTCCCCAGAACGTCGGCGAATTGAAAGGGAAACCATTTTACAGTCTGAGAGTGGTGAATGGTTAGAAAGGCGTCGAAATCTTTTAACAGCGTCGTGGTTTAGTAAGATTTGTAAGAGAAGAATGATTAGTTGTGCGCCATTAGTTAAAACTTTACTATATGGACGTTCTTTGCAAAATATTGAATCAATTAAATTGGGGAAAATAAATGAGTCAATCGCAATTCGGCAGTTATGTGAACAAGAGTCCATAACTATTGAACAGAGTGGCTTATTTATAGACCCTGAACATTGTTTTTTTGGAGCTACACCAAAAACTCGAAATTAAATGCCCATCTTCTGCAAAGAGTATGTCTATTGAAGATGCAATTGAAAAAAAAATAACGTTTTGGAAATTAGACAACGAAAAATATCGCGTAAACAAAAATCACGATTGGTATTTCCAGGTGCAGGGCCAATTACACATTAGTAATAAAAGTCATTGCATTTTTGCCGTTTGGACTGGCTCACACTTCCCTCTAAAAGTTGAGCGTATACTTCGAGATGACAAGTTATATATGAACATATATGAACATATATAAGTTCTGGGAAGAAAAAATGCTATAAAATTAACCAATTTTTATATGGATTGCATTCTTCCCGAGCTTATCGATCCTCGAGTCACAAGGTCTATGAATGTTCGTGATCCTTCATATATCTTAGACGCAATAGTATGTAAAGAACGTCAATTAGGAAAGCGTCGTTTAGATTTCAACGAAATGCTAGTTGATTGAATATTTTTTTTAGTTTTTTATATTAATGTTATTGTTACAAGTCATTTGTAAGATTTAATAATTATGCAGAGGCAGCTTCATACTTGAGTGTACGGAGGCATCATAAGGATGCATTATTCCTGTATAAAGTAGTTAACAATAATATTCAATGCCCAGAGTTGCTAAACAAGATTTCATTCAATGTACCTGGGCGTTCAACACGCTCTTGTGTCCTGTTCAGGGTTGATCAAAGCAAAACGAACTCTAAGCAGAATTCTTGCCTGAACAGACTATGCAATAATTACAATAGCGTATTATCTAAGGTTGATATTTTCAGTTGCGAACTTACCAAATACAAAAGGTCCATAAAAGAATATTTCTCTGATGGTTTGTGAATAATGTTTATGTCTCTATTGTTTATATATCAATTGTTATTTGTTTTATATCTACCACCTCTCTCCATGGCTGTAAATGTATTGTTTTGTAAATTTTTCGTTTTATATAATCTTTTGTTTTATATAATTTTTTTAATTCATATTTCTTTCTCACAAATTTAAATAACTTATTCCATATTATGCTGTCCCAGTTAAAGTCACAAGGAGGAAATCCATAGTTGGTTTTATTTTACCACATAATACTTATGTACAAACTGATTAAATGTAAACTGTCGATTTTCCAAAAATGAATACGCCCTAATGGGCTTTTACAAAAATAGGTAACAAGTAATACAGTTGTATTAGGTACATAGTGTACAATAAATAATGTTTTATGATGAAGTAAATTAAAATTAATAGTGTGGATTATGGAAAGCAAAATATGTATCAAGAAAGACAGAAATATAAAAATAAAAGTGTATTCACTACGGAGTCGTGAATTCATACATCTCAGTAAAGTGATTAAAAATATATCGTTTTATAACTAATACGGTATCTTTAAACATGTCTAAAATATTCCCAAATATATTGCCAAAATGATGTAGTATATTTATAGGTGTATGAGCTTCATAGTTGGTTTTAAAATTGGTAAAGAAAACGGTAGCACTTTGCCTCAAATTTCTGGTCGGTACGTAAAATTTTATTTTGGCGAGAATTTCAGGGTTGTCAATGCAATTATTAATAATTTTATTTAATATTACAAGTTCAGAGATGATCCGCTTATCTGAAAGCGTTATTGTTAAGTTGTTTCATCAAAAGGACATAGTTAATATTTTGGATTGGAATATTCAGTTTAAAGTTAATAAATCTTAAAAATATGTGCTGTACCCTTTTTATATTGTCAGAAAGCGTTTTATACAATGGGGATCAAATAGGCGAATTATACTCTACCAGGCTTCTTACTAAAGAAGTGTACAATGTTTTCAAACATTCAAGTGACTTGAAACCACTCGCTGTTCTGCATATGAAACCAAACATTATTATATCATTTACATGCAGAGTAAATGTTAACTTTTCATCAAATATAACCTCCAAGTCGCTGATCTGAGCGACTGATGTCAAAAGTACATTATTTAAAGAGTATTCATAAGTAACATGACTTTGGATTTTACGAAAACGAATAACTTGGCACTTTTGAATATTAAGAAATAATTAGTTGATCACACACCAATAATACAATTTACAATTTATCCAAATTAGATTGCAAAATATGGCAATCCTCTATAGTACGTATCATTCTATATATTTTAAAATCATCAGCGAAGAGCAGAACTTGTACATCTTTAAATACACCAACAATGTCATTTATAAATAATAAAAACAGAGTTGGTCCGAGGTGAGATCCTTGGGAAACTTCACATATGGATTCGAAGATGTAAGATTCTACAGAATTTATTTTAACACAAAGCTTTCTTTTACTAAGATAACTGTTAATCCAGATCAATAAGGTTTCTTTAATGCCCAAAAGACTTAGTTTATACACAAGAATATGTCTCCTAACTACATCAAAAGCTTTGGAAAAATCAGTGTACGAGTATATCGAATCCACCCGATGCTTGTGGATAAGGGAATCAGTTATATAATTTTCATAAATGATTAAGTTACTTAAAGTGTTTCTATCTGTGATAAAGCCGCGCTGATTGGGAACGATTATATTATTGATTTGTTTTGTAATGACATCTAGTAAATTATTATGTAAATTATTTTATAACTGATAAAATAATAAATGATGGCCTTTATATAAAAAATTGAATCTTATGCTTTTGACATTACATAATTATTTGTTTTATGTAACTTTTTTGCAAAAAATAATAATAAATATTGAAAATGACCGATATTTTATTTATCTTGCCAATATATTCAGATATAATTATGATCAGATATTATGATAATAAATACCGTATTGTTTTGACATCTGTCAATGAAGAACACGTCGGTTACGAGTCATAAGGTAATTCCTACCGTCTAGCAGTGTAGTTGATAGTATCGATAATTTATCAAACAAGTTTGATAGAAATCTGATAATCTCATCTAAATCTCATAAAATTATGAGCTCCTTCTGCAATTCTTCTATCGAAATTTACCTAAAAAATGCATACTCAACTTAATAAACTTTATTTGAAAGACGCTAATTATTAAGCGTTAAATGTTCAAACCTTACTCATGGGTACCATCTAGTGAATTTCATCGCTGCTCTGATTTCGAACTGGGTTGACCAGCGCACGCGGCGTGTTCCCCGTTCCAACTTACTTCATTCCTCTCCGCCACGAAATATTATTTCGGTTTTTGCAAATACCCCCTTAAGTGAGGGTAGTAGAGATATAACTACAATAGCTACACATATATGTTTATGTAGATATACTTGACTGGTGTATGGTTTGAATGCAGCGCCAGGTATATTTATGCGGGTTATGTTTAATTCATTGCAAGGTTTAAACGGAACAATTATATTTTACGATGATATTTTGATTACGGGCAAATCAGTTGCGGATCATAATAAAAATTTAGTAGCAGTTTTGAATAGATTGAAACTTTGTGGTCTCACGGTAAATGAAGAAAAATGTGAATTTTTCAAAACAAGTATTTAATACTTGGGGTACTTTATTTCGAAGGAAGGTTTTAGACCATTAGAAAATAAAGTTAAAGCAATAATGGAGTCTAGTGGTCCATGTAATATTAACCAGTTAAGAAGTTTCTTAGGTTTAGTTAACAATTATAGAAATTTTATTCCGAATATATTTAGTTTGTTAGGACCTCTATATAAATTATTAAAAAAAGATTCGGAGTAGATTTGGTCAAAGGACTGTGAAAATGCAGTTTTAGAACTTAAAAAAGAAATTTCTTCTGATTGCGTGTTAGTACATTTTGATCCACGTATACCAGTAAAATTAGTAACGGATGCATCCTTAGAGGGATTGGGTGCGACAATTTAACATACTTATTCAAATGGTAGTAGTAGACCTATAGCGTTTGCATCAAGGAAATTGACAGACACAGAGAGAAAATATAGCATTTTAGATTTAGAAGCAACAGCGATAGTGTTTGCATTAAAAAAATTCTTTGTATATTTATACGGTAGGAAATTCAAATTAGAATGCGACAATCAAGCGTTAGTACGAATTTTGTCAGAAAAGAAGGGCATTCCTGTGTTGAGTGCTAATAGATTGCAACGTTACAGTTTAATTTTGGCGGGGTTTAACTATGAAATTGAATACGTAGCATCAGAAAAAAATTGTTCAGATTTTTTATCAAAATTACCAATAGAAGAGACAAATAAATCGGAGGATTTATATATTGAGAAGCTGAGTTCCATTAATTTCAAGATATTGAAAAAGAGTTGTTATTTTATGTTGGTGATAACTCTCAGGTTCCATTGAATGTTGATAATTTAAAGGAAACCACAAATAAAGATGACGTATTATCATTGGTAAAACAATATTTAAAGCAGGGTTGGCCAAGGAAAATTCCAAAAGATAGTGAGTTATGGGCTTTTTGGAAAATTAGAGATGAGTTGTCTTTAGTAGAAGATTGTATTTTTTGGGGACATAAAGCCATCATTCCAAATTCTATGAGAGGGGATTTGTTAAATATGTTACATCGTTCACATTTAGGTATAGTTAAAACTAAAGGGTTAGCAAGAGGATATTTTTGGTGGCCAAAAATGGGCAAAGATATAAAAAATTTAGTTAGATCATGTAAAGAGTGTCTGGAAAATCAGGCGAATCCACCAAAAACTCCTTTACAACATTGGCCGATTGAGGAAAAGCCGTGGACAAGAATTCATATTGATTTTTTTGGTCCGATGGCTAATACCAATTTTTTAATTATAGTAGATGCAAGTACCAAGTGGATAGAATGCATTAATTTAAAACAAGCTAATACGGATAATACTTTAAGGGAATTAAAGAGGATGTTTGCTCAATTTGGTACTGTAGAAACTATTGTATCGGATAACGGGTCTGTTTTCTGTTCAGAAGAATTTAAGCGTTTTTGTAAAGATAGAAAAATCCAGCACATCACTTCTCCTGTGAATCATCCGCAGAGTAATGGGTTAGCTGAAAACGAAGTTAAAACGTGTAAAAATTTTTTAAAAAAGATTTTACAAATATCACGACTGGTGTAGAGCCAGCGGTGGCTATGTTAGGACGACGGTTAAGGTCAGTGTTTGATTTCATTTGTCCAGTGATGGCGGAAAGGAGGGGGGTGAGGTGTATGTCGGATAAAGTAAAGAGTAAAATATTAGTTAGTAGAGAAAATCAGAAAAAGAGTTATAAATCTAAGAAAAGAATTATGAATATATATGTAGTGGGGAAAAGGGTGATGACTAAGGATTTTAGAGGAAAAAAAGGTTGGGTGGTAGGTATCATTAAAAAAAGAATTGGATTTAATACCTACTTAATTTTCATAAAAGATACAGGGCAAATTTGGAAAAGACATGAGGATCAACTGACACCAATGAGTGTAAGGTGGAATTCCAAAGAGCGTGTAAGAGTGTATAGTGACGATCTAGGCTCTGATATGAGAGTATCAGACCTAGACCTTTCCCATTATTTTAGGAAAGGGGCTAACGGGTCTTCTCCTCTGTTTCAGGAACCACCGTGGCAGTCTCCTTGGACTGGAAGGCTGCGTCATAGAAAAAACTAAGTGTAACATCCTATTGACAATGTTTATTATTATTATTCTGCTATATATGATAACTATATAAATATGTTGTAAACAGGCTCAGGTAAGATGTAAAACTGGTAGGAGTTCTCCTCTTAAGTGGGGGAGAATGTGGTACTCGGTACCTACCTACGGGCCGCGAGGTGCGGGGAGCACTTCGGCGGTAGTCTGTATTGTCATTCGGTATTCCGTAGTCTCACAGTTAACAATCAATAAACGATCTCTGTAAATATTTAACCAGCCTTACGTATCATTATCAATCCTGAACCCAAGCTTCTTTAAGGTGAATCTACAGGATACTACACCCGGTAATATTTCTTTTGACTGTTTTGACTAGCTAACATTTTGTTTTTAACCCTATCATCAATTCTTTTAAAATCGGTACATTTGTCCTTACCCATTTTTGGAACAACTGTATTATAAATTGATCTAATTTTTCTACCTAACATTAACACACTAGGTTCAACTCCGGTACTTAACAAAGGGGTGTTCCTAATATCTATTAAAAATGATAGTAATTTATCCTCAAAATCACTAGGAAACTTGTTATTCGTTAATATATTTGTTTAAAGTTTTTAACTGTTTTGACAGCATTTTCTGCTAGACCGTTTGAAGCCGGGTGCTGTACTGTTGACGTCACATGCTCGATATTAGATAACTACAACATTTCTGAAATGATGCTGACGTAAAAGCAGTTCCATTATTGCTAACAATTTTCTCCGGTATACCGAAGTTAGAAAACATTTTTTCAATATTTTGATTGTACTAACTGAATCTACACATTCTTTGGAAAACATAGATCACTTAGTAAAGAAAAGGTTTCTTCAGTGAGGTTACTTAATAAGAACGCTTTTTTACGTTCAGGTGACAATATTTTCTCATCATATAAAATGAGTGGCTGGTCCAGTCTCTCTTTGAACAGAGACCAGCTTCCTGTCTTATGACAGAATGCCCCCAGACCTTTACAGATCGCATCCATTGGTGAAGAACTTCTGGAAAGATGCGCTCCCGGACGGACGAACGCCGAAAGTCTCCCAACTCCGGAACTTCGTCTCCAGCCGCCCCTTTCGACTGCTGAATCTCCGTCTCCCTGCAGCTACAGAATCCAGCCGTTTGTCCGGTTCTGCTTGTCCTGCTGCAGCGAACAGAACCCGAGCCCTTGCCCCGATTTCTTCTGTTGAAATCTTCTTGTCACCTACTTCCTCTTCTTTCCTCTTCATGACGCGCGCATGTGCTCGCGTGCTACGACAATGCTCCCCCAATATACTGCGGATGCTGGCTGCTTTTGTTGTCTTCGAATTAAAGACGTGGCGCTTCCTTCCATGCAACAATTTGTAATATTGTCGCACAATTTATTTTAAAATGTTACGTCTTCCCTGCTCCGTGGCTATGCGTAAGAGTATTGCGTAACTCCAAATGTGGTTCTTAACTTTTTTCCGTGGCTGCGCCAAATGTAGGCGCTTCTTTTTTCCGTGGCTGCGCCAAATGTAATAGCGTCCAAATTTTTCCGTGGCTGCGCCAAATGTAATGTATGGAATATTGAAGCGGGTGAAGGTCGTACACAATAATGATACGTGATCTATGTACTGGTCTTTATGAGGGAGCTGCTAGTAACAAAAGAGGACAATCCTTGTGTTCATCGCCTTATATAGCATCTCGTAAGCATGCTATCTCGCTCGCACTTACACGTATTGTGATGCCCTCCACGATAATGACTACACCCTAAAAGGTATTCTATACTGCATCAGCCTATACTAATAATATGTTTTGTTTTCGGTTAATGTAATAATTATATTTATTTCAGAGCGTAACATCTCAACCAGCAGCGTACCCGTTGCTGCACAAGGGATGCTAGTAGAAAATGAAGGTACATATCTGTTTTATATTACTTAAAAGGGAATAGTTTTGTTCCTCTAATATGTCAATCTTTTCTTCAATTTCTTAAAGAACTATGATATATTTTTTTCCAGAAATAAGTGTAGGACCCAGTCATGTCTTCTCTGCAACCAGCAGCGTTGCTCTTGCTGCACAAGGGATGGCAGAACATAGATGTAAAATATCTTGTATAGGTGACCCATATGATCCCATAAATTCATGAATCTTAGCAAGCGAGTACCGTCCCACAGAGAGTTTTTGCTTAAATTATCCCACTAAGAAATTTGCTATCAACGCTCTTGAAATTCATTATGTCGCCGAGTATGTACTAAATCATCATTGCGAAAATTTATATCTTGTGCCCGTTATTAAAGAAACCATTGCCAAATTTATATGTTTTGATTGGCTTAATTGTAACAAACATAAAAAAAATTGATTCAATTCATTATCAAAATTACTGTACCATTTATAATCAATGCATGGTGTACCGATTTCAAAAGAAAATTAATTGGCAAGGATACACGACCATACAATGGACCTGACTCCATAAAGAAAATGATAGTACTGCGACATTTAAAATATGCTTAATATAGGAAGAAGTGGTTGTCATAACTAATTTATTTTAATAAGTTAAAACCAATTAGGACCACAATTTTTCCCAATAAGCATCTTTTAAATATCGTAGTACTGCCATGTTCCTCATCAAATCAGGTCCATTGTATGGTTGTGGTGTATCTTTGCGAATTCATTTTCTATTGACATCTCTATACGAGTAGTAGAATAATAACGAAAAAATATATATTTAAGTCAAATATTGTTATCGTTTGTAATGTTAAGCCAAATATTCTCTGATGCGGCGTTTACATTATTCAGTTTGGCCGTATTAGTCTGCAGCCCATTTTCAGTCACCGACTAGTGTTAATAAAACATAGTCAAATTAGTTTATTTTAAATGTCTAGTTTATATATAGTTCTACTTTTTTATTACAAACTTGACATTATAATGAATACTCTCTCAACAAATTCTTTAAATTTATTTTGTGCGTATATACTCTTGTATTTTGTGTTTTTATTTGTTATTATTATACCCTATTTATTTATCAGGTGCCAATATGTATTGTTAAAACAATTACCTATTGTTAAATTTATTTTACTGTTTACACTGTTACATTCTTTATGTTGTGTACTGTTCCTAAGTAAAAAATATCTAAAAGGCATAGTTTTTAAAACTAAAAAGTATCACAAAAGTATATACTTACTATTAATATTAGCGATTATTAAATTATTATTACTTAATATTAGCGATTTTTTAAACGAAAATCTGAAACAGAAAAATCAGAAAAGGATACGGTCACATCTAGGACTTAGATGTGACCGTATCCTTTTCTAAAGTATACGGAGTAAAAAATATCTAAAAGGCATAGTTTTTAAAACTAAAAAGTATCACAAAAGTATATACTTACAGCAATAAGACAATATTAGCGATTTTTTAAAAGAAAATCTGAAACAGAAAAATCAGAAAAGGATACGGTCACATCTAGGACTTAGATGTTACCGTATCCTTTTCTGATTTTTCTGTTTCAGATTTTCGTTTAAAAAATCGCTAATATTGTCACATCTAGGACTTAGATGTTACCGTATCCTTTTCTGATTTTTCTGTTTCAGATTTTCGTTTAAAAAATCGCTAATATTGTCTTCAATAATTAAATATTACAATTTGAGATATTACTCAGTAAATTTATTCCAAAAATTAACTTACTTTTATATATGAAAGGTATAAATATTTAAGTAATAAGATAAGTAGGGGGAAACAAAAATAATACCGGTCGGTGGCCGAGTTGACATCGCGTTTGGGTCCCACCCAGGCGTAGTGTGTTCAATTCCTCGGCTGGCTAAGTCCTCCATCACAACACAAGCAACATTTTCAGCTTACTGTGGTGGCAGTAGGAGATTTTCAAATATTGTTAGGTCATTCGTAACCCGGGAATGTTTGTCTTTCTTTTTAAAAATAAAATTAAAATTTAATAATAGTGTAGTGAGACGCTAAAGCAGTAGGGTGATATGATGACTGCCTTATTGACAATATTTTTTTCAGTAGCGTTGGATGCTGAAAGAAAATAACTATCATTTCCAACAGCTAGTTATATATTGATACAGTAATTTCTTCTAAATTCACCTATTTCTTTCTTAGGACAGGGCTTTGTCAGATGGGACCTTGTGGTCTTGGGTGACATTTTACTCATATTTTAGGCTAATGAATTGGGTTTTCGGTAGGTTCCGAATCAGAAATATATTGTCTATGTTTGCACCTTTTTTTAAAGTTTCCTCTATCCTTTGTCGATGGTGTGGTGTGACGTCACCGATGCGTGGTGTCTACAAATTTTCCAGATCTAAGGTTAAAACTTGACCAAACCAAACGTATGGAAAGAGGGCGGAATTATCAATCTATAGATAGTTAATTTATGAGTCAGACTAATGTGTGCCACAGTCGCCTTTGTTTCCTTCTCGCATGTGATTGTTGTTTCGTCTTTCTAAAGAAATATTATACGAACTACACAAAAATTGAAATTTAGTTGCTTCTGCTTTTTTACGACGTTTTTTCAACGTCTTGGAATTGACCTTCGTCCTTCGCCTTTTATGTAAGTAGGTTTTATCACATTAACTAATAACACTTAAACTCGTAAATTTCTGCTTGTTAATTGTAAGATTATATCGCTCAACACCTTATTGACCAGTTTAAACAGTATTCGCGATATAACACGAGAGACAGACGAGAGTACATAGGTTTGTTCATTGTTCATTTACTGACGCTGTCAAACATTAAAACCAAGCGATAATTAAGTTCATCTTACCTTGACCCTGTCACACCAAGTCATTTTTTTCCTTACCTCAAAAACGGCCAACCTTTTTTGTGGGACCATTTTAGTTATTAGTAAACCCTGAATTTAAGAGCATTACTTACGAAACATGTTGGTTTTGTTAATAATAAAAATGTTGATTATTTTTAATAATATGAACGGTTCAAAGAGAAAGGTTTTGTTACAGATTTTACTTGTTTTTAGCTGAGAATAGTTACCATCACACGACAGTACGCTATCAAAGCAGTGCCATGAATCCCAACCCAAATAGTGTATTCATTAAAACTGAACCATGGTCACGGGAAGAAGGCTCAGGTCAATTGGCCTGTAAGGATATTGAAATCCACCTCCCGGATGTGAAGAAGGAATGTTTGCAGTATGCCGAGAGTGTTCAGCCAACTAGTAAGTTGCATTGCATATCAATGAAGTCTTTAATTCACATAGTTAGAACAGCTGCTTGTTCTTTAATTTCCCTCTTGGCGTCCATTAGGTATTTTAATAATAATAACACAACATTTATATAGCGCAGGTTTGTGTTATTTCACCTCAGCTCCCCTTTTGATTTAACCTTCAAAATATTGCTTTACTCGCAACTCATGAAATGAAAAAAACAATTGCTTAAATAATTCACCCAAACGGGTTCTTAAGAACCTACTTATATATTTAAAATAATTTTTCATTTTATAGATAAGTTATTAAGTTATTTTATTTTCCATTTTCAAAATTTGAATTATAATGTCGCGTGATTTTTCACAATATTTCTCGTCTAAGCTTGTTTAATGTGACCATTGACATAAGTTTGAGAAATATTAACATTTCAACAACGTTTCGCCATATCCATATTTCAGATGCATATCCATCTGTCGATTCCGACATAATAAACCTATCCGATTATTGATTTTCAAATGATTGGAATTTATATTGTATTTGGTAAGGTAAATATCTTTCAGCAGGATCTTGATTAAACTATATGAAACAATCTAAAAATAAATACAATTATCATACACAAAGCTCTGATGTCTTTATATATATATTTTTTTTTTTAAAAGAAATACAAACATTCCCGAGTTACGAATAACCCAACAATGTTTGAAAATCTCCTACTACCACCACAGAAAGCCGAAAATGTTGCTTGTGTTGTGATGGAGGACTTAGCCAGCCGAGGAATCGAACACGCGACGCTCGGGTGAGACCCAAGCGCTATGCCCACTCAACCACTGACCGGTCAATATATATTAACATTAGTTGTTGTTATATTTCAGGTAGCATTAATGTGGAGACTGTACCCATTAAGGAAAAACCAGGATCCCGAGAAGAAGATGGAGGAAGAATCCCTTATACGGAAATAGACATAGACTTGCCACATGCTGAAAAGGAATGCTTAGAGCACTCTGAAAGTATTACCGAGACTGCAGGTAAATTTTTTTTTTATCTGAATCAGATTTAATAATCTTATCGTTTCATTATAGATACCTACTTATTGAGCTTTATCTGCCATCTTTTTCAGACATGATAATGGACCTGAAGATGAATCCGGGAGAAAAACCTCATTCATGTTCCTATTGTAACTACTCCTGCTCACACAAATCAAATTTAACAGTGCACTTACGCACCCATACTGGAGAAAAACCGTATTCGTGTTCCCATTGTAACTACTCGTGCTCACACAAGTCAGATTTAACGGTACACCTACGCACACATACTGGCGAAAAACCTTATTCATGTCTCCATTGTAACTACTCCTGCTCACGCAAGTCAAATTTAACAGTGCACTTACGCACCCATACTGGCGAAAAACCTTATTCATGTCTCCATTGTAACTACTCCTATTCTAGCAAATCACATTTAACTTTGCACTTACGCACCCATTCTGGCGAAAAACCTTATTCATGTCTCCATTGTAACTACTCCTGCTCACGAAAATCACTTTTGAAAGTGCACTTATTCACTCACTCTGGAGAAAAACCTTATTCCTGTCCCTATTGTAACTACTCCTGCTCAAACAGATCACATTTAACGATGCACTTACGCACCCATACTGGCGAGACACCTCATTCATGTCTCTATTGTAACTACTCCAGCTCACACAAATCAAATTTAACAGTGCACTTACGCACCCATACTGGAGAAAAACCGTATTCGTGTTTCCATTGTAACTACTCGTGCTCACGCAAGTCACGTTTAACACTGCACTTACGCACCCATACTGGAGAAAAACCTTATTCATGTCCTTATTGTAACTACTCCTGCTTAGAAAAATCGAATTTAACAGTTCACTTACGCACCCATTCTGGAGAAAAACCTTATGCATGTTCCCATTGTAACTACACCTGTTCCCACAAGACAAGTTTAACGTTACACTTACGCACCCATACTGGAGAAAAACCTTATTCATGTTCCCATTGTAATTTCTCCTGCCTACGCAATGCAGATTTAACGGTACACTTACGCACACATACTGGAGAAAAACCTTATTCATGTTCCAATTGTAACTACTCCTGTTCAAAAAAGTCACGATTAACGTTACACTTACGCTCCCATACTGGAGAATAACCTTGTTTTTGTTCCCACTTTAATTTCTCCTGCTCACTCAAGTCATATTTACCGAAACACTTACGCACCCATACTGCAGAAAAACCTGATTCATGTTCCCATTGTAACTACTCTTGCTCACGCAAAGATTTAACGTTACGCTTATGCAGTCATACTGAAATAAAACGGTATTCGTCTTCCTACTTACGCTTTTTACGTTCTCGAAAAGGAAACACGAAAAACGTCACATTCTTATCCATACTTGATATAAATACCTTATCCATGTTCCAACTGTTACTATTCCTGCCTACTAAAATTAGCCTTAATATTGTATAAACGGTGCATTCTTAAAACTAGTACAAGGAATAAATCTTGTTCATGTACTGGCTGCAGTTATTCAAGTTTTCGAAAGGAAAATCAAAACACGTTTTTACCCATACTAGAAGAAAACCTTATCCATTTTTTGAAAAATTGCCTTTCCAACTCTCTCTCTCTCAATTTGCCTTTGTAACACATTTTACATCCTTCACAATTTTTAATTTTTTTAAAATATTTTTAAGTTTGCATTACAATTTTTCAGTTAATTTAAAAGTGTTATTACTATGGATAAATGTGATAACATAACTTAGACCGTGAATTGTTTACAAGTAGATCATTTTGAACTTCTTCAGAATAACCCTATTCATAAGTGTCAAAAGCTGGTGAAAGAAGCAGTGAAAATTTGTTTTAGTGACTTATTTGAAAATTAGCAAAAAAATGATTTTAAGTAACCCACAGGTACCTAAATATTATATTTTATCAAAGTGAATAAACAGAATAAACTTATTAGGCCAATAGTTTTACCGAGACCTATAGAATGAGAACGAGACAGATAAAATGGATTTTTGTTTTACTGAATCTGTTTTAATAAACTAATCATTTCATTACAGATACCGACTTATTGAGCTTTATTCGCCATTTTTTCCAGATGTAATAACGGTCCTGAAGACACATCCCGGGAAAAAAAAAAATTTTAAACAAGTATGGCGAATATTTAAAAATTATAATCATAGAGTATTTCTTAATTTCTGAATGAATTTTAATTAAAATGTTATTTTTTTAAAACCTTAGAGATTATCACAACATTATAAATGTGCATTTTTGATACTTAAGAGTTTTTTTTATTTCTTTTGTGTTATGTTTATTTTACCTTACTATTTAAAAAATACCCTCTGACGTCCAATGTTACGCTAAATTAAAACAAAAACCAACAGAATTTCAAATAATTTTCTAAGCAATACATATTTTAAATATGTGGAATAAATAATGCGGGTGTGAAAGGGTTAAGAATGCGTTAGATTTATTCAATTACTCCCTAACTACGCTAAGTTTGTGTCTTAAGATGTAATTAATTTATTTCCTAGTATTCCAATAGAATAAAGTAAATCAATTTCTAATAATTTGGTAATTTCCTTACTTTCGCCGAAAGTGCTGATGTCTAATCTGACCTTATTTTTCGATGTAATTTTTAAACAGAACCAAATGCAATTGAGAAAAATTGGAATTTAAATGCATCTTTACCATTTCCCCGAGAATAAATAGTCATTTTTTGAGGAAAATAAGTATGTTTTAACCAAGTGTTATTAAGCATGCAGCGGAATTCGACACCTTTATATTCGTGAAAAACTTTATTACTTTATGTATGACGAAAGCTTTCCAGATATTTACAAAAGCACAGCACTATGGTCCCCTTTTAGGAAACTAGCTAGACAAAAAGATTTCAACGATGTTTTTATTTATATACAAAAATATTCTCACAACATTGAAACATGTCCATAGTATTATGTTCATATCGATAAAAAATTAAAACAATACGCGCGATACGTGGCAACGTTGTAAACACGACACTTTGGATGTGCCAATCGTTCGCCAAGCGGTCGGCCGCTTTCGGGTGTGCACCCTGTTCGATCGTTAGTGTTGTTATTTGAAATCGGAGAGAAATTACGCAAATACAGAAATTGAAGTCTATGGTATGTTCTTTCAAATTAATTTAATTATTTTATAATTTGCCTATTCAACATTACTTTAATTATTAATTAAAAATCGTGAAAAAAGTGTCAATATTTACAATTATTTGCCAAAGTTTAATTAAACTTTCAAAATCGTGTACCGATTTGTACCACCAAACGAAACTAGTTTCATATAAAACCATTCTTTATGTATAATATCTTATAAAATTTGTTTGCTCAAACTTGCTCTTTTGTCATTTACAGAGCCTGTACCTACAATCTATCGTGTGGATATTTTGGAGATTCTAGAAGTAAAGGGCACCCCAAAGTTGAATTGTGCTGCAATAAGGCAGTGTGTTTATGAACATATAAAATATTTATTGAAGAAAAACAGTTTTAAAAGTCTCGAGGACAGTTTACTTAAGAAAAAAATCGCTTCGTTTCTATTAATATTTCATAGAAAATGGTTTGAAGTTGGAAGAAGTACTTTAAAATTGATGTTTAAACACCCAAAGTGGCTTAACACAGTTTTTATTCTTCATGTAGCGACGCATGACGAAGGACTACGTGGTATACCAGAAAAAGAATTTGGTTTTTGATCGTCAAAAAGCAAAACAAGAAAAAAGAAATGTCTTCTGAACTTTCGAAGTCCACAAGAACTATCTCATGCTACTCAAATCAGCTTGAGGTGACATGGAAAACGGGATGCTGACAAAATATCAACAAAATATTCCGAATCGATAATAAACTTCGGTTCCAGCGAAGAAAATACAGAAGTCTGTTAACAAAGCCACTTTTGGAACATTAGCATTCAATAAGAGTGATGATAGCGACTCGGCCAGTAGTTCATTAACAAAAAATGTCATTTGGTTTTGTTCTTATATTATGTTAAAAAAATATTTTTAACTAATAACTTTAAATAAGTACTTCGTTATAACGTAACCAAACCATTATACCATACGCATTTTATTAGTAATCAATTTTGTTTTATAAATTCCGTAGCAATGCCTAAAATAAATGTATATTTTTTTAAGTATTTTTTTATTACATTGTGACCCTTTTGCGTCAAATGACATGAAAAAAAAAATTGTCTAGCTAGATCGGGATTTGGGACCACTGTGCACAGGTCTGATGGAAGCCTTCGAGGTATTTACAAAAGCCCAAGACTTAATGTCTGATGGAAGCCTGCGAGGTATTTACAAATGCACTAGTTAAACAAACATTAATTTAAAAAACTAAATTCTAAATGCCATTCAGATATCTGACACTGGAAGTTTCATTTTTAAGTCTCCACTCTTTATTAATTTCATCAGTTTTTTTTAAATCTAAAACCGCCTAAGAGCCCCAACTGCTGCCAACCGTCTAAAGCCAGTGATACTATGGCATCCCACGAGGAAGGTGGAGAAGTACCTGACTATTCAGATCTAGTCGCCAAACACGGCCAAAGCCATTTCAATCAACGTTTCAATACTGAATGGTTGTCTTACACCACAGGAAAATCGATTCATATCTATTAGATATGTCAAAAAATCAATGTTCGGTAATACTTTTTTTTTCATTTTAAATATATTTATTAAATAATTCATCAATTTACAGAGTATAATCAATAATGTTAGCAAAAATATAATTCATACAATTAGTTTTAACTGCTTTTACTGCAATATATATTATGAACTACACAATTTTTTTTTTTTTTTTTTTATTATTATTTTAATATACATCATATGGGTTACATTTACATACATATTTTGCAAAATATAATATTAAGGTTCATATATGGTCATGTACCTATACCTTATCAGAAAAGAGGAGCTCTTGTGCCTGATAAGGGAGCCACGATTCTTACTTAGATTCATAATTCATAATGAGATATATTAATAATAATATTATAATATATATTATAATAATAATATATATATATATATATATATATTTTTATTTTTGTTTAATATAAGTTTATTAAATAATTATTACAATAACAATGAATTTCGCTTTACACCAGTGTTTCCCGACATAACGCTTCAGTGGTGGGGCACCACGCTTCAGAGATGAGACACGTAGGCATTCCACACATAAAGGGGAATACTCATCGGTCATACAAAAAAATGCCTGAGATGTACAAAATTGAAATATACGCCAAATTGTACTTAAAATAAAATGAAACCCGTTACAATTTAAATAATTATCTAAAATCACAAAAACTATGCAGGATGTAGCTGTAGTTGTAGTTGTTGTATTGCTTAGTTATTTTATACCTATAAAATGTATAATTATAGTGAGGAAATCTATAATTGGTTTCTCAGTTAAGTAAATTGCACATGTATAAACCAACCAAGTAACTGTTAATTTTCCTAAAATAAGATATGTTATTACGATAAGAACATTATACATGGTTTTTCCTAAGCATGAGTGCGAATTTGTAACATTAAGCTGGAAATTAGTGAACACAAGTGATCACAATAAGAACATGAGAATGGATTTTGCTTAGTATGATGCGAATGTGTCTTTTTAAGCTTGACTTTTGTGAACATGAATAGTTACACTAATAAAATGAGAATGGTTTATCTTTAATATGAGTGATAATGTGGATCATCAAATTTGACTTCCATAAACATGAATAATTACAGTAAGAATTGTTTTTTTTTAGTATGAGTGCTATTGTTAATAATTAAACGTGACTTCTGTGATCGTGAATTATCGCAGTAAGAACATGAAAACGGTTTATCCTTAGTGTGAATGCGAATGTGAGTCACTAAGTTTGTCTTTTGTGAACATTAATAGTTACAGTAAGAACATGAGAATAGTTTTGCTTTAGTATGAATGCGAATGTTTGCCACTAAGCTTGACTTTTGCGAACATGGATAGTTACAGAAAAAACACGAGAAAATAGACGGGTTTTCCTTAGTATGAGTGTGAATGTGTCTTATTTACTTGACCATGAATAATCACAGTAAGAAAATAAGAAAAAAGTTTCCTTAGAATGAGTGAGAACGTGTTTCAATAACTGTGACTTCTGTGAAAATGAATAATAACAGAAGAAAATTAGAATAGTTTATCCTGAATCCTCGTATGAGTGACCACGTATGCCATTAAATTTGGCTTGCGTGAACATGAAGAATTACAGTAATAGCATGATACCGGTTTTTTTCTCAGTGTGAGTGCGAATGTGAAATTAAGGCTTAAAGAAGAAACTTACACTAAGAATTTGCAAAAAAACTAACACAAAATATCCTAACATTACTTTGCATGCCAGAAAATTATTATTAACCTTTCCCTCAACTTATTTGGTGGAATGTGGTTTTAGCGCCATAAGCGATTTACTCATTAAAAAATTAAATCGATTGGGAATAACTAATAGAGGGGACATTAGACTGAAATTAACTTAGATCCGGACATAAAATTTCTTTGTAGCAAGCGTCACTGAATTTAATTTTAATTATAATATTTGTATTAGAATAGGCTTTATTTTATTTCATTAGGGGTTCACATGTTAACAAACATATGACAATATGATTTGAAAATTTGGTTTCGCACCCATACTCAAGAAAAACCAATTTCATGATCCTATTGTGACAACTCCTGTTCACACAAGTCAGCGATAACCGTGCACTCACGCACGCATACTGGACTAAAGCCGTATTAATGTTCGTGTTGCAACTATTTATGTTCTGAAAGGGGAAAAAGTAGGCATTAACTTTAAAAAGTCACACTCTTTCCCATGCTGGAGGAAAACCATGTTCCCATTGTAACTGTTCTTACACAAGTCAGGTTTAAAGGTACACTTACGCCCCATACTGGACTTCACCGTGTTCATCTTCCTACTGCATCTATTCACGTTCTCGAATGGGAAATTTAAAAAGTCACGTTCTTACCCATATCTGTCGTAAAACCTTATTCATGTTCCAACTTTTACCTCTCGTGCTCACTAAAATCAGCGTTATCTTTGTGCATGCACCGATACACTCTGCACCTATAACCCATACTGGAAATTACTCTTATCCATGTTCCGACTGCATTTATTCAAGTTCACGAGGGAGGAATTTAAAAAGTCAGATTTAAACCCATTCCTGAGAAAAAATGATCATGTTCCGAAAGCAATATCCATGTTTTTGGAAGAAACAATTAAAACATCATATACTTACCCATACAGCATTAAAACCTTATTCTTTTTTCGAAGAAAAGTTCTTCTTTCTGATTATTGCTTTGTGATGGACTTATTTATTTTATGTATCTTTGATTTGCCTTTGTAACAATAAAGTTTTGTTATATTTTGGCGTTTTATTTAACAGTGTTATTATTATGAATAAAAGTGACTGTATGAAAAAGAATTTTTCAAGGTGATAATTTTGAAAAGAATAAGAATAATTTATTAATAGGTTTCAAGAGCTGGTGAAAGAAGCGGTGATAAATTGTAAAGGTGACATATTTGTCAACATGAAAAATAACACCAACAATAAATTTAAGTTCTTAATCCACAGATACCAAAGCTTTAGTTTATTATAAATACATATGTAAGCCGAACAAATCTATTAAGTCAGTAGTTTCTAGTTGTAGACATATCCAATTAATCTGTTCAAATGCTGGACATTATTGAGTATATTAATGATTTTCATAATATCAACACTATCAGTCACATTTAGAATAATTCCACAATTTGCTCATCAAATTATTAAGTTCTTTCAAACGATTAAAATAATGCTAAACAAATTCTTAAGATATTTTATAGTTCATATTTGTAGATAATGTATAAATAACGGCTTCCTAATTTTCTCATTAAATTGATTAAAATTATTGGATCGACGACATATTTCCGATTTAATATATTTGTTTAAAATTATTAATTCTGAATAATTTTTTGAATGATTTTTATTTGAAATTATATGTCACTGTGGTTTTTATATCCACATAGTGATGCGGAACGTTAAAAAGAAACCGTGCGTGAGTTGCAAGAGAAGCATAAATAAACCTATCTCCTATCTCTCTAGATCGATATCTTCGGGCTTTTTGTATGGCTCCATTTTGTCACCATCTTAACCACAGAAGACCACAAATAAAACGGTCGTACGGCCCAGAATGGTAAATATTTCGTAGACCATAAATAAATCATTCATATCTCAAGGCCATTTAAAAAAGAGCAACCATAGAAAATATAACTGCATCCAGCGAACATCGTTCATTCACTAGCCCAAAAAAATTAAATTTTAAAAATAAAAATATTGGAATGCAGGAAAAGGAAAATAAAAAAACCCACAGCTATGCACACATCTAAATAATTTTTATTTTCAAAAAGACAGTTGAAAGTAATACAAAACAGGGACAGTACAACCGATATATTAAGCATTGATTTACTATTGAAGTAGAAGATAATACTAATATATCTAAACAAAACATGAAACAGAACAAGACACAGAAAAATAAAAAGTTACGGTCTCAACTAGGAATCGAACCCAAAAGTCTTACTGCAACAACTAAATAGGATTTAATTCTCCTTGCACAAAAATACAAGAATAATACAAAAAATACATATTCCGTCACCTCAGTGCTTAATTGTCCAAACGACCATTTGCAAATTTTACAGGAGGAGGGTTTCTTTGATTATTTCAATGAAACATTATGACAGGTGTTTAAGATGGAGATATTTCCGTCAAGCTAAAGGTCTGATCAGTTTAAGTAATTCTTTGTAAATTGACTAAGGATAGTTTTTGATACTTTTTTTACATTTTAAAATGGAGATTGAACAAAAACGCACCACCAGAATTTTGTAAAAGGAGATTGAACAAACTGGAATTGGAGATAGGGCAACTTTTGGGTAGAACTTTCCGTGCTTGTTTGTTCAAACGACCACTTTTAGTTGTATACAAGTGAGTTTATTTTCAATATTTCTATTTTGGATACTGACAATTCGTGGTGGAATATATATATTTATAATAGTGATTTTTTCTTTGTTTGTTCCTTCTTATTTCCTATACCTTTTCTATACATAAAAGTGAGCTCTGGGGTTATGAAATTTATATACAAATTCACATCTTATTTCCCATACCACTCTACCGACTGCGATAAAACTTTGTAACTTTGAGTTGTGCGCATGCCCGCGAAGGTTTCCCTTTATTATATTGAACTATGGCGTTTTGAAATTTGTATAAAGATTCTCTTATTATTTCCTATATCATTCATCCGATTGCGATGAAACTTTGGTGAGTTGCTTTGCGCACGCCGGCGAAGGTTTCCATACATAGAGGTGAACTATGGCGTTATGAAATTTGCATTCAGATTGTATAATAGGTGGCGCTCGAGTTGTTATAAAAATGTGTGCATTATTTCTTGTAGCTTAGCAGTAGGGACTGAAAGAGGGAAGGGTGAGGGTAATCCGTGAGGGGGGGGGGTTCGTGGGATGCGGGACAAATCTTTCTTTGAGTGGCATTGAAACGCGTGCCAGGTACTCGACAGTTCCATTATAATAATTTACTTCCATGATAATAATATATTAAACAATGTCCAACTTTTTTTTATTTCTGACCGTGACCGGGTTTAGCCTATCAACCATCTTTAGACTTCCATCTTCGTTGTTACGACATAGCAACGAAAATGTGATATCCATATAATTTGAATAAAATCATTGCATTCCACCCCTTTTAATCCCCCTCCCTAAATTTAATGTAAATAAAGCACAGTTTAAGGATTGGTTGGTCGGCGTTGTGAGGCGGCTTAAGGTAAGGGTGTATGAAGGGATTTATTAATGCGGGCCTTGAAGAGGCTCGGATTATAGGAGAGAGATGCCGGTAGCTCGTTCCACATACGAGCCGACTTACAAAAAACGAGTCGTAAAAACGACCCGTTCTCATGAAGCTAACGTCAACCGTAAACGGGTGTTCCGCTCGTGTCCGTCGAGTTTCGCGCACGTGCACCGGTGAATCAGGGATCAATGCTGCTAGTTCCTTGGAGCAGGCCCATTGAAATACCTGTAGAACAAACACAGCATGCCCACATTGCGTCTATGCAATAGAGAAGGCAATCGGTCTGTTAACAACGGATTGTCAATCAGACGGATCGCCCTCCTTTGCACAGATTCAAGTAGGTTAATTAAGTATTTTGGGGCACCAGCCCAGAGGTGGCTCCCAAATTCAACTGTTGGGCGGACTTGAGACTTATACAGGGTCAGAAGCTGGTCACTGTTGAAGGATATCCTAGCCGTGTACAAGACGTCCAGCTTCTTGGAAGCCTGATTTACTCGGGCTTCTATGGATCCCCGATACTTGAGCCGGTCTGATATACTAACTCCAAGCATTTCAATGGATTCTTTATTGGGGAGAGTGCTCCCATAGAATGGCGCCTAAACAGTACGCGTGGCCAAAAAACTAAATCACTTAAATTAAATGAAATTTATGCAAATTATTTCAGTGAATAATATACCTATACATGTTTTTTTGGCTAAAAATTAAAATCCTACCGTTTTTGTTGGTAATACTCAGAATCGTAATCAAAACCCCAAAACACACAAATGAGGAAAAAATCAGAATAATAATTTATTATATAACTACAATTTATTTCAACAAACTGCCTAATCACTATAAATCAATTTGTTAATCTCAAACGGCTACATACAAATACGGATATATATACTGTAAATTTCGAATTGAAATACTAATCTAACTAGTTTAATATGAATCGTCAGTCAAAAAACCAATTTTGACAGCAAAAACTTGCAAAAAGTAGAGTCTGAGCGAAAACAGAAATTTGAACACGCTGTATTACAAAGTTCATTGCAATGTAAAAAACAAAACAAGTTTGGTATTGATAGAGATCTTTAAAACTAACACTTACCGCTCTATTTCCGCACTGCTGCGTATGTATGCACTTTTGTAATTAGTAATTGACATTTTCCTCTTGTTTTGTCAATCAAAAACTCCTTGGTATTTATTTAAATGCTTTTTTACTTCCGCGTAACACCATTAAACAAACACCGTTGGAATGTAAAAACATAAGATGGCGACATCACGTGATCCTCGCATCGTGCTGTAATTGGTCGGTTGGTGGAAATTGAACAAACTAGCACGCAATTTTAATTCTCGACTCTAGGAGGTTGGCCTAATAAGGAGATTGGCCAAACAAGGACTCACTTTTAGAATATTGTTGTGGACATTGACATTTTAAAATGCTTATAATTAATTGTAGCAGGCTGATAAAACTATTTTTTCTTCATCGAACGACGCGTAATTTGATCCTTAACAATATTGCGTTAAAAACTCATTTTCGCTAAAATGGTCGTTTGGACAATTAAGCACTGGGGCGACAATTCATTGTTGAAAGATATTCATTATGTCAAGTAATAAAAAAAAGAATTAGAGGCAGGGCCGACCCTGTGCGGGCGCAATTCGCAGTCCGCTTCGGGTGCTGAATTTCCAAGGGTGATAATACTTTAACTAACGTAAGATAATCTTTCATAAAAACTACGCTACGCATACATACAAATCATCAAAATATTATTGAATACAGTGATCGCCTATCTAATACCTAGGGCCTAGGCATCTACTGGTTTTGACAAGGAGCGCTAAAATTTTACTTGCGCCATGCGCCATTTGGCTCAGGGCCGGCCCTAACTAGACGAACAACAATAGTAACGCCTTTTGACTTTTACTTTTTGACTTTTATGGTATAATTTAAATCATAATACATAAAGCATAATATAAGAAATAAAAAAAGTGTACATAATAAAAGCTTGAAAAGATAGCTTGTAAAACAACAAAAGATATTATAAAACAGAAGTTAAGAACATGAAATCAATATTTCTATTTTGGAGACTGACAATTCGTGGTGGAATCCATTATCTATAAATAGTATAAAATAAAGTGACATTCTGTTAGAGCGCTTAGTTCTTCTTAACTTTGCGAATGATTTTGATAAGGTTCACCATCATTTAGAGAATTTCTTCCGAAAGGTTTAGATAAATAACACATGCATTTTTTTTTTTTTTTTTATGTGACACCTCACAAGAGTGTCCCTGCCTGTGCAGTGCACAGACAGGGGAACTATGTCACCACCCGGTTGGGCGGCGTTGTGAGGCGGAGTAAGGTAGGGGCTGTAGGAAGGGATTTGTTAATGCGGGCCTTGAAGAGGCTCGGATTATTGGAGGGAGGAAAAACAGATGCCGGATTTACACATATTGATAAAAAACTGAGAAAAGTAAATATGAAGATTATTTTTGGCCGCTTACATTGCTAACGCTGGCGAGACCTTATGAGAATATCAAAATAATGTACTACGGAATTGCATACCTTAAAAAAGCCTACAGAAAAGTCTGATATATATAACACATGCAAATGTTATACGTATCGCAGCTGCCGTCTGGTCCCCAAGTTCTCCAAGTGCGTCTTCTGTTTCCTGGGAGAAAGGGCTGCCGTCGGACCAATGCAGCTCAAAATGCCCTTCGTGTTACCTAAAAAAAGACAAAATTTAAGACCAATGATTACACTATTCTAGTATTGTACACATATTTAATAAATTTCATGGATAAAATTAATTAAAAATATTTTAAGAAAAAGGGAACATTTATATTTCGCCACCAGTTATTGTGTGTGATAGATTGATGCACTGTCGAACTTTTGAACCTTATTATATGGGAAAAATCGTGTTTTATGCAGTTTCTGCAGAACTTGTTGGGACCGAAAACAAAACTTCTTGAGCGAGTTTCACTGTAATATAAATAAGGTGTATACCTTCAGAATATTCCTTCAAATGAGGATTCCACATCGTTGAAGTGTACTGTAGGTGACTTCTTATAAATATATTAGTTAAATAATAACAAATTTAACTGTTAATTATTATCGCCACAGCACTAGAAGTTATTCAAATTCTCCTGCAAGGGTTTTATATAATTTTCAAAGCTTTGTCGTCAGCAAACATCATAGAAAATGCTGGTTAAATCTGAATAAGGTACTTACATGATGCAATTCCGGAGAGGTTTGAATGACCTTGTTTGATGTAATCGTGGCTTTGTTTAGCAATTTTAGCATCCTAATACGTGGTATAGGATCGCGTCGGAAAACGAATAGGTCTGAAAAGGAATATTAATTCAATTATTAGCCAATGAAGTACATTCAGGAATCAGGAATATTGTATCAAAGAACTAAAGGTACCTGTATTTAACAACGGGATCGGGTCCTTCTTTCAGTTGGTGGAGATAGACCAGATATTTTATGATGGCTGGAAGATTAAGCGCTGGCAACGCATTTTTTTTTAATGCCATAAGTACCGTATTTTTGCTTTCAATCGCGAAATGACACCCACAAACAAACGTATTTCTTGCTGCTTCTTGCTAGCATCGGATTATCGAATCCGTCTGAGCAACCTTTAACACAACACGGCATTAATTTATCACCTTGAAGAATTCTGGCACGCAACATTATTTTTAGATGGGTGAAAGAAAATTAAAAGGATTTACGCTAAAAACTTCAACTGACTTCAACCTTCAAAATGGCGTCTTGGAAATTACCGTTTATTTTTTATCGGAGCACAACCCATGCTTAGCTTCTCTTTTTGTTACTCAACTCGCTATGGTAGTGAGCGAGAGATCAAACTAAATTTTTGCTCTGAGCCAATGAGATCTGAGCTTTCAGCCACAACAGCTTTGTCTACAAGAATTTGGGTTGGGGATAACTCCTCCCATCAGGGTTACAAGGTCAGACGGGAGATATACGCCCCTGAAGAGAAGTCACTTATTAATTTTATTATAAATGGTGCAAAAATATACCAGTTCTACAGACATAAATAATAACGGTTCCAGTGACGGCAATGGAGCCGGGAACCGGGCCAGGAATATCGATCATCTCTACGGATGGAAACGTCAGGTGTCCGACTTTTGTGTCTCCTTTGCTTTTGCTTCCTTAAGGTATATAAGTGTTGCTCTGTATTTCTAAAGTAATATTATATGAACCACACAATAATTGAAATTGAAATGCTTTTACTTTTTTGAAGAGGTTTCTTCAATATCTTGCAATTGACCGCCGTGTTTCGCCTTGTATGTAAGCAAGACCTTTATATATTAACTAAGTAACACCTAAACTCGTAAATTTGTCCTTGTTAATTGTAAGATTATATCGTTCAACACCTTATTGACCAGTTTAAACAGCATTCGCGATATAACACGAGAGACAAAAGAGAGTACATGAGTTTGTTTATTGTTCATTTACGGCCGCTGTCAAACATTAAAATCAAGCAATTAGTAAGTTTATCTAACCTTGACCCTGTTTGAACATCACATAAGTCATTTTCGCTAATTCAAAAACAGCAAACCTTTTTTGTGGTACCATTGATTAAGTAAATTTTGAAGAAGTAGGCATTGCTTACGAAACATTATATTTTTGAAAAATAATAGCGATTTTAAATAAGTGTTGATTATTTATAATATGAACCGTTCAAAGAGAGAGTTTTTCGTCATGCTTTACCCTGTATGTAAAGAAGTTCTATTTATACTAACTAAGTAACACTTAAACTCTGAAATTGGTGCTGGTTTATTGTAAGAATATATCGCTTAACACCTAATTGATCAGTTTAAACAGCATTCTCAATATAACACGAGCGTATTTGAGAGAGGTTTTGTTACATTCCTTTCTTATTTTTTAGCTGAGAATAATTATCATTACACAACAGGACGTTATCACAGCAGTGCCATGGATTCCAACCCAAAGAGTGTTTCCATCAAAACTGAACCATGATCACAGGAAGAAGGCTCAGGTGAAATGGCCTATAAGGATGTTGAAATCCACCTCCCGGATGTGAAGAAGGAATGTTTGCAGTATGCCGAGAGTGTTTGGCCAACTAGTAAGTTTCATTGCATATCACAGAAGTGTTTTCGATTGAAATAAGCAGAACAGCTGCTTGTTCTTTACTTCCCCTCTTGTCGTCCATACTTTTAATTATTATAATAATAATTATATAGCGCAGTTCTGTGTTATTTCACTTCAAAATTTTACCTTTGGAATATTGCTTTACACGCAACTGATGAACTAAGAAAACGTTTAACTTATTATGCTCGCAAACAGTTCTTAATTCGTCAAATGTTGCCTCTTCATATTTTATTTATCACCAGCCTTACATTCTAAATTCTAAGTATATTACACATTATAAAGATGATACATTAAATTTGTTAAAAAAAAACGAAACTTTAGTATTTTATGAATACATAAATCAAACCTAATATGTCAGTAGTTTCTAGTTGTAGACATATCCAAAAAAGCTGTTCAAATGTTGGACTTTATTTTAAGAGTATTTTAATGACTTTCATACTACCAACACTATCAAAATTTTGTATGCCACTTAGTAAGGAGTAATGCTTAGTAAATACTAAGGATATTTGAGAGTTGACATGTCCAGAGAATGTCTTTATTACGTCTACCTACTGTTCTAATTTAATTAATCAAAAAAGGTTGGATCGAATAATTATTTCCGATTATTGTAGAAAGCAATCACTTTGTGGTTTGACATATTTAAAATGAAATAAAATACTTTTTTGTTTTAAAACCACGAGTTTTTAATAATTTATTGAACCGACCGGTTTGGCTTTACTTAAGCATCATCAGGGTACAAATTATTACTAGTACTTATTTGTACTAATAATTTGTACCCTGATGATGCTTAAGTAAAGCGAAACCGGTCGGTTCAATAAATTATTAAAAACTCGTGGTTTTAAAACAAAAAAGTATTTTATTTCATTTTAATTATTTCCGATTTAAAATTACATATTAATTCGAAGTTGAATACGAAGATGTTTGATATCTGAAATGAGATGTTACTGCGGCTCTGATTACCAGATACTTATGCGGAACGTTAATTTAGTAACCGGTTCTTCAAAAAGAAATAAAATAAAACGTGGGTAAGTTTCAAGAGACTTGTGACTTTTTAATTTTCGATAAATAGTGCAAGAATGAACCAGTTTCACAAAAAAATATCAACGGTTCCAGTGACATAAATGTAGCCGTGAGCTGGTACAGGAATATCGATCATCTCGACGAACGGAAACGTCAGGTTTCAGACAAGTCAGACTAATCTGTCACAGAGTTTCCTTTGCTTCCTTCTCGTATGTAATTACTGTTCCGTCTCTCAAAAGTAATATTGTACGAACTACACAATAATTGAAATTGAACTGCTTTTACTTTGTTTGATGACGTTTGTTCAACGCATAAATATACCACTCTCTAGATCGATATCTTCGGGCTTTTTGTATGTAACGGAATTATACAGTACTTAACCACAGATATACAAGCAGCATACAAGCAGTACCTACCGTGCGGAGCAGAGCAGTAGACAATGTAGAGGAAACTCAAGGCCATTTAAAAAAGATGCGACCATAGACAACATAATTGCTCTCAGCCTACTCTATTCATTCACTAGCCCAAAAAAACTATTATAAAAATAAAAATGTCCTTGAAGCAGAAAAATGTCGAAATGTTTTCCAAGGGCAAGGTTCATCTGATTAAGAAAATAAACTTTTACAGTGCATTTCCTTAAGATGAAACTTGTTAATCTGAGAAGAAGAAACCCAAAATGACAAGAAATTTGCAAAAACACTGAAGAAAATTTCCAAAACATGATTGTCCGACAGTACGACGAAGAATTCCGACATTTTTCAGCCTCATGAACTCATGGTTACATATGTTTAAAAATCTTTAATTTCACCAAAACAATAAGATAATACAGGATAACACTAATCAATAACATGAATAAGTTTATCGATATAATAAATAACATTTATACGTTGTGGAGGAAGACATATGCCAAGTATGGGTAAACCTAAAAACTGTCAATTCATTTTAAACTTGAACTTACGTAGGTAGGTTGAATATATGTTTGTAACTCGCTAACACTATACTGGCTTATATTGTATTTTTATCACGAACAACTTTAACACGCAATATTTTCGACGGAAATGATAGTATTTCGGCAGCAAATGACAACCCGCGTGTATAAATAAACCACACTCATTTTGTTTGAATGATTTGAAACTGTCAAACGGCAAAATTCCGTCATCTCTTTCTGTTACACGAGTCATTATGGTAGAGAGCGAGAGATCAAACCAATCCTTCTTTTTCTCACCAATGAGATCTGAGCTTTTAGCCATATTATTCGTTTTCTATAAGAATTTTGAGGTGGGCGTGGCGGTTTCGAACGAGTTTCAAGGCCAAAGCTTAGTTAAATGCCCCTGGTTCAACGTCTTGACCGTCATTGTCCGTCATGCTTTACCCTGTATGTAAAGAAGTTCTATTTATACTAACTAAGTAACACTTAAACTCTGAAATTGGTGCTGGTTAATTGTAAGAATATATCGCTTAACACCTAATTGATCAGTTTAAACAGCATTCTCAATATAACACGAGCGTATTTGAGAGAGGTTTTATTACATTCCTTTCTTATTTTTAGCTGAGAATAATTATCATCATACGACAGGACGCTATCACAGCAGTGCCACGGATCCCAACCCAAAGAGTGTTTCCATCAAAACTGAATCATGGTCACAGGAAGAAGGCCCAGGTGAAATGGCCTATAAGGATGTTGAAATCCACCTCCCGGATGTGAAGAAGGAATGTTTGCAGTATGTCGAGAGTGTTCAGCCAACTAGTAAGTTGCATTGCATATCACAGAAGTGTTTCCGACGCAAATAATCAGAACAGCTACTTGTTCTTTACTTCCCCTTTTGTCGTCCATACTTTTACTAATTATAATAATAACTTATTATGCTCGCAAACAGTTCTTAATTCGTCAAATGTTCCCTCGTCATATTTTATCTTTAAATTAAATAATTGCAACTTCTGTACTCCTAAAATTCTGTCCTCACAAGAACGTAGCGGAGTCCTGTTTTAACTCGACCGTTTGACGTTTATGTATGTCTGTAAATTTTTTGTACTTTCCGTTTCCAGTTCAAGATAGTATTCAGGTTAGATTCTATCAATTGGAATAATCAAAACTATGGTACCCACCTACCTGAAGAAAACTGTATAATTCCTTATTGGATACATGAAAATGAAATTTAAAATAATGGTTTATATTACGTACCTACTTGCTACTCATAAATCTTCTATTTTTATTATGAAATTATTGTTTCGGTTTATTGAATTAGAGGTTTTTTTATTTATGAACCTATCTATCATATTTACATATATTTGAATAAAGAAGTGTTTGTGCTTTTGATATCTATTATTCCAAGATTGATGACATTTTGCACACTTAACCTTCTAAACAAGTTGAAGGCGACTGTCTACAAGTAATTTCGAAAATCTATCCCCATCCCTTTTTCTCACCCCTTAAGGATTTTGACACTTGTTGAAGAATTTTTGCACACTTGATGTCCAATATAAGATTTTTTTGACCATAAAAAATTCCTTTTCCGTTTTGTTTTATGATTGCTATTCTTACATCAATCATGTACGATTACCATAATACGGGCATGAGCCCTAGTATGGTAGTTGCAAACGTCACCAAAATTTTATTTTAACACATAAAAATTACTTTTCAAATTAAAACAAAAACTGGGTGAAGCCGACGCTGGTTCTTCAGCTAGTATAATGAAAAATACGATATTCTCTTGTGTGTCTCTGAACCTCTGCTTCAATGAACTCTAGAATTCCTGCTTTGAATTTATGTGTCGTTTTCAAAATTGTAAAAGTTTGTTTAAAAAGACACTGTTATATAATATATTAATTTTGAGCATAAAGTCATGAACAACCAAATGCCAAAATATTTTTAGGATGAAATTGTTTTTAACAGACATGTTCATAATTACGAAACCAGCAATGTCAAAAGAATTAGATTGCCACATATGAAGAAATCAAAATCACAGAACTGCCCAATGTACAAAGGACTAAAGATGTATGATGAAACGCCTGAAAGTCTGAAGAATGAATGAATTTAAATAGAAATGTCATGTTTATTTAAAAATATTTAAAGTTACAAAATGAAATATTATCTTGTTTATATTCAAATATTGTATAAACTTACTCAATAAATAATTTAAAAAAATCTTTAAACAAACGGTAAAGAACCAACCTAAATAAAATAAATTAACGTAAATTTATTTTATTTTCCTTTTTTAATATTTGAATTATAATGTCCCTTCTTTTTCACGGTATTTCATGTTTAAGCTAATTCAATGTACAGTTGATATTAGATATATGATATTTTCAGTTGCGAACCAAATACAAGAGGTACATACAAGAATATTTCTTTGATGCTTTGTGAATAATGTTTATGTCTCTATTATGATTTGATTTATATCTACATCCTCTCTCCATGGCTATAAATGTATTGCTTTGTAAATTTTTTGTTTTATATAATCTTTTGTTTTGACTAAATTTTTTATTCATATTCCTTTCTCACAAATTTTATTTACTTATTCCATATTATGCTGTCTCAGTAGAGGTAAAGTCACAGTGTGGAAATCCATAATTGGTTTTATTTTACCAAATAATACTTATGTACACACTGATTAAATGTAAACTGTCGATTTCCCGAAAATGAATAAATGTTTATCATTTTGTTGATGTTCTGTTTCAGGTAGCATTAATGTGGAGACTGTACCCATGGAAAAACCAGGACCCCGTGAAGAAGATGGTGGGGGAATCCTTTATACGGAAATAGACATAGACCTGCCAGATATTAAAAAGGAATGCTCAGAGCAATTTGAAAGTATTACCGAGAGTGCAGGTAAAATGTTTTATTTTTTCATCTGAATCAGTTTTAATAATCTTATCGTTACATTGTAGATACCTACTTATTGAGCTTTATCTGTCATCTTTTCCAGATGTGATAGTGGTCCCGAAGACACATGCCGAAGTAAAACCTCTTTCATGTCTCCATTGTAACTACTCCAGCTCAAGCAAATCACATTTAACAGTGCACTTACGCACCCATACTGGCAAAAAACTTTATTCATGTGCCCATTGTAACTACTTCTGCGTAAGCAAATCGCTTTTAACGATTCACTTACGCACCCATACTGGTGACAAACCTTATTCATGCCCCCATTGTAACTACTCTTGCTCACGCAAGTCAGATTTAACGGTACACTTACGAACCCATACTGGAGAAAAACTTCATTCATGTCCCCATTGTAACCAATCCTGCGTAAGAAAATCGGATTTAACGGTTCATTTACGCACCCATACTGGAGAAAAACCTTATTCATGTTCCTACTGCAGCCATTCATGTACTCGAAGGGAACACTTAAAACGTCACATTCTTACCCATACTGGAGAAAAACCTTATTCGTGTCCCCATTGTAACTATTCTTGCTCAAGCAAATCAAATTTGACGGTGCACTTACGCACCCATTCTGGCGAAAAACCTTATTCATATCTCCATTGTAACTACTCCTGCTCACGCAAGTCAGAATTAATGGTACACTTACGAACTTATACAGGAGAAAAACTTTATTCATGTCCCCATTGTAACCAATCCTGCGTAAATAAATCGCAGTTAACGGTTCACTTACGCACCCATACTGGCGAAAAACCTTATTCTTGTCCCCATTGTAACTACTCTTGCTCACGCAAGTCAGATTTAACGGTACACTTACGAACCCATTCTGGCGAAAAACCTTATTCATGTCTACATTGTAACTACTCCTGCTCACGCAAGTCATATTTAACGGTACACTTATTTTGCCTATTGCTCTCAACACGAACCGTGTCATGGTGTGACATCTTATAGAGATCTTTGTGGATTTGAAGCAGCTTATTTTTTGTATATTTTAGTGGTGGGACTTGAAAGTTTTGGAGAAGTTGTGAGATTGAAAACCTCAAATTGTAATAATTACAGAAAAGGATACGGTCACATCTAAGACTCGAACCCTGTTTCAGCTTCAGATTTTCGTTTAGAAATCGCTAATATTGTCTTCAATAATTAAATATTACAATTTGAGGTTTTACTCAATAAAGTTATTCCGAAAAATAAAATATTCATTATAGACTTGCAGAAAAGTCAATAGATGTCGCACATTAAAAATAAAAATAGAATAAGATAGGTTTATCTAAAAAACGGCGATGTCTAGATTGCATTTAGTTCGGGTTGAATCTTGCGATCATACATAAAGATAGTTGCTAATAAAAATGTGCGGTGAAAAAATGAAGACAATGTTGGTAGTTCTTATTCGAAGTATGATACAGTTAAAAGTGACCGAGGGGGATAGGGTCCCATTAGCTCAGTGGTAGAGCGGTGTCCCGGCAAGACAAGGGTCCTGGGTTCGAGTCCTAGATGTGACCGTATCCTTTTCTGATTTTTCTGTTTCAGATTTTCGTTTAGAAATCGCTAATATTGTCTTCAATAATTAAAAAAAATATTGTTAGTCTTTGAGTGATTTCCAGCGGTAAAGGTGATGATTTGTAAGCTCCTCCCCATGCGACGATACCATACTGTATTATTGAATGTGCTAGAGCACAGTAAATATTTTTAAGAATTTTTAAGTAAAGTATATTTTTTAGACTAATAAAAATGTAAATGAGTTTTCTTAATCTTTTTATTGTTAATGTGAGTTTTCCTCTATCTATTATTACACCTAAATTTTAAATTTCATTTTTATTTGCATAAACAGTCATTATTTTGAATTCCTATTTTTTTATGTGCTTTTTTAATGTATTTTAATATTTAAGGTAATAAGAGGTTAATTTACATTTCTTATAACATGACCCATTCCCTGTCTCGTCAAATAACCACCGTAAAAATACAAGCTCTTATAACAATTTAAAAAAAAAATCAAAAAAAAAATCTATAATTTTACTTTTTAATTCGACTTCGTGTAAACGACTAAGATATGTTAAGGAACAAAAACGTTCAGCTGTCCAAAATTCTTTATAAATATTTTAATATAATGTCATTGCATAATCATTCTAGCTTTTTAGTTTCTCATGTTTATATGTTAAATATTGTTGTTTTCTATTCGCGTTTTATTAACTTTCACGTTAAATGAATAGCTAATTAATAATAATAATAATATTTGGCTAATTTATATAGCGCCGTTTTCGTGAGAAATCACCTCAAGGGCGCTGTGTTAATTAAATAGCTAAGCAACAATTGTAAAATATTTGGATGAAATAAAACATTAATTTCTAACGACGTTGATCTGGACTTGACTTTATGATTTTTTGGGGTGTTATGCCGTGTTGCGCTAACTCATTTGACTTTATGATAATCAGTAATGGATAATGTAAAAAATAGTTACTAGAAGCAAATTTTTGGAATGCCTCTTTATTCTCCTCTGCCATTCGTTGGAAATCGTCATTATTTTTTAAAGATCTTTGGCTACATAATTATTTTTTTTCGAACCCATGAATTATATCCGGTCTCTCCAGTTAACAAAAATGACCCTATTTCGAAGCGTGTAATTTTCAAAATATTGCAATTCTTAAGAAAAATCTATGTAAAAATCCCTAGAATATGTTTTAATTTTTGCAATAGGAAAAAAATATGATGCAAAGTCGCGTGTTCTTGAGGCTTATCGGTTATGGACAGACTGACAAGATGTGTCAGTAAGTAGGTATTTTCTTCATTGAGATGTTTTATTGTTTATCTTTAAAACATATTGACATGTTCAAGAATATTGTTAATAGTGTGATTCTTTCGTACTGCATATATGTTTTTTTTTTACAAAAATATGTCAGGTGATATAACCAGTTATGTAATTAAGTACCAATAACTACATCCACAATTAATTATATTATTATAATGAGTATTTAATTGAATGTCGACACCTCGGTGGACTCTTCCCAATTGGGGCCTTCGAGGAACCGAGAGGGAGTGGAGATGAGACTACCGTGGTGGAGTCTTCCCTTGCGGGACCCTAAGGGAACCTACGTAAAGAGGAACCTCATAACAAACTAACGTAACTGGTTTTCTAGAGGATTCAGACGCGGGAAAGTAGTTACCCTCACGGGGCCTCCAAATTAACTTCTGTAAGAACCTCCACCTCCAACCGGGACCCTCGAGGAACCGGAGAAGGGGGGTGTAAAGGAGAACTGTCCAACAGCCATCACAGACAAAAATACGGTAAACTCCCTTACTGATGGAGTGGGGAAAATCCGCATCAATAAAATAATCTGTGCGGCTGCGAGAAGAAAATAAATAAAGAATTTACGGTCCCAGAGTTCCATCCGGGGAACTGTTGCACAGGGAACCGGCAAGGTGAAGCCGGGAACCTCTGGAGTCAGTTGGCAATTATTTTAATGACAGATTGATTGTTTATATTGGAACAAGATTTCACCTGACATGCGTTGTACTAAGAAAATGAGCTGTAAAAAAAGACACTTAAAGCTTATTTTCGCAGAACAACATTTTGTCAGATGGATTGTTAACCCTCCCGCACCGGACGGGGAGAACACACTTACACTAACGAGAGTTTTATGCTATATCTAAGTTGTTTTTTACACCACATACTCTGTAATTTAGATAATCCTAAAAAAACTATTTGGTCATCGATCTGCATTTAAAAAAATTATATCTTATTTCTAGTTTCTTGGATATTAAATAATTTGTACAAAATTCCGGAAAAATTCCTGTCCCCTGCCCCGCACCTCAGCTTAGTAGCATCGGCTTAAATTCCCCCGTCTCTATCCCCACTCCCCGCTCTTCACCGAGAACGATCCAGCGATCTGCGAACTGGACCGTAAAAGTTGCATTTTATGGAAAGGGCTAACTCCCGGTCGCGTACACTGCACTACTGGTATTTCCTTTTGCGATGCTAAAATGTTCACTAGCCGGACTAAGATCGGCCTGTCTGGGGTGCATCCGGTAAATTTCACATGTTTAATTACTTTTTTATTAGAGATTAATTGAATATGTAGAGATATAATTGAAATTTTGGTATTGAAAAATGTATAATAGTATTAAGAAAATTAAAAATTCTAAAGGGATCCTAAGTTTAGAAATCCAAAACATTACATTTTCATGATGACAATAATAATACACATTTGTAGCGATTGCAATAGACTGATACAAAGATAAAAAAAACCGGTTAAGTACTTACTTTAAACTAAAAGATCTGTCAGTTCGTTGATATAACTATTCCATTTATTAACAACACTTATCTTAAAAATGTCAAGTCGCATTATAATTTTTATAAAGCAAATTTTCCTAAAATTTCTGATTTCTTAAATTCAACAGACTGGTCTTTTCTGGAAAACACAGATATTAACAATAATGTCAATACATTTTATTCTATCCTTAATGATGCCATTGCAAATTTTGTGCCCATTCGACATAATAAAATTTCTCATTTTCCAAACTGGTTTAGCCCCGAATTGATCACATTAACATATAAAAAGAAAATTGCTCATATAAATTACAAGCGATCCAGAATGTCAAGTGATTACAATAAATTTCAATTGTTAAGAAAGGAGTGTTGTAAAATCTAAAAATTGTGCTATAAAAATTATATTGATAAAATTGAAAATGATATTCGTGTAAACATAAAACATTTTTGGAATTACACTAATTCTCAAAAAAATAATAACTTGGGTATTCCTCCTTGTATGAACTTCAATGGGAAAATTGGTTGTAATGATGAAAACATTGTAAACTTATTCGCCGATTATTTTAAGTCTGTATATGAAGAGGATATACCTAACAACGAAATTCCCCAATTCTCATCAAATCTTAGTCTGGATATATCTGAAATACGCATAGAAATTAATGATATCAAAAAGCATGTAAATTTATTTTTCGGAATAACTTTATTGAGTAAAACCTCAAATTGTAATATTTAAATATTGAAGACAATATTAGTGATTTCTTAACGAAAATCTGAAACAGAAAAATCAGAAAAGGAAACGGTCACATCTGGGACACGAATTTCGTGTCCCAGATGTGACCGTTTCCTTTTCTGATTTTTCTGTTTCAGATTTTCGTTAAGAAATCACTAATATTGTCTTCAATATTTAAATTTTGCATGTAAATTTGTTAGATGTTAGAAAAAATGCTGGACCTGATAATATTCCACCGGTGTTAATTAAGGAATGTTTAAACGGCCTAACTGTTCCTCTTTTCCTAATTTTTAATCAGTCTCTAGAAACAGGTTGTTTCCCTGATACATGGAAACACAGTTTTCTTACCCCTATTTTTAAAAAAGGGGACATAACGGACATTACAAATTATAGACCGATATGTATCCAATCAGCGATACCCAAACTTTTTGAAAAAATTGTACTCTCTAAGATAACTTCCAACATACAAAAAAGTATAACTTCCTACCAACATGGCTTTTGTTCAAATAAATCTACTTTAACTAATTTACTAATATACGAAAACTTCATATCCAATTCTTTAGCAAACAGATGCCAGGTTGACTCAATATACACTGATTTTAGCAAGGCCTTTGATAAGGTGTGTCACAAAATATTAATTAATAAATTAGCCACACTTGGAGTTTATGGTAGTTTATTAAATTGGTTTATTAGTTATTTGTCCAATAGAAGTCTTAGTGTGAAAATAAATGGCACAAATTCATACAAGTGGAGTGCCACAAGGCTCTCATTTAGGGCCCATTTTGTTTATTATATTCATAAATGACATTGTTGATATATTTACTAACATAAAAGTATTACTTTTTGCTGATGATTTGAAACTTTATAAAGAGATTAATAACGTAAATGATTGCATTATATTACAAACTAATTTGAGAAATCTTTTTGAATGGTGCTCTATCAACAAACTTGCATTGAACATAAAGAAATGTCAGTTCATTAATTTTTACAGAATAAATAATCCAATATTTTTTCAATATACATTAAATGATAAAAACTTAAATTGCGTTAGTGAAATTATTGACCTAGGTATATTGTTTGACAGCAAACTAACTTTTGTGTATCATATTAATAACATTATCAATAAGGCTCTTAAGACTCTTGGATTTGTTTTGAGAATTTCAAAAGACTTCAATAATTTAGGCACATTTATCATGTTGTACAAAACCCTTGTTAGATGCCAACTAGAGTATAACTTTACGTTATGGTCTCCCTTTTACAATATTCATTCCGATAATATTGAAAAGATTCAACATAAGTTCTTGAAGTATATAAACTATAAATTGCATATTCCTGTAGAAAACATTGATTATAACTACTTACTAGATAAATTGTCCTTATTAAAACTTTCTGAAAGAAGAATAAACACAGATTTAATAGTACTACATAAAATACTTCATTACAAAATTGACTGTCCTGAGTTACTCCAATTAATCAGCATCCACATACCCAAAAGATCTTGCCGAAATTTACTACCCTTTTATTTTTACAACACAAGGACACTGTCTTATCAAAATTCCCCAATTCCAAGACTTCACAGTCTCGGAAATAAATACTCTGATCTGGGAGATATAATATTTCATCTTAAAAATAATCAATATAAATATTGTTTATTTCAATTCTTGTATAGATCGAGACACAAATAGACATCTATAATTTCCGCAATATATATTTTGAATATCTATTTATGTGAGACTTCTTATCATTTTTACTAATGTATCTTATTTTATTATATGCTTTTGTTGTAACATTTAATATTTTTTTCTTTTTTCGTTGTAGGTATTATGTTTCCTTTATTGTTTTAATTTTGTAGAATCTATAATAACTGTGATACTCTACTATTAAACTTTGTGGTGTGTAAAAGCCCATTAGGGCGTGTAATAATAATAATAAATAATAAATAGTAAGAGTGAGAAAAATAAGAGTAATCACAATCTTTTCTAAATACTCGTACATATTGTCAAAAAAATTATGTTCATGTATAAATTCCTTTAGCCAAGTTTCGCATATAAGATAAATATCAAAATTGTTCAAAAGGACCTGATTTAAGAAGTTATGAGTTTTTGTGCGCAGACCTCGCACATTTTTAAAATATTTGTTGGTAAAATTTCGATCGCGCTGGCCTCGCTTATTATGAATATTTTTTCGATCAAAGCTTTAGATTCACCTTAATTACTGTATATCACAACTTTTCGCATTCGGGGCGGTGGAAAATATTGCAATAAAAATTTCAATTACGTAAAATTAAAATCTACTCTCGCATACGAAACCAGCGACGCGGCGACGGTCGGCCTCCATTTCTAACACTCGCTGACATTTTGTTATGTTGGTATTCCTGACACTTTACGAAGAGCTAGAAGCTAGGTGCTAGACAATCGTAGCCGACTTCATGCGGATACATAAATGATTCGTATAAAAACACTATATAGCGCCTGCTCGCGTCAAGGCAAGAAAAACATCCCATTTTTCAAAGAGTTTAGCGGCTACGCTAGGTTTGTGTAAAACGGTTTGTGATTCAAAAGAAAGTGTCCCCTTAATACCGCCTGCTCACGTCAAGGCAAAAAAAACATCCCAGTTTTCAATTAGTTTAGCGGCTACGCTAGGTTTGTGTAACTTGGTATATATATATATATCTCTCAAAAACCATGCTACACAAACCTAGCGTAGCCGCTAAACTAATTGAAAACTGGGGTGCCAACTGGGTGTTTTTTCTTGCCTTGACGCGAGCAGGCGGTATAAAGGGGGCATTTTCTTTTTCATCATAAACCATGTTACACAAACTTAGCGTAGCCGCTCAACATCGCAGAAATAGTTAACTTAAATAAAATTTGAACGTAAAAAAATAAAATCGGGTATGAATATCATTCTTGGAAATGAAAAGCTACAACATGTTCAAGTAACGAAATATTTGGGGTTACTCATAGACTCTAACCTCTCGTGGAACTCCCATGTTGAGAATGTAAAATCCAAAATTTCCCCTATAACCGGTGTACTTTATCGACTCCAAGGTGTGCTCCCCACATCTTTACTGCGTGCAACTTATTATGCTATGATTCACTCCCACCTGAGTTATCTAGTTAGTATCTGGGGCACCATTACCAAAAAAAAAGTTCGGAAATACAAGTAATTCAAAATAGAGCCGTACGTAATATATATAATCTGCCATGGGATACACATGTCAAAGATATATACTCACAGACACAAATACTTCCCTTTACAGTCCTGCCAAAGTATAACATCACAACTGCCATTCTACAAATAATTCAACACTCCTCACACACCAACACTAAACCAGTTTTTAATTCTGACATACACCAGCACAAAACACGATCACAAAATCAAATACATTTATCGTCATCTACTTACACGACCAAATTTGGAATTAACTCCTTACAATACATTGCACATAAACAATATAACGCATTACCTTGTAATTTAAAACTTCCGGCAACAAACAAAAAAACATTGGCAAAAGCTCTTAAAAGCTATTTCCTTAACAGTTTCATTAATGACTAACACAATCTTTCTCTAGAACTCCATAATAACATCTGCGTTTATTTATTTTAATGTATTTATTTTAATGTATTTTATTTATTTGCCTTGTCCTTTCTAATGTTGTCTTTCCCGAAATGAGTTTTATAAACTCATTGGGAATAATACATTATTACTTTGTTATCATTTTGTAATGTATTATCTTGTAATAAATTATTTTTTTTAAAAACGTGTATATGGAAAAAAATTTACTTAAATAATAATTTCTATCAATTTAAATAATTTTAGTAAGCTTATAATTGAGATGAATTTATTGGTGATGATCTGGCTTGTAGTCACACAGACCATCAGGGATTAAATTAATTCCCTATGAAAAAAATGGATTGATTATTAAATTCACTCTGCAAGAGAAGTAACAACTTATAATACAGCCACCAAATACATAAAAACAGAAGACTAACAAAAAAATATCACTCGCATTGAGTTTAGCTCCTTAATCTTCAAATTCGGCAACGGACGGCAAATCGGAACAATAGTATTTGCATTCGCACTATGAAATTATAATCTGTCAACCAGCTCTCAAGAGAGTAGAGTTTAGAATAATAATGAATTAGCACATTGTAATTCCAAAAGTACTGCCACATTATTGTGACAAAAAATATTTTAATCCTTTAGTCTTAATTCGACCTCTTTTTTCAAACGATATAATCGGATGAATCCATCTGATTAATGCAAAGATGACTGTAATTCATTATCACTCACCTGCAGAGTAAAATGTATACAAAACTGACCAGAGATGTCTCTTCTGTCCACTATTTTTAATTTTTAATTTTATTTCAAACTAATTTTTAAGTCTACTTCTTCTCCATCCATTGTATTTGCGTTTTTCGTAAAAACAAGACTTAGAAGCGCTATTTCTCCCGATTTACAATTTGTTCTGTTGGATAAAAATGAACTAGAGCGACGATGTGGCATCACATTTTTAGATAGTCAGTAAATTTTTGCACCAATATTTAAACGTATCGTCAGCGTAAAGGAACACTTTAATTTTTAAACCTTATTTTATACAAAACTAATTTCCTGAACTCTGCAGTCACTTCATCACGGAATATAATTCAGCATTGGTCCCTATGATGTTAAAAAGTTATATTAAAAATTATGTCAACTTAAATTGTGCCACAAAACTCGTTGTGAAAAAGGAGCAATAGGATTAAGTATTCATATGAAGGTTTATTAGATCATATAATAAAGATATAAGAGAATTTAAAAAAACGTTGTTATAATTACTTTCGTATTAATTTCGACTACCATAATACGGGCGTGTGTCTAGTGTGGTAGTCGAAAAGCATGTAAAAACTGTACACATTAATATTTCATGAATAAAGAAAAAAAAAAAAAAAAAAAAAAAAAAAAAAAAATTCGCGGAGCCACTGGGAGGAAGTCGGCTCCCCATGGCACCCCAGCGCACGATTTAAAAACCACCGCCGTCAGTGATTCTTATAGCTTACTAATACGTTTTCAACTGTGGTAATAGCATTCTATTCGAAATTCTAGTCTATATTACGTGAACTTTTATTAAAAATCGAAATCTTTTTAACATTTAACTTTCGGATTTTTTTTTTGTGCAGCTGTTCTTCAGTATAAAGCATTAAAAAGGTTTTTTTCAAGTATTTCATCGAATAAGACTTCTTCAATCTCAACATCAGAACACGAATAGGTGCAGTAAGAACATGACTAAGGTTTTACATCACAATGGGTGTTTAAGGGCCTTGTTAAACTTGATTTGTGTGAACAGGAGTAGTAACATTGGGAAAATGTAAAAGGTTATTCTCCAGTATGGTAAAGAATGTGATTTTGTAAAGATCTTCTTTGACAACATGAATAGCTTCAGTAGGAACATGAGTAACGGCCGTTGTGGCCAATCTAATCTGAGCCGAATACTCGACTCAACCCTGCTGAAATGCCCAAATCCGTTTTGCCCAAAGCACTTGATCGCCACACCACTCAAATTTAAGGAAGCTAACCTCGTGGATTAAAGACGCTTAAGGAAGACCTACTTATAAAAACTGACAACAGAGCGAAATACGCGAAAGCAATCGATCTGTCATCGCTGTCATCTGTCATCAGTTCACGCTCTTGTCGGTTTTTTAATTCAAAAATTCAACCTCGTAAGACATTTTACGTCGAGTACTGAATATTTAATATTTGCTCATCAAAACCTAACAAAACTGCATGTATTTTCATTGGTCGATAGTTTAGAGAGACATGACAGCAAAAATAGATTTAAAATCAGTAAATTAACTGCCAAATCCATCCACAAAGAGAATAAAGCTTTTTCTAGTAGCGTGGATTCATTTATTGCAATATATGAGACATTTGTATAGCAAGAAGAGATTGTTTAATTTATAAATGTACCTAACCTTCCATTTCCCAACCCTTATGGGTCAGTGAATGACCAACAACCAACTGAAAACATGAACAAGTCATAAGTAATGTGCGCTTTCCAGCTATTGTTGAACTACAATGACAATGCATTGACAAGCTTTTGGATTCCACTACGTAATGGTAGTACTAATAGTGAGGGTTTATTTGAGTGCGCCAATTCTGGGTCTACTGCCATATACCGTTTAAAGTTTCAACTGCATAAAACGTCAAACTTGACGTAAACAAAAAAGTTAAGTCAATTAACACCTTATTTTTTACATATTAAATACGTTTGTTTTAAAAATATGAAATTTCGGTTTATGTATTACACTATTTAAAGTAAATTATCTGTATAAATAATAAATACAATTAATTAATGCTTCGGTATTAATTTAAAATGTAAAGTTTCTAATTTGACGTCATTTTTTTGTCTATGTAAATAAACAGTGCTACACACGAGGTGTTATGATCAAAATGTTGGCTACAGGCGAAATGGAGCAAATCACTACGATCACTTAACTGAGCAGCGCCTGGCTCAGGCTCAGAATTCCTTTGATAATCCATCGAAATTGTTGGCCACAACGGCCGTAAGGCTTTAGTCCAGTATGAGTGCGTTCGTGACTTGTTAAATGTTATTTGTCTGAACAGAAGTAGTTACAATGAGAACATGAATAAGGTTTTTATCCAGTATGGGTGCGTAAGTGTACTGTTAAGTACGACTCACGTAAGCAAGAGAAGTTACAATGGGAACATGAAAAAGGTTTTTCTCTAGTATGGGTAAGAATGTGCCTTTTTAAATGTCCACTTTGATAACATGAATAGCTGCAGTAGGAACATGAATAAGGTTTTAGACCAGTATGGGTGCGTAAGTGCACTGATAAGTCCGACTTGCGTAAGCAAGAGAAGTTACAATTGGAACATGAAAAAGGTTTTTCTCCAGTATGGGTGCGTAAGTGTCGTGTCAAACGTGATTTTTCTGTGAAGGAGTAGTTACAATCATGACATGAATAAGGTTTTTCTCCAGTATGGCTACGAATGTGAGTTTTTAAATGTTCCTTTTGAGAACATGAATAGCTGCAGTAGTTACACGAAAAAGGTTTTTCTCCAGTATGGGTGCGTAAGTGCCTTGTTAAACTTAAATTGAAAGCGCAAGAGAAGTTACAATGGGAACATGAAAAGGGTTTTTCTCCAGTATGGGTGCGAAGGTGCACCGTTAAGGTTGAATTGTCTGAGCAGGAGTAGTAACAATAAGAACATGAATAAGGTCTTTCTTGAGTATGGGTACGTAAGTGCCTCCTTAAATTTGATTTAAATGAACAGGAAAAGTTACAATGGGAACATGAATAAGATTTTTCTTCAGTATGGTTACGAATGTGAATTTTTAAATGTTTCTTTTGAGAACATGAATAGCTGCAGTAGGAACATGAATAAAGTTTTTCTCCAGTATGGATGCGTAAGTGCCGTGTTAATCTCGATTTGAGTGAAGAGGAGTAGTTACAATGGGAACAAGAGTAAGGTTTTTCTTCAGGGTGCAGGTCCGTTATCATCTCTGAAAAAATAGGAGAGAAACCTCTATACTCAATAAGATATCAATAATGAATAGAGAAGATGATTAAAAGAAATTTAGACAAAATAAATCAATTAATAAGTATATTTGTACAGCGCTCTTGGTGTGATTTTTTCACGAAAACGGCGCTATAAAAAATAGACAAATATCATTATTATTATTCTTACCTGCATCGCTTACAGAGCGCTCTAAGCATTCCGTTTTTACGTCCAGCAAGTCTATGTCTATCGCCGAATAAGGAATACCTCCACCGTCTTCTTCTCTGGGTCCCGGTTCTGCCTTGTTGGAAACAGTCTCCACATTAATGCTACCTGGAATAACAAAACCACAATACATTGATAATACGTTTAAAGACATGGTAATATCACATTAAACATCGTCGTGTTTTATTATTAAGATTTATTGTTGAATTGAATTACATTGTTTAACAAACCTCCTGCTGATTAGCTACTTGCGTTTACTTAACGAGTACATATTCCAATAAAAATCATAATATCAGATAGGTATATCATGACATGGGCATATGCAAAAAAAATGTCATGAAAAAAGGAGAACTTTCGTAAAAGTTATAATGGGCGAGAAAATTACGAATCTTTAATTTTCTATTGAAGGAAGTCAAAATTTTTGTACTGATGGAATACGCTATTATTATCAGTTAAATACGAATTAATTAAAAGGTAAAAAGTAAGAGATTCCTTCTTTAATGACTACCCAGAGAACCCTTTTTGCGTGTGGATGAAATAGATAAAATTTGTTTAAGCTATGAAAACTGAGTAAAACAATAAAACATATATTTTATATATAAACCTGATACATATTTCTCAGAACTTCTGTCTAAAGAATGTGAAGTCAAAATACTAAGGACGAGTTTTTTCACAGAATTTGAACAATTCGTCAAATTTAAATATTAATTTAAGAGTTCTGAGTCCTGTTCATGTTCTGTTAATGCATCACTATGAGCCAGTTGTTTCACAGTATTGAAATCAGAACTTGAATGGAACTTCCACAGAACTTTAAAAATTACTTTTTGATGAATTGTTCAAATTTTGTGAGAAAAATGGGTGTTAAGTGTATTATACTTTCATTATGTAATTTAAAAAAGGTAAAATCGGATAATATTCAAAATAAAATTGCACCATTTAACATGGAGCACTTTAACTATAAATTTCTTGTGGTAATTTTGATTTCCGGAAGTATCAGAAATTAAAAAAAAAAAATTAAAAAATAAACGGAAAAATAACACATATCTCTTTCGTACTAGCTAAGCTTTATTAAGGTGGTACCTACATCATAACTTGTAGTAATTTTTATTTCAGAAAGTATCAGAAAAATAAATAATAATAAAATTATAAAAATAACACACATCTCTCACACACTATCTTAGCTTTGTTAAGGTGGTACATCATATGTATAAAATTATATGAAACGATTACTTTATGACATTTCTATATTATCTGTAAAATAACGTAACATTATTTTTTTGAGGACACAAACAGCTTTAAAAATTATGAACTGTTCAAGGGCATAACATGTTCACAAATTTCTTAGTTCATGTTAAGCAATATTTCAATGGTAAAATAAAAAGTACCAACGGACGACAAGAGTGGAAGTAGAAAACAAGCAGCTGTCCGAACTGTGTCCATCTGAAACACTTTTGTGATATACGCAATGCAACTTACTAGTTGGCTGAACACTCTCTGCATACTGCAAACATTCCTTCTTCACATCTTGAAGGTCGATTTGTATATCGGTATAAGCCATTTCACCTGACCTTTCTTCCTGCGACCATGGTTCGCTCTTGATGGAAACACTCTTTGTGTTGGAAAGATCCATGGCACTGCTGTGATGGTAATTATTATAAGCTGAAATAAACAAGAATTGTATTAAAACCTCAAAAAACGTAGATTTTATAAAATTTTCAGATTAAAATAAAACCAAAATTGTATCAATATATAACACGGATTTCCTAATTAGAAAAATCTTTGATATATTATTTATTTATTTATACGCCCATTTGACTTTTACATACACAGTTCATAAAAAAAATCTTCTGAAGATTGTAAGTTAACAATAGTAACAGTAATAATTCATATAACCATATCCATTTGACATATTATAACAGCAAGTAAATAGTAAATGCATACAATAATTATTTATAGAAAATATATTTTTAACAAAATATGGAGCGTTTGATTGGTTATCGTGGCCTGTTAAATCGAGGGCGAAATATTGTGAAGATTATAGGTATAGAATAGTAAAAGCAATAATATAACCTTCACCATTTGACATATAAAAGCAAGCAAATTTAAACATGATAGTTTGTAGGTATAAGCCTGTTGTAAGAAAATAAGAATATGCCTACTTCTAAGGTTTAACCACTCGAACGATCGCGCGTCAAAAAACTTTTTTCTCCGATTGCTCGCGGTTTTTTGGCGACGATTTTGAATATTTTCCGCCAACATTAAAAAAATCAAACCTCCGAATTTTAATACGGAGACATAAAACTGATTGTAGTGCTATACAGCCAATGAATTCACCTATATTTTAATAATTATTCTATATTTTTAGAATTGATAGATAAATTATTAAAAAATCTTAAACTTTATAAATGCGCGAAATTTGCGTTTTTGTGATTTGAAATTGCCGCCAGTGGCAGTTTTAAAAATCTTTATAGAATATTTTCTACGTTTTTATGTTCTCTATGGCCTGTTTGATAATCACAGATGCAAGAATGTAATAGAAAAATATTTTTTTGCATGTTAACCTTTCCTCATCTGTGGTGTGTATTTACTACACATTGCTTCTAATAACTTTAATAACTCTATAAATATAATAAATTCTGGGTTCAGATTTTAGGAATTCCTCCGTTATACATTAATGCACTGAATTAAAAAATAATAAATTACATAGTTTTCAAATTCAATTAAAAATCAGAGTTTTTTGTTAAAAATCGGGAACAAATACACGAATACAATCAACCGTGTGATACTAAATACGCGAAGAGTGTGCGAGGAAATGACACGCTATTGATGTCCCGCTTTAATTCGCTATGCGGGAATATGAGATATCCACACGTCTGCATTTGTCTTTTCATTTAGTCCATCGATACCTACGACCGCACAGCTGTGTTTGTGTTAGCCAGTTGCCAGTCGCCCGCGAACCGTCGTTACATGTGGACCCCTCGCACGTTTTTTTAGCATCTGCCGATGGTTTTTTCATGTTTTCAGCAATTTACTTACAATTATCATCACTTTTGATATAAAATATAATATACATAAGCGATAAGCTATGAATATTCATATTTTTCCGATATTAAATCGCTTATTTTGAGATGTGTATTGACTACACAGCACCGTAACGCGTGTATTTTTTTAGCACAGTAAGGGAAAGGTTAAGATCTCTTCAAAAGTTTGGTCAGAAAATAATTTTGTAAAATTTGAGTGCGTGACGCGTCAAAATTGAAATCACTGTATTATGCTATGTAATAAATTTACCACAAAAACTGGTATAACGTTAGGAAGATACATTAACTGTCTACAAGTATTAATAAGCATAGTCGCCGTGTTGGCTTTATTTTATTCATTTGATGAATTATACAGAGAGCCTATTTCACGATGTCAAAATCATGGTGCTACTTTTTAAATAATTGTAAATTAGAACTGGAGATTTGTAACCATGTTTTTATATTACGTGCAAAACGAGGAAATAAGGCTTAAAGTGAGATATATATCATAGATATAAACATTGCCAATATTTCAGGGGGATACTTTGAAAGTTGATGAAATTCACCAATATTTGACGAAAAATCACTTCTGACAGCTACCTTAAGGTCAATCTACATAGGTTAAATCGGAATATGTAAAATGATGATAAATTTGTATATATATATATCAAACCTTTGTATGACCGTAGAATGGCAAATAAAATCATAGTGATAATTTTATATCTAAACGCAAAGGTATCGAAAAAAAATGGGTGTGTCAAGCCTACGCAAGACAGAAGTGAAACTTCTAATATTCTTCTCTCTCTCTCTTTTCATTTCATTCTCTCTTTTTTTCTGTCTATTGACATATTTATAAGTAGCATGTGATAAAAAAAATTAAAAGTTATAAAAAAAGAAAAAAAAAATTAGTTAAAGCGGGGATCGAACCTCGGTTCTTCACGACCACAGTCGTGCGCTCTGCCTCTAGACCGCGAAGCTGAGTTCGGAGAGTGACCTAAACTAGGTATATAATATTAGCTAGGCTCCTATAGCGAAATGATCCCGTTTTTTCGTCACGGTCATGAGTCGGTTTTACTCCGGTCCTCGAAATTGCATGACGCGCGTAAAGAAGTTTCACTTCAAAAAATTCCTGCAAAGTTATGGATGTAATTACGATCTTTTTCAAGCGCGTATGTAATGATTATTTTTATCAACGTCGCATACACCTTGCTAATGTTTTCAGTATTATTAGGGCTTTTTTATACTAATTTTCATATATTTATTGGCAGGTAGAGTAGAAATTAATATTGTTTAGCGTTTGCCAACGACCATACCATGTTGAACACACCGGTTCTCGTCCGATCACCGAAGTTAAGCAACATTGGGCGCGGTCAGTACTTGGATGGGTGACCGCTTGGGAACACCGCGTGCCGTTGGCCCATTTTTTATGGTAATTTCATGTTTTTTTTTATTTTTTTATCTTTACTATCATTAATAATATCATAAAATTCTTTAACTTTTCAAGTATGCTACAGGCCTAAAATATTACTTAGTGGATTGATATTATGGTCAACCATTGAAAAAAAAAATTCCTTCAAAATTATGGATGTAATTACGATCTTTTTCAAGCGCGTATGTAATGATTATTTTTATCAACGTCGCACACACCTTGCTAATGTTTTCAGTATTATTAGGGCTTTTTTATACTAATTTTCATATATTTATTGGCAGGTAGAATAGAAATTAATATTGTTTAGCGTTTGCCAACGACCATACCATGTTGAACACATCGGTTCTCGTCCGATCACCAAAGTTAAGCAACATTGGGCGCGGTCAGTACTTGGATGGGTGACCGCTTGGGAACACCGCGTGCCGTTGGCCCATTTTTTATGGTAATTTTATGTTTTTTTTATTTTTTTATCGTTAACATCATAAACAATCTTATATCATTCTTTAACTTTTCAAGTATGCTACAGGCCTAAAATATTACTTAGTGGATTGATATTATGGTCAACCATTGAAAAAAAAAAGGCGTTAAAAACAAAAAACATTAAAAGATTCTGCCGATAGATGTCACCCCCGTAATCAATATAATTAAATAGATTAAAAAATATATATTTATATTCTGCCGATAGATGTCACCCCCATAAACTATATAATTTAAAATTAAAAAATATTCTGCCGATAGATGTCACCCCAGTACAAAATATAATTTAAATGACGAAAAAAATAATATGAAAAATAAATAATGTTTAAAATTACAATGGATTAAAAATTTAAAAATTTCAAAGAACAATGACTACAAACAATGAGTTATAAAATTAACATTCAACCAAAAAAAAAAATTAATATGCGATGGCCGAGAATCGAACTCGGATCAACTGCTTGGAATGCAACTACGCTGACCATTACACCACCAACGCCAGTTGTCGAGATTACCTAAAAAACATTTATATCTTACTTCAAAACTTTCACTAGATCAAATGAACTTTAATCGGTCCCGCATTTTCGTTTCGGTCATGAGTTGGTTTTACTCCGGTTCTCGAAATTGCATGACGCGGCTAAAGAAGTTTCACTTCAAAAATGGGGGATGGAAAATAATTGATGGAACCAATAATTGATTTATTTATTAAGCCCTTATATCCTTTTAAATCAATATTACAGTTGTATGGTTACAATGAAAGAGCAGTATATTGATTTAAACATTGTTTACACACTTTGTCATAATAAAAATGTATTCAGTTTATTGGTTTATTCATAATTTAAGAAAATCAATACATAATAATATCATTGTGCCTCGCTATAGAGTGAGATTCTGAGTATCGCTCTGGTGAGGGACCACCATTCAGAATTGAACATTGCTTGAATTGGCTAAGTTATGTTTAGTGACTAGATCTGGAAAAGCCTCTTTACAGAAAAATTGACAAAATATAATTAAGACATAAAAATAAAACGAGTTATTTAATGTGTACAATAAACAGGGAAAAATTAGAATACCTGTGCATTTGTTCATGCATATTTCAATGATCAGAATTGAAATATACATATTAAATGTCCACCGAACCTTATCATATAGAACCTTTGAGGACAACATAACATGAGACGTGAGTATGCGGAAAGAAATGATTAAGTCCAACCATCCAGGCCATCATAATTGATGTTCAAACAAATTTAATTAAATTTATAAATTTTAATTTCATAACTAAAAAACCAAAAAAGAAAAAAATTAAATAAAAAAAAACCCTCAGCAAATCTATATTGTAGTGTGATATGGCTTCATGCAATCATAGCATAATGCCACATCACACTTTGTAAGGGTCCTTTTGAAAATGTTATTTATGCTGCACCACGCACATTTCACCTTTTTCCCGCTACGGACCACGAAGTGGTTGCCTTTCAGGATAGGTCGCAGAGTCTTTCCTTCAGCTATTAGGCCAATGGTCCGCACAGTCGTGTCAATTTGACTACGACAGAACAGCAGAAGGAGTTCATCCGCAACCTCACTCCTGAAGTTTCGGTACAAAATGCGTTTATTTTCCTTGCGGAGCTTTGAGCGGTACAATATATACGCATTCTGCACCGAAACGCTTAGTAGTCTCCTGAAAAGCTTCTTGTACCAGACCAGGTTTCGCTGTCGTTCAATGGGGAAGCCTGACAAAAGCTGATCTTTTCGGTCAACCCCCCCCCATTACCTTGTTATAGTCTAGTACGAGTTGAGGTTTGTAAGTCTGATTGATCTGCATACCTGTTGGTCTCTCTCGCGATCAGTTCAACGAAATCTGCATCAAAGATTTTAAGAAAGGTTTGCCCATTTCGTCGCTATTAAAAGTTGGTCTTGGCGTGCCTGTGAAAGTCTCCCTTATCCCGTAAGATATCATTAGACCAATCGAAAGAGTAACCTTCAGGCGGCAGAATCGAACGCATTGCCTCACTATCTATTGTTACTGGTCTTGTCTACTAAAGTCTATGGGAGTTAGGTGAAACGTTGATAATATTATGATAAGGTATTGGTGGCATGCAGAAGGTATCCTCATCGCTCTCTTCGTGGTCGACGTCGCTCGCTTCGTCATATCGTCGCTCGATCTGTCCATATCCATTTCTGAAACAACAGAAAACCCAAATTAATTTAATGTGTCTATATTACGATAACCCACTGCCTCTGGTACGGCTTTTGACTCGCAATACGATGGTCGCGGGATCAAATCAAATAAATTATATTTGAATAATTAGTGTTATTTTCACACAAAATTCATTAAAAATAATATATGTTATATTTGCGGCACGTTCCAGAGTGGAAGATACCCATAGTATCGCCCTGGTGTAAGACCCCATTCAGAATTGAAACGTTGCTTGAAATGGCTTTAGCCGTGTTTGGTGACCAGTTCTGAATAGCCAGGAACTTTTCCACCTCCCTCTTCCACACCTCCTTCCCCTACCCGCTACCTTCAGCCTCACAACATACCCCGATTGGGGATGCCATAGTCTCACTGGCTCCATACGGTTGGGAGCAATTGATACTCATGTGCGGTAAGCACATAAAAAAAAATATATCTAATGATTTTTCACGGGTCTGCGTTAGTATTTAAATTGTGGTTGATGAAAAAGGCTCTTGTGAGGTATTCATATAAAAAAATAAATAAAAAGTTAATCAAATACTTGAGGCGGGCAATGTCAGGAGTCAGAATAGCACAGTCAGGTAGGTATGGAATGAAGAAAAGAGTGTGTGTGCCAAGATCGAGTTGCATGGTGGTTCATCCTCTCTGCCTACCGAAATGGCGTGAAGGTAAGTTAGTTAGTTTTATAACTCACGGTTTCCAAGTACAGACTCTTCTAGTACAGCTGCCTCGTCCACGTTACTGTTTCTGCCCATGTCTGACTCTGAAATAAAAGAAAACACAAATTTACAGTAGAATTTGGATATAATGACTTTGCATTTAACGGTCTACTGTTTTAAGTGACGATAATGTAAACTCTAGTAAGGTTTCATAGCTTTTAGTAGGAAAACGTATCCGTTTAAAGTGACCAACTACCAATACAGCCTCGCTTTTGACTAGGAAGCTCGACACAATGAGTCCCGTGAAGCGAAAGTGTTTTTTCAATTTAAGAAAAAAATGCTGTATTACACCGTTTAGAAGCCGGTGAATCAAATGTAATCCTCGCAAAGAAGTTCGGCATGTCTTATTTCTCACTCTGCAATACCCGTTACAGAAAAAAAAGATGTGTAATGATGCATCCACGTCATAACAACAATACATTTTGTATGTTTGTTATGTGGAATTTTTAAGTACTATGCCTATTTCCTGCCAATATACCAACAGTGAAACTGTGCTAGGGATATCAATATAAAATATAGATAATTGATTTTATATTGAGCCCCTGGTTTGACATTTAAAAAAATAAACTCACCGTTCCCAAACGCCGACAATTTTTCGTAGAATGGCACGTCCACCCACAGCTCGCTGTGATAGCCGGCACGATAGATGCTGCACGGATAGGCATAATTGGTGCATTGGGAGCCGTTGATTGGGTGTGGACATCCACGGTGGTGGTACGGGTCGTGGCAACGGTGAAGGCGTCCCTTGTGAAAAGGGACACGTTGTTCTCTCCGGAGATGGAATTCTGAAAACATTTACATAAATCATATAAATTGTTCTCATTCACGTGTGAAACAGTAAGTACAGTATGTAAATAAACAGTAAAATTAGAACTCTGTAAAATATGCACTGAATGTGCCAAATGCACAGAGCGCTGATCTTACCAACTCTCACTGTAAGAGTGGAACGCTGTCAGGAAAAAACAATAATATTGTATCAAGCATCTAAATACGATTGCTTACTTTTGTTTAGTTTTTCTTGGAGGTGCGGTAGGGAGCAAAATGCGCGCCGCCTGCTTCTTGAATTTTCGGCTTTCCAGCTCTAGCCGGAAGGAAGCAGGCAGGGCCCTAACAGCCTTTAGGGCCTTGACGCGATCCTCTCGCACCAGTAGCAAAGCAGGGTCGCTGTTTAAATAAATACAAATATATGATGAGTTCAACGGCCACAGCAAAGTACTTTCATAAAAAAACATTAAAAAATACTAACACTCCAGACGAGGCTGCAATTGCAGCTCTGCGTTGACGTCCACGTGCAGGTAGTCCGGCACCAGCTCGTACTCCACCTCTCCTTCTTCCTCTGCCACCTCTTGCAGTCAGCACCACTCTATATATTTTAAATTGAAAACACTTAATGTAAGTAATGTAAAATGTAAAATGTTTAAATTTTGTTAAATATTGCACTAATATAAAATTTGAAAATGATTATTGGGTCGTGGAGTGATCCCTTTCCCTGGACGACAGCTGTTTCTGCACAAATTTGGTAAAAGTAAACAAATTAATTAATTATACAACTAAATTACTAAATTTTTATTGTGTGACGAAGGCTTTACACCATTTTACATGTGAAAAAGAGTCAACTTTTTGACATATGACTTAAAATAATTGGTTAGCAAATATCTGTATTAATAATGAACCAATTCAAATAAAACTTATATATATCTCTTTGTTTTGAATCACTGTGATGGAATATCTATATTTCAAATGCGCGAGTGCAGTATTTAAGACATTATTGTAAATCAAAAACAGATGACGTCTTCAGTTGACGTAATCTTACACAAAAACTTCAACCAAAACAATATAATACAAACAAACGAATTAAAAACGCATTTCAAAGATAGATAAGTCAATCATGATTACACAGATATATAATTATGCGTTAAAAACCCAATAAATTAATTACTTACGGCATTTTAGGAAGAGTCCAAAATTTCGTGAATGTTGAAAATTTATAATTATGTTTTTGACAGGACGCCATAAAAAAACCGCGAAAACTCGTTAAATAACACTTCAAAGACAACGGATAAGTTCATAGACAAAGAGAATATATTATCTGCTATTCGATAAAACAAGTAGCTGGCCATATAAACGTTTTAAATAATTACAATAAATATTTTACGAATGGTAGAAAAATCGGTCCATTTTTGGACCGATATCAATCGCAGAAAAATAAAAGTGGTCGATTTTTCGACCGAAATCGTTCCAGTGGATAAAGACGAAAATTGTTTATAAAAATGTTAAATTTATATGTACATACTAGGTAGCAGTTGTATTAACATTATATCTATGCGACACATAAAAGCTAGTGTATATATTTATTCATTCATTCAATTATCTATTCACGAGCTAGCGGGCTCCATAAGCTAGCCAGTTCGTAAATTGGTAAATAAATAAAAATAAAATAACATTTTTACTAAATGATAACAGTAATTACATGTGAAATAATAATGCAGTTGTAGTAATTGCAAAAAGACTACACCTTTTATTGTGTATCTTGAGGAAATAATTCGATAAGAGGTGCAATAGATAGATGTTTATTGTTTTATTGTAAAAGTTCTAATAAATTGGTTTTAAATTTGGAAACCGATTGGAAACGGTAGACATCGATTGAACTATATTTGTTTCCAAGTGTATGAAGCCTTTGAATTGGAGAGTTTACGAAGTAATTATTGGCAGATTTGGTAACAAAATATAGAACATTTGAACTGGTATCGCGGGTAGGTATACGCAAACTAATTAAGCTCATTAAATCGAAGGCGTCCAGGCTGCCATTTGATATATTGAAAAGGCAAACTAAGTCACTCACTGTGCGTCTTGTAGTTAAATCGCTTAGGTTTAGTAATTCCATTAGACATGTATAATTAAGTTCTTCGATTGGTATTCCAAGTTTGTAATTAATAAACCTTAGAAACTTATGTTGTACTCTTAACTTGTAATTAATAAACCTTAGAAACTTATGTTGTACTCGGAACAAAATTTAATTTACTGTCAATTATTTTACCAAAGTCCTTAATTTGTTTTACTCTTTTTAGGAAATTTTTGTTGATGCTATATTGATATTTAATGGGATTTTTGATTCGGGTAAAAGTTATTGATTGACATTTTTTAATCTTGAGAAACAGTCCATTAAGGGTGCACCACTCTTGTAGCCTCACAAGATTTGATTGCAATACGCTACAGTCATTATGATTTATTATTGTTTTGTAAATTTTGAAATGGTCCGCAAATAAAAGTATCATAACTCAATCAAAGATGATAGTTATGTCGTTGATAAACAAGGAAAATAACACTGGGCCCAGATGTGACCCCTGTGGGACTCCGGTGAAGATTTCAAACGGATGTGAAAAATCTGAATTGATTTTTACTGATATTTATCTTTTGTGAAGGTAGATTTCGAACCATCTTAAAATATGCCCAGTTATAGCTGGGAATCTTAGTTTGTTTATAAGAATTTTGTGTGAGACTTTGTCTAAAGCCTTACTAAAGTCTGTATGCAGTACGTCTGTTTGAAGACGATTGTTCATGGAATTAGTTATATATTCCTGATATATCATTAAGTTTGTTAGAGTAGATCTTTTTGCTATGAAGCCATGTTGTCGATGTGATATTACATTATTGATTTCAGGCGAGAGTTTAGAGAGCAGGGCAGATACAAGTATTTTCGGGATTGACGACTGGATACATATAGGTCTATAGTTGGATATATCAGATTTATCACCTTTATTGAATATTGGAGACCGAAAGTTTATTTTCCATTTTTTCGGAAAAATGCCAGTTTTTATGGACAAATTAAAAAGTTTAGTTAGAGGATAATTCAGGACTGATGAGCACTTCGATAAGAAGATTGGTGGAATTTTATCAGGACCGGCCGATTTGTAAAGGTCAAGGGATTTTAATTTGGTGCTTATATCACGTTCTTAAAAACAAACATTAAAAATATTAAAAAAAACAAACATTAACAAATATTAAAAACAAACCATTAACCTATTGTAACCATGAGATTAATAAATTCATTAATATATAGAAGACTCATTTCCAAGCAATTGTTTATGATATTATAGACAGCCCCGGTTATTTGACACTAAGTGTAAATGGAAGATAAAAAAATGTTTTAATAATGATTTTTAATTAATGGAATAGGGTAAAGTATTTCACTCGGGTTCAAGATTAGATGAACTGCATTACTAATCGCTAGGTTTTACTGTGTGACACGTGCCATACAATGAACAAACTAATGTACTCTCGTCTGTCTCGTGATTGGTGTTGGGTAACTCAATATGTTATAACACGAATACTGTAAAATCTCATGAATAAAGTGTTAAGCGATATATTCTTACAATAAACAAGTACTAATTTTGGAGTTGAGGTGAAAATTAGTAAATTAGTTAATATAACTAGAACCTACTTACTTAGAGGCGAAGTGCGGCGGTTACTTATAAAGCGTTTAAGAAACGTCTATAGAAAAGTGGAAGCTTTTCAGTCATAAAAACTTTGCTTTAAATGTATTGGTCATTAAAATAATCTCAAGTGACATAAATTTAACACCATTATTGTCTAGTTCATACGAAATTACTTCAGAAAGACGGGGCAATAATAATTACTGGCGACAAGAAAGCACAAGAGACGGAGACGCCCATAAATAATCCACTCAGACGCCAAATATTGACTGACTGATGTTAATTGGGAGTCGCTATATGCACAGCGACTAGTCGACAGGGGCGTGGCCAACATATCCGAGCATACCCGAGTGTGTTCCGAGTAAATTGTTCAAAATTGTTTCTCACTGCCTGTATTGGCAGTGAAACGAAACGTCAGAAATCATCAGAAATGGCGTCTTTGTGTGCCGGTTTATACCGTCTTTTAGAAGTTTCGTTAAGTAATTTCAAAAAGAATTCAGAGACGGGTGTTATCAGTGGATACATTGACAATGAAGTAAATTATGAAGCATGTCTGTGTTCTGTGAACGCGTTGGGGCACTCTTTTTCAACGAGAGACAATATGAAAAAGAAGTTGGGAGGTAAGTTCTAAACCTTAGGGCCTAGGTCTATGGTAGGCCTTCCCATTTCTTCAGTTCATAAGCAGCTGCTGATATTTACGAGTTATTCGAAATTAACATTTCCAATCTTTCAGATGCAGTATACACGTTCTGCCCGCCTACAGTGGAGTTCTTTGGGATTCCATTTTTTTGGGCTGCCATTTACATTCGGTATGAATGCGTACAGAGAGTGCGCCCAAGGCCCCCGACTACACCGCCCAAATAAAAAGAAGAAAAGAGAGTTGAATTGGTATGTTAATACACCCTTGAACCACATCAGCTAGGCCTACTTCCCCTCGTCTTTCAATAGTAGCATTGACAGAGCACCGAGGACTCTCTGGTCCAAGATTAATGTCTATAACCCCAAAATGATCACCGTATCGTCGGTGATGTGTTTAGAATAAAAAAAAGCGATGGGCCTAGGCCTAGGTAATCTAGGACTAGATTACACCAGGGGTCTTCCTTATATGGCAGTTGGAGCTCCGTCTCATTTAGATTAACACGACAATCACACCAATCACAATTCATCTTTGTGTGTTTAAAAGTGTGCCGTGGCTCGTAACACATCCTCATGTCGTGTTAGTCTAAAGAAGACCATGCTCAAAGTGCCAAATTAATTAAAGCCCCTGCAGCTATATCTCATTTCACAATTTTAATTCATATCACACTGGATTATAACCACACTTGTAATTTTATACTAATGTCAACATTGCATAGGCCCTAACAACTTTTGTAAAAGTTAATCATCTGCGTCAAATAAATTAACCATGGGCAATTTATTTGCCGCATAAATAATAGGCGTCTTATGCATATAAGCCTATTAGACCATATACCTTGAATTGTTCTTTCAGGCTGATCACCCAAACCATAAGAAGAAGAAGTTCCGGGTTTTGGACTCCAAGAAGCTTAGTTGTCCCGCAATGATGAGTGTGAAACAAATAAAATATTTTCCAGGATTTCCTGTTCCACCTCAAATTGCAGAAAGAGCAAAAACGAAGGTATGATAGTTTCTTTTCTCTGCTTATCCCTACATGGGCAATCACTTTATAACATTATTTTAATGTTTTCACTATAGTTAGATGCAGTGTTGTGTCAGATACTTTTTAAAAGTATCTAGATACAGATACAGATACTTGGCAAAATTTGTAGCCAGATACAGATACAAGATTCAATGTAAAATTGTATCTGTATGTAGATACATATACTTTTTAAAAGTAACTCACAGATACTCGGATACTTTTCTTCTTTTTTGGGGGAAAACTTAAAAAAATATATATATTATCGAAAACAGCGATTTCTTTAATTTCTTAAAGACGGTAGACGTAAACGCTTGTGATTATTTTACATATTTACACTTGCTTGTTTTATTCGTTGCCCAAAAAGATATTGGCAAATTGGCCTGCAAGCGGTGATAACATAAATGCATTAGGGGTCCTCGCGAGTACCCGGGTAGCATATTACTACCCGGGTACCCGACGCCCCTTAGATAAATAAAACATACGTGAACTATGTGCAACTTGATTACTTTGGGTTCTGATGGAAAATTAAAAAAAAAATTTTAACTATTTATTATTTTAATTTTATTTTTTAAATTCATTTTTTTTATATACTGGGGTACCCGGGTACTCGGTTACTCGGGTTAGGACCCCTAAAATGCATGTATATAAACTGCTATAAAATATTATACACTAGATGGACAAAGATACCCACTAGCTGAATCTGTGAGAAAACTTTAAAATTAACTAGAGAAAATCGATAAAGAAGTTCACTTCGAAAATAAAGTATCTGAAAGTATCTGAGTATCTGAGGTGTCAGATACTAGTAAAAATGTATCTAGATACAGATACAGTTATAGAAATATAGCTATATACAGATACACAAAAATGTATCTAGATACTACACAACACTGGTTAGATGCAAGGTTATACAAATACCGTTTTGGACAACACACATTTGTTTAGAAGGAAATGTGGTGGGAATACGCAACTTCCCATCGCTTACTTAAACACATTTTCAACATTCTTATCTATTGAATTTGACTGTGCTGCCATGGTAGATGTCAGCACAGTACCATGGCCGGAAATATGATTCCCAGGGCCTCAACACTGCAAAATAGAAGGTGTGAAGCATACTTCCCTGTGCCCTTCAGGAAATCAGATATTTTTTTGTTGAAAATATTATTTTATATTTTTTACTGCCTACCAAACCAATAATTAATGTTTTTGTAGGGTTCTGTTATTTTTATTTATAGTAAAACATTGTGGCTTGTTTTCAGATTCTGAAACAAGTGAAGGCAGCCCTTCAATCCACCAGCCCACCTAAATGTGTGCTACGTTATTACGTCTCGGCAACCGGAGAAGCGAGCCACAACCACAGCAGACACGCGGCCAAGATGACCCAACAAATTCATCCTGACCTGATACAGGAGATCAACAGGCTTGTTGAAGCTGGAGTTTCCTCAGTACGAGATGTGTCTCTATTGTTGGAGCAATTTATCAAACATAAATTTCAGGATGGGGCAGAACCTGATCGGCTCAATTCAGGATTTATCTGTCATGTTTTTAAAGGGGTTTGTTCCCTCAATGTTTATATTTCCTTTGTGTGGTGTAATGTATTATTTTCCATTAATAAAATAATATCAAATTTTTTTATTTTTTTTTTATTGGTTTTCAACCTACAATCCCGTTAAACTGCAATAAAGCAGTTTGTCAACAGGATGTTAATGATCAATTACATACATACACACATACTATTATTACTATAACTATACAATTAACACACCTAAATTAATATAAACTATCTCTATTTAGTAACCATTGTTTCAGCATATATCTCAATCTATTTGTAGAATCGCAATTTTTTATATTAATGGGTAACATGTTAAGCATTTTTGGCACGTTAAATTCTAGGGTTCGCCCTCCGTATTTATTATTATATTTTGGAACAAGCATTCCTTCATTCTTTGTAAACCTTGTATTATATTCATGTTCCACTTTATTTTTATAATCAGACTCAGATATATGTTGAATCAATATTTTGTACCATAATAAGGCCTGCACCGGTAATATTGTTAAATTCCGATACAACAATGATATGTTTCGTCTCTGTGAAAAAATATGTTTTTGAGCTAATAACTTAACCATAGAATTTTGTACTGATTGCAGGTGGTTTAAATTAGTTTTACAAGAGTGACCCCAAGTAGTTAAACCATACCGTAAAGTTGATTCTGCGAGTGATAGGTAAATAATTTTTTAAATATTCACCGGAACGAAACATTTCAGTTTGTATATCCTACCCACTATCGCTCTCAGCCGCTTGCAAGTTTTGTTTATTTGTGTATCCCATTTGAAATGACAATCAACAGTCACCCCCAAATAAATGTATTCATTTACCAGTTCAATACTTTCACACATACAGGGCTGTAAAATGTTTTGATGAATACATATAAAGTTATGTGAAATTATTTTAGGCATGATCTGAAATGAAGCATGTGGAGACCGTATGTACATCAATTTAGTTTTATTGGTATTAATAATAAGTCATGTGACCATTTTATCAGGGACGTAAAGTCATGTTGCATATATTTAATCGCAATGGATAATTGTTCATCGGATATGACAAGAGCAGTGTCGTCAGCATATACAAAGTGTCTTACATATTTAAATATTTTTTTCATTATTGATACAAATATAATATAAAGGGTTGGACCCAACATCGACCCCTGCGGGACTACAGCATAGATTTTTTTCCTCCAGCTCATTTTTTCTAATATTTTTACACAGATATGTCTATTAAATAAATAATTTTTAAACAAATTAAGTAGGTTACCTCTAATTCCAATTGCTTCTAAGATTTTTAATAATTTCTGTGGGTCAATTGTGTCAAACGCTTTGGAGTTATCTATAAATAGTACTAAAACATGTCTTTTATGGTATAATTCATTATTAATATAATTTGAAAAATCCTGTAATAAATTCTCTGTGCTTTTTTCTTTTGAAAGCCATATTGTTTTTGGTCTATAATGCTAAATTTTTCAAAGTATATGAATCAATGAATTGCCCAACTTCCTTCATTGCTCACTTATTCTTCAACATACTATATGGCATCCAAATTTTCACATATACTCCAAATAATGCTAGTTTTACTTTCCCGTAGGTGTACTGTTTTGTAATATAAAAAGATTAGATACTTTGAGTATATATTATAGGCCTAGTACGAATCTGTACAAAAGTTGAACATAGGGCCTACCACAAGTATTTTATTGTCCAAAATTAATTATATTTGCAGGAATTAGAATGTGGTTGCCATACCAAACAGTCTTTATTGAGGCTTTGGAATCGACTTTATGATATTGGCCATATAGTAATCTAACCAAATGAAATCACGGTGCAAGAATTGTATGAAACTAAAGATGAAAATTAGCTATCGGCTGCTCGGTAATATTCGGAAATGCTCGGCCGTGACGTCACAAAAAAAATCTGAGCGGAGAACCAATTTCAAATAAAGCGCCGAAACACTTCACTTCGGGTATGCTCGGATATGTTGGCCACGCCCCCTGTCGACTAGTCGCTGTGCATATAGCGACTCCCATGTTAATTTGACAATGCACTAGAGATGGTCGATATTCTTGTCGCAGTTACAAGGAACCGGTTTCATTCACGTCACAGATTTCTCATAAATACAGGCTGTTTTTGGAGCAGGTTCCTTTTGGAGTATTAATTTTATCAAAAATGAAAAAATATTAGCAAAATTATCACACTAACATGTGAGAATTTTAGAGGAACCAGATTCTTTTTCACAGAGTTCTCTAGCTACAGTACAGTTTTACTCGTCACTTACCACTAGACTAAATACTGGCGTGGTGTAAAACTGCCATTTATTTGAAGTTCAAAATGGCTGAGTATTTTTTGTTTCAAATGGCTATGAGTATGCGTATGAATACTTTTTGTATTGAATGAAATGAAAGTATTTTTTTATTGAATATAACTCAAAAATAATTTTATACTTTTTAAGCTTTTAGAAGTTTTAATACGTTTTCTACAGAATAAATTTGTTGATAAAGGTTTGTATATCATTAATTTAATTTATCAAAATGACTTAAAAATATTGAAAAAATCGATGAAGCATGATTTGAGATTTTCACGGCTAAAAGTATTCTAGTGATTTGTTTTGGGGTATTATGCCGTGTTGCCGTGGGCTACCTCCTTCTATAGTCAACGTTTCGTACAGCATTTCAGTGTCCATTATACACATCTGCCCTGATGATGGACATTGCAATGCTGTCCGAAACGTTGGCTATAGAAGGAGGTAGCGCAACACGGCATAATACCTCAAAAACAGATCACTTTAAAAATCGATGAAGCTACAATGTATACAGACGCGTAGAAATCTAAAAATTATTGGCAAACTCAATTGGAGTACTTTCTATTTTCGCAGTTTTAATCCTAAGGCATCACGCGTCCCGTAAGGTTATGTGCAATCTCTGATTTAGTGATTTTCTCAGAGAGTGCCTAAAGTTGTACACTTTATTATTTTTTAAATTTGATTAAAATCAAATTTAATAATATAATTATTAAGTTCTGCAAGTATTTTTTGGTTTTTGTTATTGTTACAACTGTTTCGGCTTTCAAGGCCATTTTCAAACTGTGCTATAGCCACGTTAAGACGACTTTTAGATGACGTTTAGACGACAAACCACAGTTTGAAAATGGCCTTGAAAGCCTAAACAGCTGTAACAATAACAAATACCAAAAAATACTTTCAGAACTTAATTATTATATTATTAAATTTGATTATAATTAAATTAAAAAAAATATTAAATGGAGTTCTACGAATTAAACACAAAAACAATAAATAAATATGTACACTTTAGAAAAGGACAATAAAATTGTGGAAAAGGTAACAGGATGTAACGTAAAATGTGACAAATGTCACGTTGGGTGTCAAATGGAACATAGATATAATAAAACGTTAGGTGTCAAAATGTCAAGTATGATAGGGTTTTAGGTGTAAAGCAGGATTATATCTTTCAAAGGATTGTGGGACAATGGATTCATGAAAAAAAACTCATTAATTATTTAAATGTGCGTTCACAAATAAATGTGCGGTGAGAAAATGAAGACAATCTTGGAAAATCGTATTCAAATTACGATACCGTTAAATATGACCGAAGGAGATAGGGTCGCATTAGCTCAGTTGGTAGAACGGTTGCAAGGCAAGGGTACTGCTTTCGAGTCCTACATATGACCGTATCTTTTTCAGAATTTTCTGTTTCAAATTTTCCACTAGAATACGATAATATTGTCTCCAATAATTTTAAAGAATACTCAACTTAAAAAAAATGAGTATAACTTGGAGAATTCTCTTATCAAGGGGCACATCAATCAATTTGTTATATGGTGGTGAAGAATATAAATTATTGGATCTCGCCGGTGCCAAATTTTCCAAACAATACTGTAACCAGATTAGTGCAAATACATAGAGGCATAAAATACCTGTCTTACATAAATAACGTCGAGACTTCCAAGAAATCTCTTAAGAAAAAAACAATTGCAATTTACTGAAGATATTTATTTATTCACGCCCTATTTGGGCTTTCACAATTTATAACAAAGAGACAAGATAAATACAGAGTTCAGTAACAAAATATTGTATGACTTTTAAATAACAGCAGACAATTAAACATTATGGTTCGTAGATTTTCAATATCCATGGTGTCTATGATGTGCCCACAGACATAGGAATTAATAGATGAGAAGATAATGGCGAGGGGTAAAATCAACTGTTGAAGAACGAAGGGGGTTAGGCTGACTGTGATTCGTCAATAAATCAATCTGACAGTAAATAGGCATCTCGCATTATAATATCACCATTTAGTTCTTAAAAGTAAAATCTGCTTTTGAATGAATAGACATTTTTACATGGGAGCGCAAATTACTCGCCACGTTATGAACTAATTTGCGCAGTCCAAATTCGGCAAAGTAAGGCAGCTTCTATTTTCAGAGTCGTAGTTAGTTTCGGAGTATTTAGTTAAGACACTTTTACAAATGTTTCATAATTTACTTACCCCAGTAAACAACGATGAGCACACTTGAGAATCGCTACATTGTGATGTGATAGTATATGTTTCTAAAACTGATCCATATAATACGGTGTGAATAAGCTTAAAATAAAGTAAAATTTATTTATTTATTTATTTATTTACGGACAAATAGTCCATTAACAACATATTAATTACACGAATAAGTTGTATAAACAGAGATGACAGTGAAAGGAGAGCATATTTAAATGAGGAGCAAAGACAATAACAATGACAATAGTAAAATAAAAGTAAGAATGGGAGATAATAATAAGTCAAAGCATGAAGATGGTTCAAAGGGCATTAGAAATTAGACATTGCGTATTGACTGTCGAAAGTCATTTAGGCATATACCACAAAATTCAATGCTTTGACTTGACAGTGAGTTGACAAGTCTCGACATTCTGGACAAAGGAGAATGGTATCCATAATTGGTAGAATGTTGAAAAATAATGTGTTGTAAAATAATGCTTACTTATGGAATGTAATACGATAATTGGGTTTATTCTCTTTTTCACATCTATTTTTACAAGTTTTCATATCACAAGTCAACATTTTGCAGTGTTATTTCGTAAAATGAACCGATGATGCCTCGACCATAGTTCGCACAAGAATGATGACGTCACGTTTTCAAATTTCACTTGAGGCCATACGCGAGCACAGCCGGCTCCAATGGAACCGGTATGGGGAGTGGGGATAATACGCTTTTAATCACTTAGGGCAGGTCTACTAATATTCATATGTCTATGGATGTGCCGATCTCTTGAACTGCAAAGACAATTCATTACCTTGTATTAATTTATTACCGGTCGGTGGTTGAGTGGGCATAGCGCTTGGGTCTCACCCGAGCGTCGCGTGTTCGATTGCTCGGCTGGCTAAGTCCTCCATCACAACACAAGCAACATTTTCGGCTTTCTGTGGTGGTAGTAGGAGATTTTCAAACATTGTTGGGTTATACGTAACCCGGGAATGTTTGTCTTTCTTTTAAAAAAAAAAAAAAATATTTAAAAAATAGAAATGTTATTAAAATGAGATCTAATCCGCTCATCTAACTAGGAAATTTTTGTATCAAGATGTGCAGCTTAACAATTAAGTACAGTAAATATATATTTTTTAATACATGTGAACTTAATGTAATATTGAAAATTATAAACCTAAAAAAAATAAACACCACAGTTAATCAAACTAAATTTAGAAGTACATTGTAAGAACAAAACCTGGTTCAATTTGGGGTGCAAATATTTTGACGCTAGTGATGTCTTTCGAATAACGCAGCTGGTCCTCAGTAATTCAATGTCAAACAAAAAATATATACCGTTAACTTTAGTGGTATCTCGGAAATCGTGATGACAACGTATAATAGGATTAGTTATTCGAGTATAATAAGATTATAGAATAAGGAGAAGAAAATTGCAATAATGTTTTCATAAATCGCGGCGCCACAGAGCGAAATCGAGACAGCAGTTCTGTGACACGATAATCATAATATGTGGTTATCGTATTCTATTTATATTTATAGTCTAATATTAACACATTGCTAAAAACAAAGTCCTCTCAATGTTGCCTTTCCTTGGAATGCATCATAGATCTGTTTTTAATGACTTCTGATTTGTTCAGGTATTCTTGTGTTGTCAAACATAATATCTCATGTGTCGTATATGACTCGCTATTTTGACAATGTAATAAAAGCACGGAATAAATGAAAATGAATAAATATAGCGCTGTGGTTTTAAGGACCGATATACGGTCTCATAAATATGAATTTAATATATGTGGGCGAGCTGCCTACACTCCGCGCGATTTAACCCAGGATATGAGAAGGTACTGCGACACGCGGGCTGACGTTGAACAAACGAGGCATCAATAGTATTTCCTAATTATTAATTTATTGTTTGAATCAGCACGTGACATATTAAAACAATCATTTCGTGAATGTGAATTGGGAATGTCAGAAGTATGAAAAGAATTTCTGCGTTCAATGAATCCTTGTGCGGTTTATTAAATTTGTTTACTATATTAAATAGCAGGAACAGAATAATATTTTTCTCTAGAACGTGTATGTATGCTATATTTCAAATTTTCATTCCAAAATAAACGTTTATAACTGCATTAGGTACATTAATAAGGTTATTTTAAGGTATAGGTGCGTAAGTGCCTTGTTAAAGATGATTTATCTGAACAGGAGAAGTTACAATGGGAACATAAATGAGGTATTTCTTCAGGGAACATGAATAAATGCTGTAGGAACACGAATACGGTTTTCAGCCAGTATGGGTGCGTGAGTGCGCTGTTAAACGTGACATTCGTGAGCAAGTGTAGTTACAATGGGAACATGAATGCGGTTTTTCTCCAGTATGGGTGAGTAAGTGCCTCGTCAAACTTGATTTCTCTGAACAGGAGAAATTACAATGCGAACATGAGTGAGGTTTTTCTCCAGTATGGGTGCGTAAGTGCATTGTTAAATGTGATTTGGATGAACAGGAGTAGTCACAATGGGAACATGAATGATGTTTTTCTCCAGTATGGGTGCGTAAGTGCACCGTTAAACGAGATTTCTCTGAACAAGAGTATTTACAATAGGAACATGAATAAGGTTTTTCTCCAGTATGGATGCGTAAGTGCACCGTTAAACGAGATTTGTCTGAACAAGAGTATTCACAATAGGAACATGAATAAGGTTTTTCTCCAGTATGGATGCGCAGGTGCTTTGTAAAAGCTGACTTGCGAGAGCAGGAGTAATTACAATGGATACAAATATGAGGTTGTTTTCCAGTATGGGTGAGGAAATGCCTCCTTAAAGGTGATTTTTCTGAGCAGGAGTAGTCACAATAGAAACATGAATACGTCTTCAGATCCGTTATCAAGTCTGAAAAAGATGGCCGAAAAAGCACAATAAGTAGATATCTACAATGAAACGAGAAAATTATTAAAACTTATTTAGACAAACCAAAAACCATTTTACCTTCTGCTCTTTCAGGGTGCTTTAGGCATTCTTTTTTAACATCTGGCAGATCTATGTCTATTTCCATATAAGGGATTCCCCCTCCATCTTCTTCTCGGGGTCCAGGTTCTGTCTTGATGGGTACAGTCTCCACATTAATAATACCTGAAATAACGAAATAACAAAATAACAGAATAAAACTGTCACTCCATAGTTATCCATAGATAAAAAACTAAATTTCTAACTGTCATCATCGGTACTGTACCTCTACTTCAATATCTAAAACCGGGGCAGGTTGTTACATTTAACAGTAACCACTAGAGGAAAGGGTGCCAACATTGAACATGAAGAAAAATTCAGCTTAGAAAAAATTACATTGATTTTCGAAAAAAAATTAGATGCTATGAAAAAATAAATTATTTCAAAAATTGAGAAGCAACAACAGGACACCCAAAAAAGCATGGAATTTATGAGTACTCAATACGATGAATTAATTAAAAAAACTAGAGATAACAATCCTACAAAACAAAAAAAATTGAAATTGAATTTATAAACCTGAAAAAAGAGCACCAGGAGAAAAATACTATAATTAAACAATTAGAATATACGTTATTTCGGCTACTGGCATTATACCTAGCTCTCTAATTAAAAATTTAGGCGTATTAGATCTATCAAAAAATTTATATATAAAGATGCAAAAGTTGGTCATTTTGAATACATGTAGGATAACAAAAGATTTTTTAAATATTTATGTTGAGGGATCAGTAGGATTTATAGGCCCTGTTAGAAGTTCTACCGAGCCGAACCCTCTGATATGAAAATATCTGGGGACGGTAAATTTTTTTCCCATTTGATATCTGGTGAGTCGACGTGTTGTTGTTTTTGTATTGTTTTGTATTTATTTTACTTATATAATGCACTTACATAATGTTGATTGACTAGTTGATCATTTGTGGAAAAGTGAGTGGAAGGGTTTAGTTTTTCCTATGGGGAAGATTTAACCCGGACAACAAAATCGGAAGAAATAAAAAAAATAAAAATAAAATAAAATTCAGATATGGAGTACAAAACCCGCTCTAATTATATTGAAATAGCAGGCATTCCACAAAAAAATGGGGAACAGCAAATTGAAGTGGTTAAAAAAGTGGCAGCGGCGGCAGGAGTGGACCTAAAATACGGCGAAATTATTGAGGTAAAAAGGATACCTGATTGGCGAATCAATGCACCACCTAAAATACAAGTGAAATTTTCAGATAAATTGACCAGAGACAAGCTTATTGCAAATAGAAAAAACATCAATTATGCTGCGATCAAAGATATTTCAACTGAAACAATATACATAGCTGAAGAACTGAGCCCTTACCATAAGGAATTTCTTTGAAAAACCAAACAAATCTCATAAGAAAAAAACTATTCACACGTCTGGCACAAAAAGGGAAAAATAATGGCAAGAAGAAATGCAAACGAAAAAATAATTTACGTTAAACATATATGAAACGACATATATATATATTCTTGTATTTTTGTGCAAGGTCAAATTAAATCCTATTAAGTTGTTGCAGTAAGACAGAAATCCTGGGTTCGATTCCTAGTTGAGACCGTTACTTTTTATTTTTTTGTGCCTTGTTCTGTTTCATGTTTTGTTTAGATATATTAGTATTATCTTCTACTTCAATGATAAATCAATGCTCAATACATCGGTTGAACTGACCCTGTTTTGTATTACTGTCCATTGTCTTTTTGAAAATAAAAAATATTTTGATGTGTGCATAGCTGTGGGTTTTTTTTATTTTCCTTTTCCTGCATTCCAGTATTTTTTATTATATATTTTTTTTGGGCTAGTGAATGAACGATGTTAGCTGGGTGCAGGTATATTGTCTATGTTTGCTCTTTTTTTAAATGACCTTGAGATTTCTTTATGGTCCACCATATATTTACCTGTCTGGACCAAACGACCGTTTTATCTGTGGTTGTCTGTGGTTAAGGGGGTGACAAAATGGCGCCATACAAAAAGCCCGAAGATATCGAGTGGTTTATTTATGCACTTACCCACAGGGTCCAGTTGGGCTCGGACCAGGGGCATTTAACTAAGCTTTGGCCTCGAAACTCATTTGAAACCGCCACGCCCACCTCAAAATTCTTATAGAAAACGAATAATATGGCTAAAAGCTCAGATCTCATTGGTGAGAACAGAAGGATTGGTTCGATCTCTCGCTCTCTACCATAATGACTCGTGTAACAGAAAGAGATGACGGAATTTTGCGTTTGACAGTTTCAAATCATTCAAACAAAATGAGAGTGGTTTATTTATACACGCGGGTTGTCATTTTCTGCCGAAATACTATCATTTCCGTCGAAAATATTGCGTGTTAAAGTTGTTCGTGATAAAAATACAATATAAGCCAGTATAGTGTTAGCGAGTTACAAACATATTATATTCAACCTACCTACGTAAGTTCAAGTTTAAAGTGAATTAACAGTTTTAGGTTATTCGTTCGGTTTTTTGAACAATGCTTCATACTTGACATATGTCTTCCTCCATAACGTATAAATGTTATTTATTATATCGATAAACTTATTCATGTTATTGATTGGTGTTATCCTGTATTATCTTATTGTTTTGGTGAAATTAAAGATTTTTAAACATATGTAACCATGAGTTCATGAGGCTGAAAAATGTCGGAATTTTTCGTCGTACTGTCGGACAATCATGTTTTGGAAATTTTCTGCAGTGTTTTTGCAAATTTCTTGTCATTTTGGGTTTCTTCTTCTCAGATTAACAAGTTTCATCTTAAGGAAATGCACTGTAAAAGTTTATTTTCTTAGTCAGATGAACCTTGCCCTTGGAAAACATTTCGACATTTTTCTGCTTCAAGGACATTTTTATTTTTATAATAGTTTTTTTGGGCTAGTGAATGAATAGAGTAGGCTGAGAGCAATTATGTTGTCTATGGTCGCATCTTTTTTTAAATGGCCTTGAGTTTCCTCTACCTTGTCTACTGCTCTGCTCCGCACGGTAGGTACTGCTTGTATATCTGTGGTTAAGTACTGTATAATTCTGTTGGATACAAAAAGCCGGAAGATATCGATCTAGAGAGTGGTATATTTATGGCTCGGACTCTGTGGGAATGTCGAAGTGCCATGTTGATAACGATTGTGAATTTTAAAAGTCGAGCGGAGCAAATGCTCGAATAATTTGATCCAGGCATCCGATCCTGAAACGCGGATTATTGCATTCATGTGCAACATCGCGAGAAAATACGATTAATGCGCGATTTAAAATCTGAACCCGGGACAGTGAAACGCGGTCAATGGACACCGGGGTGCTAGATTCCGTTTCGAGAAGTAATCCTCAAAAAGGGCGGCAATCCTCACTCGCTTCGCGCGTAATACCTGACAGGAGCAGGCTGTAATTGACAATTTATCGGTTGGTTATCATATTTGAGAGCGGAATCGCCTATTTCCCGCCTTGCCACACACGCCTTGCGGTCTTCGCTAATACTTGGAGGGATGGTAACCGGAGGCCATTGCGGAGGAACTGATAGTCCCTGGGCTGGGACTGAACGAGAGACGGAGTTGGCGGGCTGGTCGCCCGCGCTGAAGCAGTCGCGGACCCTTGAAGGAAGGCGTCTCCATCCACAGTATAGCTAGATAGATAGGGTTACAATATACGGTCTGTGATGGGGGGTAAGTTTATATAATATCTTTTCTGTAAAAACCACTTATGTATGAAATAGAGGTTATTGTTCCTAATTGAGAAATTGGCTTTCATTAATACTCATCAGATCTGCTTGCGAATAAGCCCATATGCCCATCCCTGAGGGAGGGTTTCATATATCTACCACAGCGCTCGGCATACTTTGTCAATCAAAGTTTGGCGTCTTAAGTTTCCTACGGAAACAAAGCCGACCACTGTGCTGGTTGTAAATCACTATGTAAGTACCCACGTATCAGATGGCGCCCCAATGGTTTGGTCTCGTAATAACTTATTCACAGGTAGATCTGCTTGTTACAAAATATTATGTTAAAATTCCATGTGCTAGCATCCATCAACTTCATAATACTACAAGTGTCACCATCACTTTGCTGTTGTGATGTACATAACCTCAATTTATTGTTTACATTATAAATAATGCTCAGATAATACATAACGGTCGTAGACAGTGTATTAGGTGCTGATTTATTTGAAACTAATCGACAGCGGTTACTATTTAGCTAGCAAATTGTCTATGATAATTATCTCGTTCAAGTTTATCTTTGATAAAATTCAAGTGTTGTGTTTTAACTGTCAAATATTTTACACATGATAATTATGTGCTTAAAATACCTACACTAGGTTAATAATAATTTAATTTCTGTATAATTTGAACATCATCAAAACAAACAATTGTTTCTGGTTCAAGTAAGTACCTACAACATTTCCTCAACCGCTTGTCAAACTGTATGTTTTTATCTGACGTGTTGAAATCAATTCATGCAAGTAAACTTGATTATTAAGTGATTACAAATGACTGTTTAAATGATCATTCTTATGATACATTATCATTTCGTACTTTTAAATACTAGCGTGACACGAAATGTATTTTAATAACAGCTGACAGCTGTCACAAATATTTTATCGTCGGTTGTTTAAAATTAAATGTCAAATTTGTTTATAGACGAAGTAGCATGCGGTCTACTTACTTTTTAAAAACGGGTTTGGAATAGAAATACTTTGAATAAATCGTTACATATTATTTTTCTTCCTAAAATTGACTACCAAAAGCTATGTCATTGAATAGTAAATTATTTGTATACTTAGATGTGAATTATCTTTGAAATTATTAAAAACATAAGGGCAGGGTTGCCACCAAAATTTAAAAAAAAAATAAAATCAAGGTTCTCTCAAATCAATAAAAAATTAACAATTTTCTTTTTCAAAATAAATCAGGGTTGCCACCAAAATTTTGTTTTTAAATTGAAATCAAGGTTGTCCCAAATCAATAAAAATAAACAATTTTCTTTTTCAAGGGTTGCCACAAAGTTGAAAGTTTATTCAACTTAATTTTTTTTTTTCAAAAATCAGGGATTACAAAAATATTTTTTTTTTAGGAGAATTTATTTTTTATTTCTTTTCCGTCCCCGCGCATAATTATCATCATGTCTAGGCCAATAGAGAACGTCAACGGGAAATCAAAGGATGATTTAAGTATAGAATTAACTACAAGGAATTTAATACCGGCTAACACATTAGAAGAAATGCGTCTTCAGGCTAGAAACCATAATAAATCTTTAAAAGTAGCTCAAATCGTAAAACAAGTTGAAGACAATACAAATACAGATGAGGACAGTGACTCCAGTGCCAAGGTCATCAAATATACTAAGATCATTTATAATGAATCGCATGCTCCAACAGTCACTTTTATTGGAATAATTGGAATATTAAATTCAACGGTTCAATTTGTGTTAGGGAATTTATTCAACAAATCGATGAGAAATGTAGGACAAGGAACGTCAAACATGAAGATATTGTTAGGTGTTTCCCGGATATTTTAGAAGGCCTAGCTCTATTATGGTTTAGGTCCATTTTTACCCCTGACCTAACCTGGGATAACCTGAAATTACTCTTGATCAGACAATTCGAAGGGAGCAATAGACAGATAGCACTTAAAATAGATCTGTTCAATATGAAGCAATCGACTGGAATGTCGGCTTTTAAATTTATTCTTAGAATGAAGGCGCATAACAATATGCTCGACTCTAAGTTATCGGATAGTGAGTTGCTCCAATTAGCAATGAGAGCCTTGTTACCTATGTACACCACCTTACTCGCATCTCGGGAAATAAATAGCTTCGAAGAGTTGAATGATGCAACAAAAAAATTTGAATCATTCTCAACATCCGATACAGTAAAGCAACCTACTCCTTCGTCTTCTTACGCATGCAAGGTCTTTCCAAATGATAATTCGAAATCCAATAGACAACATTACAATAAATATTCTAATAATAATAAGTTTAAGAACAATCAAGATCCTCCTTTATATAATAATATATATTATAACCGATCGACAAATAACAACCAAACTAATTTCGGTCATAATACAAATCCTGCAAAACAGTACCAACAGGGACCTTCTACTAATAATAAACAAAAAGAGACGGGCCATGCACCTCAAGCTCCTTTAAACAATAGGATTATTTGTAACTATTGCAAGAAATTAGCTCACAAAATGTCGGACTGTAGGAAGAAAGCTTCCGACAGTTTTAATTCCAAAGTAGGGTCTCTTGGAAGCAATAGTAATAATAATAAAAACAAGGATGCGGAAAACTAGGATGGAGTCGCTCTAGACACGCACCTTCCCATGCGCAAAGGAAGCGTGAGTGGCGGAGTTGGCTCCAACTGGTTAGAGGGTTTTTTTCTGTCTCCGATTTTAACGTAGTGGGCCCACTGCCACAGAATTCTGAGATAGAAGGAGATAATCGACCGTACGCCGAAATTTGTATTATTAATAAAACCTGCAGGGCGTTACTTGACAGTGGCGCTACTCTATCTTGTATAGGGGGGAATTCTTATAAATATTTTCTTAATCTAGATATTAATTTAGTCAAAGTAGATTTTAGTGTCTCAACAGCAGACGGTACAAGACAAAAGGTGCTAGGGACAGTGACGTTGCCAGTGACGTACAAGGAAATCACTCAGGACATTCTTTTTTACGTCATTCCGTCTTTGTCGCCTGATTACATTTTGGGGGTGAACTTTTGGAAGCAGTTCCAAATCGCGCCGGAATTGTTTTTGGGAGTGCCCAGCCAAACACGCGCAGAACAAATAAATGAGGTAAGGGCAATCCGGCCAGCCTCATCGTTGACTCCTACGGAAAATAGAAGTCTATTAGAAATAATAAAGAAATTTGAATCGATTTCTTTTGAGAAAAAAGGCTTAGGTAAAACTCATCTTGTAAAACATAAAATTGTAACCACAGGTCCTCCAATAAAACAGAGGTATTACCCTTTGTCGCCCGCTAGACAGAAACAGCTTGAAGCAGAAGTGGATGAGATGTTGAAATTAGGAGTTATACGTCCCTCGCGTTCTCCTTGGTCTAGTCCGGCATTGATTGTAACTAAAAAAGACGGTACGGGTCGTTTTTGTTTGGACTCGCGGAAAAACAATAACGTAACAATTCGCGATTCCTATCCCTTGCCATATATATCAAGGATCTTGGATAAACTTGGCGGGGCAAGGTACGTCTCGTCCATTGACCTCTCCAAGGCGTTCTGGCAGATTGCCTTGGATAAAAACTCCTGTCAGAAGACTGCATTCGTAGTTCCTGGTCGAGGACTATTCGAATTCACTCGCATGCCCTTTGGACTCAAAAACGCACCAAGCGAGCTCGAAAGACTGGCTGACGCCTTGTTCGGACCTGAATTTGACGAAAATGCTTTCTGCTACTTAGACGACTTAATTTTGGTGTCAGAGGATTTTCAGTCTCATCTCAAATTATTAAACCGTGTCTATGAACGACTACGAGACGCAGGTCTAACCATAAACCTAAAAAAATCGTAGTTCTGCAAAGCTGAACTCAAATATCTTGGCTATATGATTGATTCTCAAGGTCTTCGTACGGAACCTATAAAAATAGAAAGTATTCAGAACTTCCCTGTACCCAAAAACGCAAAGCAAATACGAGCATTCGTTGGTTTATGTGGGTACTTCAGGAGATTTATAAAGGGCTTTTCAAGCATTGCCGCTCCTCTTACAAGACTCACGGGTTCCAAGAACGGTATCAGCAACTTTGCGTGGTCCCCAGAAGCCGAGACCGCCTTTGGAGATTTTAAAAAAGCCTTAACTTCAGCTCCGGTTTTAAGTTGCCCGGATTTCACAAAACCCTTTGCAATACATTGCGATGCCAGCTCGGCTGGGATAGGCGGAGTTTTGATCCAAACTATAGATGGACTAGAACACCCCATCGCTTATTATTCGCGTTGTTTAAATACTCACGAGCGCAACTATGGTATTACGGAACGTGAACTTTTGGCTGTGTTAGATTCGGTTACACACTTCAGACCGTATATAGAAGGTGCACATTTTAAGGTTGTCACCGACCACTCGAGCTTGAAGTGGTTGGGGTCTTTATCTAACCCTAGTGGCCGTCTCGCACGGTGGAGCTCACGATTATCACAATTTTCTTTCGATGTAGTTCACCGTAAGGGAACTCAACACGTTGTACCGGACGTACTTTCGCGAATGAACTTAGCTATACTATCAGGAACTGTTCCTAACCATACCACTGACGAATGGTATATAAAAGCTTGGGAAGGTTGTCAAAAGTTTCCACAACGGTTTCAAAATTTTCAAGTTCGTGACAACGAATTATTTCGTCATACTAAGACTGATTCAGATGTCTGCGAAGATACAGCGTGGAAAAAAGTTATCCCTCGAGAACTTAGACAGGAAATTTTATCAAATATACACGAATCTTCTCTAGCTTGTCATCCTGGTATCTTTAAAACGTATAAAAAATTGCAGTTACGATACTATTGGCCTAATATGTATAGAGACGTCAAACAATTTATGAATCGTTGTCAAACCTGTAAAGCACATAAGATTAGTACGGCCCCTCCTAATGGTATATCCTCAAACCATAAACGAGTTACAAGACCTATGCAAATGTTGTCCTTAGATTTGGTAGGTCCTTTACCTAGAAGCTACCCCGGTTTCACAGTAATATTGTCATGTGTAAAAAATTTAGAAGAGAACGTCTTCCTTGTTCATGGAGTACCGCGTACAGTAGTCTGCGATAATGGCCGTCAATTCATCGCGAAGGAATTTAAAGAATTACTACGTAATTATAACGTACCACAAACTTTTTACAACTCACTGTATACTCCTCAAAATAATGTAGTAGAGCGTTATAATCAAACATTGGGAACAGCACTCTCTATTTTAGTTGAATCGGATCACAGGAATTGGTCTAAGTTTCTTCCTCAAGTTCAATCAGCTATGAACAATACTGTCAACTGCGCTACAGGATATACTCTTTTCTTTTTGGTGCATGGTAGGGAGCAGATAATTGACGGAGATCTCCACCGTAATCCGCTAGCAGATGGAGATATCAGTTGCCGGAATGATGTTCAACCTGAAGCGTATGCTCAAAGGTTAGATAAATTATCGGCAGTGTATGAACAAGTCTCGGATGCACTTCTTAAAGCATACCAAAAGGGAGCTAATCATTACAACCTACGTAGAAAACACGTTACTTACCAGGTTGGGGATGTGGTTTGGCGTAGAAACTTCGTCCAGTCGAATGCATTGAATTACTTTGCACAGAAGTTAGCTCCGCGATTTATTAAAAATATAGTTGTAAGAAAGCAATCAGATCTTATATATACGCTGGCAGACCTTAATGGTAAAGAAACCGGAGACTTTCACGTGAAAGACATCGTGAAATCGGACAATATTCCTTTATAGTCCTCTTATCTTCAGTACCTTGTAGGGTCTGGCCATCCTTGCAAGGGCTGACATCGTTAACCAATCACAAAGTGCTCAGACCATTCAATTCGACCTGATCAATCGAATTGTTGTGGTCAGTATTTTGTCAATATGTCAAATTCTATAAAATACTTCAAATTTTATGCCTCCTAAAGAGTACATAATTATTTTTTTTTAACTCTGGTTTAAAACCCGAGTTGGGAAAGGATCATTGGTTCTGTATACACATCTAAAATTAAATTTAAGTTAAATATATATTTATATACCTCTATAATTAGGATTGTGGATGCTTGCACATGGAAACAATCTCGTAATTTTAATTTTAAACTTGGCACATTTTAATTTTATCTTGTTTTTACCTCTGTCTAGTTTTAAGTTTTGTCAACTTGGAATATACGACGATATTGTATATATACCCTCTTGTATTCCAAGCATATTTTTTTGGTTATAAAGTAGCTTGTGAAACTATAATTGGAACATGCAGAAGTGACGGCCCATCATTTCTTCATGTTCCATATTGTAAACCTAGGGAAACTATTATTGGAGCATACAGAAATAACAGCCCATTATTTCTTTGTGTTCTGATTTTCGGTTTTTAAGAATTATGAGATTTCATGTTATAAGAATATTCAGCATTACTTGCTCAGTTGCCTGTTTTGGCACTACTCATGTCAATTGCCTAAAATGTTTGTATTACATAAAATTAATTTTTTTTTGAAATATGTTACTACTGCATAAGCTAGTATTAGGATAATATTATGTAAAATGATATTTGTTTTCTCCTTCTCGTTTCCCTTGTTTGGGATATTATCATCACGTCTAATTTTGATTAGCGTCGTGAGCGGCGCATAATAATCTACTCATATGTATAGCTTTTTATGTAACCTAATTATTTGTAAATATCAAACAATTAGCTTTACCAGTTGCACCCTCCATCAAGGGTCTACATATCTTACTTTTTGGCACCATTCATTGGCAATGGTTGTTTACTTTTTGGCACCATTCATTGGCAATGGTTGTTTACTTTTTGGCACCATTCATTGGCGATGGTTGTTCACATTGTTTCATTTAAGTATGATCCAAACCATATTCTTTATATAAAACTAAGGTATATTGATTAAACTTTTACTACCGTATAATAGGTGTAATAATCATAACCCCCAAAAGATCGAAGTTAGGAAGGCATAGATAGGGATACTCTTCAAAGGAAGTTTTTTTTTCCAAAATGGAAGTAAAATCAGTGGAAAGTGCAGATGGTATACCATCTAAAAGTGATGCCTGTTGAGGCTCTTAAAAAGTGTTTTCATAATAAGTGACGCCTAGTGCGTATATAATGTCATAGTACATTAATAAATTTATAAGGTATTTTAGTATTGAGTATTATAACCACTAAATTTATATGTTAATGACCTGTTACAGATGCTACGTGTACGGTAGTCTTTGAGAAATCAGTATTACAGCACCCAGCATCCTATATATATATTTATTTTTATTTTTTTTTTTATTTTTTTTTTTATTATATTTATTATATAAGTACATTTTTGTTTATTTGTTACATATAAGATCAATATTTCAGGACCCCTCTTCCATAGAAGCATTAGCTTGTGGCTGGAAGAGGAGTGTACATTGTTTTATTACAATACGTAAGTAATTAAAAATTAAATGATTTTAAACTTATTTGAAGTGAGTAAAAGATTAATTATAAGATTTATTATTCTTAAGATTAATTCAATTGGAAACATTTTTATTTTTTGTAAGTTTGTCTTTAAAATATTTTTTCACAGTGTTTATTATTTGGATGTTATCATTAATGTTTCTAATTTCTTCAGGTAGTCGATTGAAAAAAATTCTTGCCCGGTAAGTGTAATAATTTTGTGCAAAGGAAGTGTTTAATTTTGGGCATGGAAAAATATATTTAAGTCTAGTACGGTTTTCAGTTAGAAATTGATATTTGTCTTTTTCTTTTATGATTTGAATTAATGCATTTTTAGTATAAAGATCTTTAAATGAAGGCACTTGAAATTCTTCGAATAATCGATCCGTTGGGTAATCGGAAGGTTTTCGTAATATTATTTTAATTATTAACCTTTGTACCACTTCTATTGGAGTAAGGTTAGTTTTGTATGTGGATCCCCAACTAATGATACCATATTGTAGCGTTGATTGGACCAAGGCATAATATATTAAATATAGGTTTTTTAAAGACAAAAAATTTCTGATTCTTAAAAATACATATATCAGTTTTCTGATTTTTTTTACAATTTGACATATTTGTTCCTTCCAATTCAAATTTTTATCGATAATTACTCCTAGATATTTGATTGTGTTTGTGTTTTTTAGTATTGTGCAGTTTTGGAGACAGTTATTTTTATTATGTATTTTGGAATTGATGAATGATAATGTTAAAATTTTTAGGGATGTCTTTTGTATGTATTGCAAATGGAATTACATATGTTTTATCGCTATTTAGTGATAGCAAATTAAGGTCGAAGAAATTCTTAAGAGTATTTATGTCTTCAGTGGCTTTAAGTATTACGTTTTCCCAAGTTTTTTCACTTATTATTAGAACTGTGTCGTCGGCATACGAAGTAATTTGGCCATGTAGTGGTTGAAAGAAAATGTCGTTAACATATATGGTGAAGAGAATTGGTCCAAGTACTGTACCTTGCGGGATTCCAAAGTCAGAATGTTCTTTATCGCTATTAACATTATTTATTTTTACGACTTGTGGTCGATTTTTTAGGTAGTTTGAAATCCATTTAATCGCGTTGTCTTTTATGCCTATATTATTCAGTTTTTTTAGTAGAATCTTATGCGATATGCTATCAAAGGCTTTCCTAAAATCAATAAATATACCTGCACATTTTTTACCTTTATCTAAAGATTCGTAAATGTATGAAGTTACGTTAGCAATAGCATCTTGTGTGCTGGGAGATTTAATAAATACAAACTGGTTTTTGTGTAGTATTTTATTATTATCTAGGAAATTGACTAATTGTTTTTTTACTATTTTTTCAAAGATTTTTCCTATGTTTGAAATTAAACAGATTGGTCGATAATTTGTTACTTGATGTGGATCTCCAGATTTGTAAATAGGTGAGATTATTGTATTTTTGTAGTTCGTTGGAAATATTCCTTTTGTTAAACTTAAGTTTATTAAGTGAGTGATTGGTTTTATTAAATAAGGTTTCATAGATTTTAACATATGTGCCGTAATAGAATCAAAACCGGGAGACGAACCTACTTTCATATTATCTATTATTTTTATGATTTCACATTCTGTTGTCGTTTCAAACGTTGAGAGTATATTACGTTCCTGTAAGTTTTCATTATTATGATTTTCCGGGATAAAAGATTTTTGGATATTTTTCGCAAGATTTTTTCCGACATTAGCAAAAAAAGAGTTAAATATGTTTGCACATTGTTTAGGTTGCATATTGGCATCTATAATTTTGTTATCATGCTCAATATATTTTACGTTTTGTGTTTTTTTTGTATTGTCAATAGCCAAATTAACTGTTTTCCACATTTGTTTTTGGTTATTTTCTGAAGATAATATTTTATTTTTAAAAAAATCTTCTTTACTTTTTTTAATATAGGCTGTTAATTTATTTTTATATTTTTTATATAAAATATATGCATTTTCATTTTGGGGATTTTTTAAAGTTGTCTTGTAAAGTTTTTCTTTGTTTCTAATAGATATTATAAGTCCTTGGGTAATCCAAGGCTTTAAACATCTTAATTTAGATTTTATGTGTGTTGTTGTTTCATTTGTTGAATTTTTAATGTGTTGCGACAGGGTATTTTCAAAGTTAGTCGAACATGTTTCAGTGTCATCACTGTTTAAGACATTGTTCCAATTCTCTTTTTTTAGCTTTTCAGTGAGAATGGTCATATTAATGGTGGATTTTTTAGTTATTATATTATGTTTTTTTGTTTAATATTGTTATTATATAGAAGTAAGCATGAATGATGGTCAGTTATGTTAGTTTTCCAAACAATTGATTTTAATTTGTGAAGATCTTTAATATTTACGTTTGTCCAGATATGATCTAAGCAGGATGGAGTATGTTCTTTTATTTCTCTTGTGTTTTTATTTATGCAAGATATGAAGTTTTGTTCAGTCATACAGTTAATGTATTCATTTTTGCAACCATTTTCAATTTTTTCATTAATGTTTAAGTTAAAATCACCTACAATGAAGCAAAGCTTATTTTTAAATTTCGATAATATGCATTTAAGGTCATTAATAAACGTAATTATATTCGAGCCGTGCGTTCTATAGATAGCTATTAGATGGTACATTGATTTGCCGAGTTTGAAATGTATTTCGATGCAGTTTACTAAATGTATTGAGTGTTCAATTATTTTAATAATACTAAATTTATTACTTGCAAATATTACTATTCCACTATTTTTATTGATATCTATTTTGGTAGAAATATAATTGTATTCGGGTAAGCAATAAGAAGGTGACTCAGCATTTGTAAATGTTTCAGATAATACGATGAAGTCCGGTTTTTTTATTAAATTATTTATTTTTAGAGTTAGCTCTTCAAAATTTTTTTGAACACTACGAATGTTTAGGTGCATAATAATTATATCACTGTTGTTTTTAGAAATAATTTTGTTACATGAATCAGTGGATATGCATTCATATTCTTGAATTTTAATATTTTTTTCTAATTCATTATTTATGAAATCATCTGAAATCATCATGGAATATTGTGTTACAGATGAATGAGTGTGCAAATAAATATGTTCGGAAGTATATTTTGTTAGTAATTAAGAACTCGTTTCTATTAATAACGTCATAATTGGGCGGAACAATAATAATCATATACTTAGAAATAATAATGTAACTCGACTGTGAGTTGTTAGTACTTAAGTAGATACTGCAAATTTGAACAGGCGCTATTAAACAGGGTGTCGACATTGATATGCTGTAAACAAAGTATAGTTGAGATATTAATTTCTTACTTGTTTTTTTTAATGAATATAGCATTTTAATTATAGTCAATTTTCTGGTAAGCAGATTCTGTCATTTTCTTGACGTAGTGGCACTTGCTGTCATTCGCACGATGGATAGAATTGATTTTCCCATTTCTTTTTTTATTAAAGGTTAGACAATTGTAGCATTTTGGTGTTTGATTTTTATTTGGGCAGTTCGCTAGAATGTGTTCTTCTGCGCAGTGGAGACATTTGGGTTTTTCTGTTTTCTTTCGGCACTTGTTGGCAGTATGTTCGAACAACAGGCAGTGGTAGCATTGGGACAATGGGTTGGAGTCCTCTACGTGAACCCGCATAAATCCCAGGTTTATTCTTCCTTTTTCGATTAATAGTTTTCTCATTTGACCGGTTGTTTCTAGGATGTAGTTGGATAATTGATCGCTTCTTTTGTTTTTTATTTTTGCCATTATTTTGGGCATGTGTTTGCTGTCTTCTTTGGTAAGTTGATAAATGTCTTCATTTTGTTCTATAAAATCTTCGTTAAAATCTTGAATGTTGTAGTCTTTATGTATTCCTTTGATGATAACGTTCGGTTTACGTTTTTTTATTTCTGATGCAGATATGCTGTTATTTTCTTTTTTGTTTATTTCTTTCATAATTTTATCAGCGTCTTCTTTTTTGGGGCAAGTGATGATAACATTGTTATTAATTGTTTTTTTTATTCCAGAAACTTCAACTCCCAGTTTCCCGACTCTAATTTGTTTTTGTATGTTTATTTTTATTTGGTCAGTGTTTTCATTATTATTCGAAATTATCTTAATTGTATGCAGCTCTTCTTTTGGCAAGTTTGATTTTCCTTTTTCAATTACGCTAGCGTATGTTTTTTTGTCGTCCGCCGTTGATTGTTGCGGGGGTTGGGAGACAATTTTTTCATATGTCATTAATTTACCCTCAATTATTCCAACCTTGGTACCAACGTCAATCATTTTGCTTGAAAGGCTAGATAATTTTGTCAAAAGTTTAGCCATTTGGTCTTTAGTAATTTTGAGAGATGGATCCGTAATGGCATTATGGATGCCGTCAATGAGTTCTTTTGCTTCATTAATAGATATGAGGGCGTTATCGTTAATATTCATGTTGTTGTGTGTGACAGCCCTGCTTGAGTACCTACACAATGTAATTTATTTGATGCGGTAGTATATTTGCATCATGTTGTGCGCACCGTTACACCGATACATGCGAGGTAGGTACTGTGAACTGTGATTGTATGCGTCCAAAATGAAATGTTATTATCACTTGTTCTGTCACTGTCACTGAAGATTTTAATTTCACTTTAAAATATTTAAATATTGTTCGGTTTTAACCAACTATTGATCTTGTTTATTAGTTGTCCCTCAAGGGACTACTTTCGATTTAAATATATGCTTTAAGCGGACTTTTTACCGGGTTTAATACAAATTTAACACGGAGCAAAGACAACGTGTGTCTTTCGATATTATTGTTCACCAAATGCTGAGGGTGTTTGTAGACCCCGTCCACGTATCACCTTATTGAAGTGTGTTTATCTTTAAGTTTTATAATATTAAGCTTTTTTCTTCCTGTTTACCAGCACTTCTAATGGTTGCGTCGCAAATTCATCCACCATGCCTTACGCATGATGGGCGCGATTGACGTTGCGACACTTTAATATGTTTATATATGTACTTCGTTTTATATTATGCATTTCTTTTCTCTCTACACATGTATGCTGTTTGTTTCAGTACCCCCCATCAGACCAAGTTACTAGTCAATAGTATAGGATTTTTTTTTTCTTTCTCTTTTTAGTTTGTTTTGGTTTTGTTTTGTTTGAGGGCAAACACGTTCGGAGCGAGCGGGGTATTGTTATGAAAATATTTAGAAACATAACAATTATAATTAGGTACTAATTATTATTTTGATTTTTGTCTATGGTTATTTTGACAGCCATAAATCGGCACAAAATAACGGGAAAAGGTTATTCTTGCAATGTTCGACACTTTCCAACGGAGCCCAGTTGGGCGAGGACTCAGTTGAAACGTCAAGTGCCAAGTTTATATGGAGCAATTTAAAAAAGCCGTTCGGAGCAAGTACGCGACGAATCTTAAAAGTAAAATCAGGCATCCGATCCTGAGATACGCGGAGTAATGGTTAAATGTAAAAAAAAACCCGCACCGAAATACGCGCAATGTCGGTCGACAATTTTAAAACCCGCGTGAATTAAACGAGTGCCAAAGTGCACCGGGCCGTGTGTTCCGTTTGGGATGTAATCCACGTTTAAAGAGACAATCCTCTCTCGCTTCGTACATGCAAACCTTGAGTACGCTGAGGAATACTAGATCGTTCGGATGAGTATTATATTTGGGTGCGTGAACGCCGCCTACCGCCATTCACACGCGCGCCTTGAAAGGATCCGCAATAATCGGGTGGATGGACACCGGAGACTGGTTTCCTGGCTGGAGACTGGAAGAGAGACGGAGCTGGTGGGCCAGTCGCCCGCGCCGAAGCAGACGTACCCCTAGGAGGAAGGCATCTCCACTCATCCGCGTTTAGATAGTTAGATAGGATAGAATCGGTCTGATAGGGGGTAAGTCTTTTAAAATCCCTTGCTTAATGTTTACCCTGTTATGAAATAGAGTTCAACTTATATGTACAGAAACTTGTCTTTTACTCTGATTTACTTGTGAATAAGCCCCATATGCCCACCACCCTGAGAAGGGTTCTTATGTTTCACCGCAGAGCTCGGCATATCTTGTCCCCGGCAAGATTTGGCGTCCAAAGGTTCCACATCGGAACCAAAGCCGACCACTGTGATGATGACCAATTCTTATATGCACCCATTTAACAAGAGGTGTTGACCGGCTACTACCCCTAGCCTCACAAAGTAGGTACAACCCCACTCACCAGCATATCAATGTATTATTAAACTTTATGTACAAAAAATTAGAAATTAACTATGTTATTATGACCGCCCTGTATGGAGCTGTAACAGGTGATAAGTTGAAACAATTTGCTGATAAAATAATGAAAAACTATTAACCTGTTGCATTTTCTATGTAATTTTTTATTTTTTTCTATAGCGTACATATTGAGGCGCTGTGTTTGTTGAAATTTTCCAGAAAACCACTAAAATAACTTTGTAAATAGCAAAATCACAAGCGAAGACATTTACTTTTTTGGCGCTTACGAATGAATGTTTGGAATAACAGCAATCACGTGGTCTTACCGCTGTGCTGCCATTGGCTGCTTGGTCTATTAGAGTAATACGCCCGTAACGGAGAGTTTGAATTTCATACATAGGCTCGGATGTTGGATACATTTATATGAAATGTAACATAACGGCCGGTTTACGCGCTCGGAATATTGTTTTATTTTGGTGGACTTAAGGCAAACTACGTTTTGAAAACACTTTAAAAATATATATATTTTTTTTTTTCAATTGGATTTTATAAATACATGCTTTATGAGAACAACTGCATACTTAACTCAATTTCGCCAAAAATGGTCTGTTGGACAAAAACGAACAAGAGCGACGTTGACCAACTCTGTTAAAAGAAGGTTCACACTTGTCACTATACTTTCGAGATGTTCGAACTTAAATTGAAAAGTTTAAGCCGTTACAAGTCAAGCAGAGCGGCAGTGTTGTTTTCTGACGGTCTCTGGAGTTGCGGTTTGTCCAACTAACCCTCTAACATCTGCGCATTGTTTATTGTTATAATTCTAATCATGTACCTAAAAAACCCTGGATAGAGCATAAGTGCGATTTTTGAATTATTTTATATGCCATTGAAGCAAAATAGGGGATGTTGTCAGGCAGCCACCTTGTATAGCAAACTTTTGAAATGATTTGTATGTAAGGCGGTGCATATTGAACTGTTATTTTATTTTTGTGTTGTTAATGCAGTTATAACGATCGGCTTATGATTTTTGGGGTGTTTGATGAGACGGGAAACGGGACATGTAATTAAAAAATTAAGTACGTTAAGTCATTTTGCATACATCTTCCCCCTTTCCCCGCGGCTTCTAATTGTTTTCGAATAGCTCCATTCAGGGCTTTTAAGGTTCACGGTTTTAATAGTTAAAATATTGCCAAAACGCACCAAATCGTCACCAGGAGCTTAATTAAATTTCGACAGGGTAAATTCAGTTATTACTCAGTTTAGTACCGAGACGTTTTTTATAAAAAAATAAACAGATTTTAATTAAAGAACACCATGTAAAATGTGTTCTGACATCTCGTCACTACCGTCATTGAATTGTAACAATGCGTTAAAATAAAACCATTTCCACACTCAATTAAATTTTTCCGTTTAGTTAACTTATCGGGTATTATTGTATACTTTACAGCAACGTTTCCCAACAACTGCCGGTCCGCAGAGAATTCCTGTCCGTCCGCGAAAAATATGGCCCGTCAGATAATCAAACACTGACTAGCTTCGTGCAGACAGCCTGCACAACGCACGTGATCAACTCTCAACAATTAGCTCATAAATAATTATAGGAAAAAGAGTTGCAAGATGATATGTTAATTGTGATTTTGAAATATGAAATCAATCAGCTCAAATAAATAGATTTTTTCCGAACGTTTCCGGAAACTAAACACTGTTTTAGAAGGGATATGAAAAACGCATTCAAACTTTATTTTAAGAAAAAACTAATCATTTTTTAAATATTAAAATTTTAAATCCTAACTAAAAAGTTTTAGAACTCGCTTACATTGCGTTTATTCGAACTAAATTACTGATAACGAAAAAGAAGAAAAACACGCACTTTTTATTTGACAAACGTATCATCAACGTTATTGTTAACTCACTTATTTGTCGTTTTATATAAACATAATTAATAAAACATCCACAAAGTTAAAATTTTTTTCTAAATTGCGGTCGGAAACATAGATTTTACTGAGGTGCACGAATTGATTCTTCTGGATTTGAGGTGGTTAACTTCTAGATTTGAACATAAAGCGTGGCGTTTTTTCTTTCTACCGGTACACGGTTTAGATCATATTTCTCACCATGACAGTAAGAGAGACAACGAGAGCTGTTCCCAAAAACAAACAATTTAGCCGAGGGGATAAAATTTGCTTTGTCAAAAGCTTATGAAAAGTGAGAATATATTGAATCTACTTTTGTACGAGACGAATATAGGCTATTATAATAAAATAATGGTTGTGGCAGATAGGCCAGTTACAAAACCGTGTTGTTCTGGAATAATCAGTTCCATGATAACTCAACAGATTGACAATTCAACACACTTTGAAAAAGTGATGTAAAGTCATTAGAAACGATGAATTTTTTTTTAACCTAACCTAACGTAAGTACATCTCTACATCCACAATCTGCCAAAACAGTCAAAAACAAACAGTCGCGATCATTCTTTATAACGCCTGTAAACAGGGAGGAAATTATTAAAATCATCGCAAAACTGAAAAATAAAAGCAGTGTCGGCACTGACAAAATCCCTATAAAAATTATAAAAGCATGTGCAGAAGCGTTAAGTTACCCGTTGGAAATATTAATTAACAAATCTTTTGAATCAGGAACCTTCCCAGAACAATTAAAACAATCTATTATTGTACCTTTGTATAAGAAGGGTCCTAAACAGGAAATCTCAAACTACAGACCGATATCCTTATTACCAAACTTTTCAAAAATATTTGAAAGAGCCATGTACAATCGCATTTATAACTTTCTCGAAAACTTTGAGATAATATGTCCACAACAATTTGGATTCCGTAAAGGCCGTTCAACAACACAGGCAGTTTTCAATTTTTTGAACAAAATTCTAGAAAATATTAATATTAGTAAAAAAACTGTAGGTATCTTTCTCGACCTCTCAAAAGCATTCGACAATGTTGATCATGAGCTTCTTCTAACTAAACTTGAACATGTGGGTATTAGAGGTTTAGCATTAAAATTGTTTGAATCGTACTTAAAAAATCGTCAGCAGAAAGTTCAAATTTCAAATATCAATGAAAAAATGGTCCAGTACATGGTAGAATCCAAATGGAGAACAATAAACAAGGGTGTGCCACAAGGAAGCATTCTTGGGCCTCTCCTCTTCCTTATCTATATAAACGAACTTCCAATAATTGCTGGCACAGAATGTTCAATGTTTGCTGATGACACCGCTTTGTTGTTTGAATGTAATGGAGACGTTGACGAATTTAACAAACAAGTTAACGAGACTTGCCAATTAATAGCAAATTGGCTGTTATCGCAACATCTATCACTCAACACAAACAAAACCCAAATTTTAAAATTTTGTCCAGTGCAAGCTACACCTATAAATATAAATGTAAACATTAATAATAATATTATCGAACCTTCCCAAACCTGTTCACTACTGGGAATGGAATTAGATATAAACGTAAACTGGAAAGAACATGTCTCAAAATTGTAGCAAAAATCAGTAGTTTTTCTTATGTTCTGGGTACCTTGAGAAAAATATTAAACACCGAATCAGTAATAGCCGCATACTATGGTTAGGTATACTCAATAATAAAATACGGTATTATTTTTTGGGGAAACTCGGTAAACGCTAAAGATGTTTTCATCATACAAAAGAGATGCATAAGAAAAACAAACTCTGATCGTTTAGATTCATGTAGACCTATGTTTAAAAATCTGAAAATTCTGACAGTCACAGACATATATATATATATATATATATTATACATATATATATTGGAGTTATGCATGTTAGTGCGATCATCTACAGACAAGTTCCCACTAAAAAACTCAACACATAAATACGCTACAAGGCTCACAGAAAACTTACTAATACCAAAAGCAAACAAAACTATATTCCAAAAAGGACCATACTACATGGCCATTAAAGTATATAACAACCTACCACATAACATTAAACAAATACAAGATACACACAAATTCAAATCGTTACTAAACACTTTCCTTGTTAATAAATGTCACTACACGTTGAGTGAATACCTCACGTAAATGAAACGCCTATTTTTATTGGTATATATATATATGTATTTTTTTTATTTTTTCATTGGTATATTGTTATTTTATCTGTATAAACATTGTAATTAAATAAATGTGGTTAGCTGGAAGAAATGGGGTCTACCCATAAGCTATACCTTTTGTTATTTTAATTTTACAATAAATAATTTTTGATTTGATTTGATTTGATTTTAAGCTACTTAACCCAGTTAATAAAGTTTTTGTTTCATCACTTTCCATGACTTTTTAAAGATGTGATGAATTATCATTGTGATGATTTATCCGGTCACCGGAATAATCATATGCCTAATTTAAACAGCAATGTTATCTAAGACAATAATTTTTTCGGGATGGTAGACAGTATAAAAATTGGTCTTTAATTTAAAACACAAATTTTATCGCCCGATTAAACACAAATATGTTTTCAAGAGGAACATACAATGAATACATTCCTTTATGAATTCCGGTGGAATTTTGTCAAAACGTAATCCCATTTTATATTGTAGAATTTTTTTTTCTTAATAACACCTAGAGAAATGTGACGTGTTGTATATTGAAGATTGAATTTCAGGTATTATTACAATATCACAATTTTGTTCATAAGCACTTAAAAAATACTAAGTAATGAGGTCAACTATTTCCTGATCATTGTCTTCATGCTTACGCCCCGAGTACATTGATCTAGGACACACATTGTGTTCTTTGAGACAATTTACATAGTTATAAATATATTTTGGATCGGACATTTTTAATCTACGCTTTCGTAAACAAAAATCAGATTTAAAGAAGTAGTGACAATGAGATTTTCTCCACTATGAATGCGTAAGTGAACTATAAATGTGTTTTTTTTTATCAGGAGTAGTTACAGAGGGGACACTTCTCGAGTATGGATGAGAATGTGACTTTTTAAATTTACTTTTTGAGAATATGAATAGCTGCAGTAGGAACATGCATAAGGTTTTATTCCAGTATGGGTTCGTAAGTGCACGGTTAAACGTGATTTTTCTGAGCAGGAGTAGTTACAATAGGTACATAAATAAGGTTTTTCTCCAGTATGTATGCGTAAGTGCACTGTTAAATATGACCTGTTTGAGCAGGAATAGTTACAATGGGGACATGAAAAAGGTTTTTCTCCAGTATGTCTGCGTAAGTGTATTATTAAACGTGATTTGTCTGCGCAGGAGTAGTTACAATGGGAACATAAATGAGGTTTTTCTCCGGTATGGGTGCGTAAGTGCATTGTTAATCGTGATTTGTCTGAGCAGGCGTAGTTACAATGAGAACATGAATGAGGTTGTCCTCCAGCATGGGTGCGTAAGTGCATTGTTAATCGTGATTTGTCTGAGCAGGAGTAGTTACAATGGGAACATAAATGAGGTTTTTCTCCAGTATGGGTGCGTAAGTGCCTAGTTAAACTTGATTTCTCTGAGCAAGAGTAGTTACAATGGGAACATGAATGAGGGTTTTCTCCAGTATGGGTGCGTAAGTGCATTGTTAAACGTGATTTGTCTGTGCAGGAGTAGTTACAATGGGAACATGAATGAGGTTTTTCTCCAGTATGGGTGCGTAAGTGCCTAGTTAAACTTGATTTGTCTTTGCAGGAGTAGTTACAATGGGAACATAAATGAGGTTTTTCTCCAGTATGGGTGCGTAAGTGCCTAGTTAAACTTGATTTGTATGAGCAAGAGTAGTTACAATGGGAACATGAATGAGGTTTTTCTCCAGTATGGGTGCGTAAGTGCATTGTCAAACGTGATTTGTCTGTGCAGGAGTAGTTACAATGGGAACATGAATGAGGTTTTTCTCCAGTATGGGTGCGTAAGTGCATGGTCAAACGTGATTTATCTGAGTAGGAGTAGTTACAATGGGAACATAAATGAGGTTTTTCTCCAGTATGGGTGCGTAAGTGCCTAGTTAAACTTGATTTGTATGAGCAAGAGTAGCTACAATGCGAACATGAATGAGTTTTTTCTTCAGTATGGGTGCGTAAGTGCCTCGTTAAACGTAATTTTTCCGAGCAGGAGTAGTTGCAATGAGAACATGAATGAAGTTTTTCTCCAGGATGCGTTTTCAGGTCCGTTAGCATGTCTAAAAAAGATGGTTGAAAAAGTTCAATAAGTAGGTATCTAAAATGAAGACAGAAAATTATGAAAACGAATTAAGACAAATAAAAATATATTTTACCTGCAGCAGTCTCGGTAATATTATCATATTGCTCTAAGCATTCCTTTTTAATATCCGGCACATCTATGTCTATTTCCGTATAAGAGATTCCACCTCCATCTTCTTCTGGGGGTGTCTTGATGGGTACACTCTCCACACCTGGAACAACAAAACAATGTGTATTCATAACTTTCAGTGATTTTAAGTCTGTAGATTGTATGAAAACGCTCTATATTTCATTTCATAAAAGTCAAGTGGAATATAATTCAATTATTTGGTCTCATTTATGTAAAGTTTACTCTAACAATAAACGACGAGTTCAGCACAAATTTCTTATATAAGTACAAAAATTTTGAGCTCAAAATTCCAATTGAATACATTTATTAGTTTGAGGCCCCAATTGTATCTAAAAACGTTGTCTGAATTATGGATGTTAACATGTCTGGTTGTAACACAGAAGAGTCATTAACAACTTAATTGACAGCCATGCCACCGTCCCCATTATTAAATGCCATGTACCGACTAGGAATACAGCCATGCTATCGTCCCCATTATTAAATTCCATGTACCGACTAGGAATTCAAGGCAAAATGAAACATTCTTCTTGCAATACATACACAACCAACTATGAGACACACTCAATAACCAATAGGATGCATGACCAAGGCAACAAGTTTGGAGTTCTATTGTTATATTTTCTGAGACCATTTTTAGAACCAAGCGTTATCCAAACAAGCACTTTGTTAAATGCTACTATTATAGTAGCGTTTTTAATGTACTTTGATTTTTCTTATATGTTGTATTGTTCAAGTTACTGTTACACGTTTTACTGATATTGTTTAATGTTATTTTATGCTTTAAAACCATTGTGTATAGTTTTCGATAGCTCATTAGGTATATTTTGATTTCATAATACATATTAGAGCCTAGCTCGGCGAAAAACTAAATAAAATAAAGACTTGCTTGCATTACACTAAAAATTCGTGTTGGGTTGGTTCTATGTGCATGTGTTTATTTGTATTTTTTGTTGGATTGAATTTTATTGTTAAACAAAGCTCCTCCTGAAAAACTACTTGCAGTTGGGTGTCTTAGATAATATTGTATACAAAACAAAATATTGGACAGGTATAATAATATCGACATAAATTTATACTAAATGATTTATTTAGAAATAATACCAGGATTATTAATTAAATGCATAATTTTAACACAATCAGTCTTCATTTTTGGGTAAAATCAATTTGCAGGTATGTCATGTATTTATAGGCAGTTCAATAAGTCAGACAGTGTAATAAACGTTAGCAACCCCTTCATGGGTTCACTGAGGAACAGGCTACACCTGTATCGATCGTCCGAACGAAAAGTAATATGTTCCGTTTCACTCTCTGAGTTAGCTGATCTTTGAAGCGAATAAAAAGTGTATAATTATAATTCTTCCGGATTTTAATGTTCGTATAGATGTTGCCAAGCCTTTGGTTGTATATATTCAAGTCATTAAATGTAAATAATTATTTTTCCATTAGTTTGGTGATGTCGTGTATTTTGTTTGATTGTGTCTTTTGTGAAGTTGATAGAATAATGGCATGTGATGGTAGTCTCAAATATTACAGGTAGGTGGTGTTTTTTTTAATCGTTATTTTTTTATGCGGTTGAGGCACCTATTTAGTATTCACTTTTTTTTAATGTGCAAAAATGTTAACAATTTCTTTGTTATTCATTTTTTTCTACTAACGGACTACTGTTCAATTATGCAATACATATAACACGAAATGATAAAAAATAAAAGTTACAGAAAGTGAAGGGTATATACCCAATCAATGAATGAAGCAAAGCAAAAGTATTTATTTAAAATATATATATATATATATATATATCATTTATACCCGCTAAACTGCCAAAGCAGTTTGTCAGCAGAGCAGTTTGTCAGCAGGACATATTATTTATAAATTACAGAGAATAATCAAGTAAGAGCCTAAATATAGTTGCGTTAGATGTAATCACAGTAGAAAACATTATTCAGTAAATAAAATCTCAATTAATTTGATTTTAGTAAATATTTGTTACTTTGTTTAAAAATGAAAACAAATCTTTTACCACAAGATTCAGGATAAATTGTAGAAAATCAAAAGGGTCCACAATTTTTAACATTTTAATTTTGAATGCTGGTGGCTTTCTAGTGTTACTTCAAACTTTTGAGACCTAGAAACAGTTTCGAGACATTCTGTTGATGATTCCGTATGTGTATTACCAAAGCACGTTACACTGACATTACGTTGACTGAAGGTGAATAGTTACATATAGAGGATAAAACAAGTCTTCTGAGATTAAGCATACGACGCTTTGAAGATAACTTTAGAGTGAAAATGAATAGATGCAGTCAGGACATGAAAACGGTTTTTGAAAACATGAAAACTCATGAAAACTGTGGGTAAAAATCAAAGTCGGGAATGCTAAAATATCTGAATAAAAAAAACATCGTGCATCAAAAAGAAAAATTCTCTACTGTGAGTCAGTAAATGATTTTTATAAACCACTTTGAGAACATGAGAAGTTGTAGTTCGAAGACGAAAAATGTTTTTCTCTACCGTGAATCTGCATTTGTTTTTTTAAACCTCACCTTTGAGAACAAGAACAGTTGCATTCGGAACATGAAGACGGTTTTTCTTCACTTGGAATCGGCATTAGTTTCTTTGAATTTCCCCTTTAAGAACAAGAAAAGTCGCAGTCTGGACATGAAAAAAGTTTTTTACATATGTATATGTGAATTTTTAAGTATCCCTTCCCACAACATGAAAATTTATAGTCGGTCCACGAAAAAGGTTTTTCACTACTGTGGGTAAGTATGTGGCTTTTTGAGAACACAGAACAGTTGCAGACGAGACACGAAAGAGGTTTAGCTCGACTGCGAGTCAGCATGTGAAGCCGTGTTTCTAGCACATGAAGATGTACAGTTGGATTATGAAAAAGGTTTTCTTCTAGTATGCGAACGCAAGTGCTGTTCTAACGTTAGTTTATGAGAGCTAAATTAATTACAATGGCGACGAGAGTATCGTTTTTCCCCAGGATGCTTCATCAAGTTTGTTAATAAGTCTGAAAAGGATAACAGATAAGCACAAGTACAGTGGATTTACATAAACGCTAAAATTGGGAAAGCGCGCATTATTAATTTAAATAAACAAAAAATCTGTTTTACCTGGTGTCTGGATAATTCTTTCAGAGCGCTCTAAGAATTCCTTTTTAACATCCGAGAGTTCTATGTCCATTTCCGTAAAAGGAATACTAACTTCACCCTTTACACGGCTACCTGGTTCTGCTTTGATCGGAACATTCTCCAGATAAATGCTACCTGAAAAAATAAAAGAATAATACTTTATTGAAATACCGAGTCGAACTATGCATTACATTAAAAATTACAGTTGTTTCTCTCCGAGAAAGTATAGTTATACCACATTGTTTTAATTAAAAAAACTTGCTTCGCGATCGATCGGTTTTAACTGAAGGCTGATCATGCATAAGAGCATTCAACAGGATTAAATCATAGTTAACACGCGGAGCAAGCAAATAAAAGTGCGCTTTACTAATAAAGTATTCGTGCAATTACAGCCGTGTAGCAGCATAAGTGATCAAATATATTTTTGGTTTTATTTGGTTTTTTGCTCAGCTAGACTTTTAATAGTACGTTGTAAAAAAACATGCACAGGCAACCTTCGACTTCCAGCTATTAGCAAATATTTACGAGCCATTTGAACAATTATATCCACATCGTCTATAATAGAATAGAAGATATTTTTAAAAAATATCCAGGAGAGGCTCGAAGGTCTTGGCGTGAAGTGTAAAACTTCCCTTTGAGTAGCCTATTACTACTAATGAAACGTCTAAGCTATTCGTGTTTTTTTACATTAACTCTAAAAAGGATGGAAATTATTTTCCCCGGGCCTATGTCATATTTAGGGATGCTATGTAGTGGGTCTTGAGGACAGAAGAGTAATATATATTTTGATTAAACTTTTATTTAAACCTGTAGCTAATACTGTAAATACGAGTTAACAAAAATATTATTGAGGAAATTTGGCTTATCCATCGTTTCATGAATTCTTTCAGAAGGCTTAAAGCTAGTTCCTTTTTAATACAAGGAACCTTGAGATCCATTTCAGAATATGAAATTTCAGTTGGTTTGTTAGTGACCACCTTGAGATTTGAAGGCTCCGTTGAACTCCAATTCACCTGTATAGAGACAATCTGGTAGCAATTTTGTGAAAAGAAAAGGTTACTAATGAAGTGTACTTATTGATGCAGTTAAGACGAGAATAGACTAAAACAAAAGTAGATGATAATTGATGAAAATATTTATAAACACTTGGAAGTAAATTAAAAACATCATACAGAACCAATCGAATACGTAGAATACTTTTTTGTAATAAATTAATCGTTAATAACAAAATAATCACAAACAACGTAGAGATATGCAACCAGTTTATTAATTTAAATTGTAACATTGGCTCCTCCTCAGCTGACAATATAGGTACATAGCAAAATCACATGATAGTATTGAATCGTTATATCTTCAACCTTAAATAATAAAATCCATAAAAAATGTAGGTTCTGGTCTCTCGACAGAATTTGTTCATATTTTATCAAAATTAATTAATCAGTGTTAGATATTAAATTGAGAAGGAACTTTTCCTTTTTGAGGGAAGGTAATATCAATTCAAAAATATGGGTCCAAAACGAATACCTCAAACTCCAATTCGAAGGAATAACACAATTCGTTTGCATCCAATAATCAAAATAGCAAGCACCTTCCAATAAACTATGGAGTTCCGCAAGGATCAATTCTAGGACCACTATTGTTCCAAATGTATATAAATGATATCTCCCAATTAGATTATTAAATAGGCTGTGCATTGATACACACTTAACATTTAACCAGCATATTTAAGATATTAAAGATAAAACTAAAATGTAACTAACCGTCACGCCGTTTCGCCGAAGGGGTAGACAGAGAGAACAGACCTCCAAACAACTCACACACCTCTTGCCTCATTCACATTCATATATCTTCTCATACATACTCTTCTATTATTCTGACTCTTGACATGGCACGACTCAAGTATCTAATTCACTCAATCGTGCCATGTCTTCCTCGGACGTTCCCGACTTCTGCAACCATATAAAGATAAAATCTGCCTGCTAGCCGGTTATAATATATGTTACCAAATAAAATTTTAAAATGACTATATTATAGCTTCGTACATTAACATTTAAAATACTTGATTGAAATTTGAGAATGAAACATAAATGAACTACAGGTAACACAAAACAAAGTAAACAAAAAGCAATTTCTGTCTCCTTAAATACAAAATAAATAATAAACACATACATACAAATACAGAATGCATTAAAACGTCCCAAATACATACACACTTTACACGGCAACAGTATTGGTTACGAGGTGGGCGACATATATAATTGCCTTTCAGACAAAATCAAAAACGAAATAGTGTAGGTACATTTAAAAGAAAATTGTTCACTTTTATTCACAATAAGCAAACAATTGAAGTGAAAAATTACTGTTATTTAATCTGTTTACGTGTGAAGTAGTTTAAACATATTTATTTTAGTTATTTATAGTTAAATAAGTGAAAATGTATTTTTCTTTCTAAATGCGATGAAACTCAAACAGTGCTCCTCACGAGACCCGGAAACAAGCTCAAAGGAAGGAGGAAAAATGGCAAAAGCACAATGGACACATGGTGAGTGCTCGCGTAAACTATATATATACTGACTCCGCTTTGAAATAATCAAATACATCAACGAATGCAGACCTCCTCAAGGTAGGCATTAAAGAAGTCCCTACCACCACACTCTTCCCAAACCCCCTTCAAAACGTTGCTCAACTTTAGGTTAGAGAGTCTCCCGTCTGCCTAGCGCACAGAAAAGGCGTTCCCGTGAGATGTCAGGTTTATATCATAAAACTAAAATAACATAACCCAGCAGAACAGCGAATTTTGTAGAATCTAATTATAGGTATGAGCAATACGAGAATGCAGATACGGCCTGAAAATAAAATACACGAAAGTAACATAATCCAGTAGAATAGCGTATTATGAAGAATCGAGATGTAGGTATGAACATGATGATACGTAAAAAAAACCTGCAGTTTTATTTGCAATTGAATTTTGGGTCTGTATAACAATAATTGTTGTGTTCCAAAAAAAGACAATTAAATACCTGAATTCGTTTCGGTAATGGATTCCGGGCTTTCTTTTTTCATTAAAGGATAGTCTTTATCGATTTTCGTATATATCATAGCAACACTTTCTTCGGCACTTGTGCCTGGCTCTAACTTGAGGGCGGTGGAATTCATGATTTTAACCCTAGAACCGTACCCTGGGGTACAAATTTAAAAAAAAATTGAAAATTTGCGATAACTTTTTCGTTTCACAACGGACCTTTTCTTGCCGCCGCGTATTTGCAAGTGGGGGGGAGTCGCTTCGAAGCATCAGTCGAGCGGGAGTCCTGCTAGTGTGTGGTCGTGGCAAAACGTGCGTGGGGCGCTCCAGTACCCCAGGGTACGGTTAAGGTAATTATTTTCATTACTATGATTTTAATGTTTTTGCGAAATAAAGCATGTTATTGTGCTATTTGATACGTGTTTCTTTATTTGAATGTTATTTTTATTTGCATAATAACCTTACACATAACTTTGTTTTGGAAAAAATGTGTAATTATTTATTATATTTAGGTATTTTGCATTTAGTTGCGTGTAACTTGAATAATTCTTTTTTTTAGATGGCTTTACGTCAAAATCTATCGCGAGATGAAATTTATCGCCTTCTTCTGTATGCTGATGATGAAGAAGATGTGATTCTTGGGGATGAATTGGAAGATGAACCTGATGAAATTATTGCTGACTTTTTGAATACATCAAAGTTTGCTTTTCATAACGAACTTACTTTACTATCATATGTGCCTCCAAAGCTAAACAAAAGAAAAAAGAAAAACGTGCTTATGCTTTCCACTACACCAAGAAAAATCTGTTGATTTACTAGAAATAATAAGTTTTTACAACCAAACCAAGGGGGGTGTGGATACGTTTGATCAACTTTGTCATACATACAGTGTGTCTCGTAAAACTCGTCGCTGGAGCCTTTGTGTCTTCTATGGAATTTTGAATATCGTCGGAATCAATTCTATGATATTACTGCATTCATCTAACGCTACCGGAAAACAAGTTTTCAAGAATAGACGAACTTATCTGAAGACTTTAGCTTTTGACCTTATAAAACCTCACTTGGAAGATCGATTTTTATACAAGACATTGTCGATGCATCTCCAAGAAAGTATTAGCGGAATAAAAAAGCGGTCTTATGATGCTACAACCCCTTCAAAATCAAAATCTGGAAGATGTTCATTTTGTCCCAGGTCAAAAGATCGTAAGTCACGCGCTCAATGTCAGAAATGTAAACGTTTCATATGTTTAGAGCAACAAACAAAGATTTGCCAAAATTGTTAAGAAAAGTTACTTTTAATTAAGCCTTATTGTATGATGTAAGACTGAAATAAGTGCCATAACAGTCTATGTAAGTTTATTTTGAATAAATGTTTTTTCTCACCTAAAAAAGATGTTTTATTTGACGGGGTACTCCAGTACCCCTGGGTACTGGGTTTACTTTAACTTTAATGAGGATTTCTTGAGAATAGGGTTCATTGTTTCAGGTCAAGACGTACAAATTGATTAAAGGAAGAAAACTAAATGACATAACCAACAAAAAAATGACAAGCATTCAACGGAAGTAGTTCCATAGATAATACGGAAAAGAAAATAATTTTTGGGATTATGGTGAAATCTAAGTGTTGCCATATCTTCAGTAATATTCAAGTATTTTTTTTGAAGAATTTTTTTACGCACGTACGTTTTCGTACGTAGAATTCATTTGCAATTTTCGTCGGCGGCATTTATTTTTACTCGGGAGATATTTTCAATTTGTATTGATATTACAGGCGACTAATTATTGCTGATAATAATTTATAATACAAATGAAGTTAATACAAATAAATAAATAATGGAATACAAATAATATGAGAATACAAAAATTTATAAAAAAATAATGTAAAAAACTTGCCCTAGAACCTTTCTTAAGTTTATTTTATTTCCAGAACTCTGACAAACTAGTTAAGTGCCTACTAACTAGTAATGTGCAGCACCGAAACATTTACATGTTTGACCCCCTTGCGGTGATTTTGCACAAAAACGGCGCTATACAAATCATCCAAATATTATTATGTTTATTATTATTATTATATTGAGAACGAAACATCAAAAGAATCGAGTGATTAATTGATGTAATCGCACGGGGTTCAGTAGCTGTGGACAGAGGCTGCTCTTTTTGTTCTCGGAAGATGGTGGGGGGGATATAAATATTGTACATCCATTGGGCCGCATTTTGGTAATAATGTTCTTAATAAAATTAGTTTGTAATAAATGGGAAAAAGCAATGTTTTCATACTGACAATGATATTTTTATTGTTTACTCTGTATGACCATTTTCTTAGACTATGAATTAAAATAATAATATTTCAGTGAAATCAATAGTCGATAAAAGAAATACTATAATGTTTCGTCTCCACGGACATAACCCAATATCAAATGAATATATCGGGCTGATGACCGAGGTTTTTCACAACATTTACTAAAATACGTACTAACTCAATCTAGTTCTTCATGCTTTTTTCGTTTTTTCTAAGAAACGTTACTATATATTGAAATTATCGATTTATTTGATCAAACATCGATGATTCATACACATAGATTCTAATACACATAGATTAAATCGTAAAAATGTCTCTTCTAGACAGTGATGCACTATTTCAAAAATAAATAAAAACATGTTTCTCGTAAGCTTTTTACTAAGCATTTAAATAAGAAAACAACCGTAGGTACCTGAGCATATTATCTATATTTTTTTATTAATAAACAGCTATTTCTTTTTAATAACAGGAAAAAACAATAAATCACCACACCAATAAAATCATTAAAAATATATAATCGCTAAAGGCTCGTTCGCATTGGTCGAGTAGTTTAGTCAAGTAGCTCGCTACTCGCCATTTGACTGACCAAAAAGCGTTCGCATTGGTCGAGTAGATTTCACGAGTGAAGTGTCAAATTTTAAGATGAACGGGCTGCAACGCAACAAAGTAAATAGGCTAATTAAGCTGATTGTAATGGATATTTTAGAAGAGGTGGAGGAAGAAATTAGTGAGACGAAAGTGAAAAAACTATGGATACGAAAATGGATTAATAGAAGAGATGCATTAGGAGCTACAAATTCTCTTCTGAAGGAAATGGCATTTGAAGATCCGAAAGAATACTTCGCGACTTTGAGAATGACTGAAAGCTGTTTTAATTTCCTTCTAATGAAAGTGCAGTCACAAATTCAACGCACGGATACCCTTTTCAGAAGTGCAATTCCCGCAAAAACCAAATTACAGGCAGTTCTCTACTTTTTTGCTACAGGATGTAGTTTAAGGACAATCACACATCTCTTTCGACTTGGAAAATCAACTGTTTCGGAATTCATTATAGAAGTTTGTGAAGCTATCTATGAATCATTAAAGGAATTTATCAAGGTAAGATTAAGAGCTGTTTCACACAGCTACAAATATAGTAGATGGCTTATTTCAGCATATCATTCGCCATAAATTCCCAATGGAACGACCACTGAAATAGCCACTAAAATAGGCCATCCCGCTATAATTATAGCTGTATCTAAAACGGTTCTAAATAAATTATAAATATAATTTGAGAAACATTTATTAATTTTCACATGGTTTAAATATTAAAATTTACATTAAAGTTATTCGATGTCATGGTTTTCATGTGTTTCAATTTCATATGTGTCTTCTGGGGGCTCATCTAAATAAATTACATCATCATAATACGAAGTATTACTACATGGAGAGTCTTGCGAATCATTTGATACTGGTGTGACTATCCTGGTGAATCTATTTTGCTCAGTTGAACTTTGAAGGTGTTGGCGTCGAATTCTGTTCATGTACAGTTGAATATATTCCTGGGTTTCAAGTGCCAATAGCAAGGGCAAAGATTTCAGTTGTAAGCCGACGTGTCTGCCGAAGACCTCAAACTCGTCTTCTTCTGTAGAGTTGGCAACCTCAGTTATCTCCTTTAGTTGACTCACCATACTCGAAAGTTGGGAAAGCCGCTTTTTTTTTGTAGGGGGTTTAGATACGGGTTCACGAAAAGAATTCATAGTAATTCTGCTTTCCTCAGTATCTGTATCCGTGTGTATGATGTCTTCCTGAAAATAAAGTAGAATTTTGTTTATATCGAATGTATACATTATTATAAATATTTTTTCAGGTTCCCGCCACCACAGACTGGAATATCATTGAGAACGGATTTCGAAAATAATGGAACTTTCCTGGATGCTGTGGAGCAATCGACGGCAAACATGTCGTCATTAAAGCACCTCCTGAATCAGGAAGTTTATACTACAATTATAAAGAGACAAACAGCATTGTCTTAATGGCAGTTGTAGATCATAAATATTGCTTCAGTTATATAGACATTGGATGTAATGGGCGGGTTTCTGATGGAGGCGTATTTCGAAACTGTAGTTTGTATCAAGCATTAGAAAACGGTATTCTGCCAGAAGGGCATGTACTAGTTGGAGATAATGCATTTCCCTTGAAAGAATACCTTTTAAAACCTTTCTCAGGAAATCGATTAACATCAAAGCAAAAAATTTTTAATTATCGATTGTCTCGGGCCAGAAGAATAGTTGAAAATGCTTTCGGTATACTAGCTGCCAGATTCAGAGTGTTTGAGAAACCGATGCCCTACAGTCCTGAGAAGGTTGTTTGCATTGTAAAGGCGTGTTGCGCTTTACATAATTGGCTCAGAGAGACAAAATTACAGAACAAGCAGTTGGAATATACAGTAGACAAAGACAATTTTGATTCAGGAACTGTTATCCCTGGTAATTGGAGGGTGGAGCCAGAGCCTCAAGGATTGGAACCACTACCAAGTTGTCTGTCCAATCGTTCATCCCGAAGGTCTACAGATCTTCGAGAAAGATATGCAGATTATTTTGTGAACGATGGATCGGTACCTTGGCAGACAAGAATGGTACATTAAAAACTGATGTATAAACGATAGAATAGAATTGAAATGTACTTGCCAAGTTGCTTTCACTTTCTGTTAACATTGTATTAATGTTTCTGAGGGATCCATCTAATAGATTGAACCATTTGACTGATGGTGAATATACTGCGTCAGTTCCGGCACCGGAGGGTTTTGACTCCTTTATTTTTTTTAACTCCTGTGAGTAGGTAGATCTGAAAAGAAATTATTAATGATTAATGACTCTGCTACTACTTTAACATAAATTTATAATAATACAGGCACTTGTAATATACCATATAAATAAAAAAAACTTCACTAACCTGATGCTTTTAATTTTCGCTCTTATCTCCCTATCACCAAATCCAGGAATATTCATCCCTTTTTCTAATTCAGCGTATGCTGATTCCCTGATTTGTTTGATCTTATATCGGGGCGACTTTATATTCCACAAGCATTCGTGTTGTAAATATAACGTCACGAATTTGACAGTAGCGTTTTCGCTCCAACGACAAGACATTTTGGCGTGTTTTGACGGCTACTAATGCTATACTCGCTATACTGATCACTGACTTATGCAGCCAGTGACAATAGACCATCGATAAACTCTATAAATCTGCCATAGACACATGATGAGGGACGCTACTCGCCCGAAAAAATAGAACAGAATGGATTGACTTGACTAAATCGCTGACTAAACTACTCTACTAAATTTATGGTGTTCGCACGTGTCCAGTTACTAAATTACTCGCTACTTGACTAAACTACTCGACCAATGCGAACGGGCCTTAAAGGCCCGTTTATAATAGGAATAAGCGGTAAGAATAAGCCGTAAAGCCTTAGGCCGTAGAAGTTGGAAGATCGGAAACCTGTGTATCTGTTTATAATAGATGGCAATAATCTCTTATTTTTTTCCATAACCGAAAAGATGGTCCAACTTTATCTTTTACGGTTACGGATTACAAAAAGTTGAGATATATACCGAGATTTATGTATTTTCGATCGATACTCTATGGTATCTATTATTTGACAAGAGTGGTTATTTTATGTATTTGACAATCGAACAATAATATTTGTGTTGTAGAAGTCCGAACAATTTATAGAAATTGGTCTTTGACATTCTTGTATATTTCTTAAATTGATCGTTATCTACCGTCGTCATGTCTTTAAACAAATTATGGAAAAAAAAAATTGGGTTTTAGGCATTGCACCCTGAAATTATGGAAATGTCCTGTTTTCTTCCTTTATGGTTAATGGGACGCACACTCCAACGTCGTTTTTTTTTTTTTTTTTTATTTTTCCTTATTTACTATATTTTTCGTCAACTGTGTGTCTCCTATTGCAGCGTATGCTAGCCTCATAATTGACAAAAACATTCTACATGCAACAATATCTGATGAATCCATCGTTTCAATATTTATTTATATAAAACAATATTACTTTTATAAGATGGAAGAAGAATATACTCTCGGTTGACAGTTGACATAGACAAGTGACAGCCGCATAGTCACTTCTATGGACGTTTTCTATTCTATTCCTATTTCAATTATAAACGACGATCTAAAATATTACGGATAACGGATTACGGCACCGGCCTATTCTTACCGCTTATTCCTATTATAAACGGGCCTTAAGCTCCCAGGTGTAGTTTATTTATGCATGTTTCATAAACGTTTTCCCAGGTTTCAATCAAGGAGTTTAAATGTGAATGTACGAGGCAAAACTATAGACCTTTTTTTAAATTTCATTTGGTAACAGATATGATTACTGGCTAAGTACGCTTATTAGGGGGGTGATTATTTTATTTATAATATGCTGTTTTAATGTAAGATGTTTATCAATGCACATCCCAAGATATTTTTCCAGTATCAGGATTTGCAAGTTGTTATATTTAATTAAAAGATTAAACGACGAGCAACGTCGTTTAATCGTTTTTAACATTCATAGTTAGAATATTTGATGGGAGGCAACTGTTATTTTTTTCTAGTACACATCTGCCAGGCGTCCCGTGACAGCTTTATATTTAATTATGTGAGATATTAGTTTCGTTACAAAAAATCATCATTGTATATCTTCAGGCCAAATCAATAACACAGTGGAAGATTTAAATTGGCAACACTGAGATTTTATCACAAACTCGAAGATTATTTTCTGCAGTATCTATGGGTAACTTTTTCCGAATGCTTGCTGTCATCTTTTGATGGTTATGTTATTTGGCTCTATTATTTTCACCATTTTGTTGACCTTCGACAAACGCAATCTATTCTTCTCCCAAGAAATACATCAATCTCCTTAAAGTAAAACAGAAATACCAGATCCTTACTTAAAATATGGATTCCACCGCCATCAAGTTAGAACCTGGCACAAGTGCAGAAGAGAGTGTTGCTGTGATATTCGATATAGACTATCCTTTTATCAAAAAAGATTGTCCGGAATCCATTAACGAAAACAATTCAGGTATTCTTTTGTCTTTTTTGAACATAACTGTAATACATTCACAAATTTTAATCATATTTGCTTGGCTGTATAGACATGCTCATACCTACATATCGATCCTTCATACGCAATTCTGCTTGTTTGTGTTACCTTTATGATTTTTATGTGATACGCGAAACTTTACGACAGCGCCCATTAATGTGCAGTGTGCAGACAAGTGAACTATCGAACCCTTAATCTGGGTGACCGTGAGATATTAATACAGTAACTCAAAATACTTTATTTGGGTTTTCGATGATATTTTGCTACTCTATAACCCCGTTTATTGGTTCCAATTTATTATTTATAATAATAATGTTTGGATCATACCTATAGCGCTGAGAAAAATTTCCTCGATTGCGCTTCAATTTAACCACTCGAACGAGAGTGTTTTCCTTGTTTTCGGTTAATTAATATCATACCTCCATTTGTACGGAAACATAAATATAAACTCCTTACTGCAGGTTACTGCCAATGAATCCATTTGGATTTTACTGCTAATCCTATATTTTTAGGTTTTATAAAAAATAACATGTAAAAAATCGTTAAATTTATAATTTACTTTAATTCATATAAATCACCTTCCTTAATATGGGTAGCCATCGTTCGAGCGGTTAATTTCTATATTATAACCTAGTCATATCAGTAAAACTTATTAGCAAGTATTTTCTCCTAACAGGTAGAATGGGTTTACCGGAAACTTCAACGCAAGGGATTGTCACAATCGAAGCAAGTGAAATTTCTTATTCTAAAAGTACTATTGAGGATCCTGGTATTAGAAAGGAAACCTTTGAACCCTCTGAAAGAATTCACCAAACGACGGGTAAGCCAAATTTCCTTGATGTATTTTTTTATAAACTCGCATAACCAGTACTCTGCAAGTGAAGGTACGTCCCGCGTGAATTGGCGCACACGAGAAAATTTACTTGCGAGCAACAGGGTGATCCGTTTGACACTTTCCCACCACAGACGTCAGGTGGGAATGCTGTCTTTGTACGTTGAATTTTCTAATTGATGTGTTATTTTTAATTTTTGAAATAACTTAAAGAGTAAAACCTCAAATATTCATCCCAGAGAAGTAAAAAGATATATCATATATTATTCGTTCATGACACTATCCAGATTGAATTTAGTTCGAGAAGAGTCTTGCAATCATACATAAAAAGATAGCAGCCTACATAAATGTGCGTTAAGAAAAATTATGATATTGTTGGTACTTTTAGGTACTGTTAGGTCGAAGTATGGTACGGTTTAAAATATTACCGAAGGAAAAAGGGTCGGATTAGTTTACTGGTAGAGCAGCGCCCCGGCAAGGCTAAGGTCCTATGGTCAATTACAAAAATGTTTTGATTTTATTTTTTTTATATTTCTATTTGGAAAAAGGTCAAAAAGTCCCCAACTCTTTCTTTGAAGTATATTTATTTTTTGCATTTTTTTTATTAAATAAAAATTTTGTACCCGATAATGCTTAGCTATTGCAAGAAGCAGGAGCTTGGTTAAATAATTTTATGTTATCAAACAATAACTTCAAAATAGCATACCGACGACGATGATTTTTTATGCCATACCCATGATGTCGAGATATATCTATTTTGTTATTTCAGGTAGCATTTATGTGGAGACTGTACCCATCAAGACAGAACCGGGACCCCAAGCAGAAGATGGCGGGATTCCTTATATGGAAATAGAGATAGACCTGCCAGATGTTAAAAAGGAATGTCTAGCGCACTCTCAAAGTGCTATCCAGACTGCAGGTAAAATCGATGTTGAATTGTTTGCATTCGTTAAATTTTTCATAATTCATCGTAAATACATATTTATACTTATCGAGCTTTATCCGCTGTACTTTTCAGACTCGATAACGGACCTGAATAAGCAACTTGGAAAAAACATCTTTTCATGTCCCGTCTGCAACTATTCATGTTCTCAAAGGGGAAAATTAAAACTTCACATACGTACACACACCGGAGAAAAACCTTTTTCATGTTCTTACTGTAGCTATTCATCTTCTCAAAATCAACATTTAAAACGTCACATGCTTACTCACACTCGAGAAAAAGCTTATTCATGTGCAGACTGCAGCTATTCATGTTCTAGAAAAGTATATTTAAAACGGCACATGCGTAACCATACCGGAGAAAAACCTTTTTCGTGTTCCATCTGCAGCTGTTCGTGTTCTCAATCGGGACATTTAAAAAGTCACATGCTTACCCATACTGGAGAAAAACCTTATTCATGTTCATACTGCAAGTATTCATGTTCTCAAAGGGGATCTTTAAAACTTCACATACTTACCCACACTGGAGAAAAACCTTTATCATGTTCTTACTGTAGCTATACATGTTCTCGAAATCAATATTTAAAACGTCACATGCTTACTCACACTGGAGAAAAAGCTTATTCATGTTCATACTGCAGGTATTCATGTTCTCGAAGGGGAACTTTAAAACTTCACATACTTACCCACACTGGAGAAAAACCTTTATCATGTTCTTACTGCAACTATTCATGTTATCAAAAGGGAAATTTGAAACAACACATGCTTATCCATACTTGAGAAAAACGTCTGTCGTGTTTCGTCTGCAGTTATTCGTTTTCTCAAAAGGGTACTTTAAAACGTCATATTCTTACCCACACTGGAAAAAAACCTTATACCTGTTTGTTTTGTAGTTTTTCATGTTCTCAACAGGCGACTTTAAAACTTCACACGCTTACCCATACCGGAGAAAAACCGATTTCATGTTCTGATTGCAACTATTCATGTTCCCAAAAGGAATATTTAAAAAATCACTTGCTTACTCACAAAAATAAACAGCCTTTCGTGTGATTGATTCATTTGCTTCGAAACCTTTCAATGTAAGAACTTAAATCTCAACATACGAATTTATGTTTAGTTGATGAAGGACGCGTAAAAACCGTATAACTAATTCATATCGGAGTTATGAGACGTATTCCATAGGAAAGAAATGCATATTCAAAAATAAATCAAATAAGAATTTGTTTGTACTAATATTAGTTTCGTTACTAAAACTTCTTCTTTCTTATATCTTATCAATAATTCTGTGGAAGATTTAAAATGGCTACACTGAGATTTCATCGTAAAATCGAAAATTATTTTCTGCATTCTTGTTTTTTTAACTTCGTTATTTATCCTCTCCACCTAATACCAACTAATCCTTGACTTACGCAAGCTTTAAACGTTATTATCTCGGTTTTTAATAACTATTTACGTACCAAAGCAATTTTTTATGAATGTTATAATTGTCAATACTCTGTATATGTTTCACACATTTAATAAATTGATAAATTACCACGAATTGATCTTTTTTATTCTTCATTACATTACATTACCCGCCAAACTACCAAATGTTCATAAGAGTTTGTATGCAAATCTTTCATGTGAACTAACTCAATAAATAATTTTAAAAAATACGATAAGAGTTCTTGGTATTTTTTGGGGCATAATATCATAATTAAACAACCTATTTTTGTCATTTTACAGATTTGTTGTTTAAAGTTTTATTTTAGAGTTCAAATAATGATACCTACCTCTATAAAGTTGAACCATAACTATTTATTCAACAATTTTAATAAATGGTGGTTAAAACAAAATTATTTTTTCTTATAAATATTATTTGACATTTTGATTGAGCAGCTTCCTCGTTCGTGACTCCAGAAGCCTCCAGTCAGGTTGTAAGGCTGATCGGCTTGTGTTGGCTTCTTTCGTTTCACGCCAAGTATTGGCTTGCCGTTGAGATAGATTGAGATTCGCTTCTCATTAAAACACTTGTGTTTTTTGTTGATACGTTTAACATGTCACACAGAAGAGGGTAGACATTTAAACTTAGAGAGAGAAGCGAGAGTTGGTTGATAATGAATGTTGAAGAATACTAATGTAGAATTGAATTGTATCTCGATCACAACAAGCTATTTATAAACAAACATAGATTTCATGTGACTACAGACACAAGATATTATAGACGCGAAATTATGACAATATTACACTATGACGTGCCATAAACAAAAATATTTAAAATAAAAGGTGGCATAGACAGAAAAAGATAATGTAAAAGACTCTACACATCGAGATTATAAATTGAAAAAGTGAAAGAGTTTGGGCTTGACTTAAATAAAACAGGACAATCACAAGATACGACACGCAACATACTCCCGGCTTTGACAAACTAAGTTTGTTAACAAAATCATGATGAAGTCGATGAAAGTAAAGTTCACTGGGTTTCACTGTGGGGAATGTCACTGGAGAGTCATTGCATAAATTTCACTGGAGAAAGTTATTATAGGAATTCACTGGAGAAGTTATTGTAGGAAAGTCACTAAGGTGACAGAGATGATGATGATGACGATGTTGTCTGGTCAACGGGTAGTAGACAGAGCCGGTTGACAGCCCTTGTTAATGTTGATTTAGAGGTAGCGACAGTAGCTGCTCGTGTGATGCCATCAGTGCCAGGGTATAATGTCAGAATGCGACCAAGAGCCCACTTGGTAGGAGGTAAGTTGTCCTCAAAGAGCAGCACCAAGGAGCCTGGTTGCAGCACGTCTGGCTTTTGGTCCTCCATTTAGCTCGTTCCTGCAAGAGAGAGAGATACTCCTTAGACCACCTTTGCCAGAAATGTTGAACGAGCTGAGTGGTTCGTTCAAATCTGGAGAGCCTTCCAGAATTCGTAGCGGTCAGGTCCAGTTGAGGTGCAGCAACCAAAGATTCGCCAATAAGGAAGTGACCCGGGGTGTGAGGAGTGAGGTCAGATGGATCGGTGGAAAAGGGAGTGAGCGGAAGAGAATTGAGGCATGCCTCGACCTGCGTTAAGACAGTATACAGCTCCTCAAAAGTCAATGACAAGTTACGGAGAACTCTAGTCAAATGATGCTTTGCTGACTTCACTGCGCTTTCCCATAATCCGCCAAAATGAGGAGATCTAGCTGGAATAAAGTGCCATAGAATAGAATGAGAACCAAAAAAATCCGAAAATTCATTCTGAGTCGAAGAGATATGCAAAAAAGAGGTTAAGGACTTGAGATCATTTGAAGCTCCTGCAAAATTCCCAGCATTGTCTGAGTAGATATGAGCACATTTTCCACGTCGTGCGATAAAGCGATTGACACATTTGAGGAAACCCGTAGTAGATAAATCCGTAGCAAGCTCAAGATGAACTGCCTTGGTAGAAAATACACAAAGATACACAAATAAACCTTGAGAGTTGTTTTACTACGAATATTTCCAGATTTAATGTAATAAGGTCCTGCGTAATCAACACCACACGTAAGAAACGGGCGCGGGCGTGTTGGTTGCAGTCTAGACTGCGGTTGGTTCCCCATTAATGGTTGAATTGTTGTAGGTTTTGACCTGAAACAAACTATACATTTACGAAGAACACTGCGTATGGTGCGTCTTCCACAGAGTGGCCAAAATTGTAAACGAATGGATACGAGTAAAGCTTGCGGTCCAGCATGTAATAATTGACGATGAAAATGATTTATAATTAGGTTAGTAAACTGGTGATTGGAAGGTAAAACTACAGGATGTTTTTGATTATAGGTGAGGTTTGCATTTGATTGACGTCCGCCAACGCGCAGTACGTTCTCCGAGTCTAAAAATGGGTTCAATGAAAGAAGTTTACTATTTGACAAAAGACATTTTGATTTTGACTGTAATGCCTTTATATCTGATGCAAAGCATTGCCTTTGAACTATTTTTACAAGCGTTGTCATTGCAGTAGTTAGTTCAAGTACAGTTAGTGCGGTTGTTTGAGATTCAAACTTGCGGAGAGCATTAGTTTTGAAACGAATACAATAAGCTACTACTCTTTGCAATTTATGTAAAGTAGAATAACGATCAAAGATGTCAGTGTTATGTATTTGTGTTATGAATGCTTGAGTAGTGGTTTTCTGTTCCGGAAGTTCTGGTAAATCTGGGATGACGGTAGTTGGCCAATGTGTTTCATTTTGAGATAGCCATAGAGGACCATTCCACCAAAGGTTGCAAGATGCAAGATCCATTGGAGAAACGCCTCTAGATATGAGATCAGCAGGGTTTAGTTTGGTTGAAACATGTCTCCATTGTCCATGAGAGGTTGTGTCTTGAATCTCCGATACACGATTGGCGACAAAGGTTTTCCATCGTGCGGGCGATGCGGCGATCCAAGCGAGAGTTATCGTAGAATCGCACCAGTAAGAGGTGGATCCTTGAAATGATAATGAGTCTGTTACCTTCTTCATGAGTTGAGATAATAAAAGAGCTCCTGATAGTTCTAATCTAGGTAAGGAGATTTTTTTCAGAGGCGCCACTCTTGAGCGAGCGCATAGCAATCTGCAGATCCAGATGCCGTTTTCGAATGTCCGTATGTAAATACATTCTCCATATGCGCGTTCTGACGAATCGCAGAATCCGTGTTATTCAGAATATTCCTTAATTGTAGGTACATGTCTAGGTATAGATATTAGATTAATGTCTTTCAACTGATGTTGAAAGTTGAGCCATGAAGTTTGAATATGACTTGGAACGTCTGAATCCCAGTCAATTTTTATTTGCCATAAATCCTGGATGAATAATTTTGCAGTGATATTTATTGGAGCAATTAGACCGAGAGGGTCGAATAGTTTCGCGATTTGTGACAAAAGATTTCTTTTAGTTATAGATGAATTTACAGATGATGTAGCAGGTTGATATCTAAGGACGGGTTGTTTCGGAGAATTTGAACAATTCATCAAATTTCAATGTTCATTTTCAAGTTCTGTGAAAGATTTTTTCAAGTTCTGTTTTTATTTCAGTTTTGTCGAGCAACTAGCCTACAATGATATAATAACAGAACTTGAATAAGTCTTTCACAGAACCCGAAAATGAACGTTGAAATTTGATGAATTGTTCAAATTCTCCGAAACAACCCGTCCTTAGTGTATCCAGAGTAGAATTCCAACTCAGACCGAGTGTTTTAGAGGTTTCAGATTTTCCCAGTAATGTCGAATCGACAGACTGATTGAGGGATTTTTCGGCTGCGATGAGATTGTTGTCATTGGATTTCCATTTTCGTAGATTCATACAGGCAGAACTTAATATAGAATTAATACTATACTTGAGTTTTAGCGTTGTCTCAAAATCATTACTTCCTGTAAGGAGATCGTCGACGTAAAAGTCATGTAGGAGGTGCTGACTTGCGTCTGGCGACGATTCTTGTGAATCCAGTGCTAGTTGCCGTAGACATCTTGTCGCTAAATACGGAGCTGATGCCGTACCGTACTTAACTGTGTTGAGTCTGAAATGAGACAATTTGTTTGAAGATGGGTTTGACCAAACAATTCTTTGTAAATCACGATGTTTGGGAGTTATTAAGATCTGACGGTACATTTTTTCTATGTCCGCGGATATTACATATCTGTAAGTTCTGAAACGTAGGATTATTGAAAGGAGATCATCTTGAACGGTCGGTCCAACCATGAGGATGTCATTTAGAGAGAGCCCTGAGAAGGTTTTCGCAGATCCATCAAACACGACCCTCAGTTTGGTGGTTTCGCTGGATTCACGTAGAATAGAATGGTGAGGTAAGTAGAAATAATGGTTAGAGGATGAAGTGTTGTCCTTAATAGATATTTCAGACATATGGTTTAGGTGAATATATTCATTCATGAATTCAGAGTATTGCAATTGTAGTGGAGGTGAGAGTTATCGTTCAACGGAGAGCCATCGTTTTGTAGCTGTGTTTAGCGAAGAACCCAAGTCTTGTGGGTTTCCCTTGAGCGGAAGCTCCACGATGAATCTACCATCTTCATTTCTGTAATGTGTGTCAATGAAGTGTGATTCGACAGCCCTTTCTTCCAAGGACTGAGGTGGATGAGAAAGGTTTTCTTCCATATGCCAGAATTTAGTCATGAGATCATGAAGGGCATTGTTGTCTTTAATGGAAAATAAAGAAATACCTTCGTTAGCTGGTGTGTCGGTGTGTGTAATTACCCAGCCGAAAGCGGTGAGTTGAAGTTGCATTCCTGAGATGTTTGTTCGCCTTTGTTCTAGGCAACTCCAGAACATGTCGCAGCCAAGAAGGATGTCGATTGATGCAGGTTCATGATAGGTTGGGTCTGCTAGCTTCATGTGAGATGGGAGCGTAGCTGTTGCGTTGCTGGTTATCTTGTGTACTGGAATGTTTGGAGTAATTTCATTTAAACAGATGCAAGATAATTGTTTTTACAAAACGTTTTTTATATTGTGAAGCAATGGTTATATTAGTTTTGAAATTACTGTTGAATGATGCGCCGGTTATTCCAGTAATTGGGCTATCTGACTTTATTAGCTGAACACCTAGATGCGAAGCTAATTTTGTGGTAATGAAGTTGCTTTGACTGCCAGAATCGAGTAAAGCTCTGGCCTGGATGAAATGTCCTTGCGCATTCTTCACATTGAGAATAACAGTAGATAGTAAGGCATGAGATTCGTTCGCCATGGATGTAGCGGAGATGATTGGACCTTGTTCAGATTCAGTTTGAACTTCTTTGTGAAACAGAGTGTGATGTTTTTTGTTGTGTTTCGCAACGGAATTTGCTTTGACATTGTTCGTAATGACGCTTTCCTAGACAGTTGTAACATAATTTAAAAGTCTTAGATGCATTTATTCTGTCTTGAAGAGTCATTTTCTGAAGTTTTGAAGAACAGACATTGCAACAATAATTTTGAGATGTTACAAAAGTGAAATTTGTTTTTTTGCTATTAATGTTATCAGATTTATGAGCTGTTGCAGATGACTTTGGTATAGATTGAAGCATATAAGATTTATCGGTTAAAAACTTTTTGAATGTTTCCATAGAATGAACGTGAACGTATGAAAGTATTTGGTTCTGGAATAGGAATTCGTTCCCACTCACGAGATGTTATTGGATCAAGTTTATTTGATAATTGATGATTTAGTCAGGCATCCCAATGTTCTGTAGGTAGGTTTAAATTTTTCAAAGCCCGTAAATTAATTAAAATTTGATCTAAAAAAGCTTGAATTTCTTTGGAAGATTCAAATTTAATGATTGCAATATTGTATATAGCTTGGATGTGGTTTTGAATTATTAAGCGTTTATTTGCGTATCGATCTGTTAATAAATTCCATGCAATATGATAATTATTTGATGAGATTTCCAGAGATGTTAATAATTTGGAAGCGTTTCCGGTTAAGCACGATTTAAGATAGTGAAATTTCTGAATTGCAGATAATTCATGGATTGTTTTAATTAATGATTGAAAAGATTCTTCGAAACAAGTCCACTCAGAGAATGTTCCGGAGAAAGTAGGTAGTTTCAAAATTGGTAATTGGATTTTGGAATTTATATTTACTTGTGATTGATGTGAATTAAGTTTGGAATCGATCGTCAGACGCGATTTTGCTTCGGAGATGGCCTTGAAATACATTGTTTCAAAGCGATCGGTCTCATCATCCGAATTGAAATTCAAACTTTCATCACACATACTGATTTTATGTTGAATATCCATGAATAAGTCATGCAAAGGTTCGATTTTTGCCAATCGGACTTGGATGATTGACGGATCCGTTTGGTCTTCATCTAACAATGACTGAAACTTTGTTATCAGCCCTTTGATCTGACCCCTTCTGGCTATGACAGCCTTCAAGTTGTCCGCCATTGTCAGATGACTAGAGATCCGTGCCTGTTATGATTGAGAAACAGCAAAAGTATTAACACAGTAAGGAGGGAAAGTTGAAGGGATTGACTTAACTTTCGTGCTTGCTGTGATGATTGCTGATTTCTCCTGTGGTGGCCTGGGTGATGATTGCTGGTGCAATCCGGCGAAGGACCATGAGCAGCGTCCTCGTGTTGACTCCAGAAGCCGTTTGTAAGGCTGCTCGGCTCTTGTTGGCTTCTTTCGTTTCACGCCAAGGATTGGCTTGCCGTTGAGATAGATTGAGATTCGCTTCTCATTAAAACACTTGTGTTTTTTGTTGATACGTTTAATATGTCACACAGAAGAGGGTAGACATTTAAACTTAGAGAGAGAAGCGAGAGTTGGTTGATAATGAATGTTGAAGAATGCTAATGTAGAATTGAATTGTATCTCGATCACAACAAGCTATTTATAAACAAACATAGATTTGACGTGACTACAGACACAAGATATTATAGACGCGAAATTATGACAATATTACACTATGACGTGCCATAAACAAAAATATTTAACATAAAGGGTGACATAGACAGAAAAAGATAATGTAAAAGGCTCTACACATCGAGATTATAAAATGAAAAAGTGAAAGAGTTTAGACTTGACTGAAGTTAAATAAAACAGGACAATCACAAGATACGACACGCAACATTGATAAAATTTTCATTCAAAATTTATATTATAAAGTAACAAATTATATTATGTATGTTTAATTTTCCGACTTTATGTCCGGATTAAATCTTCCGCACAGGAAAAAACTAAACCCTTTCACACACTTTTCCACAGATGATCATCTAGTCAATCCACATTATGCAAGTGCATTATATAAATAAATAGTAGTATAGCGCCCTTCGTGGCAGCAGGACGCGTCCTAACGCTTCCTCCAACCGCTTTGTGTTTTTTTTAGTATTTTCAAGGGAAATGAGGCAACATCCCTTTGATATTATTTTTAAAATCAATCAATCAACATTTGAACTTAAATAAAAATAATATATTATGTGATTTGAGTGCAGTGTTTTAAAAAGGAATAAATAATCGGAAATTTGCTCAAAAATATTGAACATTCGAAACGAACGGCGATCGGTAAATGCACTCCAGATGTTTTCAACAAAATTCTCGGAAACTGGGCAAGCTTGGATCCTGCAAGTTTTTTACTAAGCCCAGGGTAATTTATTACCCCAACCGTCGATTTTTATTGCGGACAGAATGCACCACTTCAACAATTACCAGGAACAGGATTGATTTTTATTGCGGACAGAATGCACCGCTTCAACAATTACCAGGAACAGGATTACATGGAGATATATGATGGACTTGCCGAAAGTCACGGCGGCGCTGCCAGGGTCTCTTATCTATGTGAGGTGTCAGCGCTGTATTAGCAGCAGATACATACCTGGACGCTGTTGTTGGACGCGGTGGACTCTCTTACTGCAGCAGCTGGTCCAGTTCCTTCACCACATAGGATTCTTGCAGCAGAGCCTCCATCTTCTATCTTCGTAGAACGTCACAGCGGTGCTGCCAAGGTCTGGTATCTGTGAGAGGATAGTGTGTCAGCGCTTTATTAGCAGCAGACACATACCTGGACGGATGACGAACCTCGTGATGGCACTGGTGGTGGACGCGGTGGACTCTTTCGCTGCAGCAGCTGGCCCAGTTTCTTCACCATCTAGGATTCTTGCTGCAGAGTCTCCATCTTCTATCTTCGTGTCACCTGTTCCTATACTTCATTTTACTTAACTTAACTTCACTCTATTTTTGTAATATTTATATTTTCTGTAATACCTGCATCAACTCTAAAGCGCTCCTGAGGTGATATCTCACAAAAGTGGCGCTATACAAATTATCCAATAATAAATAAATAAATAAGCATAATACATACAAAATAATTCAAGAACAACACGACAAATCACCAGAGATCAAATGGAAAAATAATAAACCGACTCCAGATATTTTCATATCAAAGGATCGGCACGGTAGAACTTCTAATTAGGCCTATAAATCCTATTGATCCCTCAGTAAAAATATTTTAAAAATCTTTCGTAATCCTACATGTATTTAATATGATGGATTTTTGAATTTTTCAGTATAAATTTTTTGATAGATCTAATACGCCTAAATTTTTAATGAGAGAGCTAGGTATAATTCCAGTAGCTGAAATAACAAATGGTTATATTTTTATAGTCTGAGAATGCCAAATTCATTTTATCTCATTTCCTAAATCTTCGTATTTTTTTTTATTTTCAGCTAACATATTTTTGAATATTACAGGAATTTGGAATAGCGACATCAATAATGTAAGTTGTTTTTTTAAATGTTGTCATGTAAAACTATATCGGGTCTATTGCGACTAATCGTTCGGTCTGTTAGTATAGTTTTATCATAATTTATTTTATAAAATTCATTTTCTTAAAATGAATTTGGTTCATATTCATAATATTATGGAACTTTATTACGGCAGTCAATCAAGATATGTTTAATTACTAAACTTTGGTGAATTATTTTTAAAACTTGATTATGCCTAAATGTAAACTTGGGCGGTGCTAATACAGAACATCCCGATATAATACGTTCTATAGATTCCAGAAAAGCCAAACATTTTCTACATAAACCATTAATTTGATTTGAATCTTTGACTATACGCTTCCTATATTTTTTAGTATTAATGACTCTATCCTGAATGGCAAGCATAAATCCTTCTATTTCTGCGCTCAACTCTCCAATACTCAACCATTTTTTTGACGAAAATTTGTCAACATACGTTTGGTTGAGATAATTGAAGTGTTTTGCGTGAATAATTTTATTTGACCAGGAATCTAATAATTCCTGGCTGGGATTTTATTTCACATTTTTATTTTGTGTATTTTTATAAGCGTTCTTAATATATTCAGACTGAAAAACAAACAAAAAAAATCTTAAAAAGTAATTCACTTTTTATAATAATTATGATTTTTCTGGAATATAACCTGAAACCTATACATCGTATATTCCTTATTTCTAGATTCCTGAGCATCTTCAGATAACTGTCCAAGTGGTAAAATTGAATTACAACTAATAATATGTTCACCGTTAAATAATATTTTATGCATCGAAGCTGGCCTGTAATACCAGTTGTACTTTAAAACATACAACTCTGCGGTTTCGTATAGGTACTCTCCAAATTTATTTGCATTTATGTCTCTTCCGCATGCCATGGTCTGTAAAATTATAGAAAACCTTTCAATTATTTCTTCGTCTACTCCAGTTATATCAGCAGTTCAAATAGAATTAGCATTAAATCTTCTAGCCGTGTTTCCGGCATTACTTTTTCCAGTTCATGGTTTATCTATAATCAAACCGAGCTATTTGCGGAATCGTTCTTGAATATATATTTCTTTGTTAGCCTTTTCCCTCTTGTTTTTTTTTCATTTGTGGCGGACCAGTTCATAAATGATGAATCATATGATATGTGGAGTATCAATTCCATACAGCGAATCCAAGCACGTAACGTAGATAAGCCATATCTGTAAGTTTCCTCTCGGTCAACTCTTTGCCTTACACGTTCAAGAACATTAATTTCTTTGGGATTTGCAAGACATACAACGCACGTAGGAGAAGATGGTGTGTCTGTTAAAACTTGGGCAACCTTCCCGTCAATCATCGTAATAAATAGGGATGGGATGGCGGAAGGGAGGGGTATGGGATGGATCTAGTCTGTGTAATGTGTAGCATGTACGTAGGTATGTGTATTGTTAAAACTTGGGCAACCTTCCCGTCAATCATCGTAATAAATAGGGATGGGATGGCGGAAGGGAGGGGAAGAGAAGAAATTATATCCCGTCCAGTCGAATATTATTAATTTCTTTAGCATATTCAACAGGTTTAGGTAGAGATACCCATTCATAGCTTTAATTTTTAAGAAATGTTGCATTAATTATCGAAAAATAGCTTTTATAGCTATAATTTCGCGTTTTCATAGCGTTTATAGCTAAATAAGATAACGTCAAGGAATGGGAGTCAGCAAGAGGGGAAAAACAATTAAATTAGCAAAATCACTTGAAACATGTTTATTGTATTATTGATTGAAACTCAACATGTCACATGTTTCTATAGTAGGGTCTGTCATGTTCGTTCTACGATCTTTCAATACAAGATTAGAGCGACTAAAAAATCTTTTTTATTATCGCTAAAATCACCATTTATCGCTTTAATTTACGAAAATATCTTTAATGCTATGAATTGGTGTCTCTAGATATAGGCCTGCAAAATCTTGTAACAACTTTTTTTTAACAGGTTTTCCCAATACACAGCTTTCGTGTCTTCATTTGTAAGTTTAAGTGGAAACAGTGATGAAATTATTTATTTATTTATTCTTTCATGTTCTCCATAAAACGGTTATACACCAATATATCATGGAGAAGAATACAAATTAAAAAGTTTACAGAGGCAGTTTTACTATTTTGTGACATGTGTTAAAAGATAGTTACTGAATTGTCTGTAGGTGACATTGAAAACGTCGATGGCTAATGCAGAATCGTTAAACAGTTGAGTCGCTCTGTTTATTGGCGCGTTCTGTTAGGCAGAAGTTCTCGCTTTCGGAGCATATAGGAGTGCCGAGGATATCCCTCGAGTATAATTGTTAGGGACATAAAAGTTAACCTCTTTCAACATAGGCGGATTGTGTATTGTACCAGAGATTAACTTAAAAAAGTGTTTGCCTAAAAATATTTTTCTGCGGGCTTCTAATGTATTGAAATCGAGCATTCCTGTTAAGAACAAGGTTGGATACAGGAATGGATAGTATGTATATTCCCTCATGTACAGGTAACGCATAAACCTTTTTTGTACTTTTTCCATTTCTAAGATATGGATTTGTTCAGAAGGGGCCCAAATAATGGAGCTATATTCCAGGATGCTGCGGACAAGTTCTTCATAATATGTTCTCCGTATTGCAATTCCATTAGTAAATGATCAAATCCAAGCATTTTGTTGGCGCGGGAGACAATGTCAGATTATGTGGGATTTGAAAGAGAGATTTGCTTCGAAGATCACCCCAAGGTCACGAATCTCATTTTTGCCTGTTAATTTTCTGATAAGACAGCTACAGGTAAAAAAGGTGTAATTATCGATTGCCGATTTTTTGCCTTTTTTGTGTAAAGGCGTGACTTTTGTTAGTTTCCACATTTCAGGGAAGGTATTATTACGAAGTGAAAGGTTAAAAATGTGCTTTAGAGGTTGAATTAAATGTTTTGAGTATCTTTTGAGTATGATGGGTGGAATAAAATCTGGACCGACCGAGTATTTAGGTTTTAGCTTGTGAAAAGCGGCAACAATATCATCATCGTTAATTTCGTGAATTTGAACAGATAAAGCATTGTGTGACGAAGAAGCTATAGAGGAAATGTCAAGTTTGGGAATATTAATTCATTACAATAAATAGATATTTTTCGTAACAAAACTGCCCAACTCAATAGAGGTAGGGAAGTTAAGATATGATATATTATTTGAAGAACTAAGAAATACTAAATTGAAATATAATCATCAAACTTGCAGCTGCTTTATTAGGAGAATGATTGAAATATTGGTGTTTATATTGTTAAAAAATTGTAACCTTGTTTATATGTTTCAATAAATAAAAAAAAAATAAAAAATAAAAAATGAACTTATAACATAATAGTTGGTAAACTATATATAAAAACAGAATAATAGAAACAAAAGGAAGAACATAAATATAGTAGAAAAATAATTAATTGTAGTAAATTTCCTTAATATGTTTGTGTTTTGTGAGGGAATTTAATCTCAAATAATAAATATAATTAAAAAAAATGTTTTTAAAAACAAAACTATTAAGAAAAAGTAAGATTTATGGAAAACAGGAAAAGATTTTTTTAAATAATAATGAAAAATTAATTCTTTAGGTAATTTTTCAATTTTAGTTGAAATTCATGAATTGATAATTTTTATAACTAAAGGATGATTTTTAAAGGTAAACATTTTGATTATGCTTAAGACGTGTGTTTCAGAGAATTTTAACAATTCATCAAATGTCAGAGTTAATTTTCATCTGTGAAATTCCTATTCAGATTCTCTCCAATTCGAAATATTAACAGAACTTCAATAGAACTCACATGACCAAAATTTTATAATTTGTTCAAATTCTTTAAATAATATATTTGCCTCTAGTAAAAAAAATGCTTAATTGAATATTTTTTTTTAATTTTGTACTATAAATATTTTTAAAAATGGTTTCAGAAGAAAATGTTCATGGTTTTATTGATTGCCTAGATTATGAATCACTGATTTATTGTAAGTGGATTTACAATGTTGTCAAATGTGTTCCTCTTCAGCCAAAAATTCCATAATATTGTAATAAAGTTTAAAAAATTTCATATTGACCACTCATTTTAGGTTTTCTAGTCTAAGAAAATTAAGACTTATAATTAATGTATAAATAAATATCCTAATTCGTTTGCCAATTTCATAAATGTTGATTTATATTCTATATACATCACGATATTTCATTTTGGAAATTGGACTAAGTGATTCAAGAACATGCTTGATTGCAATTAGTTCTCTTACAAAAGAGAACTAACTGACAAAAATTAAAAATAAAATTATACTAACTTATAGGACACAAGTCCTATAATTTTAATTATAGTTTTGATTTAAATTTATTGATTGAGAATGGGTAAAATTTTATTTATCGGCATTAATGGATAGATTTTAAAAATCTAATTTAAAGAAAAACTTTTTTCTTTAGAATGGGTAAGCATGTGATATTTTAAAGTTCCCTTTCGAGAACATAAATAGCCACAGAAGGAACATGAAAACGGTTTTTCTCCAGTATGGGTTAGCAAGTGAAGTTTTAAAGTTCCCTTTTGAGAAAATGAATAGTTACAGTAGGAACATGGATAAGGTTTTTCTCCAGTATGGGTAAGAATATGTCGTTTCATAGTCCCCTCTCGAGAACATGAGTAGTTGCAGTAGGAGCATGAAAAAGGTTTTTCTCCAGTATGGGTAAGAATGTGAAGTTTTAAAGTTCCCTTTCGAGAAGATGAATAGCTGCATTTGGAACATGAATGAGGTTTTTCTCCAGTATGTGTAAGCATGTGACGTTTTAAATGTCCCCTTTGAGAAAATGAATAGTTGCAGTCAGGGCATGAAAACGGTTTCTCTCCAGTATGAGTATCGATGTGATGTTTTAAATTATACTTTCGGGAACATGAATAGTGGCAGTAGGAACATGAATATGGTTTTTCTCCAGAATGGATGCGTAAGTGCCGTGCTAAAGTTAGCTTGCGTGAGCAGGAGTAGTTACAGTAGGAACATGAGAAGGGTTTTTTTCCTGGGTGCGTCTTCAGGTTCGTTATAAAGTCTGAAAAAAGTGGATAAACCTCAATAAATAAATCTGTAATAAAAACTGAAAATTATTAAAATGAAATCGAACATCCAAAAAATTATTGTACCTGCAGGTTGGGTAATACATTCAGAGTGCTCTAAGCTTTTCTTTTTAGTATCCGACAGGTCTGAGTATATTTCCGAATGAGGACTTTCCCTTCCATCTTCTTCTTGTGGTTCTGACTCTGACTTGATGGGTACACTCTCAATAAGGCCACCTGGAATAACAAAACAACAAGATATAATGTTGAGAAGAACACGACATTAAAAAATACGGTCGTCGGTGGTATTTGTATCGTGATGGCTGGATTATATAATATTATTTAACCACGCTCCTACTGATAAGCTACTTATATTAGCTAGCCTTACGGGCACAAATTTCCGTGGCATATATAAAAAAAGATATTTCGTCTTTAAGTACCTTCCCGAGAGAGTTCTACAGAAAAAAGATTAACTTTGTAAAGTCTTTCTAAATGTTATAAAAATTTACAGTAACATACAATCGAATAACAATAAATTATTATTAGCTATAATTTAATTCAATTCAATTTTTATTATTTTGAAAATATTACAAAATGTCTATTAACTTTAAAGCGTTTAAAAAAAAATATTATTAAGGACAAGGAGGCCTTAACCTTGTGAATGACGTTAATTTTATTTAGAACGACGTTAATTGAATGACGTTAATTTTATTTTTGACGGCCGGCATAGTCCAGTGGTAACGCATTGGACTGCCATTCCGAAGGTCGCGGGTTCGAACCCGGCGTGCGCATATAAATTTTATTTGATTAATTTGTGTTATTTCACAGTTATTAATTAAAATAATATATAGTATATTTGCGGCACGTTCCAGAGTGGAAGATACTACCAGTATCGCCCTGGTGTAAGACCACCATTCAGAATTGAAACGTTGCTCCAAATGGCTTTAGCCGTGCTTAGTGACTAGATCTGAATAGCCAGGTACTTCCCCACATTCCTCTTTCCCTTCCCCACTTACCTTCAGCCTCACAACATCCCCCAATTGGGGATGCCATAGTCTCACTGGCTCCAGACGGGAGCAGTTGGGACTCTTGTGAGGTATTCACTATAAAAAAAAATAAAAAAAAAGAACTTCTGGTGGTTTCTGGAAGGTTCCGTGGGCACTTTTTTTTATTTTTTTTTTATATTAACTCCACACAGGAGGCCCTGAAGAAAATAATTTCCCTCAGGGCCTATGTCATCTTTGGGGATGCTGTGTGGAGGGTCTTTTTGTGGAGAGGAAGGAGTGAACATGGGTCTTGAAGAGTCCCATGTTGTAGGAGGGAGGAAACACAGAGGCCGGCAGTTCGTTCCACAGCCGAGCTGTTGAACTTAAGAACGAATCGTAGAAGCGACCCGTTCTCATGTGACAAATGTCAACCGTGTACAAATGTTGGGCGCGCGTTTGGCGTGTATCCCGACTACGCACCGGTGCCGAAGGGATCAATGACGCTAGTTCCTCAGAGCATCTTCCATTGTAATACCGATAGAACAAGGACAGCATACCAACCTGACGCCTGTGCTCTAAAGATTGCAGTCCGTCTGTTAAGATTGGGGAATCTATCAAACGGACCGCCCGTTTCTGCACAGAGTCAAGGGTTTTAATCAGGTATTTAGGGGCTCCGGACCAGAGATGGCTGCCAAATTCGACAGTAGGGCGCACTTGCGATTTGTACAGGGTCAGCAGTTGTGTACTATTAAAGTATCTGCGGGCCCTGTACAGTACGCCCAGCTTCTGAGAGGCCAGCTTTACTCTGGCTTCGATGGAGCCCCCATACCTGAACTGGTCACTTATAGTTACACCAAGCATATCAATGGAAGGCCTGTTCGGAAGATTGCTTCCGTTGAAGGAGACTAGGTTATCATTTAGATCCCTTTTAGACGTAATCAGACAGGATTGGGTCTTTGAAACATTAAATTCGACGAGATTATTTTTACCCCAGGAGGAAATACTCTCGAGATAACCGTCCATTCTCTGCTTCAAAGCCCTCCGAGCCGTTGGAGTTTGTGTGCCCTTTGGGGGCTTGTCAAACAAAAAACTATCATGAACTGTACTGTCATCCGCGTAACAATGAATCGGTGCACATGTCAAAAGGTCATTGATGTGCAACAAAAACAAAGTCGGAGACAGAACCGATCCCTGTGGGACGCCAGCATTTATAGAGTGCACTAATAATAGTTTATAAATATACATGTAATAGGCACCGTTGTTTCCACAACATGAACTGTCTTACAATCACCACACGATACTATTTAATCTTCGGATGATAATTTACACTATTTTGCGGACTTTCTCGAGATTAATTGTCGCGAGGAGCGAAATAATATGCAACTTTCAATGACAACGAATAGTCGAACATGAAACAAAATAACATTTGCGTTCATCTTATTTTGATTAAATTTTCTTTCTTCTCAGGCAAGACTTATAGGAAATTCACAAAACAAGGGAAAAGGCAATGAGGGTAGGAACTGGAATGTGAAATAATTATAAAACTTTTTAAATATTAAACAGGTATTGTACAAGCAGCAACAAGGCATTAACTATGAACTTAACTTTTTACTTTAAGTCCTTCTTCGAGGAGAAGACAGGGGATTAGGATTTGATTTTCATTTATAAATTCACTTGAAATTTTCGCAGGGCGTTTTTAGCGATGACATTCTATTCTTGAAAATCTTCAGACACAATGACTTGTATCTTAAAGTCAATAAAGTAAAAGCCCTCTGGGCGTTAAATAAACAAATAAATAAAACCAGTGAATTCGGAATAATTATATCAAACACACAAATTAACGTAACTTACATTATCTTATAATCCAAAAGAGTATTTGGAACATAATAAGTTAAGGCGATTTAACCAGCGGACGAGAATTCAAATTTCGTTAAAAGACGATCTCGCGATCGGACGTTTTTTTAGACCGAGACAGAAATACCGAATTCATTCCGCTGCGAGCCGTACACTCGCGCGGCAGTGAAAACTACAGCATGGTTCCGATGAAATAACAATTATTGTTGTTTAATTCTTGGTTGTAGCTTTCTTCCTTATAAGTAGTTACATACATATTTGTAAATTATACGTCGGAGTGCGTAAACATAAATAAATACAAATGCAGTTTGTTGACATGGTAGATATAAAATATGTAGGTATATAAATATACATTAAAAAAAATTTCAAATATTTGTTTAATTTGTTTTTTTTTTTAAATATTTTACACGAGTTTTCCAAAGGTGAGTAAAAATCTTTTGTTTTACTTATTTATTCGTTTGTCCGAAAGGTATTACCGGTAAGTTTTATTTCTAATACTTATCTTCAAAGTATTACTTGATTTGATATGTATGACATTGAAAAGAGGGTTTATTCCTTACAACTGAAGTAGTTTATATATTAAAACTAGGTTTTATTTCCAACTATTTTCTACGGTACCTACCTACATATGTAGTTATGCGATTGCATAATATTGTATCGCTTTCATGTATTTGTTTTCATAATTAACGGAGCGACCTGACTCGTCTAATTTTCGAAATGTTATTAAATTCACGAGTAAAAATCATAGGTTTGTATGTCAAAAATAACCTTGTTTTTTTTCCTAAAACAAGAAGCTCAATTCACAATATGACATTATGAAACTGACAAAAAGTAACACAAAAAACATTAAATATGTTGAATTATACCAACGTAATAGTGAATTGGACAATAAAATAGAAATTATGAACAAAAAAATTATTTGAATCGCACATCACGAATCGAAATTCATTTGTTTCGTGTCACTTTTTGACTACCAATCACAAACAGTTTCACGTACTTTGGCATAAGTTTTAACATTTATACATGAAAAAACGATAACAGACATAAACTCCTGTCCATAGTTGATTCTTTTCCCTGGAAATTAAACAACACAAAATTATCGCCAAATGTTATAAAAAATATGTGCTTATTCTGACTGATTCTTTCGAACGACCCTGTAGCATATAAGTACGAACAATGTACACGGATAATTAAATATCACTAACCTTTGTTTTTTCTGAAAATATATCTCCCACGTACGTTTTTGATGTCGTAATTTGTGCTATCTAATATAACTTTTTTTCGAGGGTATTTTCCTCCTCATTTTTAAGCGAGGAATTTCTTTAAAATGTTATCAAGTAGACTGGCGTGGAATAGACGTCCGCTCGCCGCCCTGTCGCAGCGGGGAATGATAAAATTTCGGCTTGCGCCGGGGCAAGACACAAACAACAAACGCGAATCGAAATTAATTACTATTATATACTTTAAGAATATATTTTTTGGTCATAAATTATTTCTAATGTTTCAATTATGTCTTGGTAAATTATTTTTCTAAAAAAATCTGAACTATACCAATTTGTAAGACCATAAATAAATAGTCCAATTGAGGGATTTTCGTCACAAAACGCGTGCTCGGATTTATTTATTAGTAATTTTATTTGAAATAAAAACAAAATTCTTATACATACATATGATAGATAATTTATTGATTGTTTATACATTATTATTCAATGATTTGAAATATTTGTTGTATAATACAACTTCACATTTGAAAATGCAACAAATCTGCGCATCGTCCAACGGTAACACTTTATTATGATATGAAAATAATATTATTTTTCAAAATTTTACATCTTACTTTACAAGATAAAATAACGATCTTTCGAAATCAATTTGTGTTTTTTTCTAGAAAAGTGTCCATACGTCTAAAAGTGGCCTCAAAAATGCCAAATTTCAGGTCAAGTCTACCTATTTCGCCTTAAGCAAGATAATTAATGTTAGTAATTAAATGCTTGCAAAGGAAGTTCAACGTTTTCTTAGTTCGTCAGTTCCTTTAAACTTTAAAATAATATATCAAAGGCAATATCAAAAGTACCAATGGACTACAAGAGGGGAGTAGAAAACAAACAGCTGTTCTAACTGCGTCCATCTGAAACACCTTTGTGATATACGCAAAGCAACTTACTAGTTGGTAGAACAGTGTCGACAGCCTTGATGGAAACACTCTCTGGGTTACAAATATCCATGCCACTGATGAAAGCGTTGTTATGTGATAGTAATTAGTCTCAACTAAATATAAAGCACACCTGTAAACATTAATTAATTAGTTATATAGAAACATTAAAAAGAACAGATGTGGAAAAACTTAACTGAAGTGAGGTGATATTTTCACGAAAACAGCACTTCATATATTATGATAATATTTTAAGCAGTACGCTTAAGCAATAGACCAGAAATATTTTACCAATGAAAAGTGACCGCTAAGTTAAGAATTTGACACAAACAATATTCTCTTCACAGATGTAACGGATAGAAATAGCATTATCAAACGGTATACTATCACTAACATTGAGTTAATATCGTGTATTAATCAACACTAAGTGCAGAACTGTCAATTTTGACGTCTCATAACGTATGAAGCATATACTGTATCCTTATTTACAATGACAAATAAAATACACTTGATGACGTCTATTGCTGACATTTAGTTTAAGTGCAAAACAAAACAATACAAGGGTAAAATTCGGTTTATGGGAGTCACTCTAATAACCGAAATTGAACTTGATTTAGACTAATTTAGGGCTGGGGAATCCAAACCTAGCGTAGCCCACAAACTATTTGAAAACTGGGATGTAACTCTAAAGGGGACGCGAGTAGGCGTTATTAAAGGGGCAATTTTTTGTAACAGGAAACAACATGGAAAAAAGGTATTAGAATTAAATCACAAACCAGTCTATACAAACCTAGCGTAGCCCACAAACTATTTTAAAACTGGGATATAACTCTAAAGGGGACGCGAGCAGGCGTTATTAAAGGGGCAATTTTTTGTAACAGGAAATAACATGGAAAAAAGGTATTAGAATTAAATCACAAATCAGTCTATACAAACCTAGCGTAGCCCACAAATTATTTGAAAACTGGGATGTAACTCTAAAGTGGACGCGAGTGGGCGTTATTAAAGGGTCATTTTTTTGTTATAGAAAATCACAGTTAGGTTAGGTTATAAATATATATAAATTTAATATTTACAAGATTTTAAATAATAAACTACAAATCTGGCAAATGATATTTAATTTTCTGAATTTTCCATGCATTGATATTATTATTATATGGCAACACTTTTTATTTTTTGATTGGCACTTCTGAAATGTCAAAGTATTAAAAAGTCTTTAATTTGATTTTCTTATTAAGTCATAGTTGATAATAAAAACATGGTTTCTATGTACCGCGTACGAAATTTCAAAACCCTATAACTCAGTTAATAGTGCCGACCCCCACCTAATTCTTCAGAATCAGATTCGGATTCCCCAGCCCTAAATTAGCCTAAATCAAGTTCAATTTCGGTTATTCAAGTGACTCCCATAAACCGAATTTTTTCCCAATTCAATATATGTTTTGGAATGAAATTTACTCACACAAATCGGATTAATTCTCTAGTTCAGATTATATTAACTTACTTAATGAACTTGTTAGGTTTTAATTTGTAACCCTGCCCTAAATCGACAATGAACTAACTCACGTACTATCTGTCACTTGTTGGTAGCTAGTTATGCTGTAAACATTGAGCTTAGGTGTTACTTAGTTAATATACCTAGAACCGACCTATGTACTAGGTGCAGCGCGGCGCGGTCAAGTCCAGTGTTGAAGAAACGTCACTAGTCACGACACGTCACGATGACTTTGCTTTAAAAACGTGATATCAATTGAAATAACTTCGTATAAGATATTTCTCAAAAGGTATAAATCACTCTAAACCGTCTCACTTTAGAAAGACAGAGCAACCATAATCATGATGTTACATAGAAGCAAATTAATGAGTAGAGACGTCGAATTTAGTGATGGTTCCTGCAAACGTTAAATGGAACCGGCTCCTTTGCTGTCACTGGAACCAGCAATATTGTATTTAATAGGCTTGGTTTTGATTTGATTATTTGTTATCTAGGTGATGGATTTTTGATACCACTGTGTTTCTAAAGGTTAAAGACATTATTTTAAGCATGGACCTAAAACGCCCTGGACGGAACAATTCGAGAACTATTTGAAGCCGCGGGGTGAAGGGGAAGATATATGGAAATGCCAAAATCTTGTTAAAAACTTAAATGCCGTATCCAAATTCCTGTCTCATAAATACACCAAAAACATAATAATAAAAGTTCATTATCCACCACTTTGCATACAACTCAGTTCAAAAGTAGTCATACAAGATGGCTGTCAGGCATTTTCCTCTCACCCTCGATTTGGGTTCAATGCCATTCATACAAAGTCGCACTAATGCTTTATCCTGGGCTTTTAAGGTTAGGTTTTAAGGATTCAAAGAATGATAAATATGGTGGTTGGAGTGACAAGAAATAATTAAAAATGAAGTGAGAAATATAAATGAAAAGTAATTGGGAAACAAAAACTTGGTTGTTTGTAGTTGCAACCTATTTTAAATTGTTTTCCTATAAACGTATTTATCTGCACATACTTTTTACAGAATAAGATGAAAAATAAGTGTTGACCTTTTTTCAGATTTGCGGCTAGCGTCAGAAATAACAATTTTCGTACGATTTTCTGAATTAAAATTATAAAATCTGAAGTTACTTCAAGTTTTGAAGTCATCTATATCTATATTGCTAATTAAATAGCTTTATGCTAAAATAAAGCCATACTTACGTTTATAACAGATTCAAAAGATATCGCTTAGTCTAATAAAACAGAATTTTTATAGCAAAACGACATTTTTTAATTCATTTTTTTTAAATTTAATTAAAATCAAATTTAATAGTATAATTATGAAGTCCTGCGAGAATTTTTTGTTTTTTGTTATTTTTACAGCTATTTTTGTTATTGTTACAGCAGTTTTAAAATAGCCTAGAGAGCGGAATAATTAATAAATGGATTTCTACGAATTAAACACAAAAACATAAAAATATTTCTATATTAGTTTTTTTATTAATTTATTTGGCACAATTCACTTTGTTATCACTATACTTAAGGGAAGTTAATAATTTTAATAACCACATCCAAGTGTTAAGTAATAACCACATCCAAGTGTTACCGTAAGTGTTAACATTCCACATGCAACAATATCTGATGAATTTATCGTTTCAATATTTATTTATATAAAACAATAATACTTTTATAAGATGGAGGATGAATATACTCTCGGTTGACAGTTGACATAGACAAGTGACAGCGGCATAGTCACTTCTATGGACGTATTCTATTTTATTCCTATTCCAATTATAAACGACGATCTAAAATATTACGGATTACGCACCGGCCTATTCTTACCGCTTATTCCTATTATAAACGGGCCTTAACTCTAGTTTCAGCTCAATACAACACAAAGTTCGTTATCTAATGTGGCGGTAAATTGACTATTTACAGAACCAATGCACATTCGAAATAAATTTTACCGTGACATATTTATATGTAAGCCAATTGAGTACAATCTGCCAACATCTGTATTTTCTAAGGCGTGTTCGCTATTTGAGATATTATGTTCTGCCTTTATTTGGAGGATTTCAAATTTCAAGTCATTTAGTTTATTTTAACGACAGATTTATTGTTCATCTCAGAACAACAAGATTTCACCTGACATTGGATGTCCTAAGAAAATGACCTAAGAAAGATACTTTAAGCTCATTTTCGCAGGACAGCACTTGTCAGATGGATCTTTCTTGTTGTGAGGGAATAATTCGACGTTTCAAAATTTTTTATTATTAAAATAATATTTTAGGCTAGTGAATGGGATAAGGCACCGAATGAGAATTAGGTACAATGCCTATTGCTGGGCCTTTTTTTAGTTTCCTCTATCCTCGTCGGTGGTGTGTGATGTACTTCTTGCGCAGGAATAAAATTTGTCTTAAATATTGGCATATCTATGGTTAAATTTAGGACCAATTTGCTCAGTACAAAAATCACGAAGATATCGATCTAGTGAGTGGTGTATTTACAGGTATATCTATGATTCACGTCTTGCATCTTGCAACGTTGAACAATACCATTGTTACTCCGCTTATCTGAAGTAATATTGTATTAACTGTATGATATTTGTGTTCCATTTATACAGTTTTGTATCACTTCAGTGACCATCACTTTTATATCCTAAAGTTAATCCAATTCTTGCATTCTACTTTTCTAGTGACGTTTCTTCTAAAAGTTTGAATTGTCGCCTTGTACGTAAGTAGGTTAATGTTATATTGACCAAGTAAAACCTAAGCCCCTTAATTGGTGCATGTTCATTTTACAAATATTTCACATTTGAAAATATTCGCGATATAATATACTTAGTTACCCAAAACCAAAAAAGTTTTCATGGTACATGTGTTTGTTCATTGTAAATTTACAAACGTCACAAATGCCAACCGAACGATTATTAAGTTTTTCTGTTGACACTGAAGGGTACACTTTTACTTTTTCCTATTAGTCAATTCCATTAAGTATTACATCACATATTTTTTCTCGCGTTTGCTTATTGTCAATATAGTTTATTTTACTCTACACCTTGAAATAGAAACCAATGTTGTACATTTAGTTATGATCTGGTCACAAAACACCGCTAAAACCATTTAAAGCATCCTTCCTGTGCTGAATGGTGATCGAGAGTGATACTGAGGCTGTATTTCTCTCAGATGACCTTGGAGCAACTGGTTCGACTCCCTCAAAAGTACACCACACTAAATTTGACAGTTCTAAACTTGTACTGAACCTGTAGTGTTACGATAATAACTCATTTAATTAGGTTTTATTAATCTGGATAAGTATTTTTACTGCCAGTCAAGCTTGGCATTTGTGCAGTCAACATTAGATTGTTTTCTATAGGAACTGCGCGGTCTCTGGTCTGTTGTTTTATTGGTGAAGGCGGCCGTGAGATATTATAAATTTTGATCCTATTTTTACTATGCATATGTTTTTCCCGCACGGTTATTTATTGCAAACATAATTCTAGTTTGTATTCAAATCACCATGACAAGTAAATTCATAATATATAATGCTTTTGTTTATGTTTCATTTCATGTAATTGCATGACTCGCATAATAAGCGTAATAAAAAACTGTCAACAGGACACTTGCAAGCATTGTTTACTTTATGCAATAACATTTTAACTTAGTCGTAAGACTGACAAAACTTTTGTATATGTGTTCGAGTTCACCACCGAGGTTTTGAATATGTCGTTCCAACTGAAAGTGATTACTTTTATGTAGTTTTCTCAATATACTGTTTCAGGTATGATTTATTTTAAGCTGGGACCAAGTAAAAGAAGGCCATGGATCTTCCGAACCCAGAGAGTGTTTCCATCAAGGTGGAGCCAGGGTCCCAGGAAGAGTGGGGAGGTGAAATGTCTTATACACATGTAGATATCCACCTCCCGGATGTAAAAAAGGAATTTTCGCAGTATGCGGAGAGTACTCCGTCAACCAGTAAGATGAATTACGGAAATAAGAAAAATATATAAATAAATACATAATAGAAAAATAAACGAAGTATGTTCAAGATTTTGTGGAATTTTTTCCCCTTTTCTGAATGATTAGCAGAGAGAAATTGTATCACTATTTATGGAATCCTATCGTGAAGTTCATTGGTTATACTGGTATTTCCTTTAAAATGCATCTTCACAGTAAACTGTCAAACTAAGCAAATTTATAATGCTGACAAAATCTCGATTTCTAAAGTTAATACATTTTCCACGCATGATATAGGTTATGTATGATCGTCCATTAAAATATGTGTACTTCATGCACAAACATATTATTTCACTGACAATATAATGAAGCAAAAAATATCCATTTTAAAGGAGTGCAGGCAAATACCTTTATGTTTACTTCTTGATGCATCAGTCCTTAAGCGGACATCTGAGGTCCTTTTTAAATAAACTCCCAGTCTTGTTTTCCGCTTCTACAAGATTTATCAATGATTTCTTCAATCGAAAATATTTTTTTTTACTAAAACAATAAGTTTTCTTATTACTTCTCTCGGAGAAGGAAGGTAGTAGTTTTTAATGTAATAGGTTATTCGTATTTGCTTGTCTACGTACGTATTGTTGTTTTGTTTCTGCAGGTAGCATTAATGTGGAGACTATTACCATCAAGATAGAACCTGGACAACGAGAAGAGTTTGGAAGGGGAATTCATTACTCAGATATTGACGTAGACCTCCCGGATGTTAAAAAGGATTGCTTAGAGCGCTCCGAAAGATTTTCCCACACAGCAGGTATAAGCGATTTTGTTTTGTTGAAGTTAAAAATTCGTGCTCTCCTAATTTATGCGTTTTTTTATGAATTTACCGAACTCAAGAGCTGTATTAATAATCTTTTCAGACTTGTCAAACTTGAAGACGCATCCTGAGGATAAAAAAATTTTTGTTCCCATTGCAGAAAAACTTTTTTCATGTCCCGACTGCAACTATTCGTGTGTGAGAAAGGATATACTAAAAAAGCACATGTTTACCCACAGTGGAGAAAAACCTTTTTCATGTCCCGACTGCAACCATCTTTTTGCTACAAAGGGGAATCTAAAAAATCACATGTTTACCCACAGTGGAGAAAAACCTTTTTCATGTCCCGACTGCAACTATCGATTTTATAACAAGTGGCATCTAAAAATGCACATGTTTTCCCACAGTGGAGAAAAACCTTTTCCATGTCCCGACTGCAACTATCTTTGTTCTACAAAGTCGGGTCTAAAAATTCACATGCTTACACACAATGGAGAAAAACCTTTTTCATGTCCCGACTGCAACTATCTTTGTTCTATAAAGGGGAATCTAAAAAGACACATGCTCTCACACAGTGGAAAAAAACCTTTTTCATGTTCCAACTGCAACTATTCGTGTGTTAGAAAGGATTTACTAAAGAAGCATATGCTTACCCACAGTGGCGAAAAACCTTTTTCATGTCCCGACTGCATATATTCATGTTCAACAAAAGGAGATTTCAGACGTCACTTGCTGACCCACAGTGGAGAAAAACCTTTTTCATGTGCCGACTGCAACTATTCGGGTGTGACAAAGGATTTACTAAAAAAGCACGTGCTTACCCACAGTGGCGAAAAACCTTCTTCATGTCCCGACTGCAACTATTTGGGTTTGAGAAAGGATTTACTAAAAAGGCACATGCTCACACACAGTGTCGAAAAACTTTTTTCATGTCCCGATTGCAAATATTCGTGTATGACGATGGGTTTACTAAAAAAGCACATGTTTACCCACAGTGGAGAAAAACCTTTTTTATGTCCCGACTGCAACTATCGATGTTATAATAAGGGGCATTTAAAAATTCACATGTTTACACACAGTGGAGAAAAACCTTTTTCATGTCCCGACTGCAACTATCGTTGTGCTAGAAAGGGATATCTAAAAATGCACATGTTTACTCACGGTGGAGATAGACCGTTTTCATGCCCCGACTGTAACTATTCATGTTTAACAAAGGGACATCTAAGAAGCCATTTGTTGACCCACGGCGGAGAGTATGGAAGGGGAGTGTACATAAATGCTGTTGTTAGTTAATACGTAAATAATTCATTGTACATAAATGTATGTTTGCTGTAGTATTTTTTTGATAGTAGTGAAGGATAATATATTAATATATTAAATTTAAAAAAAGAAAGGAAGTTATGGAAAACTAAGGATATTTGTGAGATTAATTAAGTGACAGTAGTTTTTTTTTTCAGAATATTTTTGAAGTGTCTCTTGACAGAGAGAATAAATTTAAAAATTCGGCTTACAATAATTTACACTGAATTTTCAACAAAGGTCGTGCAACAATAATTAGTCAACTCGCACATATCAAAATTAATTGTTCTCTAATTAGTTTTCTATTATTGTCACAAACTACCAATACCAAACTGAATTACATAAAAGTTTCAAATATGTTTGCTTCCAACTTATCAAATAAATGAACCTTTCGAAACTTACCTTAAATGTACATACTTATTGTTAAAATAAAATAGTTTAAAATTAGCTAGTAAAAATATGTGTAAATACTGCTTCCATAGATATGCAATCTATATAAATGAAAATGTTCGTTTGTTAAAAATCTTAAATCTCCGAAAATTCTTCACCGATTGCTTTGAAATTTTGATACTACGTTGCATTCGAATACGCGTCTGTTTTTATTTACCAATATTATAAAGACTGACACCTGTGATAGATAAAAAACGTTTTTTTTTAAAAAACAGTGCCATCTGTTGAACGTAAAGTAAAAACGCGCTATTGTTTCTCTATCTGCACAGACAGAATTAGCCACATCAACTCGTGATGGAGTATAGCTAGTAATTAAATGAATATATCTTTAAATAGCTACTAAACACAATTATTTTTTAATGATAAACTAATGTTTATAAGACAAGGTTTTATGCATAGCATAAAGGATAACAAATAATCATTAGCAATAAGTAGTCGGCCGAAATATTAATACAAATTGAAAATATCTCCCGAGTAAAAATAAATGCTGCCAACGGGAATTGAACCCGTGCCTTATGATTATCATTAAAAAATAATAATATTCGAAGAGTCAAAAATATATCACCAATAAATGAAGATATCATATTTCTCGAGGCCATCTAGTGAGAAATTTAGTACTAACAAAGCCTTTCCTATAAAAATAAAGTTGGTTGTTTACAGGTGGAAAAAAATATAAAAAGTAGTAATTGTTGATTGAGGTACTTTTACATATTGAATCGTTTGGCGGGTTGGAAATAAGCAGACATAGCTCAGTGGATACAGAGCACCTGACCGGACACCAGAAGGCACGGGTTCAATTCCCGTTGGCGGCATTTATTTTTACTCGGGAGATATTTTCAATTTGTATGAATATTTCGGCCGACTAATTATTGGTTATAATTATTTACTAAACACAAGTTATTCACTTTTAAGCAGTTTGCGCCAGGAAAAACAACTTCCTTGACAGAAGGCCTGAACACTTTCTTTTACATGAGTATCTACACCATCGTTTTGCAAATTGTTTATCCAGGGATCTAACGAATAGGGTAGGCTCCGAATGAGAATTATATTGTGTATGGTCGCGCCTTTTATTGTTTCCTCTATCCTTATCGATGATATGGGACGTACTTGGGAGTCGCTATATGCACAGCGACTAGTCGACAGGGGGCGCATCCAACATATCCGAGTATACCCGAGCTGTTCCGAGTAAATTGTTTCCCACTGCCTGTGATGCAAAATCAGTGAAACGCGGTGGGCGATGAAACGAAACGTCAGAAATCATCAGAAGTGGCGTCTTTGAGTGCCGTCTTTTAGAAGTTTCATTAAGTAATTTCAAAAAGAATTCAGAGACGGGTGTTATCAGTGGTTACATTGACAATGAAGCATTTCTGTGTTCTGTGAACGCGTTGGGGCACTCTTTTTCAACGAGAGACAGTATGAAAAAGAAGTTGGGAGGTAAGTTCTAAACCTTAGGGCCTAGGTCTAGGGTAGGCCTTCCCATTTCTTCAGTTCATAAGCAGCTGCTGATATTTACGAGTTATTCGAAATTAACATTTCCAATCTTTCAGATGCAGTATACACGTTCTGCCCGCCTACAGTGGAGCTCTTTGGGATGCCATTTACATTCGGTATGAATGCGTACAGAGAGTGCGCCTAAGGCCCCGACTACACCGCCCAAATAACAGCAAGAAGAGAGTTGAGTTGGTATGTTAATACACCCTAGAACCACATCAGCTAGGCCTACTTCCCTTCGTCTTTCAATAGTAGCATTGACAGAGCACCGAGGACTCGGTGGTCCAAGATTAAGGTCTATAACCCCAAAATGATCACCGTATCGTCAGTGATGTGTTTAAAATAAAAATAACAGCGATGGGCCTAGGCCTAGGTAAGTTAGGACTAGATTACACCAGGGGCCTTCCTAATATGGCAGTTGGAGCTCCGTCTCATTTAGATTAACACGACAATCACACCAATCACAATTCATCTTTGTGTGTCAAAAAGTGTGCCGTGGCTCGTAACACATCCACATGTCGTGGTAGTCTAAAGAAGACCGTGCTCAAAGTGCCAAATTAATTAAAGCCCCTGCAGCTATATCTCATTTCACAATTTTAATTCATATCACACTGGATTATAACCACACTTGTAATTTTATACTAATGTCAACATTGCAACTTTTGTAAAAATTAATCATCTGCGTCAAATAAGTTAACCATGGGCAATTTATTTGCCCCACAAATAATAGGCGTCTTATACGTATAAGCCTATTAGACCCTATACCTTGAATTGTTCTTTCAGGCTGATCACCCAAACCATGAAGAAGAGGTTCCGGGTTTTGGACTCCAAGAAGCTTTGTTGTCCCGCAATGATGAGTGTGAAACAAATGAAATATTTTCCAGAATTTCCTGTTCCACCTCAAATTGCAGAAAGAGCAAAAACGAAGGTATGATAGTTTCTTTTCTCTGCTTATCCCTTCATGGGCAATCACTTTATAACATTATTTTAATGTTTTCACTATAGTTAGATGCAGCGTAGTGTCAGATACTTTTTAAAAGTATCTAGATACAGATACAGATACTTGGCAAAATTTGTAGCTAGATACAGATACTCAGATACATTTCTTCTTTTTTGGGGGAAAACTTTAAAAAATATATATTATCGAAAACAGCGATTATTTTAATTTATTTAAGACGGTAGATGTAAACACTTGTGATTATTTTACATATTTTCACTTGCTTGTTTTATTCGTTGCCCAAAAAGATATTGGCAAATTGGCCTGCAAGCGGTGATAACATAAATGCATTAGGGGTCCTCGCGAGTACCCGGGTAGCATATTACTACCCGGGTACCCGACGCCCCTTGGATAAATATATAAAAAATACGTGAACTATGTGCAACTTGATTAGGGTTCTGATGGAAAATTAAAAAAAATTAAATTATTCATTAATTTTATTTTATTTTTTAAATTCATTTTTTTTATATAGGGGGGTACCCGGGTACTCGGTTACTTGGGTTAGGATCCCAAAAATGCATGTATATAAACTGCTATAAAATATTATACACTATATGGACAAAAGTACCCACTAGCTGAATCTGTGTCGTGAATCTGTGAAATCATGAAAATTAACTAGAGAAAATCGGTAAAGCAGTTCACTTCCAACATAAAGTATCTGAGGTGTCAGATACAAGTAAAAATGTATCTAGATACAGATACAGTTATAGAAATATAGCTAGATACAGATATACAAAAATGTATCTAGATACTGTATCTAACCAATAATTACTGTTTTTGTAGGGTTCTGTTATTTTTATTTATAGTAAAACATTGTGGCTTGTTTTCAGATTCTGAAACAAGTGAAAGCAGCCCTTCAATCCACCAGCCCACCTAAATACGTTATTACGTCTCGGCAACCGGAGAAGCGAGCCACAACCACAGCAGAGACAGGAGATCAACAGGCTTGTTGAAGCTGGAGTTTATCAGTACGAGATGTAGCTCTATTGTTGGAGCAATTTATTAAACATAATTTTCAGGATGGGGCAGAACCTGATCGGCTCAATTCAGGGTTTATCTGTCATGTTTTTAAAGGGGTTGTTCTCTCAATGTTTATATTTTCTTTGTGTTGTGTAATTTATTATTTTCCAGTTATAAAATAATATCAAATATGTATCAATGAATTGCCCGACTTCCTTCATTGCTCACTTATCCTTCAACATGCTATATGGCATCCAAATTTTCACAAAGACTCCAAATAATGCTAGTTTTACTTTCCCATAGGTGTACTGTTTTGTAATGTAAAAAGATTAGATACTTTGAGTATATATAGGCCTAGTACGAATCTGTACAAAAGTTGAACATAGGGCCTACCACAAATCTTTTACTGTCCAAAAGTTAATTATATTTGCAGGAATTAGAATGTGGTTGCCATACCAAACAGTCTTTATTAAGGCTTTGGAATCGACTTTATGATATTGGCCCTATAGTAATGTAATCTAACCAAATGAAATCAAGGTGCAAGAATTGTATGAAACGAAAGATGAAAATGAGCTATTGGCTGCTCGGCAGTATTCGGAAATGCTCGGCCGTGACGTCACAAAAAATATCTGAGCGGAGAACCAATTTCAAATAAAGCGCCGAAACACTTCACTTCGGGTATGCTCGGATATGTTGGCCACGCCCCCTGTCGACTAGTCGCTGTGCATATAGCGACTCCCGACGTACTTATGTTGCATGCATAAAATTTGTCTAAATATTGACATATCTATGGTTAAATAGACCAATTTGGATCGATTTAGTGAGTGGTTTATTTATGATTGCTTCCCTCTCATCAGTTACAGTTGCACCGTCTTTCTAAAGTAATACCATATAAACTACATAACAATTATGTAAAATTTATACCACTTGAGGTTATTTCAACCACCAACACAATTTTAAAGCAAAGATTTAAAAATTGAAGTGCTTCTAATTCTTTGTGACGTTTCTTCAACGCCTTGAAATTGACTACCGCGCTTTGCCGTGCATGTAAGTTAGTTCTAATTATGTTAACAAAGTAACACTTAAACTCGTAAATTGGTGCTTGTTTATTGTAAGAATATATCGCCAAGCACTCGATTGATTAGTTTTGACAGCGTTATAACATACTAAGCTACCCAACACTTACCGTGTAAACACGTGACAGATGAGGTTAAATGTGTTTGTTCATTGTTGATTTACGGCCGCTGTCACACATTAAAAGCAAGTGACTAGTAAGTTCATCTAATTACCCCGAGTGAACATCATATACATTTTCAAAACAGCAAACTTATTTTGTGGCACAATTAGCTTTTAGTAAACTCTAATGAAATCCGAATTACTTAAGAATCTTATTGGTTTTTTCAACAACAAAAGTGATTCAAACTCTCTGATAAATAATTTTTATGATGTAGATAAGTTTTGATACAGACGTTACTTTTTTTCAGCTGAGAATAATTACTATCACATTAAAGGACCCTATCACAGTAGAGCCATGGATCTTCCGATCCCAGATAATGTTAGCTTCAAAACTGAACCATGGTCGCAGGAAGAAGGCTCAGGTGAAAAACAGGCATTTACTGATATAGAAATCCACCTCCCTTATGTGAAAAAGGAATGTTTGCCGTGTGCCGAAAGTGTTCAGCAAACCAGTAAGTGGCATTATTCATCTGTTTGTGTTTCAGATGGGCGCAGTCACAACCCCTACTTGTGTTTGACTCTCCTTTTTATCGCCTATAATACAGCGCGGTAATTATAAATTTTTCCAAGTGGCAATGTAATGTTCCAAGAAAACGTTTTACTTATTATGCCCATAAACAGTTTCTTATTCCTGAAGCTATAAGCTGTAACACAAAATCATCTCACTCCTTAAATTCTTTTGGATTATAAGTTAATGCATGTTATAAGTAAATAATCATTTTCTCAATTCAAAACCCAAAATTTTGCTCCCCGGGAAGAGATAGAAATCTCTTATCCACAACCGCTGTTAAGTCACACAATTCAGAATACTCACAACAAGTTAATATATTTACCAACAAATTTTTAATGTTTGTGCAACAAACTACGTCAACATTATAAAATTACTTTACCATGCTAGTTTAATATAATAAATTATATTTGTAATATATACTGACGACGTATATCAGGGATATTTGAAATTTTGTAGATTACTTTGTTTTTACGGATATTCCCGCGTATCTCCATGCATAACCTTAATAGGATTCTTCAGGCATCGTCAAGCTGCGTGTACGTCTGGAAAAATCATTTTCAAAATACACTGACCTTGGTATTTTAATGGAAATATCTCACTGTTGATAACAAGAAAACTGTAGTCTATTAGAAAATAACAATTATTTTCTCTAATTGCAACGGCAATTATAGTTGTATTTTATCTTGTAACTGCATGTTTGACGTCTATTTGTTTATAGAAAAAATAACTTCTTTACTGTATCTCTATCTATTCGATATAATAAACCTATTACGGATTTTCATGCATCAGAATGTGATATCCGCTTATCAACCGTAAGTAGCATATCAATTTGTTATTATGTTATTATTCCAGGTAGCATTAATGTGGAGACTGTATCCATCAAAGCAAAATCAGAACACCGAGAAGAAGATGGAGGGGCAATCACTTACGCGGAAATAAACATAAACCTGCCAAATATAAAAAAGGAATGCTTAGAGAAGTCTGGAAGTATTCTTGAGACTGCAGGTAAAAACGATTTTCGTTTTTCTGAATTCGTTTTAATAATTATCTAGTTATTATAGATACGTACATATTGAGCGTTATCTGCCATCTTTTTAAGACATGATAACGGACCTGAAGACGCATCCACAAGAAAAACCTTATTCATGTACATACTGTAACTACTCATGCTCATGCAAATCACATTTAACAGCCCACTTACGCACCCATACTGGAGAAAAACCTTATTCGTGTTCTCATGTAACTACTTATGCTCACGCAAGTCCGAATTAACAGTGCACTTTCGCACTCATACTGGAGAAAAACTTCATTCATGTTCTTATTGTGACTACTCCTGCAAAGGAAAATCACATTTAAAAGTGTGTAACAATATTAGCCAATGGATGGGTGATGAAAGGATTAATTGTATAAATTAATGATGGATCTTACGATTGTGACATTAATTGGTAATTACCAAATACAATAATCTAGTCATCTACGCACACGCACTGAACGCATTGTATGTAGGTAGTGATGAGATCTGATAAGGAAGTTAAATAATAGAATGATTTAAATATCAACAGACGCTAATTTATTAAATTATTAAAATACTTAACAATTATTAAAATACTTGATCAATAAAAATAAGCATGAGACTCTAACAACATCTTATCTCCGGGCGTGTCAAGTATGTACGTGAGTTTAACGCCATCTTGATAAAATTTAGACTAACGTGCAGGAACATTAATAAATTAAACACTTAAAATCTTGTAAGGAATGTCTGAGCGGGCGCCAGCGTGTTATAAAATAACAACGCAAGAAGTTAAATAAGTAATCCCTATTAGAATGATAAGTTACATGATTAAAAAATAGTTAAAAGTGAAAAAGACCTTCCGTGACTTGCAAAGTAGTCCCTCATTGTTCCAGTGTCGCACGAACCACACCGTAATCCCTTGAGTCCAGCCAGCAACTGAGCTCGACGGAGTGCGCTCCGCTTAGAGAGCTCGCAACAGTCTTGCCAATCGGAGAAAATTGACCAATGTTTATTCTAATCGAGTAGGAACTCCGCCGCCCAGAAGTACGCACTGCTACAAGTGCACTTACTCACCCATACTGGACTAAAACCTTAATGTTCCTACTGCAGCTATTCAGGTTCTGTAATGGGAAATTTGTAAATTCCATTTGGAAAAAACCTTATTCAAGAGTTCCCATTATAATTAAACCTGCTCATACAAGTCAGCGTTAACAGTGCACTTACGGGATTAAAACCTTATTTATGATCCTACTGCAAATATTAATTTTCTCAAAAGGATTAAAAAGTAGACGTAAACTTTAAAGGCACGTTTTTAACCATACTGGAAAAACTATATCCATGTTCCCATTGTAAATTTATATAGTCAAGTTCTTACCCATACTTGACATAAAAACCTTATTCATGTGTCAACTGTAACCTCTCCTGCTTACTAAAGTCACACTTATCATTGTGTGTGTGTACGTATATAGCGTGCACCCATACTGGAAATTAATCTTATCCATTTTCTGACTGCAGTTATTCATGTTCACGAGGAGTCAGATTTTGACCCGCTAATGAGAAAAATCATTCATTTTCCGACTTTAATATAGATGTTTTCAGAAAGAATAATTAAAGCATCACATACGTACCCATATAGCATGAAAACCTTTTTCATTTTTCGAAGAAAAGTTCTCTTAACTGCTTATCGCTTTGTGAAGTCATTTTTATATGCTTCTTTGATTTACATTTGTAACAAATAAGTTTGGTTATATGTTTTAGTTTTATTTGACAGTGTTATTATTTTGGATAAAAGTGACTACATAAATAAGACTATGGGCTTTTTACAAGGGGATAATTTTTAAAATAATCAGAAACACCCTATTAATAATTTTCAAGAGCTGGTAAAAGAAGTGGTGACACATTTGTTCGGTTTATATCGTATCAAATAATAATAATATTTGAATACGCTACGTGCTAGCTCTTCGCTCTTCGATCGCCGCAAGTAGTTAAAATTAACTTACCACACTTAATTCTCGCCATCAGCGTTCCGCACGGTAAGAAACAGAACTAATCGCCCAAGCCGTCAGCCCTCGCTCGCCGGCCTCGTCCTCTTTCGGAATCCTGACCTCAGCATGTCAATACGCTGCTTCGGGTTGTGGTCCCGTGCCCCAGAAGCAATCCGGATTCAAGGGAATATGCAAACTTACGTCTTGAAAATTACACTAAAATCCTTGCCTTTTAACAAGACGACAAAGTTTAAACTCCTGGCCGAACTTCTCAGCGAAATTAACTCGCACGCACATGTTTCAACGTTTACGTTGCACGTGGACAAAGGCCGCCTAAACTTCGCTCACCGACTTAAGAACCATGTAAGCTTGACCATCTTTTCCCCTTTCCATGTGCTTTAATAAATTCAGTTCCGATTTTGTAACTTAAATTTAGATTGAGAGATTGAACTTAGTTAGGATTATATTTTGTACCCGTAATATTTTCCATGCCCCTTGAGTATAAGATGTTTTCTAAATGATAATTATTTGTATGTTGTAACGTTGCCCTTTGCTATAATATAACCCGGAATTATAACTCCCATGTCTTTACTTCTTCTTCTTTCGTATGGTGGGGGGTCAGAGGGGGACATCTAGATCTGCGAGCCATATTAGGGCCTCAGGCGTCGCCATGTGAACCTCATCAATCCCGCCGGGGAATGAATGGAGCGGGCATTCGTTGACCACATGTTCGGTAGTCTGCACCGCACCACATTCACACATCGCCGACTCTTTAAGGCCCTATCTGTGCATCATGTGGGCACAGCGGCTATGGGAGCACCTTAACCTATTGATGGCGGACCAGGTTTTGCGAGGCAGTGAGAACCCAGGCTGTCTCTCGGTGGGGTCCTGTATGAGATGGGCATTTCCCACGTTGGCCCTTTGCCACTCAAGTTTCCACCTATCTTCTGGGGTGAGAGGTAGTCGGAGGAGCCTCTCTCCTTCCGCCCAGAAGGGCTTTCGGGACTTCAAGCGGCATGCCGGGTGGGAGACGACATCTTCGTGTAGAGGTATTGCGCTTTTTTGCAGCGCCTTCTTGTATTCCCTCAGTGTTGCAATTTCTCGCCTGATGTTTGGCGGGGTTATGTTTGCAAGTACGGGGAGCCAAGGGAGAGGAGTAGATTTTAAAGTCCCGCTGATGGTTCGCATTGTGGCATTAAGCTGAACGTCTACCATGGAAGTGTGGGCGCTTCTAGCCCATACTGGAGCACAGTATTCAGCCGTTGAGAAAACCAGGGCAATGGATGCTGTTCTGAGCGTGTTGGCGTCGCATCCCCAGCTAGTTCCAGCTAGCTTATTAACTAAGTTAAGCCTTGTCCTGGTTTTTTTACCCACTGTTTCCATGTGTTGCCGGTAGTTCAAACTCCTGTCCAAAGTAACTCCGAGATAGCGGGGGTGGGGGTCATGGTAAATATTTTTTCCATCAAACTGAACACAGAGTTTGGCATCCGCTTGTGAATTGCTAAGATGAAAAGCTGTCGCAACTGTTTTCGACCCATTTGGCTTTAGTCGCCAATTGAGGAAATATTCTTCCAAAGCCTTTAGGTCAGAATTGAGGATATCTTCTGCTGCTTTAAGGGTTTTGGCTTGAGCTGTGACGGCGATGTCATCTGCGTAAGCAAATTTTCTTCCTTCAGTGTGAGGGAGGTCTCGAGTGTAGATGTTAAATAGCGATGGGGCCAGCACTGAGCCCTGGGCAAGGCCATTATTGAGGGGTATTTTTTTGCTTTTTCGCCCTCCTAGAAAAACCCTGAAGGTACGGCCAGTTAGCAGTTGCTCAATGAGTCGTACTGTGTTGCCATCCTCTATGGTTTCGTACAGTTTAACAAGGAGGCCTTTGTGCCACACCGTGTCGTAGGCCGCAGAGAGATCAATGAACGCTGCCGCAGTCTTCAGCCGTTTCTGGAAACCAGATTCAATGTGTGTTGTCAGTGCTAACACCTGATCGCAGCAGTTACGGCCTGGTCTGAAGCCAGCTTGCTCTTGTGGGACCACTTTCTCCAAAATTGGAGTAAGTCTGCGGAGCACAACTCGCTCAAGAAGTTTGTACATGGTACTTAAAAGTGAAATCGGCCGGTAGCTGTTCGGATCCTCTGCTGGCTTGTTGGGTTTGAGGATCGCAATAACTTTAGACTTTCTCCAGGTATTTGGTATTTCTCCAGTTTTGAAAATTTCAGTAAATAGTTTTGCGATCCATATTTTTGTCCGTGGTCCAGCATGTTTCAGAAAGTCTGGTAGAACTCCATCACATCCAGCTGCTTTCCCAGCTTTTGTTGAAGTGAGGGCGATATCTACATCGTCAGCTGTAACGGCGACCACAGTGTTGGGGTTCACCGGCCATTTTAGCCGCGCCGCCTTCAGAGATTTTTGGACCTGGTGGTTTATGTTAGACCTTGTTGTCGTTTTTGAACTACGGAGTAGTTGCTGAGCAACAGCATTTGGTGACACTTTGGGCATTGTTTTAGTTGGCTGATCTGCAGCTCCAAGTCGCCTTAGTGTTTGCCATGCTTTTCTGCTCGAGTGCTCGAAATTCATTTCCTCCATTAATTCATTCCACCGTTTCATACGCCCGTCGTCCAGAGACTGGAGAAGGTCAGAGGCAGTGTCTGGGTCATTCGTCCTCTCGAATTCGGCTAGAAGCTGTTCACTTTCTGAGCTCCATGTTGGAATATACACTTTTCTGTAGCCTCTAGGTATAAATTTATTTGCGGCTATAAATAAAAGGTTTGAAAAACGGTCGTAGGAATTCGGCTTTGGTGGTATGTTATCCACAACCCTGTCAACATATTCCGAGAAGTCTCGCCATTCTGCCTTTCTTAGATTCCATCGCGGCAACGGATTGCTGGAAATACACGGAATCTGTATGCCTATGCTTAGCATGACTGGCCTGTGTTGGCTATGTGGGAAAATATATATCGCGCAGAGAAAAATGTTCCCTTTTGCTTAGCATCGTAAATAAGTTGGCAATCCTGTGCTGACGCCCAATCCGTGATCTGCTCTCCAGCTTTATCGGTCGTCGAGTAGCCCCATAGGAAGTGGTGGCTGTTGAAATCTCCCACATACACCGCCGGGTGATTGTATGCAGGAAGAGCTGGTGACTGCCATAGTTCATTGGGAGGTTTGTAGATATTAAATACAGCGAGTTTTCCAACCTGAATTCCGATCGCGTGATATCCATCAGTGATTTTTCGGGTGATATTCTGCAACTCCGGCTTGATTTAGGTTGCAAGCCCATGTTTTGGGTGTCCCCGCACTGCCGCTAGAAGGTAGCCGGGAATATCCAAGCGTGGTGAGTCGGTTTCTACGATATGAGTTTCCTGGAGTAGCAAAATATCGATATATCTGTCAGTGAGTATTTTTAATAAGAAATCCACCTTTGATCGAGAGGTTCCCTCAATATTCAGGGACAATATTTTTAATTGTTCCCCGATATTTTTTGACTCCCCTTGGCCGGGAGACCTATCGGTCTTCGGCCCCTTAAATAGCGGCATAGTTTGTAGTTGGAGGCCCACTTAATTTGGTATCCGCTTCACTCACTGCACTACCTGCACGCGCGGTAACAATAACAATGTCTTTACTGAACCCCTTGCATGGGTCGGAATGATAGTAGCAAAAAATGATAGCTGACTCCACCCCTTGAGAGATAATCGATATGCCTTTATAAGAGCTACCCTGAGGTTATACTCAGGGATAGAACCCCTGATGGCATCTATGTCGATTGTCTTATATTCAATGTTCGTATTTAACTTGGTCACCGGTCTTTCATTCTTAATTTTAAGTATATTACACATAATAACAAAAACCAAAACTTTGGTCTTTTATGAATAAGTAAACCAAACCTAATATCTCAGTAGTTTATAGTTGTAGACATATCCAATAAAGCTATTCATATGTTGGACTTTATTTTAAGAGTATTTTAATGAATTCCATAATATCAAAACTATCAGTATAATTCCATAGTTTGCTCATATAATTACGAAGTTCTTTCGCACGATTGAAATAATGCTAAATAAATTCTCAAGATATTTTAGAGTTGGTATTTATAGATGATTTCTAAATAACGGCTTCCTACTTTGCTCATTAAATCGATTAAAATTATCGAAACCACGACTTTTTTCCGATTTAATATATTTGTTTAAAATTATAATAAATAATAATTAATTAATTATTGTGCTACTTAGTAAGGAGTCATATCTATAATTCCACAGTTTAAAAAGCTTAGAAAATTCTAATGATATATAAGAGTTGCCATTACTAGAGAATATCTTTATTTCGTCTACCTACTGTTCTAATTTTATTAATCAAAAAAGATTGGATCGAATAATTATTTCCGATTTAAAATTACATATTAATTCGAAGTTGAATACGAAGATGGTTGATATCTGAAATGAGATGTTACTGCGGCTCTGATTACCAGATACTTATGCGGAACGTTAATTTAGTAACCGGTTCTTCAAAAAGAAACAAAAGAAACCGTGGGTATGTTTCAAGAGACTAGTGACTTTTTAATTTTCGATAAATAGTGCAAGAATGAACCAGTTCCACAAAAAAATATCAACGATTCCAGTGACATAAATGTAGCTGGGAGCTGTGACAGGAATATCGATCATCTCTACGAACGGAAACGTCAGGATTCAGACAAGTCAGACTAATGTGTCACAGAGTCTCCTTTGCTTCCTTCTCGTTTGTAATTATTGTTCGGTCGCTCTAAAGTAATATTATACAAACTACACAATAATTGAAATTGAACTGCTTTTACTTTTTTGATGACGTTTGTTCAACGTCTTGACCCTCATGCTTTACCCTGTATGTAAAGAGGTTCTATTTATACTAACTAAGTAACACTTAAACTCTGAAATTGGTGCTGTTAATTGTAAGAATATATCGCTTGACACCTGTTAGATCAATTTAAACTGCATTCTCGATATAACACTAGAGCGAGGCTGCCCAACCTTTTTAACAGTTGGGCAAAATTGACGATTTAAAAGTCATTGGCGGGCCACTGACTACTGACGGTTCCTATTTTTGTTACCTAAGGTTTTTAATGTCTCGTTTTATGCAACAAACAAATAAACATATTGAAATTTTATTGTCGTTTATTGAAATAATAAAATAATAGCATCTACTGCCAAATAACGAAACAACATTTTATGTAACAAAAATCTAAATCCAAGTAATTGGTACAATGAGTGTGATTTCTGACATTGTTTTTGTTTTAATAATTCTCCTATGTTAGGAGTCAGTTCAGATGTTGACAGTAGCAACAAATCAGACATAGGTATGTTGCTCAGTTAGAGATGTGCGGTATTTATTTTTTACAAAATTAAGATTAGAAAAAAACTTTTCACAAACATTCGTCGATCCAAAACTACTTAAAATTTGAAACTCCAGTCTTCCTTTGGCACCAATTTCCAGAAATCTCTAAATTCTTTTGAAGAAGTTTGTGACTTTGAAAATATTTTTTCTGCAAAAAGGTACGCAGAGTGATTTTGCAGTTCAGTGAGTTCCAACTGGATATTGGCAGGATAACTAATTATTTCAGTCAAACTGATTGTAAAAGGATTAAAAAAAAATTGTTCATTTGGTTTTGTACTTTCAAAGTCCTGGAATCTGCTTTCAAACGACTGTAATAAGCTTGTAATTTTAGCTTCGTACTTAGTAAAGTTTATGGTGGCAATATTGAGCTTCTCTTTCAAATCTTCGTATGGGAAAAAGGTCAATATTTTCGTTGGCTAAATATAGTCAGCAGTGCCTTGTAATTTGAATTTAAAATAATGAGATAATTGGTGATGTCAACAAGAAATGCAAGATCAATAAACCAGTACTTATTCTTGAGTAAATCACTTTCCAAAGGTAACGCCCCTTTTTCATAAAAATTCCAACACCTGCTCTCTCAAGATGAAGAAATGTTTTAAAATGTTGCCCCTTGAAAGCCATAGCACAGCGCAGTACAGTTGTAACTCTCCAAATTCGCTGATTTCTTCTTCAAATAAAACTCTGAATTGACATCTGTGAAGAGCTTTTGAATGTCTGTAATTTATGCAGCGTAGGTACTACCGGCTCCATTATATCATTCAACTGTATGTCTTTAGCACACAACGCCTCCTGGTGGATGATGCAATGATCCTTGTTTTAATGTCCAATTTTCCTTTTATCCTACTTAAGAAATTAACCTTTTTCGCCATTTTTTTATTTAAAATTTCAAAGTTAGTGTTAAATTTTAACTTGTTATCTATTATGATTCCCAAGTATTTAATTTCTTTTACTTCTCCCATATTTTGATTGTCTATATTTAGGACAGTATGTACGTTTAGTTTTTTCCCTAATACCATGAATTTACTTTTAGTTACATTTAATTTCAATTTATTTATGTTTAACCACTTAGATAATTTTTGTTGTTTGTTTTTGGGGTGTTATGCCGTGTTGCGCTAACTCCTTCTTTAGCCGACGTTTCGGACAGCGTTGCAACGTCGGCTAAAGAAGGAGTTAGCGCAACACGGCATAACACCCCAAAAACAAACAACAAAAATGCTTTTGGCCGTGAGAATCTAAAAACTCACTTAGATAATTCATTAAGTTCATTTTGTATTTTTGACAACGCATCTTCAATATTATTTGCTATAATATATAAAAGTGTGTCATCTGCAAAAAGTTTGATGGAACAGTACTTTAAGCACTTCACTATATCATTAATATATAAAATAAATAGGAGCGGTCCCAAAACAGATCCTTGAGGAACTCCAATGTTGATTTCTTGTTCTTCAGAGATAGTATCTCCAATTTTGGTTTTTTGTTTTCTATTTTTTAAGTAATCAATAAACCACTGCAATTCATTAGCACGGAATCCTATGTCCTTCAATTTCATTATTAGTCTTTCTCTGTCTATCGTTTCAAAAGCACGTCTAAAATCCAAGAACACTGCTATTGTGATTTTCCTCTGATCCATAGCTGTTTTCCATTCATTTATCACATAATTTATTGCTGTTTCACAGGAATATTTATTTCTAAACCCAGATTGTTCTTTTACTAGGATGTTATTTTTTTCTATAAATTTACTCATCTGTTCTTTCACAATGCATTCTAGTAATTGTTCATATTTAGGCAATCCATTTATTGGTCTGAAGTCTTCGAAATTTTTAGCATTTATTATTTTGGGCACTGGTGTTATTATGGAGGTTTTCCATGACTGCGGAAAAATTCCCTTAGTCAGAGATTCATTTATTAGTGCAACTAATCTGTCTCCTATAGCTGGCAGTGCATCTTTGATTATGCTTATAGTAATTCCATCCGGCGATGATTTTGGTTTCATTGTTTTAATGATTTTCATTAAATACTCACTGTCAATTTTATTAAATCTGAAAATATTTTTATTCTCTCTTTTTTCCGATGATTGAGAAGAGGTATCTGCGACTAATGGAATACTCTTATTTATGTTTTCGACACTAAGTACAAAATTTGTGTTAAATTTTTGGGCTATTTTAAGTGTATCATCTTCAACTCCATCTGGAAACCGAACTTCCTTAATGTTTTCCCTCTGTTTGCCGCTTATAATTTCTTTAAGTGTAGTCCACATTTTTCTTGAGTCACTTTGAGAGGTAATTATTTTTTGCCTGATATACGAATTTTTGGTACGTTTTATTTCTGTACTGTACATGTTTCTAAGTTTCTTATAAGTTTCCCACCTTTCTTCAGTGAATTGTATTTTACAGGCTTTATAGGCTGTATCCCTTTGTTTTTGTAGAATATGTAGGGATTTCGTATACCATTTATTTGTATCTTTTATTATAATATTAGTTAAAGGCATTAGCTCATTTACTACTGTTTTCAGATGTCCTACTAGTTCATCGGCTTTTCCGTCTAAATTTCCTTGGGTATCGCAGATCCATTTTTTGTTTTGTAATGCTGTACACAATGTATCCTAATTATAGTTATTTTTTTCTATACGTTATATTTCGTATTCCCTGTGGCTTCGGACTTGTGGTCGTTTCAAATATTGTTAATATGTTTTCTTGGTCAGATATTTTTGGAGTATCCATAACATTAACATTCAAGTAAAAATGATTTGTTATGACTAAATCAATAATGCTTGCTGATGTATTTGAGATTCTAGTTGGTTTGGTCACAAGTTGTTTCATTCCTAGATAATTCACTCAACTCTGAAGTCTATTACTGTAGGTATTCTTGACTTTCATGTCAATGTTAAAGTCACCGGTTACATAAAACATATCTTGATTTTTCATGTTTTTACTACACCAACTTTCGAAGAAATCTAAGAATTTTGAATGGCTTTGGTTTGGTGAGTGATATAATACAGCGTATGTTCCTTTAATAAAGTTTTTTCTTATTTGTACTGCCAGTATCCATGTATTTTTTTCATCAAACACTTCATTTGATATTATTTTAAAAGATATACTATTTTTAATAATCATTAGAACTCCTCCCGTATGCCGACTAAATGAATTGCATCTTACAGTTGAATACCCAATGAATGATCCTTCAGAATCGTAAATATCACTAGTTATACATGTTTCACTTAACATTAAAATTTCTGTTTTCAATTCTTGTAATAAAACTTCAATTTCATTTACGTGGGCCAAAAGACTTGAAATATTTAAATAGTATACGTTTGTCTTTTTTTTTATCCTAAAAAATCAATTTTTCTCTTCTCCGATTCTATGTTTCTTTTGTAAATAGGACACTCTTTGCTCCATGCATGGTGATTATCATTCAAATTTAATGAAAGTTTTTCATTTGTCAGTTTGCAATTTACTCATTTGATTTTGTCAATATTTTCCTGACAGTCTGACGTATCATGTTCATTTGAGCATCTTCCGCATGATTTATTATTTTTACAAACGCCTGCTTTATGTCTGTATCCGTTGCAATTGAAACATCTCAGAACTGAGAGATGATCAAAGACAGCACATCTATTCCATCCAATATTTATCTTCGCTTCCTCTAACATTTTTGAGTGTGTTTTTCCATCTACTTCTATGAATACAGTAAAGTTTTTGTTTTCACTCCTTTTTTTTATTTTCTTTTATAAATTTTACCGATATTTTAGAGTTTTCCTTGTCTATATAATCATTTTGCATTCTTATTTTATTTTCTATTTCTTCGGCGGAATATTTATCCGTCATTCCTATCACTTTTACTGTTGGATTCTTGGGTTTAGGAATATCAACATCATATCTATCCCCAAGCTTAGTGATAACTTCTTTTCGGATCTTTTTTGTTGCCTCTGTGTTTTTTAATTCCACTATAAGTGATCCTTTTTTGAAATTCTTAATTCCGGCCACGCCCACATCAACTGGATCTATGTTTTTCTTTATGTCCTCTTGTGTTTTTGTGTTTTTTTGTTCATGATTTTTAGGTTTAATTATAACAATTGGTTCATTTTTCCTGAATTTTTCTTTGGAATGTTGTTTATCATCGTATTCAGGAGATTTGCTTGCTTCATCAATTTTTTCTGTCATGTTTATGAGATATTGACGGCTGAGGTCAACACTTTTTTTCATATCTGATATATCAAATTCAAAAATTTTTCTTATGTTCAGTGTCTCATCTTCAATTTTTTTGAATAGTTGTTGTTTTAAATCCTCCATCTTTTTATCGACATACTTTATAAATTTATCATACTGCTGGTCTGCACAGGCATCAGTTCGATGTGGTGATTCGGTTTGTTTTGATCGTGTTTGGACTTTATTGATAGTTACCATTATGCCTGGTTGTGAATTTGGCTAAAAGTGATGTTGTCGATAATTAGTTCTTATTTCTTCAGATAGATGGTGTAGGATTATTTATTAAATTTAATTTAATTTATAAAAAATAAAAATAATAATAATAAAATACAAATAAAAAAAAAAATTAAAAAAATTTTTTAAAAAAATATTGCCGGCTTACGGTTCGAACCGAGATGCCACACAGATATACGTTTAATTTGGAAAGCGACGACGCATTAGCCTACTAGACCACGGGCCTCGTATGTGGCTTCGTGAATTACACTATTATATATTGAAGTAACGATTCACGTAGGCACAAAGCAGCGTACTATTTATTGACTTTATTGACACACTTGAATTCTTTATGTCTTTGTAATTATTACTTTTTTTTATGACAACACCGAAACTAGATTGTTCACTTTTAATCACTTTATTTGATTTTTACTTCCTTCAGTCTGCAAACACATCAGCGTTTGTATCTTTGAACGAGTTAAACTGTGAACTTTGGCATGTTTTTTTATATAAAATTTTTGAAACACTATTTTTTAATACTTCCGTGTGGAAAATATGAAAAGTAAAATACACTGGCGATAGCGCGCGTAAAACTACTCAAAACTGTACTGATTGTAGAGATGTACTTCACTTTTTTATCATACTTTTAGTTTGATTATTGTAGAGGCAAACCAAATACGTTTGACTTTTTGACGTTTTTTTTTGTTTCTATTCAATGTACCTGCGCGTTCAACACGCTCTTGTGTCCTGTTCAAGGTTGATCAAAGCAAAACAAACTCTAAGTAGAATTCTTGACTGAACAGAATATGCAATAATAACAATAGCGTATTATCCAAGGTTAAATTTTCAGTTAAAAATTTACCAAATACAAGAGGTCCATAAAAGAATATTTCTCTGATGGTTTATGAATAATGTTTATGTCTCTATTGTTTATACCTCTATTATGATTTTATTTATATCTGCATCCTCTCTCCACGGCTATAAATGTATGGCTTTGTAAATTGTTCGTTTTATATAATCTTTTGTTTTGCATAATTTTATAAATTCATATTCCTTTCTCATAAATTTAATTTACTTATTCAGTATTATGCTGTCTCAGAAGAGGTAAAGTCACGAGGAGGAAATCCATAATTCGTTTTATTTTACTATATAATACTTATGTACAAACTAATTAAATGTAAACTGTCGATTTCCCGAAAATGAATGAATATTAACATTTTGTTGATGTTCTGTTTCAGGTAGCATTAATGTGGAGACTGTACCCATCGAACAACCAGGACCCCGTGAAGAAGATAGTGAGGGAATCCCTTATACGGAAATAGACATAGACCTGCCAGATATCAAAAAGGAATGCTCAGAGCAATTTGAAAGTATTACCGAGACTGCAGGTAAAATGATTTTTTTTTCGTCTGAATCAGTTTTAATAATCTTATCGTTTCATTATAGATACCTACTTATTAAACTTTATTTGTCATCTTTTCCAGATGTGATTGTGGTCCCGAAGACACATGCCGAAGTAAAACCTCTTTCATGTCTCCACTGTAACTACTCCAGCTCAAGCAAATCACATTTAACAGTGCACTTACGCACCCATACTGGCGAAAAACCTTATTCATGTCCCCATTGTAACTACTCCAGCTCAAGAAAATCAACTTTAACAGTGCACTTACGCACCCACACTGGCGAAAAACCTTATTCATGTGCCCTTTGTAACTACTCCTGCTCACAAAAATCCTTTTTAAAGAGTCACTCATTCACTCATACTGGGGAAAAAGCTTATTCATGTCTCCATTGTAACTACTCTTGTTCACGGAAGTTTGTTTTAACGGTACACTTACGCACCCATACTGGAGAAAAACCTTATTCATGTTCCTACTGCTCTTATTCGTGTTCTCAAAAGGGACATTTAAAAAGTCACATTCTGACCCATACTGGCGAAAAACCATATTTATGTCCCCATTGTAACCAATCCTGCGTAAGCAAATCGCATTTAACCGTTCACTTACGCACTCATACTGGCGAAAAACCTTATGCATGTCTCCATTGTGACCATTCTTGCTCACGGAAGTCAGATTTAACGGTACACTTACGCACCCATACCGGAGAAAAACCGTATTAATGTTCCTACTGCAGCTTTTTATGTAATCAAATGGTATGTTTAAAACGTCACATTCTTACCAATACTGGCGAAAAACCTTATTGATGTTCCTTTTGCACTTATTCGTGTTCTAAAAAGGGACAATTTAAAAGTCACATTCTGACCCATACTGGAGAAAAACTTTATTCATGTCCCCATTTGAAACCAATCCTGCGTAAGCAAATCGCATTTTACGGTTCACTTACTCTTGCTCACGGAAGTCACATTTAACGGTATACTTACGTACACATACTGGCGAAAAACCTTATTCATGTCTCCATTGTAACCACTCTTGCTCACGGAAGTCAGATTAACGGTATACTTACGCACCCATACCGGAGAAAAACCGTTTTCATGTTCCTACTGCAGCTTTTCATGTACTCAAATCGAACGTTTAAAACGTCTCCATTGTAACCACTCTTGCTCACGGAAGTCAGATTTAACGGTACACCTACGCACCCATACTGGTGAAAAAACCTTATTCATGTTCCTACTGCACTTATTCGTGTTCTTAAAAGGGACATTTAAAAAGTCACATTCTGACCCGTACTGGCGAAAAACCATATTCATGTCCCCATTGTAACTACCCCTGCGTAAGCACATCAAATTAAACAGTTCACTTACGCACCCATAGTGGAGAAAAACCTCATTCATGTTTCTACCGCAGCTATTCATGTACATAAATGGTACATTTAAAACGTCAAATTCTTACCCATACTGGCGAAAAACCTTATTCATGTTCCTTCTGCACATATTCGTGTTCTAAAAAGAGACATTTAAAAAGTCAAATTCTGACCCATACTGGCGAAAAAGCTTATTCATGTCAACATTGTAACCACTCCTGTTCTCGGAAGTCAAATTTTGCGGAACACTTACGCACACATACTAGACTGATTTAATTTTTTTTAAATTTCTTATTAAGTAATGTATGTTTTATAATAAAGCACCTCTCTAAGTATCAAAGTTCCTACTTACAAATCTTAATTTTGTTTTGAATAATCAAATTAGCGAAAACTAGAATCGTGCTTTTTTTATATACTCGGCTCTATTATGGCTCGTATTAAGTCTACCGTTGAGAATATTCTTGCTTTTGTCAATTTATGCGAAAAATCGTGGATATGTTTAAAAGGGTATTTGTCTGGGATTGTAGTCGCGTTCAAACCTCTGTTATACCCAAAAGGGCGTCATTCTTCGTTGTGTTTCTTAACCATGTGTAATGGGCTGGCCCAACTACTCTTTGGCGGCCGACACATTCCATGCTCCATAAAGTATTTAAATTATTTTTTAGCTTTTCCAAAAGATCCGGTGCCAGCTTGCGGGCTTTATCTGTTACAGGCGGTGCCCTTGTTTCAATCACATGTGTTACATTATGTGAACGAACATCTGGAGTCTTCATGTCGGGTCGTGTACTGTCGACTACTTTATTTTTCCCCACATATGGCAATACTGGCGCGAAGAAATCCGCTACTCTACGCAAGTGAACACGACAAGACGAATCTTCATACCGGTTTTAGCGTTTGAAACTGCCAGTCTTACTATCTTACTGCCACCGTTTCCGCGCTCTGCGTAATTGTAAAAATCGTCCTCATGAATAAATCAAAACGTCAACCGTGCAGTCACTCGTTTCAATTTCCCATATCTCCTGAACACCATTTACGGATTTGAAAGGCGCCGTAAATTGGTGCAAAAGAAAAAATTTCAATTTCAGATAACCACCGCACCAGCAGCTGCAGACGCGACAAGAGAACGCGATAATTTCTGCAGACCAGCTAAAATAACACCGCAGAACGAGAGATAATAATCCCACAATGGATACAGTCATAAACTCTGGGTTAAACTACCCGTTTGCTGGCGCGATAATATTGCACTTTGGTTCGCACAAGGTGAAAGCCAGTTTTCAAACTCAAGAGTCAAGGATGACCTCACCAAATATAACATTATAGTATTTTTTTATTTATTGTTTCTGTGTTTAATTCGTAGAACTCCATTTAATTTATTTTTTTTTAAATTTAATTAAAATCAAATTTTTAAAAATTCAAAAAACCAAAAATACTAGCATAACCTATTATTTATATTATTAAATATGATTTTCATTAAATTAAAAAAAAAACTTTATTCTTGCCGCTTTGGATATGGATACCCTCAGAATCGTGAGCGACGTCGTCATAAATTCCCCCGCAGCGGACAAGTACACACTTCTCAAATCAGCACTCATCGAGAGATTACAAGATTCTGAAGAAAACCTACTCACTCGTCTTCTAACCGGACTACAGCTCGATGACAGGAAACCGTCTGCACTACTCCAACTCATGCATTAACTCGCTGCTCACACTTCGGCCTCAAAGGAAACCTCAACAGGTCAAGGCCACATTGGCCGCACTACCCGATGACAACCTGTTACAACTTGCGTCTGCAGCAGATAAAATTTTGGAAGGATACCAAAAACACAATGTGGAACAGAAGACGAGAAACAGCGTAATGAAAACATTCCGAACGTAGATTTAAACGTGTGTGCTGTACTCCAGAGTTTGCAAGAGCAAATTGCGTCACTCACTCTCGAAATCAAACAACTCAAAACGACTCGAAGAGAATGGCGTCATTCATCGACATCGTACCGGAATTCCGCGCGACGACCTCGTTCCAGATCAGGCGGTAGGCCAATATACAACAACAATACCTCAAACGGCTACTGCTAATATCATGTAAAATTCTGTGACAAATCGTACTATTGCATTAAACCATGTATTTTTAACAGCAACAAGTCGGGAAAAGATAACGGAAAACGCAGTAGGGACATGCGATTGACCTCAGCATACATGTCCTCTCTTCATCCATGAACTCATGAAGCAACAAATTTTTTTGATCGAAACCGGTGCTGACGTATCCGTACTCCCAAAGTCAAGCACGATCACGAAAAATACAGTCACCCGCTATACAGTGTAATGGTAATACTATCAAAACATACGGTACCGTACTGCAATTTGGACTTCGGCATGAAATGAAGTGGAAATTTATCGTCGCCGACGTATCAAGACCAATCTTAGGAGCAGACTTTCGACATCACTTTAACCTAAGCGTCAACCTTAAGAACGCAACATTAACGGACCATTCCACTACAGATTGGAGGAATGAATTCACAAGGACCCTCATCCGGCATCTCGACGTTATCTGCTAATCAGAAATACCGAGACATTTTAAAATAAATACCCTGCATTGACACGACCCGACATGAAGACTCCAGATGTTCGTAAAGATATTTTTACACATGTTATTGAAACAAGGGGATCGCCTGTAACAGATCAAGCCCGCAAGCTGGCACCGGATCTTTTGGAAGCGGCTGAAAAATAATTTAAATACCTTATGGAGCATGGAAAGTGTCTGTCGTCAAAGAGTAGTTGGGTGAGCCCATTGCACATGGTTAAGAAACACAACCAAGAATGACGCCCTTTGGGTATTACAGGCGTTGGAACGCGACTACGATCCCAGACAAATACTCTTTTGCACATCTCCACGATTTTTCGCATAAATTGACAAAATCAAGAATATTCTCAACGGTAGACTTAATACGAGCCATAAAAGAGCCGAGTATATAAAAAAGGACGTTTTTAATTTTCGCTAATTTGATTAATCAAAAAAAAATTCAGATTTTTTAAGTAAGAACTTTAATGCTTACAGAGGTGCTTAATTATAAAACATACATTATTAATTATGAAATTTAAAAAAAAAATAAAAAAATTTAATTTATTCTAGTATGTGTGCGTAAGTGTACCGCTAAATTTGACTTCCGTGAACAGGAGTGGTTACAATGGTGACATGAATAAGCTTTTTCTTCAGTATGGGTAAGAGCGTGTCGTTTCAAATTCCCCTGATAAAAACATGAGTATCCGCAGTAGGAACATGAATAAGGTTTAATTCCAGTATGAGTGCGTAAGTGCACTGTTAACGCTGACTTGTGTGAGCAGGTGTAGTCACAATGCGAACATGAATACGGTTTTTCGCCAGTATGTGTGCGTAAGTGTACCGTTAAATATGACTTCCGTGAGTAAGAGTGGTTACAATGGAGACATGAATAAGGTTTTTCGCCAGTATGTGTGCGTAAGTGCACCGTTAAATCTGACTTCAGTGAGCAGGAGGTGTTACAATGGGCACATGAATATGGTTTTACTCCAGTATGAGTGAATGAGTGCCTCGTTAAATGAGATTTTTGTGAGCATGAGTAGTTACAATGGGCACATGAATAAGGTTTTTCACCAGTATGGGTGCGTAAGTGAACTGTTAACCTTGCATTGCTTACGCAGGAGTAGTCACAATGGGGACATGAATAAGGTTTTTCGCCAGTATGAGTGCGTAAGTGAACCGTTAAATGTGATTTGCTTACGCAGGATTGGTAACAATGGGGACATGAATAAAGTTTTTCTCCAGTATGGGTTCGTAAGTGTACCGTTAAATCAAACTTGCGTGAGCAAGAGTAGTTACACTGGTGACATGAATATGGTTTTTCGCCAGTATGTGTGCGTAAGTGCAACGTTAAATCTGACTTCTTTGAGCACGAGTGGTTACAATGGGGACATGAATAAGGTTTTTCGCCAGTGTGGGTGCGTAAGTGCACTGTTAAATGTGATTTGCTTGAACTGGAGCAGTTACAATGGAGACATGAAAGAGGTTTTACTTCGGCATGTGTCTTCGGGACCACTATCACATCTGGAAAAGATGACAGATAAAGCTCAATAAATAGGTATCTACAATGAAAGGATAAGATTATTAAAACAGATTCAGACGAAAAAAAAATCCATTGTACCTGCACTCTCGGTAATACTTTCAAATTGCTCTGAGCATTCCTTTTTAATATCTGGCAGGTCTATGTCTATTTCCGTATAAGGGATTACCCCACCATCTTCTTCACGGGGTCCTGGTTTTTCCATAGGTACAGTCTCCACATTAATGCTACCTGAAACAGAACATCAACAAAATGTTAATATTTATTCATTTTCGGGAAATCGACAGTTTACATTTAATCAGTTTGTACATAAGTATTATATAGTAAAATAAAACCAATTATGGATTTCCTCCTTGTGAATTTACCTCTACTTTGACAATATCACATTGAATAAGTAAATTAAATTTGTGACAAAGGAAAATGATTAAAAAAATTTGTAAAAAACAAAAGATTATATAAAACGAAAAATTTACAAACCAATAAATTTATAGCCATGGAGAAAGGGTGTATATATAAATCAAATTATAATAGAGATATAAACAATAGCTACAAAAACATTATTCACAAACCATCAGAGAAATATTCTTTTATGTACCTCTTGTATTTGTAAGTTCGCAACTGAAAATATCAACCTTGGATAATACGCTATTGTAATTATTGCAAAGTCTGTTCAGGCAAGAATTCCGCTAAGAGTTCGTTTTGCTTCGATCAACCTTGAACAAGACACAAGAGCATTTTGAACGCGCAGGTACATTGAATGGAATCTCGTTTAGCAACTCTGGGCATTAATTATTATTGTTACCTACTTAACACAGGAATATTGCATCCTTATGATGCCTCCGTACAATCAGTGAATCAATTTTAAAGTATGAAGATGCCTCAGCATTATTATTAAATCTTACAAATGACTTGTAACAAAGTTATTTTAGGAATTTGTTTTGAATTGCTTCGATTTTGTTTATGTGGATTTTGTAAAATGGAGACCAATCAACTGATGCAAACTCCAAATGACTTCGTACTTAGGCAAAGTAGAGTTGATTAATAATATCGATGCTATTAAAAAGTTTTGTGTTTCTTATGATGAAGCCTAACAATTTAGCAGCTTAATTTGTGATTCGATGTTTGTGAAGGTTACATTGTAGTTTACTATCAAGGGTTATTCCGAGATCACGAATATTTGAGACTGTTGCAATGTTGTTGTTGTTTAAGGAATAATTAAATAATATTTTATTTTCATTTCTCGAAAAGACAATGTGATGACATTTTGAAACATTTAGATACAGTTGATTTTGTTGGCATTATGTGGATATATTGTTTAAATCATGTTGTAAATTGACACAATCGTTTAGACATTTATTGGCTTGTATAGCATAGCATCATCAGCAAATAATTCTATTTCAATGTATGTAGAGACATGAGCGCTATGTGTATGATTATTTGTAATTATTGTTAGATTGTTTTATATAGTTTAATGAAGATCCTGCTGATAAGCTACTTGTAGTTTGCTCATCGGAATTCCCATCATTCAAAAATTAATAATCGGATGGGTTCATAATGTCGATGTTTATTTTTTATTTTTATTTATTTATTTAGTACAGGTGATGATACAATGACACATGTACATATACATAAAAAATACTGCCCAACTAGGAGGAATTCCCGTTTTAGGACAGTCAAAATTGAGTTAGTATTCATGCACGCATACATATATATCCATATTTCAGATATATATCTGAAATATGGATACGGCGTAAAGTTGTTGAAATTTTGATTTATCTATGTCTTATATCAACGGTATATTGAACTAGCTTTAACATGAAATACCGTGAAAAAAAAGGGACATTATAATTCAAATATTCAAAAATGGAAAATAGAATAAATTCACGTTAATTTATTTTATTTATTGTTTTTGTGTTTAATTCGTAGAACTCCATTTAATTTTTTTATAAATTTAATTTAGATTAAATTTATAAAAAAATTAATTTATTTTATTTATATAGGTTGGTTCTTTACCGTGTGCTTAAAGATTTTTTTTATTATTTATTAAATAAGTTTATACAATATTTGAATATAAACAACATAATATTTCATGTTGTAAATTTAAATATTTTTACAAATATTAAAATTATGGACGACAAGAGGGGAAGTAAAGAACAAGCAGCTGTTCTGATTATTTGCATCGGAAACACTTCTATGATATGCAATGCAACTTACTAGTTGGCTGAACACTCTCGGCATACTGCAAACATTCCTTCTTCACATCCGGGAGGTGGATTTCAATATCCTTATAGGCCATTTCACCTGACCCTTCTTCCTGTGACAATGGTTCAGTTTTGATGGAAACACTCTTTGGGTTGGAATCCATGGCACTGCTGTGATAGCGTCCTGTCGTATGATAATAATTATTCTCAGCTAAAAATAAGAAAGGAATGTAACAGAACCTCTCTCAAATACTCTCGTGTTATATCGAGAATGCTGTTTAAACTGATCTAACAGGTGTCAAGCGATATACTCTTACAATTAACCAGCACCAATTTCAGAGTTTAAGTGTTACTTGGTTAGTTTAAATAGAACCTCTTTACATACGGGGTAAAGCTTGACGGTCAAGACGTTGAACAAACGTAAAGCAATTCAATTTCAATTATTTTGTAGTTCGTACAATATTACTTTAGAGAGACGGAAAAATAATTACAAACGAGAAGGAAGCAAAGGAGACTCTGTGACACATTAGTCTGACTATAAATGAACCACTGACGTCTGACTTGTCTTGACATCTGACGTTTCCGTTCGTAGGGATGATCGATATTCCTGTACCAGCTCCAGGCTACATTTATGTCACTGGAACCGTTGATATTTTTTTATGGAACTGGTTCATTCTTGCACTATTTATCGAAAATTAAAAAGTCACTAGTCTCTTGAAACTTGCTTATGTATTCAACTTCGAATTAATTTGTAATTTTAAATCGGAAATAATTATACGATCCAATCTTTTTTGATTAATAAAATTAGAACAGTAGGTAGAAGAAGTGAAAATTTTCTAAGCTTTTTAAACTGTGCAATTATTGATATGACTCCTTGCTAAGTAGCATACAATAATAAATTAATTATTATTAATAATAATTTAAATTAATAATTTTAAACAAATATATTAAATCGGAAAAAAGTCGTGGTTTCGATAATTTTAATCAATTTAATGAGCAAAGTAGGAAGCCGTTATTTAGACATTATCTATAAATACCAACTCTAAAATATCTTGAGAATTTATTTAGCATTATTTCAATCGTGCGAAAGAACTTCGTAATTCAATGAGCAAACTATGGAGTTATACTGATAGTTTTGATATTATGAAAGTCATTAAAATACTATGTCATATGTCTACAACTAGAAACTACTAACATATTAGATTTGATTTACTTATTCATAAAAGTCAAAAAGTTTTGGTTTTTTGTTATTTTTAATTATTTTAACAAATTTAATATATCATCTTTACAATGTGTAATATACTTAAAATTAAGAATGTAAGACCGGTGACCAAGTTAAATACGAACTTTGAATATAAGTCAATCGACATAGATGGCATCAGGGGTTCTATCCCTGAGCATAACCTAAGGCTAACTCTTATAAAGGCATATCGATTATCTCTCGAGGGGTGGAGTCAGCTATCATTTTTTGCTACTATCATTCCAAACCATACAAGGGGTTCAGTAAATACATGGGAGTCCTGTTTCCGCGTTATATTATAGCAAAGGGTAACGTTACAACGGCACGGAAAATATTACGGGTACAAAATATAATCCTAACTAAGTTCAATCTCTCAATCTAAATTTAAGTTACAAAATCGGAACTGAATTTATTAAAGCACATGGAAAGGTGATAAGATGGTCAAGCTTACATGGTTCTTAAGTCAGTTCTTAAGCAAAGTTTAGGCTGTCTTTGTCCATGTGCAACGTAAACGTTGAAACATGTGCGTGCGAGTTAGTTTCACTGAGAAGTTCGGCCAGGAGTCGTTTTGTTAAAAGGCAAGGATTTTAGTGTAATATTCAAGACGTAAGTCTGGATATTCCCTTGAATCCAGATTACTTCTGGGGCGCGGGACCACAACCCGAAGCAGCGTGTTGACATGCTGAGGTCAGGATTCCGAAAGAGGACGAGGCCGGCGAGCGAGGGCTGACGGCGAGGGCGATTAGTACCGTTTCTTATCGCGCGGAACACTGATGGCGAGAATTTAGTGACCGGCAGGTGCTGCTACTTGCGGCGATCGAAGAGCGAAGAGCTAGCATGTAGCATATTCAACTATTATTATTATTTAATACGATATAAACCGCTGTGTTACAAATGTTTAACCGCTTCTTTTACCAGCTCTTGAAACTTATTGATAGGGTGTTTCTGATTATTTTCAAAATTATCCCCTTCTAAAAATCCCATAGTCTTATTTATGTAGTCACTTTTATCCATTATAATAACACTGTCAAATAAAACTCAAACATACAACCAAACTAAATTGTTACAAAGGTAAATCAAAGAAACATATAAAAATGACATCACAAAGCGATAAACAGTTAAGAGAACTTTTCTTCGATAAATGAATAAGGTTTTCATGCTTTTTGGGTGGGTATATGGTGCTTTAATTAATCTTTCTGAAAAAATTTATATTAAAGTCGGAACATGAATGATTTTTCTCGAGCGGGTCAAAATCTGACTCCTCGTGAACCTGAATAACTGCAGTCAGAACATGGATAAGATTATTTTCCAGTATGGGTGCACGCTATATACGTACACACACACAATGATATGTGTGACTTTAGAGAGCAGGAGAGGATACAGTTGGAACATGAATAAGATTTTTATGTCAAGTATGGGTAAGAACTTGATTATATAAATTTACAATGGGATCATGGATATAGTTTTTCTCCAGTATGGTTAAAAACGTGCCTTTACGCCTACTTTTTAATCCTTTTGAGAACATTAATATTTGCAGTAGGATTATTAATAAGGTTTTTATCCCGTAAGTGCACTGTTAACGCTGACTTGTATGAGCAGGTTTAATTATAATGGGAACTCATAAATAAGGTTTTTTCCAAATGGAATTTACAAATTTCCCATTACAGAACCTGAATAGCTGCAGTAGGAACATTAAGATTTAAGTCCAGTATGTGTGAGTAAGTGCACTTTTAAATGTGACTTTCCTTTGCAGGAGAAGCAACAATGGGAACATTTATGTCGTTTTACTGCAGTAAGGGTAAGAATAAGAAGTTTCAAATTCCACTGATAAAAACATGAAAAGCTGCAGTAGAAACATGAATAAGGTTCAATTTCAGAATCGGTGCGTAAGTGAACTGATAATGCTGACATGCGTTAGCGGCAGTAGTCACAATGAGAACATGAATGGGGTTTTTCTCCAGTATGAGTGCGAAAGTGCACCGTTAAATGTAACTTGCGTGAGTACGAGTAGCTACAATGGGAACATGAATAAGATTTTTCTCCAGTATGTATATATATATTTTTTCTATAAAGAAATAGATGTCAAACATGCAGCTACAAGATAAAATACAACTATAATTGCCGTTGCAATTAGAGATAATAATTGTTATTTTCTAATGGCCTACAATTTTCTTGTTATCAACAGTGAGATATTTCCATTAAAATACCATGGGCAATGTATTTTGAAAATGAGTTTTCCAGACGTAAACGCAGCTTGACGATGCCTGAAGAATCCTAGTAAGGTTATGCATGGAGATACGCGGGAATGTCCGTAAAAACAAAGTAACCTACAAAATTTCAAATATCCCTGATATACGTAGTCAGTAAATATAACAAATATAATTGATTGTATTAAACTAGCTTAGTAAAGTTATTTTATAATGTTGATGTAGTTTGTTGCACAAAGATTAAAATTTTGTTTGTAAAAACTGTTTGTGAGTATTTTGAATTGTGTGACTTAACAGCGGTTGTAGATAAGAGATTTCTATCTCTTCCCGGGTAGCCAAATTTTGGGTATTGAATTGAGAAAATGGATATTTACTTATAACATGCATTCACTTATAATCCAAAAGAATTTAAGGAGTAGAGAACGTGTGTTACAGCTTATAGCTTCAGGAATTAGAAATTGTTTGTGGGTATAATACGTTAAACGTTTTCTTAGATTGCCACTTGGAAAAATTTAAATATAAAATAAAAAAGTACCGCGCTGTATTATAGGCGGTAAAAAGGAGAGTCAAACACAAGTAGGGGTTGTGACTGCGCCCATCTGAAACACAAACAGATGGATAATGCCACTTACTGGTTTGTTGAACACTTTCGGCATACGGCAAAGATTCCTTTTTCACATAAGGGAGGTAGATTTCTATATCCGTATTCGCATGTTTTTCAGAGCCTTCTTCCTGCGACCATGGTTCAGTTGTGACGGTAACATTATCTGGGATGGGAAGATCCATGGTTCTACTGTGATAGGTCCTTTTATGTGATAGTAATTATTCTCAGCTGAAAATAAGTAACGTCTATATCAAAACTAATCTACATCATAAAAAACATTCATCAAAGCGTTTGAATCGCTTTTGTTGTTGAAAAACCTAATATGATTCTTAAGCAATTCGGATTTCATCAGAGTTTACTAAAAGCTAATCGTTTTACAAAATAAGTTTGGTGTTTTTGAAAATGTAAATTATGTTCACTCGGGGTAATTAGATGAACTTACTAGTCACTTGGTTTTAATGTGTGACAGCGGCCGTAAATCAACAATGAACAAACTCATTTAATTTCATCTGTCACGTGTTTACACGGTAAGTGTTGGTTAGCTTAGTATGGTATAACGCTGTCAAAACTAATCAATCAAGTGATTGGCGATATATTCTTACAATAAACGAGCACCAATTTACGAGTTTGAATGTTACTTTGTTAATATAATTAGAACCTACTTACATGCAAGGCAAAGCGCAGTAGTCAATTTCAAGGGGTTGAAGAAACGTCACAAAGACTTAGAAGCACTTCAATTTTTAAATCTTTGCTTTAAAATTATATTGGTGGTTGAAATAATCTCAAGTGGTATAAATTTTACATAACTGTTATGTAGTTTATATGGTATTACTTAAGAAAGACGGTGCAACTGTTACTGATGAGAGGGAAGCAATCATAAATAAACTAGGTACTCACTAAATCGATCCAAATTGGTCCTCTATGTAACCATAGATATGACAATATTTAGACAAATTTTATGCATGCAACAAATGTACATTGCACACCATCGATGAGGATATAAGAAACAATAAAATGCGCGACCATAGACATTATAATTCTCATTCGGAACCTAAAGGCCCGTTTATAATAGGAATAAGCGGTAAGAATAGGCCGGTGCCGTAATCCGTAATCCGTAATATTTTAGATCATCGTTTATAATTGAAATAGGAATAGAATAGAATACGTCCATAGAAGTGACTATGCCGCTGTCACCTGTCAATGTCAACTGTCAACCGAGAGTATATTCTTCCTCCATCTTATAAAAGTAATATTGTTTTATATAAATAAATAATGAAACGATGGATTCATCAGATATTGTTGCATGTGGAATGTTTTTGTCGATTCTGGGGCTAGCATACGCTGCAATAGGAGACACACAATTGACGAAAAAAATAAGGAAAAAACGACGTTGGAGTGTGCGTCCCATTAATCATAAAAGGAAGAAAACAGGACAATTCCATAATTTGTTAAAAGACATGGCGACAGTAGGCAACGATCAATTTAAGAAATATACAAGAATGTCGCAGACCAATTTCTATAAATTTTTAGGACTTCTACAACACAAATATTACTGTTCGATTGTCAAATACATAAATAAACCATTCTTGTCAAATAGTAGATACCATAGAGTATCGTTCGAAAATACATAAATCTCAGTATATATCTCAGCTTTCTGTAATCCGTAACCGCAAAAGATAAAGTTGGACCATCTTTTCGGTTATGGAAAAAAATAAGAGATTATTGCCATCTATTATAAACGGATACACAGGTTTCCTATCTTCCAACTTCTACGGCCTAGGGCCTTACGGCTTATTCTTACCGCTTATTCCTATTATAAACGGGCCTTAACTTATTCGTTAACCTAAAATATTATTTTAAAAATAAAAATGTCTAAATTTCGAAATATTCCCTCACAACAAGAAAGATCCTGTTATGATGCAGGGCTAGATTCTTTTGTTTTATTTTTATTTTATTAATTAATTTGTTCTGCATCATCGACAGGCCGAGACATCGGCGGGCCGAGAGCGACATCTGGGCCTGGCCGAAAAAAAGGAACCACTTATAGCCTGGCAGCAACGTGTGGGATTAAGGACTGAACATCTGATAGTCGCGGTGATTTCCATTTTGGAGTGATTATTTGTATGGATGGATTCCATTCCCTTTTTGTACCGTCGAGTGCGAGTTTGCTTCGGGCACGACGGGATTCGTTTCCGCAACCAGTAAAACAACTATTCCCGATGTGGGTAATGGAGATTTCTTTGGAAGAAGTTGTGTACGGGCAAACCACGCGACTAGCGAAATAAGTTCGAGCGGTAGGGCTCAATAGTTAAATATAATGTTTCTCAATACATACAATAACAAACCACGCACCGCTTTTTATTTTATGTACTATGAGAGACCATCCCTATGAACAAACAAGATTCTGACACGCGACTTTGGTTGCGAACCTTCACACCTGAGATTATTGTTTATAAACATTCTTGATGATTGATTATAACCTAGATTGGCGCGTTCTATCGAACAAAGTTTATAAAAATAGTATGTGTACGTCGAATAGAAAGGTAGGTTGGTAAATATATTCCTTTGTTTATTATTTGTACCCTGGGTCAAACCCGCTTAACAATCCATCTGAAAAAATTTTGTTCTGCGAAAATAAGCTTAAAGTGTCCTTTTTTACAGCTCATTTTCTTAGGACAACGCATGTCAGGTGAAATCTTGTTCCAATATAAACAATCAATCTGTCGTTAAAATAATCGCCAACTGACTCCAGAGGTTCCCGGCTTCACCTTACCGGTTCCCTGTACAAGAGGTCCCCCGTTAGAACTCTGGGACCGTAAATCCTTTATTTATTTTCTTCTCGCAGCCGCACAGATTATTTTATTGATGCGGATTTTCCCCCACTTCATCCGTAAGGGAGTTCATCGTATTTTTCTCCGTGGTGGCTGTTGGACATTTATTATACATATGGGTTGTATGTTGCGGATCTTATCCATCTCTATATTGCGGACTTCCACGAAAGCTCTATACCAGTGTTTCCCAGCCTTCTTTATGCCATGCCCCACCGTAGTCTTTTCAAAAGTCAGATGCCCCACCGGCATTTTTTTTTACGAAACAACAGGTAAATTTTAAAATCATAATCTAATATTTTTGTAAATATATGAACCCCTTATGAAATTGAATAAAACCTTTTCTAATACATTTATTACAACTGAAATTAAATTCAGTTACGCTTGCTACAAAGAAATTTTATGTTCGGATCTAACTTAGTTAATTTCGGTCTTAGGTCCCCTCTATTAGTTTTTTTCCAAACGATTTAGTTTTTTAATGAGTATATCGCTTATTGCGCTAAAACCACATTCCACCAAATAAGTTGAGGGAAAGGTTAATAATAATTTTCTCGCATGCAAAGTAAAGTTAGTATATTTTATGTTAGTTTCTTTGCAAATTCTTAGTGTAAGTTTCTTCTTCAAGCCTTAATTTCACATTCACACTAAAACTAAGCAAAAAACCGTTATCATGTTATTACTGTATTTCTTCATGTTCACACAAGCCAAATAAAATGGCATACGTGGTCACTCATAAGAGGATTCAAAATAAAGTATTCTAATTTTCTTCTGTTATTATTTATTTTCACAGAAGTCACAGTTATTGCAACACGTTCTCACTCATTCAAAGGAAACTTTTTTCTTATTTTCTTACTGTGATTATTCATGGTCAAGCATAATAAGTCACATTCACACTCATACTAAGGAAAATACGTATCTTTTCTCGAGTTATTTCTGTTACTATCCATGTTCGCAAAAGTCCAGCTTAGTGACTCACATTTGCATTCACACAAAGGATAAACCGTTTTCATTTTCTTACTGCGATAATTCATGATCACAGAAGTCACGTTTAATTATTAACAATAGCACTCATAATAAAAAAAACAATTCTTACTGTAATTATTCATGTTTATGGAAGTCAAATTTGATGATCCACATTATCACTCACATTTAGGATAAACCATTCTCATTTTATTAGTGTAACTATTCATATTCACAAAAGTCAAGTTAAAAAGACACATTCGCACTCATACTTAGCAAAATCCATTCTCATGTTCTTACTGTGATCATTTGTGTTCACTAATTTCCAGCTTAATGTTACAAATTCGCACTCATGCTTAGGAAAAATCCTGTATCATGTTCTAATCGTAATAATATATTTTATTTTAGGAAAATTAACAGTTACTTGGTTGGTTTATACATGTGCAATTTACTTAACTGGGAAACCAATTATAGATCTCCTCACTATACTTATATATTTTATAGGTATAAAATAACTAAGCAATACAACAACTACAACTACAGCTATATCCTGCATAGTTTCTGTAATTTTAGATAATTATTAAAATTGTAGCGGGTTTCATTTTATTTTAAGCACAATTTGGCGTATATTTCAATTTTGTACATCTCAGGCATTTTTTGTATGATCGATGAGTATTCCCCTTTATGTGTGGAATGCCTACGTGTCTCATCTCTGAAGAGTGGTTCCCCACAACTGAGGCGCTATGTCGGGAAACACTGGTGTAAAGCGAAATTCACTGTTATTGTGTAGTTCATAATATATATTGCAGTAAAAGCAGCGAAAACTAATTGTTTGAATTATCTTTTTGGTAACATTATTGATTATACTCTGTAAATTGATTAATTATTTAATAAATATATTTAAAATGAAGAAAAAAAGTATTACCGAACATTGACATTGATTTTTTGACATATCCACTAGATATGGATCGATTTTCCTGTGGTGTAAGACAACCATTCAGTATTGAAAGTTGCTTGAAATTGCTTTGGCCGTGTTTGGCGACTGGATCTGAATAGTCAGGTAGGTACTTCTCCACCTTCATCATGGGATGCCATAGTCTCACTGGCTCCAGACGGTTGGCAGCAGTTAATAAAATTAATAAAGAGTGGAGACTTAAAAATGAAACTTCCAGTGTCAGATATCTAAATGGTATTTAGAATTTAGTTTTTTAAATTAATGTTTGTTTAACTTGTGCATTTGTAAATACCTCGAAGGCTTCCATCAGACCTGTGCTTTTGTAAATATCTGGAAAGCTTTCGTCATACATAAAGTAATAAAGTTTTTGACGTGCATTAAGGTGTCGAATTCCGCTGCATGATTTTCCTCAAAAAAGGACTATTTATTTTCGGGGAAATTGTAAGGATGCATTTAAATTCCAGTTTTTCTCAATTGCATTTGGTTCTGTTTAAAAATTACATCGAAAAATAAGTTCAGATTAGACATCAGCACTTTCGGCGAAAATGAAGAAATTAACAAATAATTAGAAATTGATTTACTTTATTCTATTGGGATACAAGGAAATAAATTATTTACATCTTTGGACACAAACTTAGCGTGGTTAGGGATTTCCGAATTCCTTAAGTTATTGATTAATTCTAACGCATTCTTAACCCTTTCAAACCAGGATTATTGATTCCACATATTAAAAATATAGTTAGAAATATTACTTAGAAAATTATTTGAAATTTTGTTGGTCTTTGGTTTTTTTTTTTTTAATTTGGCTTAACATTGGACGTCAGAGGGAATTTTTTAAATAGTAAAGTAGAATAAAGATAACACAAAAGTAATACAAATAGATCTTAAATATCAAAAATGTACATTTACAATGTTGTGATAATCTCTAAGGTTTAAAAAAAAAACATTTTAATTAAAATTCATTAAGAAATTAAGAAATACTCTATGATTATAATTTTTGAAAATTCGCCATACTTGTCTAAAATTGCTTTTTTCCCGGGGTGTGACTTCAGCACAGTTATTACATCTGGAAAAATGGCGAATAAAGCTCAATAAGTCGGTATCTGTAATGAAATGATTAGTTTATTGACACCGATTCAGACAAACAAAAATCCATTTAATCTGCAGTCTCGGTAAAACTAGTGGCCTAGTAAATTTATTCTGTTTATTCACTTTAATAAACTATAATATTGGGGTACCTGTGGGTTACTTAAAATCATTTTTTTGTTAATTTTCAAATAAGTCACTAAAACAAATTTTCACTGCTTCTTTCACCAGCTTTTGACACTTGCCTATGAATAGGGTTATTGTGAATAAGTTCAAAATAATCTAGTTGTAAAAGATTCACGGTCTTAGTTATGTCGTCACATTTATCCATGGTAATAACACTTTTAAATAAACTAAAAATTTGTAATGCAAACATAAAAATATTTAAAAAAAATTAAAAATTGTGAAGTATGTAAAATGTGTTACAAAGGCAGATTGAGAGAGAGAGAGTTGGAAAGACAATTTTTCAAAAAATGGATTAGGTTTTCTTCTAGTATGGGTAAAAACGTGTTTTGATTTTCCTTTCGAAAACTTGAATAACTGCAGCCAGTACATGAACAAGATTTATTCCGTGTACTAGTTTTAAGAATGCACCGTTTCTAGGTACACACACAATATTAAGGCTTACTTTAGTTAGTAGGAATAGTAACAGTTGGAACATGGATAAGGTATTTATGTCAAGTATGAGTAAGAATGTGACTTTTTTCGTGTTTCCTTTTCGAGAACGTAAAAAGCGTAAGTAGAAGACGAATACCGTTTTATTCCAGTATGACTGCATAAGCGTAACGTTTAATCTGACTTGCGTGAGCAAGAGTAGTTACAATGGGAACATGAATCAGGTTTTTCTGCAGTATGGGTGCGTAAGTGTTTCGGTAAATATGACTTGAGTGAGCAGGAGAAATTAAAGTGGGAACAAAAACAAGGTTATATTCCAGTATGGTTGCGTAAGTGTAAAGTTAATCGTGACTTTTTTGAGCAGGAATAGTTACAATTGGAACATGAATAAGGTTTTTCTCCAGTATGGGTGCGTAAGTGTACCGTTAAACTTGTCTTGTGTGAACAGGTGTAGTTACAATATGGACATGAATACGGTTTTTCTCCAGTATGGGTGCGTAAGTGCACTGTTAAATGTGATTTGTGTGTGCAGGAGTAGTTACAATGAGAACATGAATAAGGTTTTTCTCCAGTATGGGTGCGTAAGTGCAAAGTTAAATGTGATTTGCTTGAGCAGGAGTAGTTACAATGGAGACATGAATAAGGTTTTTCGCCAGTATGGGTGCGTAAGTGCACTGTTAAATTTGTATTGCTTGAGCAGGAGTAGTTACAATGGAGACATGAATAAGGTTTTTCGCCAGTATGTGTGCGTAAGTGTACCGTTAAATCTGACGTGCGTGAGCACGAGTAGTTACAATGGGAACATGAATACGGTTTTTCTCCAGTATGGGTGCGTAAGTGTACCGTTAAATCTGACGTGCGTGAGCAGGAGTAGTTACAATGGAGACATAAATGAGGTTTTTCGCCAGTATGGGTGAGTAAGTGCATTGTTAAATGTGATTTGTGTGAGCTAGAGTGGTTACAATGGAGACATGAATGAGGTTTTTCTCCGGGATGTGTCTTCAGGACCATTATCACATCTGGAAAAGATGGCGGATAAAGCTCAATAAGCCGGTAATATTTTGATTATTAAAACTGATTCAGACAAACAAAAATCCATTTTACCTGCAGTCTCGGTAATACTTTCAGAGTGCTCTAAGCATTCCTTTTTAACATCTGGCAGGTCTATGTCTATTTCCGTATAAGGGATTCTTCCTCCATCTTCTTCTCGGGATCCTGGTTTTTCCTTAATAGGTACAGTCTCCACATCAATGCTACCTGAAATATAACAACAACTAATGTTAATATTATATAAAGATATGAGAGCTATGTGTATGATTATTTGTATTTATTCTTAGATTGTTTCGTATAGTTTAATCAAGATCCTGCTGAAAGATTCTACAAATTCCAATCATATGAAAATCAATAATCGGATAGGTTTATTATGTCGAAATCGACATATGGATATGCATCTGAAATATGGATACGTCGTAACGTTGTTGAAATGTTAATATTTCTCAAACTTATATGAATGGTCACATTAAACAAGCTTAGACGTGAAATATTGTGAAAAATCACGGGACATTATCATTCAAATTTTGAAAATGGAAATTAAAATAACTTCATGGAAAATTATTGAAATTATATAAGTAGGTTTTTACGAACCCGTTTGGGTGAATTATTTAAGTTTTTTTTTTTTAAATTTTATCAGTTGCGAGTAAAGCAATGTTTTGAAGGTTAAATCAAAGGGGCAGCTCACTTGAAATAACACAAACCTGCGCTATATAAATGTTCTGTTATTATTATTAAAATAATGGACGCCACGAGGGAAAGTAAATAACAAGCAGCTGTTCTAATTATGTGAATTAAGGACTTCATTGATATGCAATGCAACTTACTAGTTGGCTGAACACTCTCAGCATACTGCAAACATTCCTTCTTCACATCCGGGAGGTGGATTTCAATTTCCTTATAGGCCAATTGACCTGAGCCTTCTTCCCGTGACCATGGTTCAGTTTTAATGGATACACTCTTTGGGTTGGGATTCATGGCACTGAAATTGATAGCGTACTGTCGTGTGATGGTAATTATTCTCAGCTAAAAACAAGTAAAATCTGTAACAAAACCTTTCTCTTTGAACCGTTAATATTATTAAAAATAATCAACACTTTTATTATTAACAAAACCAACACGTTTCGTAAGCAATGCTCATCAATTCAGGGTTTACTAATAACTAATGGTCCCACAAAAAAGGTTTGCCGTTTTTGAGGTAAGGAAAAAAATTATTTGATGTGACAGGGTTAAGGTAAGATAAACTTAATTATCGCTTGGTTTTAATGTTTGACAGCGTCCGTAAATGAACAATGAACAAACTCATGTACTCTCGTCTGTCTCTCGTGTTATATCGCGAATACTGTTTAAACTGGTCAATAAGGTGTTGAGCGATATAATCTTACAATTAACAAGCAGAAATTTACGAGTTTAAGTGTTACTTAGTTAATATAATAAAACCTACTTACATACAAGGCGAAGGACGATGGTCAATTCCAAGACGTTGAAAAAACGTCATAAAAAAGCAGAAGCAGTTAAATTTCAATTTTTGTGTAGTTCGTATAATATTACTTTAGAGAGACGAAACAACAATTACATACGAGAAGGAAGCAAAGGAGACTGTGTCACACATTAGTCTGACTGGTCTGACACTGACGTTGTGAGTGGTTCATTTATGCTGACGTTTCAGTTTGTAGAGATGGTCGATATTGCTTGCCCAGCTCCCGGCTACATTTATGTCACTGGAACCGTTGATATTATTTCTGTGTGATATGTCCCTAGGTATATACATGACTTGAATTCACAGAAAGACCAAAGCGAACTCGTGCTCCAGCATTTATCTCTCTGATTTTACACGCAGATGGAGGCGGCAGTTCGAATTATTAGACATTAAGTATTTAGTGAATAGTTTCACCGGTCCCGCAATAAAAATTTAGAAAGCCAACTCAAGCAATACACCCATTAGTCGGCAGATTTATCTCTAGACCGTCATTAAGTAGTAATTCTGAAATGGGAACGTTAAGCCAGCGACCCGGCAATAAAAACAAACCTTCGCCCAAGGCTAGGCTAAATTGATATTGTTTGAAGGTCTTTTGTACAAATGTCATTTTAGCATCTTTTAAAATAATAATAGCGACTACGGTGAGAATGTCGATGCCAGCGCCACGGACTCAAACAACGTACCGAAGTGGTGTAAAGCGGAACCACTTTAGTTCGAGCACCCCACGACAGGCGCGCTACGGTCGCTGGATTGCGCAGCTGAAGACAGTCCCAAGTCAAAAACAAGTCAACAGTACCCAGTCAGAGAGTGACCATCTCGCCGCCCCGTGAGGCGGTCGCCGAGGCGCTTCCGCCCAGGAAGCTGCCCTCTCGGCAGTTCCCATTCAGCACTCAACACATTCCGCAACCAAAAGAGTGAAGAGTACCCAGTCCGACAGTCATCATCTCGCCTCCTCTTGGGGCGGCCGCCGAGGCGCCTCCGCCCAGGAGGCTGCCCTCTCGGTGGTCACGATCTCGCCTAGTTCTCGACAGTTCACATTCCCGCACTCGACAGTCATCATCTTGGGAGTCATCATCCTGCTCTCCCCCTTGAGAGGCAGCTGCCGACCCGGGAACTGCCCTAGCAGAAGTTACCGTCTCGCCTCCGCCGAGAAACTTCCTGCTCTCCCCCTTTGGAGCGGCACCGAGGCTCTTCCGACCAGGGAGCTGCCCTAGCAGAAGTTACCGTCTCGCCTCCGCCGAGAAACTTCCTGCTCTCCCCCTTGGAGCGGCGCCGAGGATCTTCCTACCAGGACGCTCTCGCCTCTCAAGAGTCGCTGCCTGCCGACTCCGCCCTTCGGAGCCTTGGTCCAGGTTGAACCAATTCCGCCCTTCGGATCCAGCCCAAGTTGCCGCTTGTGTGATGTCAGTGATAAGTGCGAACGTGGAGATCCGCGGTTCAAGATAAGAACTATAATTAAGCTAGATTAAGACTAACCCTTCTTTATACATTTTTTTTAATTAAATAAATTTTAAGAGTGTTTTGTAACTAAGTAACTTCTTTTTTTACTCGTTCCTCCTTTTCTTTTACATGAATAATATTAATTATTAACTTCCCTTAAGTAGAGTTATAACATGTGGAATTGGTTCATTCTTAAGGTCCGTTTATAATAGGAATAAGCGGTAAGAATAGGCCGGTGCCGTAATCCGTAATCCGTAATATTTTAGATCGTCGTTTATAATTGAAATAGGAATAGAATAGAATACGTCCATAGAAGTGACTATGCCGCTGTCACTTGTCTATGTCAACTGTCAATCGAGAGTATATTCTTCTTCCATCTTATAAAAGTAAAAACTTTTTTTACTTTATTTATTTTCATTTCTTTACACATATTATACATATTAATAGATAGTATAAAATAACATAATATATAATACCAAATAGTTTACAAAAGAAATGAAAACCCACTAAGGCACTGACTGCCTGAGTGTGGGTAATATAAAACGATTACTATATTTCAAGTACCTAAAGTATAATATACATTAGTAGAAAAAGTTTTTTTTTGTTTATAGTTATTATAAAAAGTAAAGAGAAAACATTATGTACAATAGTTTATAAAGTTTCAGCAAGTGAGTTGTAGAAAGGATAAATAAATTTATACTAAAAGCGTTTCAATATCTGCGTCAATCAGCTATAATTTTACCTCTTTAATATATTCTATCTTTTTATTTATCATTTGAGTTTGTAGTGGTAAAAGGTTAAATGTACGAGGACCAATGAAACTGCTATGCGTCTGCATTAATTTAGGGCGACTTGCACCAACTATCGCAAATTTTATCTTAAATTGTATTTAACTAAACGTATTTAAGACCCTAAATACATTTAACTTAAATGCGTTTAGTTGCGTCCTGCACCACGCAGTTCGGTGGCAATTTTAGTTAAACGTGTTTAACGCGTCGGTAAAACAGTTACCGCGTGGTTACCGCCATTAACGCGTAAATAAAACAGCTACGATGTTTCATTTTACTTGAAGTGTCAAAATATTTTGTGATTGTGTGTGTGGTTTAATAGTGTTTTCATTTATTTTATGAAGAAAAAGTTAAAGCAAATAGACATAATGATGAAATAAGACAAAAATAGCTTCTGTTGTTGGAATTAAAAATAAAACAATTATCCGAGTAATTTTGTTTTTTATTTCTTTTACATACTATATTGTTTTAAAGTATTATAAGAATGCTGTAGGTATGATTAGAAGTTTACAACCTTGCAAAGTACTCCTCGATAAGGAGCGTTAGCTCCAAGTGACGAGCACCTCGCTGATGTTTTTATTGGCGTTGAATTTTAACTGAGGTTCAATTTCTTGCACTAATAATGATGTCGTTTCTTTACTGAGACGAAATCTTCTTTGAAACTTCTTGGCACTGAGTGTTTCAAATCAATTTGTTCTTGTGTTTACTTCTCTGACTATATTATAATTTATTTATAATTTCTATAATATAATTTCTTCATGATCGTCAGAATACAAATCCCAAATGTTCATTGTGAATACAAATTAAAATGAGATAGATTTTAACCACAATCAGAAATCGAAGAGATAACCTAAACAAAATTTGACAGTACTGCTTAGAGTAGGGCTAAACACGTTTAACTCGGTTAAACGGCCGCTTTTGGGTATTTAACTTTGACAGTTCTTTAAACGCATTTAACGACTTAAATTTTGTGGTGCAAGACGCCAAGTCGACTTAAATCAAATAATGTGTTTAAAATTATATTTAAATCAAATTTAACTTATGGTGCAAGCCGCCCTTAGTATTGGTTTGGGGGGTGTAAAATATATTATTTGTTCTTTTACTCGTTCTGTTTTCATTTATTTTGAAATTGTTTTTGTTTTTAAATAGATATTTCATAGTTTGTAATATAAATAATTTACGAATGTTAAATAATTTAGATTCCTTGTATAATAGGTCGGTCGAAAATGTTTTATTTTTGTTATATATGACTTTAATTATGTGCTTTTGAATTATTTTAAGAGGCTTAATAAATGTATCAGGTGCACCACCCCATCCTATTATGCCATAAGTGATTGCAGATTGCACCAGGGAGAAGAAGATCATTTTCAATTTTTCAGCGTTTAAAATTTCCTTGAGTCTATAAAATATGTAGGTTAGATATCTTAGTTTAGAAGTGGTTTGATTAATATGAGATTTCCAATTAAGATTAATATCTATTGATACTCCTAAATATTTTATATTTTTGACATTAGCGAGTTCGTTGCACAGGAAGCACATTTCTTTATTGCAAGTTGTATTATGGATTCTAATTTTAAGGTTGTCTTTTGGTTTGTTTTTGATGTTTTTATAAAAAGGTAAGAAAAATGTTTTGCTGTAGTTTAAGACAAGTTTGTTGTATTTTAACCATTTTGAAACAAGTGAAATACATACAGTTGCATTCGAAAAAGTTTCTGTCCAATTATTACCATCCACTATTATTGCCGTGTCATCGGCGTAAGAAACAATTTTACCAGGGATTACAAAATTACATAAATCATTAATATAAATTAAGAATAAAATCGGGCCAAGAACAGTTCCCTGCGGAACTCCGTTTTTTATCTGTGTTTCTGAACTATAATTATTCCCAATTTTTGTTTTTTGTGCTCTGTCTTTAAGATAGTTTGATAGTAATTTTAGTGTGTGTTTTTTGAAGCCCAGTTGAGTTATTTTTTTAATGAGTAAATTATGATTAACGGTGTCGAAAGCTTTTCTTAAATCTAGGAATATGGCAAGACGTTTTTTTTTTTATCGATAGATGTATAAATATTTTTTGTCAATTCATATATGGCATCCTCAGTGCTTAGATCTTTACGAAAGCCGTATTGGTTTTTCGATAGAATTTTATATTTTTCTATGTGTTCAATGACTCTAAATTTGATGCATTTTTTGAATATTTTTGATAGGTTTGAAACAAGGGATATTGGTCTGTAATTGTCTAATTTATGCGTATCCCCAGATTTATGAATAATAAATATTGAAACGATGGATTCATCAGATATTGTTGCATGTGGAATGTTTTTGTCAATTCTGGGGCTAGCATACGCTGCAATAGAAGACACACAGTTGACGAAAAAAATAAGGAAAAAACGACGTTGGAGTGTGCGTCTCATTAATCATAAAAGGAAGAAAACAGGACATTTCCATAATTTGTTTTAAGACATGGCAACAGTAGACAACGATCAACTTAAGAAATATGCAAGAATGTCGCAGACCAATTTCTATGAATTGTTAGGACTTCTACAACACAAATATTATTGTTCGATTGTCAAATACATAAATAAACCACTCTTGTCAAATAATGGATTCCATAGAGTATCGATTGAAAATTCATAAATCTCGGTATATATCTCAGCTTTCTGTAATCCGTAACCGCAAAAGATAAAGTTGGACCATCTTTTCGGTTATGGAAAAAAATAAGAGATTATTGCCATCTATTATAAACGGATACATAGGTTTCCTATCTTCCAACTTCTACGGCCTAGGGCTTTACGGCTTATTCTTACCGCTTATTCCTATTATAAACGGGCCTTTACACTATTTATCGAAAAATTAACCCTAGAAGCCTTATCTACGCCTGCGAGGCGTACACACAATCTTAAATTCTATTTCTCTTTCTAAAGGCTTAAGTTAGCGCCTCGTGCTCTTTAACCAACCTAGTGGCCGACGGGAGCTTACCGATGGTACCTGCATCACTAAGGTAAGTTCAGCCATTTTTGAGTTTTTGAGGTATATTACGCCTGCGAGACGTATGTTTAGGCTTTGTGTAACTTTTAACTAAGATTATATGTTTTTACTTTCGTTAATTTTTCATCCATTTTATGTTTATTTTGGAATTGTTTCAGATACCAATATGTCATGGTCTAATATATTAAACAGTTACGATATTTTGAAAATCTTAGACTAAGAAGATAGTCTTTCTCTGGGAGAATCAGCTCCTGAAGACGAGGACAGCCAGTTTGGACGACATTCAAAGCGAAGATGAGAATAACTATGTAACTGAAGAGGCTTTCCATTTACAAGAATATGCTCCCACTGAAGAAGCCGACTCAAAATTTCAAAAGCTGACCTAGCATTTGATACTGCTCATGCTTTGCAATCTGCCAACTCAGGGCGAAATTATCGTATTCCTGGAAATGTAAGAATGGACGGGGGATGTTTGGTCAAAAAATAGGGGTCAATCATCTCACAGAACTTCAGCTATGAATAAAGTCCGCACCTTTCGAGGACCAGCTCAAATTTCAAATTAAATCTAGTGGGCACTATTCGATCAAATAAGCGGGAAATTCACGAAAAATTGAATAACTCGAGATCTCGACCTGTTGGCAATTCTACGTTTTGTTTTGATGGCCCTCTGACACTTCTATCGTACAAACCAAAACCTGCAAATATGGTTTACCTTTTATCTTGTGATGAAAATGCAATAATTAATAATTCAAGTGGCAAACCAGACATGATTCATTTCTAGAACCAAACAAAAGGAGGAGTAGATAAATTTGATCAAATTTGCTCCTCAATGTGGTGCAGTTGCAAAACTAATAGATGGTCAATGGCTGTATTCTATTGCATCTTTAACATGGCTTTTGTCAATTATGCTGTAATTTATGGCCACAACATGATCAAATAAACCCTTAAACAAAAGAGAATTCACTAAACAACTCAGCACACATTCGGTCAAGCCTTGGATTCAGATTTGAAGCTCCGACTTAAAAATATAAGCCAAATTCTCGCAAAACCTACTGATTCAGGTAATAAACTTCAGACACGAGAACCAGAGCCCAAACAAACATAAATACTGAGCTTTTTGCTGCTAAAAAAATAGAATGTCGAAATTAGTGTGATGTACCTAAGTGCAAAAAGTCAGTATTTTCTGAGCACAAAGTTGATGTCTGTGTAGATTGCTCTAAAATTAAAGCAAGTAATTAAAAACATGATTACTTTTAATGTTTGCCCTATGAATAAGAAATTAATTTTAAAAAAATATAAGTTTATTTAAAAAAAACATATGTTCAAGTTGATTTTTAAGAAGATGATTTTTTTGTTTGAATATAAGCATAATGATTTGATTCGTTGTGTTAAATACCTGTGATAGTAATTTTCAGTGATAAAACTGTGTTTTTTAATTAGTTTATATACCAACCTTGAATTTCAATCAATGAAAAGGGCACAAGTAGGTATATTTTGACCTACAGGCTGTCATTTAAATGTGTACGCCTCTGAGACGTATGTTAAGGCTTTATGTACCTATAAAATAGATTAGGCTTCTAGGATTAAGAAATGACTATTGCATTTCAGCTATTTCCAAATACGAGTATTTCAGTTCTACAATTTTATCATTCACACATTCTTTACAAAAGTGGTATCTTATGTCAATGTGTTTAGTTCTTTTATTAACCCATTGGGCTCAAACGACGCCGTCCCGGCGTGTGTACGGCGATGTGTCTTAAAATCAAACTACGCCGTCCCGGCGGGTCTGATGTCTGTCGGCTTAAAAACGAAAAAGGGATGCATTATTGACACCTGTGTTTAAAATTGTAAATGCCAATCGCTCTGTAGATAATTAAGCATTCATTTCGTAGTAATTGGCAGGACTCCGTTGGTACAGTTTTTTCCTGATATTTACGATTGAAATTTTGTTATATTTCAGCGTCATTGATCGTCATACTTGGTTTTACCGGTATACCATGAATGCCCGAAGTTTAAAACGTGTCTCCACTATGAAAGATCTTGGCATCATGTTTGATAGTAGGCTGACATTTCATGCTCATATCGAAATGACGTGTAGTGCTTCACTGAAAATGCTGGGCTTCGTCCTACGCACTGCGAGGAATTTTAGAGACACCCGGGTTCTCCAAGTGCTATACATTGCGTTGGTTAGGAGTAGACTTGAGAGTGGGTCGGTGGTTTGGAGCCCACATTAGGTGAAGTATTCCCTTATGTTGGAGAGAGTGCAGAAAAAATTTCTGAGATTCCTTTACCTTTTTTTTTTTTTTTTATAGTGAATACCTCACAAGAGTCCCAACTGCTCCCGTCTGGAGCCAGTGAGACTATGGCATCCCCAATTGGGGGATGTTGTGAGGCTGAAGGTAAGTGGGGAAGGGAAAGAGGAAGGTGGGGAAGTACCTGGCTATTCAGATCTAGTCACTAAACACGGCTAAAGCCATTTGGAGCAACGTTTCAATTCTGAATGGTGGTCTTACACCAGGGCGATACTGGTAGTATCTTCCACTCTGGAACGTGCCGCAAATATACTATATATTATTTTAATTAATTAATTGTGAAATAACACAAATTAATCAAATAAAATTTATTTGCGCACGCCGGGTTCGAACCCGCGACCTTCGAAATGGCAGTCCAATGCGTTACCACTGGACTATGCCGGCCGTCTGGAGTAGTATGAGGGAGTATGGCTACTACCCGTGGCTCTATCCTACTGACTTTCTCTTGGGCATGCTCGGTATGAACCATCTACGGGTCAGAAGAGATGTGCATATTGTATCACACTTCTTCAAACTGATTCGTGGATGGTTTGAAAATCCGACTATCATGGAGAGTATTAGTCTCTATGTTCCTGATGGTTATCTCCGTCACCGACAGCATAGACTGTTTTATCTCCCGGCCTGCAGGACCAACTTGCCAATGGTCATGCCGGTGGGGAGAGCAGTCTTGCTGTTGAACAGAATTAATTCGGATATCGACATATTTAGCATCGGTGAAGCTGCCTTTAAAAAGCAAGCTTTATTGATGCTGGTATAGTTTATACACCGCTAACTATTATGTAATACCATTTTACAAATATACTTAAAAACGAAATAAAATGTAATTTTGTAATGTTTTTAAAGAAATAAACAAATTGAATTGAATTGAATTGAATTGACAACCTGTTACAACTTGCGTCTGCAGAAGATAAAATTTTGGAAGGATTCCAAAAACACAATGTAGAGCAGTAGTCGAGAAACAGCGTAATGAAAACATTCCGAACGTAGATGTAAACGTATGTGCTGTACTCCAGAGTTTACAAGAGCAAATTGCGTCACTCACTCTCGAAGCCAAACAACTCAAAACGACTCGAAGAGAATGGCGTCATCCATCGACATCGTACCGGAATTCCGCGCGACGACCTCGTTCCAGGTCAGGCGGTAGGCCAATATACAACAACAATACCTCAAACGGCCACTGCAAATATCATGTAAAATTCGGTGACAAATCGTACTATAGCATTAAACCAAGTATTTTTAATAGCAACAAGTCGGGAAAAGACAACGGAAAACCGCAGTAGGGACATGCGATTGACCTCAACATACATGTCTTCTCTTCATCCATGAACTCATGAAGCAACAAATTTTTGATCGACACCGGTGGTGACGTATCCGTACTCCCAAGGCCAAGCAGGATCACGAAAAATACAGTCACCACGGAAACATGCCCCACCACGCTTTACAGTTAATGGTAATACCATAAAAACATACGGTACAAGAACTATCGAACTTCAATTTGGACTTCGGCGTCAAATGAAGTGGAAATTTATCGTCGCCGAAGTATCAAGACCAATCATAGGAGCAGACTTTTGACATCACTTTAACCTAAGCGTCAACCTAAAGAACGCAACATTAACGGACCAGTCCACTACAGATTGGAAGAATGAATTCTCAAGGACCCTCATCCGGCATCTCGACGTTATCTGCTTATCATATCAATTTGGTAGGCGGGAATGGGTACCGCCGCCCTGGGAACCATTTATTGGATGACCAACACCTCTGCCACAGGTCGCCCCAAGTGGTTCGCTACGTTTGGTGACTTAGCAGGGGTGCCCGGGTTCATGGGTTAAGGTTTGCCCAGGTCTTGGTGGCGGGTGCGTCGGCCCACCTTCTGCGTGGTGGGCCGGTTGGGAGATGCTGGTTGAGGGAGACCCTTTACAACCGGTTACCGCTGTCCGGGCCGCTCGATACTACAGGGGCCCGACCCTCAGGCTCACGACTAAGGGTGGGCTGCCCCATCAGCGAGTGTAAAAACCCCGCCACTGCTGTTGTGCCGGTTCGTGACCGGAGGGGACCCAGCAGCAGCGTTTGGGGCGCATTGGATGCCCTCTCCAGCCGGACTCTCCCAGCCTATCGCCTAGCACCGCAGTGGGTGGGCTGGAACCAAACGCTCATCACTCCTGGACAGCCTGAACCCCATATTCCTACCCACCCCTCACACCTTTCCATTCCAGACCTTCCTTTCACTTCATACCCTTAAAAAAAAAAAAAAAACAAAAAAAAAAAAAATTAAAATCATGAATATACATAAAAACAAACATAACATCTTTACAGCGGCGAGTAGCAGGCGTCCCCGGTGCGGGCCAAAACTGTTGGTAAATTTTGCCAACATTCGCGGCCTGCACACAAATTTAAATTCCGTCCATCACCATCTTTTGTCCCAACGTCCCAACCTTCTTTTCCTATCCGAAACTCAGATAGCCGAGCCGTCAGACTCCTCCTATCTGGACTGTCCGGGCTTTACCCTCGCAAGCAAATTCCGACTGAAAGGAGGAGTCTGCCTCTATAGTCGAGCTGACGTCAACTGTGTGCGACTATTGAGTCTGGAAAACTCCAGATTCGACGTAATGTGGGTGCGCGTCAATCTTGCCAGTACGGCAAGATTCTACGCATGTCTATACCGCTCACCGAACCATAGCGAATCAGACACTTCCGAGCTCTTCAAACATTTGAGCGATACTATTGATGATCTCTTGCCCCGCTACCCTTCGGCCGAGTTTGTTGTTCTGGGGGACTTCAACGTTCATAACGAACCATGGTTGAAGTTCTCAGGCCCAACGGACTCGGCTGGCCGACAGGCGGAATCCTTTGCCATTTGCTACGGATTAGAGCAATTGGTTCAGGAGCCTACAAGGGTTCCTGATGTCCAGACTCACCGCTCCAATCTGTTAGACCTATTCTTAACTACTGTGCCACACGGTTATAAGATTGACGTCACAGCGCCTCTGGGATCATCTGACCACTGCCTAGTGACGACATCAATCCCCGTTAGCCTCAGACCAACCAATGAGAGGCTGAGGAGAAAAGTGTGGCACTATAGGTCAGCAGATTGGTTCGGTATGCGGGCCCATTTCAATTCTTTTCCGTGGTCAGCTGTTTGTTTTCGGACTTCGGACCCTTCAAGATGTGCCCAGGAGATTGGTGAAGTCATCAATTCGGCGATGGATGGCTTCATACAATCGACTACTAAAGAAACTGGTGTGGGCTCAAAGCCGTGATTCAGTCGACAATGCTCCGAAGCAGTTCGACGAAAAAACGCGGCTTACCGAGCCTACAACACATCTCGAACGCCCGAAAGCAGATCAGCATACAACAAATCGGCAAAGGAATGCAAGAGAATCATCAATAGGTCAAAATTCGAACACGACCTGCAGATCAGCAAAAAGCTGGCTGCCTGCCCGCATGGCAGCAGAGCATTCTGGTCGCTTGCGGGCTCAATAGGTCGAAATTTTTGCAAACCCAGTTTGCCACCTCTTACCAGACCTGACGGCTCACTAGCAAACACCGCCACCGAAAAGGCAAACCTTTTAGGGAAAATGTTTGCGGAAAACTCGACCCTCGACGACGGGGGTGCTGTTCCGCCGTCGGTTCCTCACTGCGGCTTCTATATGAAAAAGCTGAGGATCCGGCATCGGGATGTACTCCACGTCATACGGGGGCTCGATGTTAACAAAGCTAGTGGACCTGATGGAATACCTGCCCTGGTATTGCAGAGGTGTGCTGCGGAAATAGTTCCAGTTTTGACAAAGCTCTTCAAAATGTCCCTGAAGTGTGGCACTGTGCCCTCTGGTTGGAAAAAAGCGGTAATTCACCCTATTCCCAAGAAAGGTGACCGCTCCAACCCGGCCAACTACCGCCCCATAGCGATCACATCAGTTCTGTCCAAAGTGATGGAACGTGTGATCAACGACAAACTGCTCACATACCTCGAGAAGAACAAAATTATCAACGACCGTCAATACGGATTCCGGCGGAACCGCTCGTGCGGTGATCTTCTCGCGTATGTGACGCATGTTTGGGGGCGGTGCCTGGAACGTCACGGTGAGACCCAAACGGTCGCACTAGACATATCCAAGGCCTTTGACCGGGTCTGGCACCGAGGACTTGTCAACAAATTGCATTCTTACGGACTTCCCGCATCCCTGTGTACGTGGATTGCTGACTTTTTAAGGGATAGGTCGATTCAGGCGGTTGCTGACGGTTTCACCTCTTCCTCGCACTCCATAAATGCTGGCGTCCCACAGGGATCGGTTCTGTCTCCGACTTTGTTTTTGTTGCACATCAATGACCTTTTGACATGTGCACCGATTCATTGTTACGCGGATGACAGTACAGTTCATGATAGCTTTTTGTTTGACAAGCCCCCAAAGGGCACACAAACTCCAACGGCTCGGAGGGCTTTGAAGCAGAGAATGGACGGTTATCTCGAGAGTATTTCCTCCTGGGGTAAAAATAATCTCGTCGAATTTAATGTTTCAAAGACCCAATCCTGTCTGATTACGTCTAAAAGGGATCCAAATGATAATCTAGTCTCCTTCAACGGAAGCAATCTTCCGAACAGGCCTTCCATTGATATGCTTGGTGTAACTATAAGTGACCAGCTCAGGTACGGGGGCTCCATCGAAGCTAGAGTAAAGTTGGCCTCTCAGAAGCTGGGCGTACTGTACAGGGCCCGCAGATACTTTAATAGTACACAACTGCTCACCCTGTACAAATCGCAAGTGCGCCCTACTGTCGAATTTGGCAGCCATCTCTGGTCTGGAGCCCCAAAATACCTGAAAAAAACCCTTGACTCTGTGCAGAAACGGGCGGTCCGTTTGATAGATTCCCCAATCTTAACAAACGGACTGCAATCTTTAGAGCACAGGCGTCAGGTAGGTATGCTGTCCTTGTTCTATCGGTATTACAATGGAAGATGCTCTGAGGAACTAGCGTCATTGATCCCTTCGGCACCGGTGCGTAGTCGGGATACACGCCAAACGCGCGCCCAACATTTGTACACAGTTGACACTTGTCACATGAGAACGAGTCGCTTCTATGATTCGTTCTTAAGTTCAACAGCTCGGCTGTGGAACGAACTGCCGGCCTCTGTGTTTCCTCCCTCCTACAACATGGGACTCTTCAAGACCCATGTTCACTCCTTCCTCTCCACAAAAAGACCCTCCACACAGCATCCCCAAAGATGACATAGGCCCTGAGGGAAATTATTTTCTTCAGGGCCTCCTGTGTGGAGTAAATATAAAAAAAAATAAAAAAAAAAAAAAAATCAGAAATACCGAGACATTTTAAAATAAATACCCTGCATTGACACGACCCGACATGAAGACTCCAGATATTCGTAAATATAATGTTACACATGTGATTGAAACAAGGGGACCGCCTGTAACAGATCGAGCCCGCAAGCTGGCACCGGATCTTTTGGAAGCGGCTCAAAAATAATTTAAATACCTTACCTAATGGAGCATGGAATGCGTCGGCCGTCAAAGAGTAGTTGGGCCAGCCCATTGCACATGGTTAAGAAACACAACGAAGAATGACGCCCTTTTGGGTATTACAGGCGTTGGAACGTGACTACGATCCCAGACAAATACCTTTTTGCACATCTCCACGATTTTTCGCATAAATTGACAAAAGCAAGAATATTCTCAACGGTAGATAAATACGAGCCATAATAGAGCCGAGTATATAAAAAGCACGTTTTTAATTTTCGCTAATTTGATTAATCAAAACAAAATAAGGATTTGTAAGAAGGAACTTTATTAAGGCGAACTGAGTTCTGCATGTTTCTGTAGAAGAATGTGTGGATGCACGATTAGGTAGAAACTGTGCAGGTGTGTGGGTCGAGTGCGATCGGTAATTTTCGGCAATGCTCGTGCATTGATGTGAGTCATTCTAGATCGAATCGCGCGTTCGCGAACAGCATTAAATTAAGCTCAAGTAAAGACTTAATAAAGTAACATTTTTCATTAAAAATAGATATTATTATTTAATCCATTCTCTTAATCCTGCTCACACAGGTTATGGGCCCAGTTAACGTATAGCAAAAAATTAAGAGAACGCGAGTGAAAATATTCGGCAAGTCTCACGTGGTGCGGAACGGAAGTCGGCCATTGTTTTAGTGTCAGAGCTAACTGTTTGAAAACGAGCAAAGTGTGAATAAAATTCACGATGTCGGTCGGCATCTCGGTGAAGGGTGTGAAGCCTTTCGACGGAATAAACTTCCAGGGCTGGAAAGCTCAAGTGAGTGCACTATTTGTGATGAACGATGTTCTCGATGTCGTCGATGGCACGAGAGAGAAGCCTGCTGCCGGCGATGGACATGCGGCTGCGCTGAAGAAAAACGTGAAAGATGACGCAACGGAAAAATTCATAATTCTGTCAAATCTTGACGAGGCTCAACAAGTGTGTGTGTTGTCATGCATCTCTGCGAAAGAGATGTGGGACAAATTGTGTCTCATTCACGAGCAGAAAACCGCGTCAAACAAGCTGGTTCTGCTACAAAGATTTCACGCTTGTCGGATGAGCGAAGCAGACACTGCGGATCAGCATGTGGCCAGGGTGATGAATATGGCGAGTCAACTGAAGGACGTCGGTGAGAATGTATCAGACGCTACGATAATGGCAAAAATACTCGCAAGTCTCACCACAAAGTTCAGAACGCTGCAGGTGGCGTGGGACAGCGTAGACCCTGCGCGACAAACTCTCGATAATCTCCAGGAACGGCTAATAAGAGAGGACACGAGGCTCAGCGGCGAAGAAGAAGCGTCGGAAGCGCTGGCTGCAATAGCCAAAAATCGTCGTGGGCGAGGAACAAAAAGTGCTGAAAAGGACATGAAGAAAGTGCAGTGTTATAAATGTCAAGGCATGGGACATATTGCGAGTCAGTGTAGGAATAAGCGGAAGCCACGTGACGACGGCGAAACATCAAGTGATTGCGCGTTTTTAGGAGAGACAGGCAGCTCGATCGCGTCGGGCTTGAAAAATAGCGCGCTTATACCGTGGACGGAGAGTGGCGTAATGGCGATCGATCAAAGTGAAGTCTGGCTGATCGACAGTGGCGCATCGAAACATCTAACCTACCGACTTGACTGGCTGACTGACTACAAGCCGGATAACACGGGCGCTACAGTATCGCTTGGTGACAATCAGATATGCGACGTCGATGATGACGGCGCGGTGCGAATTAAAAAATTGATCGATGGAGTGTGGCAAGATGCGAGAATTGGAAAAGTGCTGCACGTTCCGAAATTGAGAAAAAACTTATTCTCCGTCAGAGTATGTACAAAGAAGGGACTCGGAGTGCGTTTCGAAAATAATCGGGTTATTGTGGATCGCGACGGTGAAGTGCTCGGGACGGGAATGAAACAAAACAATGACGTGTATCGCATGTTCTTCAAGGTTACGAAACAAGGAAGCACAGAAGAAGCTAACGTAGCTACGACAAATTTAACTGTGTGGCACGAGCGATTGGGACACGTCGGGAAACGAGCGATTCGTGAATTGGCAGAAAAGGGGCTCGTGAGTGGAGTAACATTTTCAGACAAAAGTGACGTCTTCTGTGAACCATGCCAATTTGGGAAATCACACAGGCTGCCCTTCAACAAGAAACTGGAGCGAAATAAGAAAATTAAGCCAGGCGAGAAAATGCATTCAGATGTCTGTGGGCCGATGTCAACGAATTCTGTCGGAGGATCGAGGTATTTTTTTGACATTTAAAGATGAAGCTACCGGCTACAGACACGTGTACTTCATGAAAACGAAATCCGAGATGTACGAAAAATTCAAGATCTTCGAAAAGATGATCGAGAATAAGTTCGGAAGAAAAATGAAAACTCATCGCTCCGATAATGGCCGAGAATTCTGCAATGACCAGATGGATAAATACCTCGAAGAATGCGGAATAAAGCGAGAGACAACAGCGCCATACAATCCGGAGCAAAATGGCAAAGCTGAACGCGACAATCGGACAATTGTTGAAAGTGCTCGTACAATGATAATCGCGAAGAATCTTTCATTAACCCTTTGGGCGGAAGCAGTGAATTGTGCCGTATACGTTCTCAACCGAACAGTGTGGACAAGTGGTGCAGTAACGCCGTACGAAGCGTGGATTGGAAAAGCTCCAAATCTGAAACATCTTCGAATCTTTGGATCAGACGCGTATGTGCACACTCCCAAACAATTCACACGAAAATTCGATGCACGAGCGAGCAAAAAGATATTCGTCGGATATACGGAAGAATCGACGAATTACCGGGTGTATGATCCTGAAAAGAAAAAGGTCAGTGTGGTTCGAAATGTTGTGTTCAACGAAAAAATCGGGGCGCCAGTGGCAAAAGAAAATGAAAAGGAGGAGGAATACGAAACAATTCTTTCACGACCCGAGGAACAAGAGAACGAGGCACGAGAGAACGAGAACGTGAGCGACAATGTGATCGACAACGAAGAAAACGACAACAACGAACAAGAGGACGATCAAGACTGTGAAAATCGAAGAATCCTGCGAGATCGAGCACTGATTAAAACTCCTAGAAGGTATCAACACAATGCAAATGTGGCGGAGTACATAGTCCCATTAACGTACGAAGAAGCGACGAATAGCACTGAAACTGCGCAGTGGGCGGGTGCTATTAAAAACGAATTTAAAGCTCATGAAGAAAATCGTACGTGGGAACTCGTGAAAAAAACGCCGGAGATGAGACTTATTGACTCGAAATGGGTGTTTCGGGTAAAGACGGATGTCGACGGGAAGTCACATCGTTTCAAGGCTCGATTGTGTGCAAGGGGCTTCTTGCAAAGAGAGGGGATTGACTTCAAGGAAACGTTTTCCCCAGTGGTGAGATATGACTCGCTGAGAATTTTGCTGGCAACGATAGCCGCGGAAAATTTTGAAGTAATGCAATTTGACGTTCAAACTGCATTCCTATATGGCAAACTAGAAGAAAAAAATTTTCATGAAAGTTCCGGAAGGACTGAAGTTGAAAGAAGACAAAAGTAACGTCGCATACAAGCTCGAGAGGGCTCTCTACGGGCTCAAACAAGCTCAAAGATGATGGAATCAACGATTCAACAAGTTTTTGAATGAATTCAACTTTGTAGAATGCGAAGCAGACAAATGTCTATTTACTGGAAGGATTAAGAACAACAAAGTATATCTGGCGCTATTCGTCGATGATGGGCTAGTAGCCTCGAACAATATAGAGACCCTTAAGGAAATTATTCAACGACCAAGCTAAACATTTAAAATAACAGTTGAGGACTAGAATATTTTTGTCGGCTTACAAATAAAAAGGGATAGAGAGAGAGGTAAACTGATGATTCATCAGAGCGCGTACACGCAGAAAATAATTGAAAAATTCGGAATGGCGGATGCGAAAACAGTGTGCGTGCCAGCGGATCCGCACGCAGCACTGACTCCAGCCGTGGAAAACAATAAAACTAAAAATGTACCGTATCGCGAAGCAGTAGGGTCTCTAGTTTTCCTAGCGGCTGTATCGAGGCCAGACATCGCGTTCGCAGTAAATGCAGTGAGCAAGTATTTGAACGAGCACAATTCATTGCATTGGCTAGCGGTAAAGAGAATATTCGCATATCTAAAAGGCACAACTGATTACGGTATTGAATATCAAAGCGGCGGTAGCGAACCAAAATTGATAGGTTTCTCGGATGCTGACTACGCCGGGGATGTAGAAATGCGAAGGTCGACAACAGGATACGTTTTCTGTCTCCCGAACGGGGCCGTAACGTGGTAGTCACATCGTCAAAGACTGGTGACGCTAAGTACAACGGAAGCCGAGTACGTGGCTGCATCGGCAGCAGCTCGGGAAGTAGTCTGGATCAGAAAGCTGTTATCGGACATCGGATGTCCATGTAATGAAGAAACAACGCTTTACGTTGACAACCAAAGTGCAATTCAATTAGTCAGAAATCCAGTATTTCACAAAAGAACGAAGGATATAGACATACACTTCCATTTTATCCGCGAGAAAGTGAATGATAAAGAAATTGTAGTTAAATATGTTCCATCTGCAAATCAGAGAGCAGATATATTTACGAAGGCGCTGCCGCGAGACCGTTTCCAGGATCTATGCTATAAGCTAAATATGGCAACGAGAAATGAGAAACACTCGAACGGCGGTAGTATTAAGGCGAACTGAGTTCTGCATGTTTCTGTAGAAGAATGTATGGATGCACGATTAGGTAGAAACTGTGCGGGTATGTGGGTCAAGTGTGATCGGTAATTCTCGGCAATGCTCGTGCATTGATGTGAGTCATTCTAGATCGAATCGAAGCTCAAGTAAAGACTTAATAAAGTAACATTTTTCATTAAAAATAGAAATTATTATTTAATCCATTCTCTTAATCTTGCTCAAACAAACTTTAATACTAACAGAGGTGCTTAATTATAAAACATACCTACATTACTAAGGAAATTTAAAAAGAATAAAAAAATTAAATTGGTCTAGTATGTGTGCGTAAGTGTTTCGTTAAATTTGACTTCCGTGAACAGGAGTGGTTACCATGGTGACATGAAGAAGCTTTTTCTCCAGTATGGGTAAGAATGTGACGTTTTAGCTGTCCATTATGAGTACATGAATAGCTGCACTAGGAACATGAATACGGTTTTTCTCCAGTATGGGTGCGTAAGTGTACCGTTAAATCTGACTTCCGTGAGCAGGAGTAGTTACAATGGGCACATGAATATGGTTTTTCTCCAGTATGAGTGAAAAAGTGCATCTTTAAACGATATTTTTGTGAGCAGGAGTAGTTACAATGGGAACATGAATAAGGTTTTTCGCCAGTATGGGTGCGTAAGTGCACCGTTAAATCTGACTTCCGTGAGCAGGAGTGGTTACAATGGGGACACGAATATGGTTTTTCTCCAGTATGAGTGAATAAGTGCCTGTTTAAAAGAGATTTTTGTGAGCAGGAGTAGTTACAATGGGAACATGAATAAGGTTTTTCACCAGTATGGGTGCGTAAGTGTACCGTTAAATGTGATTTGTTTGAGAAAGAGTAGTTACAATGGGAACATGACAAAGGTTTTTCACCAGTATGGGTGCGTAAGTGAACTGTCAAATTTGATTTGCTTACAAAGGAGTAGTTACAATGGGGACATGAAAAAGGTTTTTCACCAGTATGGGTGCGTAAGTGAACTGTTAACGCTGACTTGTGTGAGAAGGAGTAGTTACAATGGTGACATGAATAAGCTTTTTCTCCAGTATGGGTAAGAATGTGACGTTTTAAATTTCCCATTTGAGTACATGAATAGCTGCAGTAGGAACATGAATACGGTTTTTCTCCAGTATGTGTGCGTAAGTGCAACGTTAAATCTGACTTTTGTGAGCACGAGTGGTTACAATGGGGACATGAATAAGGTTTTTCGCCAGTATGGGTGCGTAAGTGCACTGTTAAATCTGACTTGCGTGAACTGGAGTAGTTACAATGGAGACATGAAAGAGGTTTTACTTCGGCATGTGTCTTCGGGACCACTATCACATCTGGAAAAGATAACAGATAAAGCTCAATAAGTCGGTATCTATAATGAAACGATAAGATTATTAAAACTGATTCAGACGAAAAAAAATCCATTTTACCTGCACTCTCGGTAATACTTTCAAATTGCTCTGAGCATTCCTTTTTAACATCTGGCAGGTCTATGTCTATTTCCGTATAAGGAATTCTCCCACCGTCTTCTTCACGGGGTCCTGGTTTTTCCATGGGTACAGTCTCCACATTAATGGTACCTGAAACAGAACATCAACAAAATGTTAATATTTATTTATTTTCGGGAAATCGACAGTTTACATTTAATCAGTTTGTGCATAAGTATTAAATATTAAAATAAAACCAATTATGGATTTCCTATTTGTGACTTAACCTCTACTGAGACAGCATAATATGGAATAAGTAAATTAAATTTGTGAGAAAGGAATATGAATTAAAAAATTTATACAAAACAAAAGATTATATAATACGAAAAATTTACAAAACAATACATTTATAGCCATGGAGAGAGGATGTAGATATAAATCAAATCATAATACAGATATAAACAATAGAGACATAAACATTATTCACAAACCATCAGAGAAATATTCTTGTATGGACCTCTTGTATTTGGTTCGCAACTGAAAATATCATATGTCTAATATCAACTGTAAATTGAATAAGCTTAAACATGAAATACCGTGAAAAAGAAGGGACATTATAATTCAAATATTAAAAATGGAAAACAAAATAAATTCACGTTAATTTATTTTATATAGGTTCGTTCTTTACCGTTTGTTTAAAGATTTTTTAAAATTATTTATTGAGTATGTTTATACAATATTTGAATATAAACAAGATAATATTTTATTTTGTAACTTTAAATATTTTTACAATAAACATAACATTTCCATTTAAATTCTTTTTTTTTTTTTTTTTTTTTTTTTTTTATTGTACGACAGACAGGTAAGTCCAATTATGGTACAATTTTATTAAAACTAACAATACATGTACATATATTTTTTTAAACATGGTATAGTGATATTAAACACATCTATATCCGCTGGTAGGGCATTTAGTAATGTCATACCTCTTGTCATGCTATGTCGGGCAATGACATCTGTCCGACCCTGCGGTATACAGAATAGGTCGTGGCTACGATTTCGACAGTATTTATCAGGAACGAATAATCCACAGCATGACAGGAGATATGGGCAATCGATAAGGTTTTTTAGTAACTTTAATTCAAATACCATGAGTCCGGCATTACGCCTAGTCTCCAGGCTTTGGTAATTTGTCTCCTTTAGCAGTTCCACGTGATGCATGAATTTCGGATATATTCCGTATGATCGCATGTAAACATACCTTAGGAATTTTTTTTGAATTTGTTCAATCATATTTATGTATTTAAGTTGATAAGGTATCCAGACAGTACTGGCGTACTCCAGCTTGCTTCTGACCACTCCGTTGAACATGGAGGTCATTGCTTCTTTGTTATTGAATTGTTTGCAAGTTCTAATTACAAAACCAAGAGTTTTGGAGCAAGCCGAGGTAAGCTGGACTATGTGGTTTGAAAATGTCAGCTTGGGATCAAAGATCACCCCAAGGTCCTTGATGATGTTTACGCGTGTAAGTACTTCACCATTCATTCTATACTGGCAGAATACCGGATTTTGTGAACGACTATAAGTCATAACAACGCATTTTTTAATATTGAAGTTAAGTTTATTTTCTACCGACCATATCATGATTGAATCGAGGTCGGCCTGCAGTTTCGAATAATCATAATCTGATTCGATTTCCTTCATCAGTTTCATGTCATCTGCGAATAGTAGACATGAGCTGTGACGTATGCAATCCTGAATGTCATCAATCAGAATGAGGAATAACATGGGACCGAGATTCGATCCTTGAGGAATTCCTGACAGAGCTGCGAACTTATGGGAGTCGTATCCATTTATATTTACATACTGACTTCTATCTTTTAAATATGACGCAAAAAATGTCAGTAAGGGTTGATTAAAACCTATTTTATGCATCTTTTTTATTAGAATATCGTGATCTACTCGGTCAAATGCCTTTGCGAAGTCCGTGTAAATTACGTCCGTCTGATGCCTACAGTCTAGGCCTTGTGCTACCCGTCGAGAGAAAGAGAGTAAGTTGGTTACCGTTGATTTCTTCGGTAAGAAGCCATGTTGATTACCTCTTAAGAAAGGCGTGATTTGTGGACTGATTTTATCACAGATAATCATTTCAAAAATTTTTGGAATTGTTGACAGTACTGCAACTGGTCTATAATTTCTGACGTCAGTCTTTTCATCAGCTTTGTGAATGGGGCTGACCCTCGTTAGTTTCCAACACTGTGGAAATGTGGAAGACATGATGCAGAGATTAAATATGTACGCAAGGGGAACACAGATATTTGGAGAGATTTTTATAATTATTGAAGGAGGAATACCGTCCGGACCAGTAGCCTTATCAGGTCGGAGATTCCGGATACAAGTTTCTATTTCCTGGATGTTGGTCAATCCGAGTGAGATATCTCCAACGTTCCAGGGTGATGCTGTTGGGAAATTGGTTTCAAGTTTAGGGGTTACTTGACTATAGACGGAATGAAAATAGTCAGCAAACTTATTTACAATTGTGTTAGGGTTAGTAAAAGTTACGCCTTCCTCAATCAAGCATGTTGGTGAGGTTGGGTTAACTTTTTGTGACCTAATATAGTTCCAGAAAAACTTTATGTCGTCTTTGATCCCATTCTGAACATTTTCCATGTATTGTTTTTTAGCAAATTTTATTTCAGATTTTAGTTCGGATCTACTCGCTGAAAATATCAGATAATCGGATTGCTTTTTGTGCAATAGATATCTTTTTCTGAGTGATTCCTTTCTTTTCAGTTTATCTATAATGCTCTTATTGAACCATATCGGATATACATCGTTTGTGATGTTGGGTTTGTTATTTGGTATACATAATTCAAAAATACTAAACAGTACATTGTTTAAATATTTCACTGCTTCGTCTACAGATTTTATGGTGTACAAAAATGTCCAATCAAAATGCGAAAGAATATTATTGCACAGTTCTATGTTTGCTCGCTTATAATTAAATTGGTGGAAATTATAATTGTGGAGCGAAGGCGGGGGCCCACGGGGGGCGCGGCGATCGTTTTGGCGGGGTCTTCGTCTGCACCGAACCGCTCTTGATAGGCGCGCGGAAATGTCCAGCGTCGGGTGATGCTGGTCTTCATTCACCAGTGGTTCCTCGCTTCTCATCACGTCACACACATTTATATTACTAAGGATAAGATCGAGAATGTTATCGCTACTGTTCTTCACTTTATTGTACTGCGTCAGTCCATTCGAGTTTGTGAAATACGAAAAATCAGTTAAGACGTCTTCGGGTTTATTATTTAAGTTAAAATCACCCAAAATTATTATGTTCTTATTTAATAATATATTGGCTTTATTGTCTAAATGTTCATAGAAAATACGTCTATTTTCGCTGTCATCTGTGCAGTAGAAGTACACTACACATATAAACACAGTGAAGTTATCTTTACAGACTTTTACCCAGAGGTGTTCGCCATCTGTTTCTAGCTCCCTTACTCTTATTGAATTTAACGGTTTACGTACTGCGAGCAGTACCCCTCCCCCTCGTTGCCCCTCTCGGTCCCGGCGATGTACTGTGTACTGGCTGGTGGACAACAGTTCTGCGTCGAATACAGAGGTTTGCAACCATGTTTCAGTTAGAGCAATAACTTCAGAATTTTGTGAAATAACGTTGTTCGAAAATTCACCTATTTTCGTATTTAGACCACGCACATTTTGGTATTTCAACGCTAGTTTTGCCATTTTTAGGTAGGTAAAGATTTACCTGATTGTGGGCCACCTTCTTTATTTGATGGTGATAAGAATTTAAATTTAGACACAGCGATACCTGCCGGCCAGTTGGCGGCATCTAGGAATGTATCTTTCTTTTCTTCCGGGACACCTATTTTGAAGGAGGTGTAGTTCCCTTTTGCCTTCAATGAGACAATATCAAATTCGGAGTCCGTCAAATTCATTCATTCTTCAGACTTTCAGGCATTTCATCATACATCTTTAGTCCTTTGTACATTGGACAGTTCTGTGATTTTGATTTCTTCATATGTGGCAATCTCATTGTATTTACATTTTCTCTGGTTTCGTAATTATGAACATCTCTGTTAAAAACAATTTCAGCCTAAAAACATTTTGGCATTTGGTTGTGCATGACTTTATTCACAAAATTTAAATATTAAATAACAGCGTCTTTTTAAACAAACTTTTACAATTTTGAAAATGACACATAAATTCAAAACAGGAATTCTAGAGTTCATCGAAGCAGAGGTTCAGAGACACACAAGAGAATTTCGTATTTTTCATTATACTAGCTGAAGAACCCAGCGTCGGCTTCACCCAGTTTTTGTTTTATTTTGAACGGTAATTTTTATGTGTTTTTTTAATTTTATAAATCTTAATAAATAACATTTTGGTGACGTTCGCAACTACCATACTAGGTTTCTTGCCCGTATTATGGTAATCGTACATGATTTATGTAAGAATAGTAATCATAAAACAAAACGGAAAAGGAAATTGTTATGGTCAAAAAAATCTTATATTGGACATCAAGTGTGCAAAAATTCTTCAACAAGTGTCAAAATCCTTAAGGGGTGAGAAAAGGGGATAGCGATAGATTTTAGAAACATCTTGTAGACAGTCGCCTTCAACTTGTTTAGAAGATCAGCTGGGGAAAATGTCATCAATCTAGGAATAATAGATATCAAAAGCACAAACACTTCTTTATTCAAATAGATGTAAATATGAAAGATAGGTCCATAAATAAAAAACCTCTAATTCAATAAACCGAAACAATAATTTCATAATAAAAATAGAAGATTTATGAGTAACAAGTAGGTACGTAGTATAAACCATTATTTTAATGTAATTTTTATGCATCCAATAAGGAATTATACAATCTTCTTCAGGTAGGTACCATAGTATTGATTATTGTTTTGTTTGTTTTTTTCCTAGGTTTGTCAACCGTAATTCATATCGAAGCATGGTTGATATTATCATTAATTACAGACAAACACAACATTGAAGACATAATGGATAATATGCTTGACATAATCGATAATAAGAGAATGGACGATTATCTCGAGAGTATTTCCTCCTGGGGTAAAAATAATCTCGTCGAATTTAATGTTTCAAAGACCCAATCCTGTCTGATTACGTCTAAAAGGGATCCAAATGATAATCTAGTCTCCTTCAACGGAAGCAATCTTCCGAACAGGCCTTCCATTGATATGCTTGGTGTAACTATAAGTGACCAGCTCAGGTACGGGGGCTCCATCGAAGCCAGAGTAAAGTTGGCCTCTCAGAAGCTGGGCGTACTGTACAGGGCCCGCAGATACTTTAATAGTACACAACTGCTGACCCTGTACAAATCGCAAGTGCGCCCTACTGTCGAATTTGGCAGCCATCTCTGGTCCGGAGCCCCTAAATACCTGAAAAAAACCCTTGACTCTGTGCAAAAACGGGCGGTTCGTTTGATAGATTCCCCAATCTTAACAAACGGACTGCAATCTTTAGAGCACAGGCGTCAGGTAGGTATGCTGTCCTTGTTCTATCGGTTTTACAATGGAAGATGCTCTGAGGAACTAGCGTCATTGATCCCTTCGGCACCGGTGCGTAGTCGGGATACACGCCAAACGCGCGCCCAACATTTGTACACAGTTGACACTTGTCACATGAGAACGGGTCGCTTCTACGATTCGTTCTTAAGTTCAACAGCTCGGCTGTGGAACGAACTGCCGGCCTCTGTGTTTCCTCCCTCCTACAAGATGGGACTCTTCAAGACCCATGTTCACTCCTTCCTCTCCACAAAAAGACCCTCCACACAGCATCCCCAAAGATGACATAGGCCCTGAGGGAAAATATTTTCTTCAGGGCCTCCTGTGTGGAGTAAATATAAAAAAAAAAAAAAATTGACAGAATCTAACCTGAATACCATATTGAACTGGAAACGGAAAGTACAAAAAATTAACACACATACATATATAACTTTAAACGGTCGAGTTAAAACAGGACTCCGCTACGTTCTTGTGAGGAGAGAAGTTTTGGAGTACAGAAGGTACAATTATTTACTTTGATGATAAAATATGAGGCGGCAACATTTGATGAATTAAGAACTGTTTGCGGGCATAATCAGTTAAATGTTTTCTTGGTTCATCAGTTGCGTGTAAAGAAATATTTCGAAGGTAAAATCTATATTGCACTTGAAGTGAAATAACACAAAACTGCGCTATATAAAAGTTATGTTATTATTTAATTATTAAAATTATGGACGACAAGAGGGGAAGTAAAGAACAAGCAGCTGTTCTGATTATTTGCGTCGGAAACACTTCTGTGATATGCAATGCAACTTACTAGTTGGCTGAACACTCTCGGCATTCTGCAAACATTCCTTCTTCACATCCGGGAGGTGGATTTCAATATCCTTATAGGCCATTTCACCTGACCCTTCTTCCTGTGACCATGGTTCAGTTTTGATGGAAACACTCTTTAGGTTGGAATCCATGGCACTGCTGTGATAGCGTCCTGTCGTGTTATGATAATTATTTTCAGCTAAAAATAAGAAAGGAATGTAACGAAACCTCTCTCAAATACTCTAGTGCAAGGCTGTCCAACCCCAGGCCCGCGGGCCACATTGTGGCCCGTAAACGAATTATAAGCGGCCCGCGTGAACCATTTTCAAAATATCCGCCAATTTGAAAATTACTTGAATCGAAATTTTTTTCGTATCATTGCATCATCCACCAAGAGGCGTTGTGTGCTAAGGACATACAGTTGAATGATATAATGGAGCCGGTAGTACCTACGCTGCATAAATTACACACATTCAATAGATCTTCACAGACGTCAATTCAGAGTTTTATTTGAAGAAGAAATCAGCGAATTTGGAGAGTTACAACTGTATTGCGCTGTGCGATGGCTTTCAAGGGGCAACATGTTAAAACATTTCTTCATCTTGAGAGAGCAGGTGTTGGAATTTTTAAGAAAAAGGGGCATTGCCTTTGGAACGTGATTTACTCAAGAATAAGTACTGGTTTATTGATCTTGCATTTCTTGTTGACATCACCAATTATCTCAATATTTTAAATTCAAATTACAAGGCACTTCTGACTATATTTAGCCAACGAAAATATTGACCTTTATCCCATACAAGATTTGAAAGAGAAGCTCAATATTGCCACCATAAACTTTACTAAGTACGAAGCTAAGATTACAAGCTTATTACAGTCGTTTGAAAGCAGATTCCAGGACTTTGAAAGTACAAAACCAAATGAACATTTTTTTTAAATCCTTTCACAATCAGTTTGACTGAAATAATTAGTTATCCTGCCAATATCCAGTTGGAACTCACTGAACTGCAAAATCACTCTGTACCTTTTTGCAGAAAAAATATTTTCAAAGTCACAAACTTCTGCAAAAGAATTTTGAGATTTCTGGAAATTGGTGCCAAAGGAAGACTGGCGTTTCAATTTTTAAGTAGTTTTGGATCGACGTATGTTTGTGAACAGTTTTTTTCTAATCTTAATTTTGTAACAAATAAATACCGCACATCTCTAACTGAGCAACATACCTATGTCTGATTTGTTGCTACTGTCAACATCTGAACTGAGTCCTAACATAGGAGAATTATTAAAACAAAAACAATGTCAGAAATCACATTCATTGTTCCAATTACTTGGATTTAGATTTTTGTTACATAAAATGTTGTTTCGTTACTTGGCAGTAGATGCTATTATTTTATTATTTCAATAAACGACAATAAAATTTCAATATGTTTATTTGTTTGTTGCATAAAACAAGACATTAAAAACCTTAGGTAACAAAAATAGGAACCGTCAGTAGTCAGTGGCCCGCCAATGACTTTTAAATCGTCAATTTTGCACAACTGTTAAAAAGGTTAGGCAGCCTTGCTCTAGTGTTATATCGAGAATGCTGTTTAAATTGATCTAACAGGTGTCAAGCAATATATTCTTACAATTAACCAGCACCAATTTCAGAGTTTAAGTGTTACTTAGTTAGTATAAATAGAACCTCTTTACATACAGGGTAAAGCATGACGGACAAGACGTTGAACAAACGTCATCAAAAAAGTAAAAGCAGTTCAATTTCAATTATTGTGTAGTTCGTACAATATTACTTTAGAGCGACGGAACAATAATTACAAACGAGAAGGAAGCGAAGGAGACTCTGTGACACATTAGTCTGACTTGTCTGAATCCTGACGTTTCCGTTCGTAGAGATGATCGATATTCCTGTACCAGCTCCCGGCTACATTTATGTCACTGGAACCGTTGATATTTTTTTGTGGAACTGGTTCATTCTTGCACTATTTATCGAAAATTAAAAAGTCACTAGTCTCTTGAAACTTACCCACGGTTTCTTTTGTTTCTTTTAGAAGAACCGGTTACTAAATTAACTTTCCGCATAAGTATCTGGTAATCAGAGCCGCAGTAACATCTCATTTCAGATATCAACCATCTTCGTATTTAACTTCGAATTAATATGTACATTTAAATCGGAAATAATTATTCGATCCAATCTTTTTTGATTAGTAAAATTAGAACAGTAGGTAGACGAAATAAAGATATTCTCTAGAAATAGCAACTTTTTTCAAGAATTTTCTAAGCTTTTTAAACTGTGGAATTATAGATATGACTCCTTACTAAGTAGCACAATAATTAATTAATTATTATTAATAATAATTTAAATTAATAATTTTAAATCGGGTCGTGAAAAGTCGTGGTTTTGATCATTTTAATCGATTTAATGAGCAAAGTAGGAAGCCGTTATTTAGAAATTATCTATAAATACCAACTCTAATAATTTTATACAAATATATTAAATTGGAAAAAAGTCGTCGTTTCGATAATTTTGATCAATTTAATGAGCAAAGTAGGAAGTCCTTATTTAGACATTATCTAAAAATACCAAATCTAAAATATCTTGAGAATTTATTTAGCATTATTTCAATCGTGCGAAAGAACTTCGTAATTATATCAGCAAACTATGGAATTATACTGATAGTTTTGATATTATGGAATTCATTAAAATACTCTTAAAATAAAGTCCAACATATGAATAGCTTTATTGGATATGTCTACAACTATAAACTACTGACATATTAGGTTTGGTTTACTTATTCATAAAAGACCAAAGTTTTGATTTTTGTTATTATGTGTAATATACTTAAAATTTAGAATGTAAGACCGGTGAACAAATTAAATACGAACATTGAATATAAGACAATCGACATAGATGGCATCAGGGGTTCTATCCCTGAGCATAACCTCAGGGTAGCTCTTATAAAGGCATATCGATTATCTCTCAAGGGGTGGAGTCAGCTATCATTTTTTGCTACTATCATTTCGACCCGTGCAAGGGGTTCAGTGAAGACATGGGAGTTATATTTCCGGGTTATCTTATAGCAAAGGGCAACGTTACAACATACAAAGGATTATCATTTAGAACACATCTTATACTCAAGGGGCATGGAAAATATTACGGGTACAAAATATAATCCTAACTAAGTTCAATCTCTCAATCTAAATTTAAGTTACAAAATCGGAACTGAATTTATTAAAGCACATGGAAAGGGGATAAGATGGTCAAGCTTACATGGTTCTTAAGTCGGTGAGCGAAGTTTAGGCGGCCTTTGTCCACGTGCAACGTAAACGTTGAAACATGTGCGTGCGAGTTAGTTTCGCTGAGAAGTTCGGCCAGGAGTTTAAACTTTGTCGTCTTGTTAAAAGGCGAGGATTTTAGTGTAATTTTCAAGACGTAAGTTTGCATATTCCCTTGAATCCGGATTGCTTCTGGGGCGCGGGACTACAAACCGAAGCAGCGTGTTGACATGCTGAGATCTGGATTCCGGAAGAGGCCGGCGAGCGAGGGCTGATGGCGTGGGCGATTAGTTCCGTTTCCTACCGCGCGGAACGCTGATGGCGAGAATTTAGTGACCGGCAGGTGCTGCTACTTGCGGCGATCGAAAGACGAAGATCTAGCATGTAGCATATTCAACTATTATTATTATTTAATACGATATAAACTGCTATGTTACAAATGTTTCATCGCTTCTTTTACCAGCTCTTGAAACTTATAAATAGGGTGTTTCTGATTATTTTCAAAATTATCCCCTTGTAAAAAGCCCATAGTCTTACTTTTTAATCCTTTTGAGAACATTAATATTTGCAGTAGGATCATAAATAAGGTTTAAATCCCGTAAGTGCACTGTTAACGCTGACTTGTATGAGCAGGTTTAATTATAATAGGAACTCATGAATAAGGTTCTTTCCAAATGGAATTTACGAATTTCCCATTACAGAACCTGAATAGCTGCAGTAGGAACATTAAGGTTTATGTCCAGTATGGGTGAGTAAGTGCACTTTTAAATGTGATTTTTCTTTGCAGGAGAAGTAACAATGGGGACATTTATGTCATTATACTACAGTATGGGTAAGAATGTGAAGTTTAAAATTCCCCTGAATAATAATAATAAAATAAAAAACATGAAAAGCTGCAGTAGAAACATGAATAAGGTTTAATTTCAGAATCGGTGCGTAAGTGAACTGTTGATGCTGACATGTGTTGGCGGGAGTAGTCACAATAAGAACATGAATGAGGTTTTTCTCCAGTATGAGTGCGAAAGTGCACTGTTAATTCTGACTTGCGTGAGCATAAGTAGTTACAATGAGAACACGAATAAGGTTTTTCTCCAGTATGGGTGCGTAAGTGCACTGTCAAATATGACTTGCGCGAGTACGAGTAGCTACAATGGGAACATGAATAAGATTTTTCTCCAGTATGGTTACGAATGGGCACTGTTAAATTTGATTTGCGTGAGAAGTAGTAGTTACAATGAAAACATGGATACGGTTTTTCTCCAGTATGGGTGCGTAAGTGGGCTGTTAAATGTGATTTGCATGAGCATGAGTCGTTACAGTGTGTGCATGAATAAGGTTTTTCTTCTGGATGCGTCTTCAGGTCCGTTATCATGTCTTTAAAAGATAGCAGATAACGCTCAATATGTACTTCCAGACTTCTCTAAGCATTCCTTTTTAATATCTGGCAGGTCTATGTTTATCTCCGCATAAGTGATTGCCCCTCCATCTTTTTCTTGGGGTTCTGATTTTGCTTTGATGGGTACAGTCTTCACATTAATGCTACCTGGAATAATAAAATAATAACAAATTTATAGGATACTTACAGTTGATTTAGCGGATACAAAATTCCATTGTATGGAAATCCGTAATCTGATAGTAAAGAAGTTATTTTTTCTATAAAGAAATAGACGTCAAACATGCAGTTAGAAGATAAAAAAGAGCTATAATTTCCGTTGCAATTAGAGATAATAATTGTTATTTACTAATAGCCTACAATTTTCTTGTTATCAACAGTGAGATATTTCCACTAAAATACCAAGGGCAATGTATTTTGAAAACGAGTTTTCCAGACGTACACGCAGCTTGACGATGCCTGAAGAATCCTAGTAAGGTTATGCATGGAGATACGCGGGAATGTCCGTAAAAAAAAGTAATCTACAGAATTTCAAATATCCCTGATATACGTAGTCAGTAAATATTACAAATATAATAGATTGTATTAAACTACCTTAGCAAAGTAATTTTATAATGTTGACGTAGTTTGTAGCACAAAGATCGAAATCAAAGATCAAATTTCGTGGTAAATATATTAACTTGTTGTGAGTATTCTGAATTTGTGACTTAACAACGGTTGCAGATATCTCTTCAGATATCTCTTCCCGGGGAGCAAAATTTTGGGTTTTGAATTGAGAAAATGTTTATTTACTTATAACATGCATCCAAAAGAATTTAAGGAGTGAGATGATTTTGTGTTACAGCTTATAGCTTCAGGAATAAGAAACTGTTTGTGAGCATAATTTCGCTAAACGTTTTCTTAGATTGCCACTTGGAAAAATTTACAAGTACCGCGCTGTATTATAGGCGATAAAAAGGAGAGTCAAACACAAGAAGGGGTTGTGACTGCGCCCATCTGAAACACAAACAGATGGATAATGCCACTTACTGGTTTGCTGAACACTTTCGGCATACGGTAAACATTCCTTTTTCACATTAGGAAGGTGTATTTCTATATCAGTAAACGCCTGTTTTTCACCTGAGCCTTCTTCCTGCGACCATGGTTCAGTTGTGACGGTAACATTATCTGGGATGGGAAGATCCATGGCTCTACTGTGATAGAGTCATTTTATGTGATAGTAATTATTCTCAGCTGAAAATAAGTAAAGTTTGTATCAAAATTTATCTTCATCATATAAAATATTCATCAGAGAGTTTGAATCGCTTTTGTTGTGAAAAAACCAATATGATTCTTAAGCAATTCGGATTTCATTAGAGTTTACTAAAAGCTAATCGTGCCACAAAATAATATTGCTGTTTTTGAAAATGTATATGATGTTCACTCGGGGTAATTAGATAAACTTACTAGTCACTTGGTTTTAATGTGTGACAGCGGCCGTAAATCAACAATGAACAAACTCATTTAATCTCATCCGTCACGTGTTTACACGGTAAGTATTGGGTATCTTAGTATGTTATAACGCTGTCAAAACTAATCAATCAAGTGCTTGGCGATATATTCTTACAATAAACAAGCACCAATTTACGAGTATAAGTGTTACTTTGTTTACATAATTAGAACCTACTTACATGCACGGCAAAGCGCGGTAGTCAATTTCAAGGCGTTGAAGAAACGTCACAAGGAATTCTAAGCACTTAAATTTTTAAATCATTGCTTTAAAAATGTGTTGGTTGTTGAAATAATCTCAAGTGGTATAAATTTTACACAATTGTTATGAAGTTTATATGTTATTACTTTAGAAAGACGGTGCAACTGTTACTGATGAGAGGGAAGCACATAAATAAACCACTCTCTAGATCGATATCTTCGGGCTTTTTGTATGGCCCCATTTTGTCACCCCCTTAACCACAGTCGACCACAGATAAAACGCTCGTTTGGTCCAGACAGGTAAATATATCGTGGACCATAGAGAAATCTCAAGGCCATTTAAAAAAGTGCAAACATAGACAACGTAACTGAACCCAGCTAAAATCGTTCATTAGCCCAAAAAAATTATATTTTGAAAATAAAAATATTGGAATGCAGGAAAAGGAAAATAAAAAAAAACCCACAGCTATGCACACATCAAAATATTTTTTATTTTCAAAAGACAATGGACAGTTATACAAAACAGGATCAGTACAACCGATATATTGAGAATTGATTTATTATTGAAGTAGAAGAATATACTAATATATCTAAACAAAACATGAAACAGAACAAAACACAGAAAAATAAAAAGTAACGGTCTCATCTAGGAATCAAACCCAGGATTTCTGTCTTACTGCAACAATTTAATAGGATTTAATTTGCCCTTGTACAAAAATACAAGAATATATACACAAAATAAATATTCCACGTGTTAAAAGATATTCATGTCAAGTAATAAAAATAAAAAGAATTAGAGGCAGGGCTGACCCTGTGCGGGCGCAATTCGCAGTCCGTTTCGGGTGCTGAATTTCCAAGGGTGATAATACCTCAACTAACGTAAGATTATCTTTCATAAAAACCACGCTACGCATACATACAAATGATCAAAATATAATTCATTACAGTGATCGCCTATCTACTACTTGAGCCTAGGTATCTACTGGTTTTGACAAGGAGCGCTAAAATTTTACTTGTGCCATGCGCCATTTGGCTCAGGGCCGGCCCTGACTAGACGAACAACAATAGTAATTAATGCCTTTTGACTTTTACATGGTATAATTTAAATCATAATACATAAAACATAATATAAGAAACAAAAATCGTGTACATAGTAAAAACTTGTAAAGAAATATAGCTTGTCAAAAAACAAAAGAAATAATGAAATAGAAGTTTAGAACATGTAATTAATATTTCTATTTTGGATACTGACAATTCGTGGTGGAATCCGTTATCTATAAATAGTATAAAATAAAGTGACATTCGCGGCTGTCTGCTTGTGCGCTTAGTTCTTCCTAACTATGCGACTGATTTCGATAAGGTTTTCAGCATCATTTAGAGAATTACTTCCGGAAGGTTTAGATAAATAACGCATGCATTGACACATATTGATAAAAAGCAGAGAAAAGTCGATATAAAAATTATTTTTGGCCGCTTACATTGCTAACGCTGGCGAGACCTTATGAGAATATCAAAATAATGTACTATGGAATTGTATACCTTAAAAAGGCCTACAGAGAAGTCTGTTATATATATACAAATGTTATACATATCGCAGCTGCAGTCTGGTCCACAAAATCTCCAAGTGCGTCTTCTGTTTCCTGGGAGAAAGGGCTGCCGTCGGACCAATGCAGCTCAAAATGCCCTTCGTCTAACCTAGAAAAAGACAAGATTTGAGACCAATGATTCTATTCTACTATTGTACACATATTTAATAAATTTCATGGATTAAAATTAATTAAAAATATTTTAAGAAAAAGGGGACATTAATGGTGATGGATTAATTCACTGTTGAACTTGTGAACTTTCTTGTAGGTATGGGAAAAAATCGCGTTTTATGCAGTTTCTGCAGAATTTGTAGGGAGCGAAAACAAAACTTCTTGAGCGAGTTTCACTGCAATATAAATTAGGTGTATACCTTCAGAATATTCCTTCAAATGACGAGGATTCCACACTGTTGAAGCGTACTGTAGGTGACTTACATCTTATAAATATTAGTTAAAGAGTAACAAATTTAAGTGTTTATTATTACTGCCACAGCACTAGAAGTTATTCAAATTCTCCTGCAAGGGTTTCATATAATTTCCACAGCTTTGTCGTCAACAAACATTATTGAAAATGCTGTTAAATCTGAATAAGGTACTTACATGATGCAATTCTGGAGAGGTTTAAATGATTTTGTTTGATGTAATCGTGGCTTTGTTTAGCAGTTTTAGCATCTTAATACTTGGTATAGTATCGCGTCGGAAAACGGATACGTCTGAAAAGGAAAATTAATTAAATTATTAGCCAATGAAGTACATTCAGGAATCAGGAACGAACATTGTATCAAAGAACGAGAGGTTAGTACCTGTATTTAACGGGTTCGGGTCCTTCTTTCAATTGGTGGAGATAGACCCGATAACACACTTTAACACAACACGGCATTAATTTATCACCTTGAAGAATTCTAGCACGTAACTTTATTTTTAGATGGGTGAAAGAAAATTCAAAATATTTACGCTAAAATCTTCAACTGACTTTTCAACTTACGGAATGGCGTCTTGGAAATTACCGTTAATTTTTATCGGAGCATAACTCATGCTTAGTTTCTCTTTCTGTTATACAAGTCGCTATGGTAGAGAGCGAGAGATCAAAATACAATTTTTGCTCTAAGCCAATGAGATCTGAGCTTTCAGCCACAACAGCTTTGTCTATAAGAATTTGGGTTGGGAATAACTCCTCCCATCAGGGTTACAAGGTTATGCGGGAGTTATACGCCCCTGCGGACGAGTAAACAAATTGGGTGAGTTTTACACAGACAATAATGAAGTCATAGACAAGCATTATGTCAACTGTGCATCGGTGCGTGGTTGCGTCCTTCTGACAGATTCAGATTGTTTGCGTGAGTGGTTTATTCAGTTTATTTATGGGTTTATTTATGTTGTTTGCTTTCGTGAATTCATGAGTTGTTGTTGTGTGAGAATGTTTAAAAGGTGTGAATATCCCTTTGTTTGTCTTCAGTGTTCCATGTAATGTGTAACTTAATTTCACCTAAGAATTGAATTTACTTTTAGACCCCATCCGCGTTCCACCAGGACGTTGTGATGTTATAAAAGACCATAATTACTTTCAATATGATATGTTTAGTTCACGAAATTTGGTTAACCCGATAAATATGTTTATTTCAGAGTTTGATAACATCATACCGGGTACCAGCGGTGTGGTTCCTTCTGCCAAAAAGATCATGGAGGATTATAGAGGTATAAATCTGTTTAATGTTACTTGAAAAGGAATAGTATGATATGTTTAGTTCACAAACTTTGGTTAATCCGATAAATATGTTTATTTCAGAGCTTGATAACATCTTACCGGGTACCAGCGCTGTGTTCCTTCTGCCAAAAAGATCTTGGATGATTACAAAGGTAAACATCTGTTCTATGTTACTTGTTATCTAATATGCAGATCTTTTCTTCCTTTCCTTTGACCACTAAGATAATTTTGTTTTCAGACATCAGTGTTCCTGTTCCTGTGGGACCCAGCGGCAGTAATTCAGCCGCTACACGGAAACACAATGCTCCCCTGCGTAAGAATATTTAAAGTTTTTTGTACACGTCATTTAAGATGTGTTTTGTGCTCATGAATTCTGTATTCATATTATTTTTTAAATAACTTCATGACTAAATCCTCAAATTGAAATATTTAATCATTTAAAACAATATTAGCGACTTAAATAAATATTTAAACCAAGAGAAAGAAAAAGCTTCAGTCGCAGACTTCGTATACATTTAAAATGTGTTCTGTGATTATAAATTTATTTGTTTCTGTTTCTGTTTCTGTTATATTACTGAAATAAAATAAATAATACTTAACAACATGTAACAAAGTTTTTCATTTTTCTGATAAACAGAGAAATGTTAACATTCAATGCTGTCGTAGAAAAGCATAATCATTGTTTGAAAATGTTTTTCCTTTTAAAGTAAAGGAATTCAATTTTTAGGTAATTTGAAGCTATTTATACGACGGCCTCGGGACGACAGATTTTCAACTAACAAAGCGCCGTCCTGAGAAAATGTGCCGTAAGGAGAGATACCTTATAGCTCATTTTTGCAGGACCGCACTTTGTGAGTTGGAGCCTTGTCGTCCTGAGAGAATTTGTTAACATTTATTTTTAAAATAATATTTTAGGCTTTGAATGGCACAATATGATTATCCCTAGGTGCCTACCTAGGAAAGATCATAATGTCTATGGTCGCGCCTTTTTTTATTTTTTCGGCTACCTTGTCTATGAAATCAAAGGCTGTAAAGATGTCATCGGTTAAAAAATAGTGGACTAAATTTCCTCCTACAAAAGCTCGGAGTTATCAATCTAGGGATTGGTTTATTTATGGATCGATTTAGTGAGTGGTTTATTTATGTGCTTCCCTCTCATCAGTAACAGTTGCACCGTCTTTCTAAAGTAATAACATATAAACTTCATAACAATTATGTAAAATTTATACCACTTGAGATTATTTCAACCACCAACACAATTTGAAAGCAAAGATTTAAAAATTGAAGTGCTTCTATTTCTTAGTGACGTTTCTTCAACGCCTTGAAATTGACTACCGCGCTTTGCCGTGCATGTAAGTAGGTTCTAATTATGTTAACAAAGTAACACCCAAACTCGTAAATTGGTGCTTGTTTATTGTAAGAATATATCGCCAAGCACTTGATTGATTAGTTTTGACAGCGTTATAACATACTAAGCTACCCAACACTTACCGTTTAAACACGTGACAGATGAGATTAAATGAGTTTGTTCATTGTTGATTTACGGCCGCTGTCATACATTAAAACCAAGTGACTAGTAAGTTCATCTTATTACCCCGAGTGAACATCATATACATTTTCAAAAACAGCAAACTTATTTTGTGGCACGATTAGCTTTTAGTAAACTCTGATGAAATCCGAATTGCTTAAGAATCATATTGGGTTTTTCAACAACAAAAGCGATTCAAACGCTATGATGAATGTTTTTTATGATGTAGATAAGTTTTGATATAGACGTTACTTATTTTCAGCTGAGAATAATTACTATCACATAAAAGTACCCTATCACAGTAGAGCCATGGATCTTCCCATCCCAGATAATGTTACCGTCACAACTGAACCATGTTCGCAGGAAGAAGGCTCAGGTGAAAAACAGGCGTTTACTGATATAGAAATCCAAATCGCCTATAATACAGCGCGGTACTTACAATCTAAGAAAACGTTTAACTTATTATGCCCACAAACAGTTTCTGATTCCTGAAGCTATAAGCTGTAACACAAAATCATCTCACTTCTTAAATTCTTTAGGATGCATGTTATAAGTAAATAAACATTTTCTCATTTCAAAACCCAAAATTTTGCTTCCCGGGAAGAGAAAGAAATCTCTTATCTACAACCGCTGTTAAGTCACACAATTCAGAATACTCACAACAAGTTAATATATTTACCACGAAATTTTTAATCTTTCTGCAACAAACTACGTCAACATTATAAAATTACTTTACTAAGCTAGTTTAATACAATCAATTATATTTGTAATATTTACTGACTACGTATATCAAGGATATTTGAAATTTTGTAGGTTACTTTGTTTTTACGGACATTCCCGCGTATCTCCATGCATAACCTTATTAGGATTCTTCAGGCATCGTCAAGCTGCGTGTACGTCTGGAAAACTCATTTTCAAAATACATTTCCCTTGGTATTTTAGTGGAAATATCTCACTGTTTATAACAAGAAATTTGTAGGCCATTAGAAAATAACCATTATTATCTCTAATTGCAACGGAAATTATAGTAATTTTTTATCTTCTAACTGCATGTTTGACATATATTTCTTTATAGAAAAAATAACTTCTTTACTGTATCTCTATCTATTCAATATAATAAACCTATCGAATTACGGATTTTCATGCATCAGAATATGATATCCGCTTATCAACCGTAAGTAGCATATCAATTTTTGATTATGTTATTATTCCAGGTAACATTAATGTGGAGACTGTACCCATCAAAGCAAAATCAGGACCCCAAAAAAAAGATGGAGGGGCAATCACTTACGCGGAGGTAAACATAGACCTGCCCGATATTAAAAAGGAATGCTTAGAGAAGTCTGGAAGTATTCTCGAGACTGCAGGTAAAAACGATTTTCGTTTTTCTGAATTCGTTTGAATAATTATCTAGTTAATAGATACGTACATATTGAGCGTTATCTGCCATCTTTTTAAAACATGATAACGGATCTGAAGACGCATCCAAAAAAAACATTATTCATGTACACACTATAACTACTCATGCTCACGCAAATCACATTTAACAGCCCACTTACGCACCCATACTGGAGAAAAACCGTATCCATGTTTCCATTGTATCTACTCCTTCTCACGCAAATCAAATTTAACAGTGCCCATTCGTAACCATACTGGAGAAAAATCTTACTCATGTTCCCATTGAAGCTACTTGTACTCACGCAAGTCACATTTAACGGTGTACTTACGCACCCATACTGGAGAAAAACCTTATTCATGTTCCCATTGTAACTACTTATGCTCACGCAAGTCAGAATTAACAGTGCACTTTCGCACTCATACTGGAGAAAAACCTCATTCATGTTTTTTTTTTTTATTTTATTTTTTTTTTTTATTTTTTTTTTTTATTGTACAACAGAACATTCGTTCCAGTTACAGTACAATTTTACAAACAGTATAATTTTACATCATATCAGCATTTGGGAAAGTGACTCTTCAATAATTGTTCTCATTGTGACTACTGCTGCTAACGCATGTCAGCATTAACAGTTCACTTACGCACCGATTCTGAAATTAAACCTTATTCATGTTTCTACTGCAGCTTTTCATGTTTTTATTAGGGGAATTTGAAACTTCTTATTCTTACCCATACTTCATTAAAACGACATAAATGCTCCCATTTTTACTTCTCCTGCAAATGGAGAATTACATTTAAAAGTGCACTTACTCACCCATACTGGACTTAAACCTTAATGTTCCTACTGCAGCTATTCAGGTTCTGTAATGAGAAATTTGTAAATTCCATTTGGAAAAAAACCTTATTCATGAGTTCCCTTTATAATTAAACCTGCTCATACAAGTCAGCGTTAACAGTGCACTTACGGGATTAAAACCTTATTCATAATCCTACTGCAAATATTAATGTTCTCAAAAGAATTAAAAAGTAGGCGTAAAGGCACGTTTTTAACCATACTGGAGAAAAACTATATCCATGAACCCATTGAAAATTTATATAGTCAAGTTCTTACCAATACGTGACATAAAAATCTTATTCATGTGTCAACTGTAACCTCTCCTGCTCACTAAAGTCACACATATCATTGTGTGTGTGTACGTATATAGCGTGCACCCATACTGGAAATTAATTTTATCCATGTTCTGACTGCAGTTATTCATGTTCACGAGGAGTCAGATTTTGACCCGCTCATGAGAAAAATCATTCAGGTTCCGACTTTAATATAATTTTTTTCAGAAAGAATAATTAAAGCATCATATACGTACCCGTATAGCATGAAAACCTTATTCATTTTTCGAAGAAAAGTTCTCTTAACTGTTTATCGCTTTGTGATTTCTTTTTTATATGTTTCTTTGATTTACCTTTGTAACAATTAAGTTTGGTTATATGTTCGAGTTTTATTTGACAGTGTTATTATAATGGATGAAAGTGACTACATAAATAAGACTATTGGCTTTTTAGAAGGGGATAATTTTGAAAATAATCAGAAACACCCTATTAATAAGTTTCAAGAGCTGGTAAAAGAAGCGGTGAAACATTTGTAACATAGCGGTTTATGTCTAATTAAATAATAACAGTTGAATACGCTACATGCTAGCTCTTCGCTCTTCGATCGCCGCAAGTAGCAGCACCTGCCGGTCACTAAATTCTCGCCATCAGCGTTCCGCGCGGTAAGAAACAGAACTAATCGCCCACGTCGTCAGCTCTCGCTCGCCGGCCTCGTCCTCTTTCTGAATCCTGACCTCAGCATGTCAACACGCTGCTTCGGGTTGTAGTCCCGCGCCCCAGAAGCAATCCGGATTCAAGGGAATATCCAGACTTACGTCTTGAAAATTACTCTAAAATCCTTGCCTTTTAACAAAACGACTCCTGGCCGAACTTCTCAGCGAAACTAACTCGCACGCACATGTTTCAACGTTTACGTTGCACATGGACAAAGGCCGCCTAAACTTCGCTTAAGAACTGACTTAAGAACCATGTAAGCTTGACCATCTTATCACCATTCCATGTGCTTGAATAAATTCAGTTCCGATATTACGTAAATTTAGATTGAGAGATTGAAATTAGTTAGGATTATATTTTGTACCCGTAATATTTTCCGTGCCGTTGTAACGTTACCCTTTGCTATAATATAACGTGGAAACATGACTCCCATGTCTTTACTGAACCCCTTGTATGGTTTGGAATGATAGTAGCAAAAAATGATAGCTGACTCCACCCCTCGAGAGATAATCGATATGCCTTTATAAGAGCTACCCTTGTAATGCTCAGGGATATAACCCCTGATGCCATCTATGTCGATTGACTTATATTTAAAGTTCGTATTTAACTTGGTCACCGGTCTTACATTTTTAATTTTAATTATATTACACATTGTAAAGATGATATACTTAATTTGTTAAAATAATTAAAAATAACAAAAAACCAAAACTTTGGTCTTTTATGAATAAGTAAACCAAACCTAATATGTCAGTTGTTTCTAGTTGTAGACATATCCAATAAAGCTGTTCATATGTTGGACTTTATTTTAATGACTTTCATAATATCAAAATTATCAGTATAATTCCATAGTTTGCTCATTAAATTACGAAGTTCTTTCGCACGATTGAAATAATGCTAAATAAATTCTCAAGATATTTTAGAGTTGGTATTTTTAGATAATGTCTAAATAAGGACTTCCTACTTTGCTCATTAAATTGATCAAAATTATCGAAACGACGACTTTTTTCCAATTTAATATATTTGTATAAAATTATTAATTTAAATTATTATTAATAATAATTAATTAATATAAAATTAAACAATTACTTTGTAAACATCACTAATAGGTAAATACTTAATGCCGACCGGGTTTCGCTACAACCGTAGCTTCATCAGGGCAGTATAATAGGTAAATACTTAATGCCGACCGGGTTTCGCTAGAACCGTAGCTTCGTCAGGGCAGTATAAGTTTTTGTTTAATTTTAAATTATAATGTCACATCACAAAGTAACCGCTTCATATGAAGAAATTAATTATTTATTATTAAAAATAATTAATTAATTATTGTATGCTACTTAGTAAGGAGTCATATCTATAATTCCACCGATTAAAAAGCCTAGTAAATTCTAATGATATTTAAGAGTTGCTATTTCCAGTGAATATCTTTATTTCGTCTACCTACTGTTCTTATTTTATAATCAAAAATGATTGGATCGAATAATTATTTCCGATTTAAAATTACATATTATTTCGAAGTTGAATACGAAGATGGTTGATATCTGAAATGAGATGTTACTGCGGCTCTGATTACCAGATACTTATGCGGAAAGTTACTTTTGTAACCGGTTCTTCAAAAAGAAATAAAAGAAACCGTGGGTAAGTTTCAAGAGACTAGTGACTTTTTTATTTTCGATAAATATAGTGCAAGAATAAACCAGTTCCACAAAAAAATATCAACGGTTCCAGTGACATAAATGTAGCCGGGAGCTGGTACAGGAATATCGATCATCTCTACGAACGGAAACGTCAGGATTCAGACAAGTCAGAATAATGTGTCACAGAGTCTCCTTTGCTTCCTTCTCGTTTGTAATTATTGTTCTGTCTCTCTAAAGTAATATTGTACGAACTACACAATAATTGAAATTGATCTGCGTTTCCTTTTTTTGATGACGTTTGTTCAACGTCTTGACCGTCATGCTTTACCCTGTTTGTAAAGAGGTTCTATTTATACTAACTAAGTAACACTTAAACTCTGAAATTGGTGCTGGTTAATTGTATGAATATGGGTAAACTTCGGTTTATGGGCGAAATTCCTAAAAAATAAAACTAGTTATTTTTATACTAACTTTGGGCCGGGGAATCCGAATCTGGAAGAATTAGGTTGCGGCAAGCAATATTAACTGAATTACACGACTTTAAAATTTCGACGCACAAACAATTTAACTGGCCATTTTGAACGCTTTCTGACAATAAAACTAGTTATCTTTATACATCTTTATACTAACTTATCTAATACCTTTTTCCCATGTTCTTCTGCCTACTCTACCCAAACTAAAAACCTAACCTATTTTGTAAAAAAATATTATTATTATATGGCAACACTTTTCTTTTTTTGTTGGCACTACTGAAATTAAAATAGTTATTAATTTGATTTTCTTAAGTCACAGTTGATTGTTGATAAATAAAACATGGTTTCTATGTATCGCGTACGAAATTTCAAAACCCTATAACTCAGTTAATAGTGCCGACCCCCACCTAATTCTTTCGGATTCGGATTCCCCGGCCCAAAGTTAGTATAAAGATGTATAAAGATAACTAGTTTTATTGTCAGAAAGCGTTCAAAATGGCCAGTTAAATTGTTTGTGCGTCGAAATTTTAAAGTCGTGTAATTCAGTTTATATTGCTTGCCGCAACCTAATTCTTCCAGATTCGGATTCCCCGGCCCAAAGTTAGTATAAAAATAACTAGTTTTATTTTTTAGGAATTTCGCCCATAAACCGAATTTTTTCCAGCTTTTGTTACATTCCTTTCTTATTTTAAGCTGAGAATAATTATCATCACATGACAGGACGCTATCACAGCAGTGCCATGGATTCCAACCCAAAGAGTGTTTCCATCAAAACTGAACCATGGTCACAGGAAAAAGGCTCAGGTGAAATGGCCTATGGGGATGTTGAAATCCACCTCCCGGATGTGAAGAAGGAATGTTTGCAGTATGCCGAGAGTGTTCAGCCAACTAGTAAGTTGCATTGCATATCACAGAAGTGTTTCCGATGCAAATAATCAGAACAGCTGCTTGTTGTTTACTTTCCCTCTTGTCGTCCATACTTTTACTAATTATGAATAATGGTTTATGAATAATGTTTATGTCTCTAGTGTTTATACCTCTATTATGATTTTATTTATATCTGCATCCTCTCTCCATGGCTATAAATGTATGGCTTTGTAAATTATTCGTTTTATATAATCTTTTGTTATGCATATTTTTTTTAATTCATATTCCTTTCTCATAAATTTAATTTACTTATTCAATATTATGCTGTCTCAGAAGAGGTAAAGTCACAAGGAGGAAATCCATAATTGGTTTTATTTTACTATATAATACTTATGCACAAACTAATTAAATGTAAACTGTCGATTTCCCGAAAATGAATAAATATTAACATTTTGTTGATGTTCTGTTTCAGGTAGCATTAATGTGGAGACTGTACCCATGGAACAACCAGGACCCCGTGAAGAAGATGGAGGGGGAATCCCTTATACGGAAATAGACATAGACTTGCCAGATATTAAAAAGGAATGCTCAGAGCAATTTGAAAGTATTACCGAGACTGCAGGTAAAATGGATTTTTTTTCGTCTGAATCAGTTTTAATAATCTTATCGTTTCATTATAGATACCTACTTATTGAACTTTATTTGTCATCTTTTCCAGATGTGATAGTGGTCCCGAAGACACATGCCGAAGTAAAACCTCTTTCATGTCTCCACTGTAACTACTCCAGCTCAAGCAAATCACATTTAACAGTGCACTTACGCACCCATACTGGCGAAAAACCTTATTCATGTCCCCATTGTAACTATTCCAGCTCAAGCAAATCAAATTTAACAGTGCACTTACGCACCCACACTGGCGAAAAACCTTATTTATGTGCCCTTTGTAACTACTCCTGCTCACAAAAATCTTTTTTAAAGAGTCACTCATTCATTCATACTGGGGAAAAAGCTTATTCATGTCACCATTGTAACTACTCTTGTTCACGGAAGTTTGTTTTAACGGTACACTTACGCACCCATACTGGAGAAAAACCTTATTCATGTTCCTACTGCTCTTATTCGTCTTCTCAAAAGGGACATTTAAAAAGTCACTTTCTGACCCATACTGGCGAAAAACCTTATTTATGTCCCTATTGTAACCAATCCTGCGTAAGCAAATCCCATTTAACCGTTCACTTACGCACTCATACTGGCGAAAAACCTTACGCATGTCTCCATTGTAACCATTCTTGCTCACGGAAGTCAGATTTAACGGTACACTTACGCACCCATACCGGAGAAAAACCGTATTAATGTTCCTACTGCAGCTTTTTATGTAATCAAATGGTACGTTTAAAACGTCTCATTCTTACCAATACTGGCGAAAAACCTTATTCATGTTCCTACTGCACTTATTCGTGTTCTAAAAAGGGACATTTAAAAAGTCACATTCTGACCCATACTGGAGAAAAACTTTATTCATGTCCCATTTGTAACCAATCCTGCGTAAGCAAATCAAATTTAATAGTTAACTTACGCAGCCATACTGTTGAAAAACCTTTTTCATGTTCCCACTGTAACTACTCTTTTACAAGCAAATCACATTTAACACTGCACTTACGCACCCCTAATGGCGACAAACCTTATTCATGTTCCCATTGTAATTACTCCTGCTCACGAAAATATCTTTTAAACCGGCACTTATTCACTCTTACTGGAGAAAAACCAACTTCATGTGCCCATTGTTACTATTCCTGCTCACTGAAGTCGGATTTAACGGTGCACTTATGCACACGTACTGGCGAAAAACTTTATTTATCTCTCCATTGTAACTACTCTTGCTCACGGAAGTCAGATTTAAGGGTACACTTACGAACCCATACTGGAGAAAAACCTTATTCATGTTCCTACTGCAGCTATTCATGTACTCAAATGGTACATTTAAAACGTCACATTCTTACCCATACTGGCGAAAAACCTTATTCATGTTCCTTCTGCTCTTATTCGTTTTCTAAAAACGGACATTTTAAAAGTCAAATTCTGACCCATACTGGAGAAAAACTTTATGCATGTCCCCATTGTAACCAATCCTGCGTAAGCAAATCGCATTTAACGGTTCACTTACTCTTGCTCACGGAAGTCATGTTTAACGGTATACTTACGCACACATACTGGCGAAAAACCTTATTCATGTCTCCATTGTAACCACTTTTGCTCATGGAAGTCAGATTTAACGGTACACTTACGCACCCATACCGGAGAAAAACCGTCTTCATGTTCCTATTGCAGCTTTTCATGTACTCAAATGGGACATTTAAAACGATACATTCTTACCCATACTGGAGAAAAAGCTTATTCATGTCACCATTGTAACCACTCCTTTTCTCGGAAGTCAAATTTAGCGGTACACTTACGCACTCATGCACTTATTCCTGTTCTAAAAAGAGACATTTATAAAGTCACATTCTGACCCATACTGGCGAAAAACCTTATTCATGTCCCCATTGTAACTACTCCTGCGTAAGCAAATCAAATTTTACAGTTCACTTACGCACCCATACTGTTGAAAAACCTTTTTCATGTTCCCATTGTAACTTCTCTTTCACAAGCAAATCACATTAACACTGCACTTACGCACCCATAATGGCGAAAACCCTTATTCATGTTCCCATTGTAACTACTCCTGCTCACGAAAATATCTTTAAAACCGGCACTTATTCACTCATACTAGAAAAAAACCATATTCATGTGCCCATTGTAACTACTCCTGCTCGCTTAAGTCAGATTTAACGGTGCACTTATGCACACATACTGGCGATAAACTTTATTTATGTCTCCATTGTAACTACTCTTGCTCACGGAAGTCAAATTTAATGGTACACTTACGCACCCATACTGGAGAAAAACCTTATTCATGTTCCTACTGCAGCTATTCATGTACTCAAATGGGACATTTAAAACGATACATTCTTACCCATACTGGAGAAAAAGCTTATTCATGTCACCATTGTAACCACTCCTTTTCTCGGAAGTCAAATTTAGCGGTACACTTACGCACACATACTAGACTGATTTAATTTTGTTTAAATTTCTTAGTAAGTAATGTATGTTTTATAATAAAGCACCACTGTAAGTATCAAAGTTCCTACTTACAAATCTTAATTTTGTTTTGAATAATCAAATTAGCGAAAACTAGAATCGTGCTTTTCTATATACTCGGCTCTATTATGGCTCGTATTAAGTCTGCCGTTGAGAATATTCTTGCTTTTGTCCATTTATGCGAAAAATCGTGGATATATTTCAAAAGGTTATTTGTCTGGGATCGTAGTCGCGTTCAAACCCCTGTTATACCCAAATGGGCGTCATTCTTCGTTCTGTTTCTTAACCATGTGTAATGGGCTGGCCCAACCACTCTTTGACGGCAGACACATTCCATGCTCCATAAAGTATTTAAATTATTTTTTAGCTGCTTCCAAAAGATCCGGTGCCAGCTTGCGGGCTCGATCTGTTACAGGCGTTGCCCTTGTTTCAATCACATGTGTAACATTATGTTTACGAACATCTGGAGTCTTCATGTCGGGTCTTGCAGTGCAGGGTATTTATTTTAAAATGTCTCGGTATTTCTGATTAGCAGATAACGTCGAGATGCCGGATGAGGGTCCATGAAAATTCATTCCTCCAATCTGTAGTGGACTTGTCCGTTAATGTTGCGTTCTTTAGGTTGTATTTTTCGTGATCCTGCTTGACCTTGGGAGTACGGATACATCAGCACCGGTGTCGATCAAAAATTTTTCTTGCTTTATGAGTTCATGGATGAAGAGACGACATGTATGTTGAGGACAATCGCACGTCTCTACTGCGATTTTCCGTTGTTGGTTCCCGACTTGTTGCTATTAAAAGTACATGGTTTAGTGCAATAGTACGATTTGTCAGCGAATTTTTCATGATATTTGCAGTAGCCGTTTGAGGTATTGTTGGTGTATATTGGCCTACGGCATGACCTGGATCGAGGTCGTCGCGCGGAATTCGGATACGATGTCGATGGATAACGACATTTTTTGTGCCTGTCCGTGACCATCTCTTCAAGTCGTTTTGAGTTGTTTGACTTCGAGAGTGAGTGACGCAATTTGCTCTTGCAAACTCTGGAGTCCAGCACATACGTTTAAATCTACGTTCGGAATATTTTCATTACGTTGTTTCTCTTCTACTGCTCCACATTTTGTTTCTGGTATCCTTCCAAAATTTTATCTGCTGCAGACGCAAGTTGTAACAGGTTGTCATCGGGTAGTGCGGCCAATGTGGCCTAGACCTGTTGAGGTTGCCTTTGCAGCCGAAGTGTGAGCAGCGAGTTCATGCTTAAGTCGGAGTAGTCCAGACGGTTTCCTGTCATCGAGCTGTAGAAGAAGAGTGAGTATGTTTTCTTCAGAATCTTGCAATCTCTCGATGAGTGCTGATTTGAGAACAGTGTACTTGTCTGCTGCAGGGGGATTTATGACGACGTCGCTCACGGTTCTGAGGGTGTCCATATCCAAAGCTGCAACAATAATGTTATATTTGTTGAGCTCATCCTTGACTCTTGAGTTTGAAAACTGGCTTTCAGCTTGTGCGAACCAAAGTGCAATATTGTCGCGCCAGCAAACGGGTAGTTTAACCAAGAATTTATGACTGTATCCATTGTGGAATTATTATCGCCGGTTTTGTACGATGTCTGGGTGTCCTCAAACTACACAGATGCTCGGTCTGCGGTGTTATTTTAGCTGGTCTGCAGAAATTGTCGCGTTCTGCTGTGCCTTGTCTGCAGCTGCTGGTGCGGTGGTTATCTGAAATTGAGATTTTTTCTTTTGCACCAATTTACGGCGCCTTTCAAATCCGTAAATGGTATTCAGGAGATATGGGAGATTGAAACGAGTGACTGCACGGTTGATGTTTTGATTTATTCGTGAGGATGATTTTTACAATTACGCAGAGCGCGGAAACGGTGGCAGTAAGATAGTAAGACTGGCAGTTTCGAACGCTAAAACCGGTATGAAGATTCGTCTTGTCGTGTTCGCTTGCGTTGAGTAGCGGATTTCTTCGCGCCAGTATTGCCATATGTGGGGAGAAATAAAGTAGTCCCACACCATGTTAACCCAACATAATGACAGTTCAACACACATTTAAAAAGTAAGTGTAAGTCATGTGAGTCCTGCTGCTGGTAAAACATCAACATTACAACAAAATCAATTCAAGTGTGTTTTGTGTTTACTGTTTTTTTCTTTTTCGACATATGTAACCGTCACACTAAACATTGTTAAATATAGGTATATGTTTATATATTTTATATTTATTTTTTTCTATACGTACATAACAGTGACCAACAAATTATTTATATTTGAATAAAATATATATATATCGTCACCTTAAAGCAATAGTGGGATATCTTAAAAAATTATGTTCTGAGATAATAGGACTTTTAGGTTTGCGTGAGCTCTAGCAGCATCAAATTAACCAATCTTGCAGATTAATTATATGGTATAAGAGAGGTAAATTATTTAACTTCAACACAAAATTGTAATAATATAAAAATAATTAATTTTTTCATACTAATTTTGACAAAGTATACGTAAATCTGGAAATATCTCACTGTTGCGTGGAGTGTTTGGTAATCATCTCAAATTATCTCAGTGTAGCATAGTAATAATATTACGAGTTTAGATCGATAAATGAATTAATAATTGTTTCTCAGGAGATTTTTTCAATGTGGACGACTGTTTCAGGCTAATAATTATTGCTTAAAATAATTAATAATTGTTGTTTCTGCATGTTTTTCCATGCTGTTTATAATCATAAATACATTTTCAACAGTACACACCCACTCACTCTTATAGTTTGTCAATACGACAATTGTATGGGAGTAAGGTGGAATAAAAATGAAAAAAATATATATTTGTTCTTATAAATTTATTTATGAGAAGCGTGATATAATGTATGTAACAAAAATAACAGAAAACCTTAAGAATAAAAATATGTAACAAAATTAACAGAAAACCAAGAATAAAAAGTAGGTAAGTAACAAAAATAACAGAAAACCTTTAGAATAAAAAGTATTTAATTTTTTTTACAGAAAACTTTAAGAACAAAAAAATAAAACAAATATGTGTTGATTCCCTGGAAACCTACAATGAACCTTCATCGTTATTTTCTTCTTGTACATCGCGGTCTGTATTGGCAGTTTAATTAATTTTTAAAAAAATGAGGTTTTTTTGGTATAACACCACTTTGGCAAAGATATAAGATATCACGATTTTTATTCGGTGGAATTGTAGGTGGAACTAAGATGGTCCAACAATTATACTATTCTCATTCCGAACATTCTTTAGTCGCTCTCTCACATTAATACTCTGATTGAATGGATCCTCGGTGTAGGTGCTTTTGTATTTGATAACTGACGGTTCATCTTTAGCGATCTGTAAAATCTTAACTTTATTCCAAATACATTTATTTTTGTCCATGATTATTGAGAAATTTTTTCCAGTCTTCTCACATACCTTCTTCCAGTCAATGCAGTCCGTTGTTTCCATTTCTGTTGACTTATAACGAGGTTTATTCTTCTTGGAATACTTTATGATCATCGGTAACTCCGTTGGAATAAATAATAGGCCTTGTTTTAAAACCCTGACCTGTTCTCTGTCGATGCAATAATCAATGGAGTCTCCTTCGTTCTCTGAGTGCCCAACAATTAGATATTTATGGGTAATGATTTGAATATCAAGTGTTCATAGTGCATGCATGTACATGGAAAGTAAAAAAAATGTTTTTATTATGTGCCACACAGTTATCAGAATAAAAGATCACTTCCCATTTCCCTCGGCATAGGTCTTTTAAAAATGTGTACACGCGGGTAGATATTTCAATTGCGCCTCTTTTAGCTACACCCTCATGCCGAATGTAACAATGGCCCTGTCGTGTTTTGGTATTGTAAATACAGAAGTTATAACGTTTAACTTGCTCTTATAAAAAAATAGATATATTGCCATTCGGCAACGGCACAACAGCTTGAAAGTCATAAATGGCAACTACAGTATCATCAGTGGTCTTGGTAATGTTTTTATCTTTTTCTTGTCGAGATAGCTTTACATTCTGAATGTGTTCAGAATATTTTTATTTTTTCGAATTTCTCTTTTGCAGTACTATAGTTGTAATATACACAAAATGCGCAAAGGTTCTTTTTTGGTTTAAAAAAATATATATTGAATTTGGTATTGAATATTTTCCTGTATGTAGAGTGTGTAACATAGAGATTACCTACCGAGACACACTTCTATTTGTACAAATTGTACATCTTTTGGATATTTGGAGATCCGAGTTGATCCTGCACGACAATAGTGCGATTCCACTCTACTAAAGCTGTTGATGTGATTCATAACACCATCAACTAAATCATCCTTTTGCAGGAAGCTGTTTGTTTTCTTTTTTAATGCAGTGCTTATGGTATTTTTGCTTAAATCTAAGGTTGCCATAAAAAAATCTAACATACACGTATGTCATGTCCATCTCTCTCAAAATAATAACCACTATTAGCTGGGATTCATGGAATCATAAATATTAAAATATTTTAATCGATCAACTTCCAAAACAGATTCAGAACATTTGTATTTACAATTAGTACACAGTACAGGCTTAATTTGTTTTGCTCTGCGTACCTTTCCTGACTTTGCTACATACTCCTGACCAGTATTCACCTTCAGTTTCTTTATGTTTCTCTTCCAAGATCACCCAACTTATTGAAAACTATAGAGCTACAGTGAGACAATGAATTTATTTCAGTATTTTAAACGACCTTTTGAAAGCAACAGTGGGACAACATCAATATCTCAGTGTTGCTCTGAGTGCCCAAACATTTTAATACTGAGATTTTACTTGTAACACTGGCATTTTTTTTAACAAAATATCCTAGTAATGCATCATGTAGAGCTCACAATTTTACATCGATCTGCATACTTATCTCAAAAGTGTATTTTTCGAAGATATCCCACCATTGCTTTAAGGTGACGATATTTAAAACTGTTGTTAACATGGTGTTTGTTTTATGCTGGGTGTAAGGTAGGTTTAAGTAGGTGGGTAATGTTATATGTTTCGTGAACACCTCACTGGGAGAACCTGTGCTGAGGTGTTAACGTGGTTATGATTAAGTGGTACAAGTTTTTATGTCTATTGGTTTAATTTTACTTTCTTTTTTCGTTTTTTTATAGTTTTTGTACATTGGTGTTTAAAAACAAGGAATTTATGTGTATATGTATAAAAATAAACACATGTATATATACACTTACACATTCATCCATAAACACATACAGATACTCTCATATACACCTACGCACACACATAATATATATATTCTTCAGACTTAGAAATACCATATCATTAAAAATATTAAAAGAAATTCACTTTGCACTTGCGCACTCTGTACTACAATATGGAATCATAGCTTGGGGTGGTGCATATCTCATATCCCTTCTCACACTCGCAAATTTAAAAAAAAAATCATATAAAAATTATCCGAAAAAAACCGTATTACTACCCAACAGAAATTTATTCCAAGAATTCGCTGTTCCACTTACAAAAATTTACGACAAAATTGCATTAATTCAGCTACACAAAGATATTTTCATGAACGATATAACCAATTGCTTCAACGATGTCGAGGTATTGCTCTTTGCAGATGACATCAAACTATAGAAGAAAATAACTGATATAAATCATTGCCATATTCTACAGTCAAATATTAGTAAGCTTAGAGATTGGTGCGTTCAAAATAATTTATTTTTAAATATAGTAAAGTGCAAAACCTTCACTTTCTTCAGAAACAAAAATCCTGTTTTATTCGAATATTCCATCAATAACATAGCTTTAGAAAAAGTAACGAAAAACTAAGTTTCACCAATCATATCCATCAAATTGTGAACAAAGGTATGAAAACACTAGGCTTCGTATTAAGAACAACTAAAAACTTTAATTCTTTACAAGCCATTAAACTATTATACGTATCTCTAGTAAGAAGTCTAATTGAATATAACTCAGTAGTTTGGTCTCCATCTTACGAAATTCACATTAACAACATTGAGCGAATACAAAAAAAATTTCTACGTTTTATAAATTTTAAATTAACTATCCCTGTCGAAGGCTTAAAATACAATTTCTTATTAAATACTCTAAAAATACATACATTAGAAGATAGACGTAAAATAAACGATTTAAAGTTCTTATTCAAAATACTTAACTCTAAATTCGACTGTTGTGAACTCCTGCAACTTATAAACACACATACACCCACAGTAACAACACGACAAAATACAATATTCTACAGCAGCACACATAAGCATAACTACATTGCCCACTCTCCGATACAACGACTTCACACCATGGGAAATCATTACTTGGGTGATGTTGACATATTCAATACCAACTTGGCAAGTTTTGTGGATAAAACATTTATTTCAACAATACTCCTAAACACATCATGTAAACCTACAAATAGCTGTAATTTTCTGTTTTTGTTTCTTGTGTTTGTACGACTTGTTGCATAGCTTTTATCAAATGTAATTTTATTGTTTATGTTTCAAAGTATCTGTCAAATTAAAATTATACTACCAACCATGTAAAAGCCCTCTGGGCGTTAAATAAATAAATAATAAATATCTTTAATGAAAATAATACCCCACTGAATACTTCTGTTGATGGACTAACTGTACCACCCGTACGAACCATAACAGCACAGAATCACTATGTATGTAAAGGAATAAAATTATTCAATCAATTACCCGCTGATATGCGAACAGAAAAAAAATACGACAAATATTAAAAAAAAATTAAATCATATTTTTGCCGTACCACCATATAATTTTATCTTTCTCTTAAATATATATTCTTGACTGTTTTGTTATTCCTAATGTTTTATGTACATCCTATATACATTTCTTGTTTTAATTACCTTTATAATCTTAAAAAATATTATTTATTTATTTTATTTTAAGTGCACATTTACAGTTATACATAACCAATAATAATTATAAGTACATATATTTTTTTATTTTCAAAAAAAAAATATTTCAACATACACAAAATAACACTAACAGACCAGTTAGACAAGCGTAGAAAGAAAACATAAAAACTCCGACAGTAAATTCAAGCTTTGGACAAAGACACTTCCAATACCATGCAATAAAAGCTTTCAACAGTGTAAAACTTGAAATTAAAATTGAGGAAAATAAAAATAAATTCACACACAAAATAACAAAATGGATTAAAGGACAAAAAAGACAATATTATCAAAATTTCATAGCATAAAATAAAAAAAAAACCTACACGTAACACACAAAAGCAATATAAACACACATCACTCACAAACACACAAAATTATTTTCAATGCATTATTTTTTAATTTTAAATATATTATTATGTATTTTTAATTTTAAATGTATAATTTTCTCTCTACATAAATGTATTATGTAGATTATATTTTTATATTATAAAATGAAGGCCTCAGCTCGGGCAAGCCACCCAGTGAGGCCTACATTACTGGAAAACTTGAAATGTAAAAAATGTTGTACCAAATAAAATAAATACATTTTATTTTGTTTTATTAAGAAATAATCGCGTTTTTGAACTGTTGAATATTTAATTGGAAAATATCTATATCAGGGGACAGGTAATTAAATAACAATCATTTTTTCCGAGCGGCATAACTTATGGTAAGTTAGTTCTGCATTTTGGAATGACAAAGGTTTTGTGTCTGCGCGCTCTTGTGTAATTGTCGGGGACATAAAACTCAATTTTTTCTATTATATCGAGAATACAGATGTTACCGTTTAGAAGTTTATATGCTGTTGTCAGCAAAGCAGTTTTCCTTCTATCGGTGAGGCTATTAATACCCAGCAGCCGGACAAAAAGGCTAATGGATATAACCAGGGATAATATCCGAAGTCTCTAAGATATAAATATCTCAGAAACTTCTTTTGTACGTTCTCTATCATTTGAGAGTAAGTTAAATCCATTGGTCCCCATATTACAGAACCGCTTTCCAAAATGCTACGTACTAAACTATAGTAGGTATAGCACACAAATCGCGGCCGAGCTGCAAAAATGTCTGGAGTTGCTTAGCACAAATCCTAGCATTCTTAAAGCTTTGTTGCATATCGTTTCTATGTGGACGTGAAATGTTAGGTGCGTATCAAATGCGATTCCCAAATCTCTCGAAATAACAATGTGCTGAAGAGAAGAATAAGACATTTTGTAGTTATAGTAAATCGTTTTGTTTGCCTTGGTGTAGCACATAATGGAGCATTTCTTAATATTAAATCCTAATTTATTGGTATTACTCCATTCGACGATAGAATTTATATCACTTTGTAGCTGCAAGCAATTTTCCAAAGATTTTATTAAAAGGAATAGTTTCATGTCATCCGCGAATAAGAGAAATTTAAAAAAATTTATGAAATGGTAAATGTCGTTGATAAATAGCGAGAAAAGTAAGGGTCCAAGATTCGACCCCTGTGGAACTCCAGAATTTGTGATTTATTTATTTATTTGTTAAGACATACACAGTACAATAAGATACAGTTAGAATTTTTTTAGTTATTACATAGTTGTAGTACCTATTACGTATGTCCATAAAATGTCATTACGTAATTTCGCCTGAGATTGTTATAAAAGGAAGGAAGTGTGTGGATAGATAATAATAAATGAATTGAAAATAAGAATTATAATAAGCTCACGAATTGTAATTGACTCTTAATACATAGGAGTTTTGAAAAATGATGTGAAAATATTTTTGAAATTTGTCATGCTAAGAAATTTAATAAGTTAGTTTTGTATGTTAGAAAGGAATCATGAAAGATGTCTAAATGTAGTAATTTTTCGTAATGGGTGTATGTTGTGATTGCGCGAGTAATTACTGAGTTGTGGTGAAGTTGGAAGTGTGGAAAATACCATAAGTTACGTATTGTTGTCTATTTGAGAAATACCTTATAAATAGACACATGAGTTTCGCTGAAAATCCAAATTGCTCGAGTTTATTTAGGAGAATAAGCGGATCTACTGAATCAAAGGATTTTGCGAAGTCGTTGTATGATACATCTACTTGATTGTTACTATCAAGAGCTTGAGATAAGTACTCCGTAAAAACCATTAGATTAGACACAGGTTTCAACTTGGGTATAAATGCATTTATGAATTATTAGTTCAAACAACTGGGCTGGAGAGGATAGGATCGCCACTGGACTGTAATTAGAGACTGAAGCCTTATCATCAGTTATATGTAACGGTGTAATTTTAGAGATTTTCCACAGGTCTTTGAATATTCCGAAGTTAAGTCAGAGATTATAAATATACGCGAGAGGTGTTAAGGGCGCGCAGGAGCGCCGAGAAATTTTAACGATAGGTATTTGTAAAAAAATATTTCTATTTCGTTCATCTCAGCGGGGACAGCAAAAGCGCTATCGGTGTATTGGTGAACCCCAATGCGTGTGTGTGCGTGGCTGCAGGTGTCGGAAGCACGAATCGTCGCGCCGCGCCCGATAGCGACTTCGCGTCATATTATCGCGATCAGTTCTTATTATTTCATTTACTGTTATTCATTTATTCCAAAAATTAAGTAGGTGCCTAGGTACATATTCGTAATAAAATAGCGAGGTCTACATTATTTAATATTGTATTGTACTTAACTTTATTATTATTATTACTTACTACAAATATGTACGTAGATACATTTATTTTGCCTCCCTGGTTGAGGGGTAAGGCTCTCGACTTCGAGTCCGGAGGTCTCGGATTCAAATCACGGCGTGCGCAAGTAAATTGATTTTAATTTATTTATGTTGTTTCACAATATTAAAAATAATATTCATTAAAAAGAATATTAATTAAATATAATATAAAATAATTGTCTGGAGAAATAATGATACACGCGGCGACTTAGTTACGGCCAAATCAGCTATCAGCTTACAGGGTTTTGTAATACTAGTCCAATTAAGTCGCCAATTGGGGAATCCACAGTCTCACTAGCTCCAGACGGGAGCAGTTCGGACTCTTGTGCGGTATTCACATAAAAAAAGTCATGTCGCAACTCGCAACTAGAGCGCCTGCTGTTCGCTCATCACCTCAGTCACATCGCGACTTGTGCGTAGTTATATACATGTGACTGCCTGCTCCGAGCTCATCTTCTGCACACGCACAAGTAAATGAGACTTGTGGGTGCGTGTATACAGGTTGCTGCACACATAAAAAAGTCATGTCGCAACTCGCAACTAGAGCGCCTGCTGTTGACTCATCATCTCAGTCACATCGCTACTTGTGCGTAGGTATATACATGTGACTGCCTGCTCCGAGCTCATCTTCTGCACACACACAAGTCAATGAGACTTGTGCGTGCGTGTATACAGGTTGCTGCCTGCTGCAACAGATAAGTCAATACGCGTCGTTACTTGAGCGTGCGTATTCCTATATAATAGATATCTTCTGCGCTCATAGTTCATTCATCTTGTTACTATTAGTGAAGTAAGATGCACGCTGTTTTGGTTTAGTAATATCGGGAGATTCATACCATCTTTTTTTATAAAACGGCAGCATAGGCGCAGTAGGTACATCACGTACTTTGTGATTGTATAGTGTTTTTAGTTTTCGCTGGCTGCATCACTCTACTGTTTTTGACTAGCCTTTTTACTGGAAACTATTCTACCTCAAATACAAACCTTCGAATTTTGACCCTGAAACCCCCTTGAATATTGAAAGCCAGTATGTTTTCGAGTGCAAAATGTGCAAGAAAATAGAATACGTACACTCCGAAGACCCGAAACGGAAAATGTCTATAAATACTGCTGTCGTCGAAGGAGTGATGTGTACAGGAAATGGGTATTTACAATGGAATGAAATTTGTGGGGTTTTAAATATGCCAAATATGGATTGTAAGACTTACACGAACATAGAAGAAGGTTTAGCGCCAACAATTGAAGAATGTGCCTTAGAAGAAATGATCGCAGCTGGTGAAGAAGAAAAAAGGCTAGCCATTTTAAACGGTGACGTAGACGAGGGTGGCTATCCTTTGGTAACGGTGGTTGCAGATGGCTCCTGGGCAAAGAGGTCGTACAAAAGTGGATTTAGCTCCTCATCTGGCGCAGGGTGCATAGTTGGACTACGAACTAAAAAGGTTTTATTTCTGGGAGTGCGAAACTCATACTGCTGCATATGTGCTAGAGCTACTAAACTACACATAGTTGCTTCTGAGCACAGGTGCTTCATAAACTGGCGTGACAGTGCTAATGCCATGGAAGCCCACATTATAGCAGAAGGGTTCTCGAGAAGCATGGAAATGCATGGATTGAAATTTAACAAACTAGTTGGTGATGGCGACTCCAGCATCATGAAAAAAATAATGCAACAAATGCCATATGGTCCTAACCTTATAGTACAAAAAATAGAGTGCAAAAATCACTTACTCCGCAATTTTTGCAACAAAATGAAAGCACTTGGAAAAAAAACCAACAACGCTAAAGGCTTTGTACCAGTTCATATAAGGAAAAAGGTTGAAGCAAACGTTTTACGCATGAGAAGAACTGTAGTTGGAGCAGTAAATTACAGGAAAGAGCAAGAAAACACAGTACAAAGTGATAAAATAAAAAATTTGAAAATGGACATAAAAAATACTGCAAATCATGTGTTTGGTGATCATAAAAATTGTGCATCGTACTATTGCAAGCCGGAGAAGTATACCGATGATCCAAATTTAGTAAGCGATCTTCGAGATTGTGGAATATGGACTGATATCCAACAATTCTTACTGTCTCTAATAGCAAATGCAGAAAGTCTTATTATTGACGTGACAAATAACACTGTGGAGCAATTCAACAACGTTATCGCCAAATTTATAGGTGGAAAAAGGGTAAATTTTACTACAAAAGGATCTTACCAAGCAAGATGTTTTGGAGCAGTAGCTTCATGGAATAGTGAATTGGCAACCCATTCAAGAATACAAAAGAAAATCCAAGGCCACAGTCCCGGCAAATACACGAAGCACTTTATAGAGAGAAAACGACGTTCGAAGGAGAATACACAAATGTGTCGAAAAAAAAACTAAAGTATAATGAAAATACGACAGAAAAAAGAAAAAAAAGTTACAGGGCCCGATGAAAATTATGGTCAATTGGAATTAGAACCAGATATGCCACCTGAAATATTTGAAACGAAAAAAGAGGAATTTCTCAAAGAATTATCTTCAACGAATAAGGAAGAGCTCGAACGGAATACGGTAGGCCAAAGCAATAACAATCTGTGGGCAATTGAAAGACGTAAGCGGATAACGGCGTCTAACTTTGGAAAAATATATAAGCTTCGGCAAAAAACTTCAGTTACGGGAGTATTAAACTCTTTACTGTACTCACAATTCAAAGGAACTATGGCCACAAATTATGGAAAAAAAAATGAAAGCCTAGCAGTAGAGCAATTTTCAAAAAAAACAAGCTTGCTTGTGGGCTATTTATCGATAAAACCAAAAACTTTTTAGCGGCAAGTCCGGATGGCAGGGATCGGTGAGGATTCTATAATTGAAATTAAATGCCCTTATAGTATATCAAATATGTCACCAGAAGAGGGAATTGCACAAAAGATAATTGATTACTGTAAATTGGAAGACCATTCTTTAACATTAAAACGGAATCATAATTTCTTCTACCAAGTACAAGGTCAGTTACATATTACTCGTTGTAATTATTGTTATTTTGTTGTGTGGAGTCCAAAAGGTTTGCTGTATGAAAAAATTGAGAGGGACGCAAAAAATCGTTCCACTGTTAGAAAATTTCTACCACCAATGCCTTTTACCAGAAATAATTGACGGTCGCATACCAAGAAATTTACCGGCGAGAGAAAGGTCTGGACCATAAATTGTTTTAATTTCATCGTGTAGATGTTAATCAGTAATTTTTTTACAATAAAGCGTTTAAAAACAAAAAAATATTAGATCATTGAAGAAGATTGAAAATGTCAAGTGATGTAGGAGGTATTCCCAAAAGTGCATTTTTCTGTAATAATATAACGTATTAAAAAAGTTAAATAAAAACTAAACTAGTTATGTGTATGTACCTAATATGTAGCACAATAAACAATATGGTGCCTCTTATACATAGATTTCAATATTCATTTGTATATTTATTTTATTTTATTTATTTATTTAAACGCCCATAGGGCTTTTACCTATAATAATGTACATCTTTATTTTTTAGTTATACAGATTACATATAAAAAAAAATATTTAAAAAAAAATCAGTGTTATCAAAATACAGGTTACATAAAAAAATATCAGAGTTGACAAAATATGCAGAGATGTGCAAAATGGGTACCCAAAACCATTTGAAATGCAAAATGGAAATGGGTAAAAACTTTTCCATTTGAAAATGCAAAATGCAAAATTGGTTTTAGAAAAGCATTTCAAATGCAAAATGCAAAATACCTATTTTCAAAATGCATTGAAAACGCAAAATGGTTTCTCAGGTCAAACAATTAAAATAATTATAGAATTTTAAAATTTTTTTGTCATTTAATAAGGGACATCAATGTAGAACAAACATATTACATGATGGTAAATCCAAAAACACCATGACTACAGATTATGAAACCACAAAAAATTTGCGCGGGACTAATGTTGCCAACGTAAAAACATAGAAACTGCTATCTAACATTTAATATTACAGCGTCATGGCCCCATGTTCAGTATTTGAATCAGTATTTTTTGTAATGGTATCACTCAATTGCCAGGGCTCCTACCAGGGAGCAACTTGACAAATGTAAATTATCTCTCATAGCGAGGTTGAGGACCGACTGATATTTGGGTCTTATGAAAAAAAGATGAGTGGAGATAGTAGGAAGAATGTTGCAAAAAAGCATTTAAAATGGAAAATGCATTGAGAAAAGCATTTAAATTGCAAAATGGAAAATACCCATTTTGCATTTCCATTTAAAAAGGATTTATTTGAAATAAAGCACATCTCTGAAAATATGTTACTTAAAATATAAGAATTTTAAAAATATAGGTATGGATAGAGTAAGTGAGACGAAAAATATAAAATCTTCCAAAATCCACAAAATCAACCATAATGATAATAAGAAAGTATAACAATAGTTTACAAATTAGGTAAAAATAGTTCGCACATACTCCGTTTAAAGTTGGCCAAGTTCAAATTATTGTCAAATACATTTATATTATTTAAGTATTTGTTACCAAGACTGTGTAAACGTTGTATTGGGGAGTGAAAACTATAGTTTGAATGAGATGTATGTATGTAAAATGTTGATATTTGCCTAGTTGTTCGTGTAGGTATGTGTAGATTTATTAAATGCAGGAGTTCACAACAATTGAATTTAGAGTTCAATAATTTTAATAAAAAGGTTAGGTCGTTTATTTTTCTTCTGTTTTCTAATGTCGGAATATTTAAATGATTCAATAATGACTGGTAATTTATGTGTTCTAAAGGGATGTTAAGTTTAAAATTGACGAAGCGTAGAAATTTTTTTGAATTCTTTCAACATTATGAATATGTACATTGTAGAAGGGCGACCAAACTATGGAGTTATGTTCTATCAGGCTTCTAAAAAGGGATATGTACAATAGTTTTATGATTTGTAAAGATTCAAAGTTTTTAATTGTTCTTAATATAAAACCTAATGCTTTCATACCCTTATTCACAGTTTGTTGAATGTGGGCCGTAAAGTCTAGTTTCTCATCCATTATTATGCCAAGATCTCGCATTTCCTTTACTCTTTCTAAATTTGTTTTATTTATTGAATAGCCAAAAAATTGTGATGTTTTTTTTCTGGAAAAGGTCAAAATTTTGCATTTTTCTACATTTAAATATAAATTGTTTTGTGAACACCAGTTATTTAGCATGTCTATATTAGATTGAAGAACTTGACAGTCGTTTAAGGAAGTTATTTCTTTATATAATTTAATATCGTCGGCGAATAGCAGTACATTGACATTTTTAAAGCAGTTGACTATGTCATTTATAAAAACAATAAATAAAATTGGGCCAAGATGACTACCTTGCGGTATGCCACTAGTGGCCAAAAATGGTTTAGATAAAAAAGATTTTATTTTAACAAGTAAAGTTCTACCAGATATGTAGCTACTTAACCAGTTTAACATATTTGCTCTGATTCCTATAGCATGAAGTTTTTGGATCAGTACTTTGTGAGACACTTTATCAAAGGCTTTCGAAAAATCAGTATATATACAGTCAACTTGTTTATTTTTAGAAAAAGACTCCAATACATAGTTTTGAAACAGTAGTAAATTTGTTGTAGTTGATCTACCTCTAATGAAGCCATGCTGTTTGTCATTTATTAACTTTGTTAGTGTGGGATATATTTCTTCCAAAACTAAAGATTCAAAGATTTTAGGTAATACAGATTGTATGCATATTGGTCGATAGTTTGAAATGTCAGTCTCGTCACCTTTTTTAAATATTGGAATAATATAGCTGGATTTCCAGTAGACGGGAAAATATCCAGAGGATAGTAGGTGGTTAAATAAAATGGTTAGTGGTGTAGACAATACGGAGGAGCACTGTTTTAGAAAAATTGGCGGGATGGAGTCAGGGCCTGCAGACTTGTTTATGTCTAAGGAACTTAATTTTTTTTTGCAAGATTCTTCGGTGATGTAGCAGTCTGTTAAATGTGTGTTTTTTTTAATGTGTATGTAGGAATATTTTCTTCTAGTGTTTCATCATCATAAACATTTTTAAAGAAATCAGAAAAAATATTTACAATGTCTTGCGTATTGTTGGCGTATTTGTCGTCCATGTGCATTTCTGGAGGATAGTCTGTGCTGTCGTTGTTTATTTTTTTTAATAAATTTCCAGAGATTGTTCGAGTTTAAGGCTGTGTTCTCGATAGAATTTATATATGTTTTATAACAGATTTTAGAGAGATCTTTGCATTTTTTCCTACTTTCACTGAAATTTGTATAGTCGATTTTCTTCAGAGTTTTTTTGAATTTTTTATGAAGTATTTTTTTTTGTTGTAGTGAGGCTATTAGTTCTGATGAGAAGTAAGTTGGATATGTGTGTTTTTTAGGAGTAAATAGTGGTACATATTATTTGATAGTGGTGGAGAATATTGAATATAGATTTTCTAAGGAATCGTCGGTATTAACGTCAGACAAAAAAGACCAGTCAACATGCGAAAGATGAGAATTTATAGATTCAAAATCTGCTTTTTTGTAGTTGAGAGTTTTTTCAACGGGTTTCGGCTCGACGCCACATATATTTAACTTAATATAAAGAGGGGGGTGATGATTATCAACAGGTAACAGAGGCTCATTACATTTCTCAATGAACAATTAAGGATAATTTGATAGTGCTAGATCTAGTAAACGATCATTTATGCTGTATATAAAGTTATGTTGTAAAAGATTTAAAAAATTTGTCATATCTAATATCTCACGTGCACGATCATTTTGACTTTCATTAACAATGAAACCACTATCACTTGTTTTCCATTTTAGGTTAGGGAGGTTGTAATCCCCGAGAATAATAATTTTAGAGTAAGGGTATTTGTAGAGTAGATTTTCAACGTCTTCGCTGTGGCTTCGATAGTTTCCGGCATCAGATAGTGGGGGTGTGTATAAAGTTGCAATTATTATCTTTTCTACAGTGGTATCAATTTGTACAAATAGTTGTTCGAGTGTATTATTTTTTGTTTTGAGTTTTCTTGACATCAATTTCTTCTTTATTGCAATTAGTACTCCGCCTCCCCTTGTTTTGGAACTGGATTTAGAGTTTCTATCGCAGCGAAAAATTTTGTAGTTGTTAAGTCCGAGTTCTCTTGATTTTATTTCCGAGTCGAGCCAAGTTTCTGTCAGCACATATACGTCGTAATGGTGTAGCGATATTGTAGAACGTAGTTCATTTAATTTGGTGCGTAGTCCCCGCGCGTTCTGGTAGTATATCTTGAGTTTGCATCGTTTTTTGGCGGTGTTTGCACTATTTTAGGGTTTCCGTTTACATATTTTATAGTAATATCATATTCGCCATTTGACTTTCGTTTTTCCAGTTCTTCTCTTAGATTTTTTAGATGTTTTTGTTGAAAAATTGTAGCATCGGGGTATATCCTTGTGTTGTTTTTTAAAAGATGACGTTTACTTAGTAATGTTCTGGATGTTGTGGAGTTATTGAATTCTATTTTAAGGGACCTTGGTTTTTCAACACTTGGTTTTCCAATGCGGTAAACGCGTAGCATATCACGGTTTGCGGTATCATCAAGAGCAGAGATTAAAACCTTTACCTTGTTTTTGTCATCTATTAATTTGTTGGCCGCAGTCGTTTCAGTGCTTTCGGGTATATTACAAAGAATGATGTTTTTAGCTCTTTCGCTACGCTCATTAATTTCAGAAATTACCTCGCAAATGTCGAGGTTGTTTTGTGGGGCTGGGATATTTATTCCGATTTCCTTATAAGCCCGTAATTCACCCTCCAGACTAGCGGTTTTATTAGACACCGTTTGCGCCAATCTACCAATAGCTATTAAGAAATGACTTGTAATTGGGGTTAGTTTGGTTATTTGGTCTTTCGTGAACTTATTTGCTGGATCCGTTAAACAGGTATTAAATGCAGCCACAGCATTTTCTACATTTGTTATCAATGCTTCGACATCCATTATGGTAAAAATTGGATTGCAAGTAGAAAAAGGTTATTATTTTTATTTAATTATTTAACTGCAATGGTTTCACTCCCCTGAAAGTTGGTTTACTCCGAGTACCTATGCAATATTTCTATGAGTACTTATGAATGACTTATGAACTTATGAGCAATACACTGCGAGACAGTAAGTTTGACAAGGCAGGTAGCAATAATAATCTTCCAGATATTCGCACTGAGTCACTTTTAATTATTATTTTGTTTTCACTTTTGACACTTTAAAATCACTTTTTTAAAAGATGTAAGACCAGTTACACTTGTGGGCAATTGAAGCCACGTTTTAATATACTTTTCGCTGCTTTTGAGTATAGAAATTCACTGGTTTTCTATTAATTTGTATAGAGCGAATATTTGATGTGCTCACCGTGTCACTGTTGTTGTTGTATATGATATTATAATAACATAATCGATTCAACAACATGTGGTAGATGCATGTACCACTGAACATACGCTGTACCAGCATTCCATCAAACGATCAGTGGTGTATGTACTTACCATCACACATTTTCTTGTAAAATATAATTTTTTTGAAAAAAAATCTAGAACAATATATTTAGTCAAATATAAAAGTTTTTTTTTGGTTCGGTAGTTGTATCTTAAAAAAAGTGTCAAGTTCATCTTTCGCGTACGCGTAACCGACCAGTATCGTCTTCTCCATCTGCCCAGTATAGTCCTAATATCTCAATGTCCGTTTTGTCATCCACCGCTGCTGTTCCAGGCACAACTGCATCTACACCTGTCATACCTGCGATTATAGTCGTGCCTTAATGGAGCCGTACGTTCAATACCGCCCTCCCTGGTGAATTCCGTGAAGAAACAGGACTACATAATGACTTTCTTACGATGGAAAATCCCACACCTTTGGAAATTTTTCTGAAATTTTGGACTCCTAGTTTGATTGAAAATATCTGCTTCCAGACCAATCTATACGCACAACAAGTCGGGAAAAATCACCAACCCACAACCGTTCAGGAAATTAAAAAATTCATTGCACTAAATTTAGTAATGGGAATTAAAAAATCCCCCAGTTATAGAGACTATTGGTCATCGTCCCCTGATTTACACGACCCCTATATTTCAAGATTTATGACAGTCCATAGGTTTGGCTGGCTGTTGTCAAACCTTCATCTCAACGACAATTCATTGATGCCTGCTAGAGGTCAACTTAATTTCGATAAATTATATAAAATAAGGCCTTTGTTGAACTGCTTGTCAGACACCTTTGATCGAAATTACAAGCCATCACCTACTTTGGCAATTGACGAGAGCATGGTCAAATTCAAAGGCCGCAGCACATTGAAGCAATACATGCCCAAAAAACCCATTAAAAGAGGCTATAAGATCTGGATGATGTGTGCAGAAAATGGATACAACTTAAAATTTGAAATATACACAGGAAAAATTGGTGACTACGCTGAGTCTAACTTAGGGCCAAGAGTTGTCTTAAATTTTTGTCAATCTATTCAAGGTCGTAACTACACAGTTTACTTTGATAATTATTTTAATTGCTACCCCCTACAAAAACAGCTGAAAGATATGAATATTCGCTCATGTGGAACTGTCCAATCAACCAGAAAATATTTGCCTAAGATGAAGGATGATAAAAACCTAAAAAGAGGTGAATATGACTGGTACGTGAGTGATACAGGAATTTCCATGATAAAATGGAGAGATAGAAGAGCTGTATACCTCCTTTCAAACTTTCACAACCCAAAGGATGCCATGCATGTCAACCGTAAAGAGAAAACTGGTGAGATCACAAGGGTGCCATGTCCGTTGGCTCTAAATAATTATAACAACTGCATGAATTATGTGGACAAGTTTGATCAAAAGAAGGCGGTTTACTCGATAAACAGAAAGTCTAAAAAATGGTGGCATCGTTTATTTTTCCACTTTTTAGATGCAACAATTGTAAATTCTTACATTGTTTACACAGAGCTCTGCAAGTTGGGTAAGGCTGACAAAGACAATCCATTGAGGCTCAAAGATTTCAGGAGGCAAGTTTACAGAGGACTTTTGGCTGAAGAGGAGCTGAAATGCACCAAAAAGCGTGGGTCCACATCGGAGGTGGTGGAAATTAAGAGACATAAGCCTTACGTGGACCCTGAAATACGTCTGAAAAATAGCGCCCACCGGCCAGAACATACTACTTCACGTCGTTGTGCGAATTGTAGTACAAAAGACAGGCCCATACGTTCCAACTGGATATGTTGTGTTTGCGAAGTACCCCTTTGTGTAAAAAAAGATAAAAACTGTTTTGAAAATTTCCACAATTAGTCATATAAAATGGCCTTTTTTTATTTCTAATAAACTTTTGATTTGAACCTAATATTTTTTTCCCATGTGTACTGTGGTATAAAATTTTGACCACCTCATTCCTGAAAAGCCTTCAGTCCAATTTTTTTTTAAAATTTTTTTTCCTCGTTATTATAAGTTACATCAATTGATTAAAAAAAAAAGGTAAAAAATAAGAAAAAAAAGTTCGTACCTCAAGGAGTTAATTCATTGCAAGGTTTAAACGGAACAATTATATTCTACGATGATATTTTGATTACGGGCAAATCAGTTGCGGATCATACTAAAAATTTAGTAGCAGTTTTGAATAGATTGAAACTTTGTGGTCTCACGGTAAATGAAGAAAAATGTGAATTTTTCAAAACAAGTATTTAATACTTGGGGTACTTTATTTCGAAGGAAGGTTTTAGACCATTAGAAAATAAAGTTAAAGCAATAAAGGAGTCTAGTGGTCCATGTAATATTAACCAGTTAAGAAGTTTCTTAGGTTTAGTTAACTATTATAGAAATTTTATTCCGAATATATTTAGTTTGTTAGGACCTCTATATAAATTATTAAAAAAAGATTCGGAGTGGATTTGGTCAAAGGACTGTGAAAATGCAGTTTTAGAACTTAAAAAAGAAATTTCTTCTGATTGCGTGTTAGTACATTTTGATCCACGTATACCAGTAAAATTAGTAACGGATGCATCCTTAGAGGGATTGGGTGCGACAATTTTACATACTTATTCAAATGGTAGTAGTAGACCTATAGCGTTTGCATCAAGGAAATTGACAAACACAGAGAGAAAATATAGCATTTTAGATTTAGAAGCAACAGCGATAGTGTTTGCATTAAAAAAATTCTTTGTATATATACGGTAGGAAATTCAAATTAGAATGCGACAATCAAGCGTTAGTACGAATTTTGTCAGAAAAGAAGGGCATTCCTGTGTTGAGTGCTAATAGATTGCAACGTTACAGTTTAATTTTGGCGGGGTTTAACTATGAAATTGAATACGTAGCATCAGAAAAAAATTGTTCAGATTTTTTATCAAAATTACCAATAGAAGAGACAAATAAATCGGAGGATTTATATATTGAGAAGCTGAGTTCCATTAATTTCAAGATATTGAAAAAGAGTTGTTATTTTATGTTGGTGATAACTCTCAGGTTCCATTGAATGTTGATAATTTAAAGGAAACCACAAATAAAGATGACGTGTTATCATTGGTAAAACAATATTTAAAGCAGGGTTGGCCAAGGAAAATTCCAAAAGATAGTGAGTTATGGGCTTTTTGGAAAATTAGAGATGAGTTGTCTTTAGTAGAAGATTGTATTTTTTGGGGACATAAAGCCATCATTCCAAATTCTATGAGAGGGGATTTGTTAAATATGTTACATCGTTCACATTTAGGTATAGTTAAAACTAAAGGGTTAGCAAGAGGATATTTTTGGTGGCCAAAAATGGGCAAAGATATAAAAAATTTAGTTAGATCATGTAAAGAGTGTCTGGAAAATCAGGCGAATCCACCAAAAACTCCTTTACAACATTGGCCGATTGAGGAAAAGCCGTGGACAAGAATTCATATTGATTTTTTTGGTCCGATGGCTAATACCAATTTTTTAATTATAGTAGATGCAAGTACCAAGTGGATAGAATGCATTAATTTAAAACAAGCTAATACGGATAATACTTTAAGGGAATTAAAGAGGATGTTTGCTCAATTTGGTACTGTAGAAACTATTGTATCGGATAACGGGTCTGTTTTCTGTTCAGAAGAATTTAAGCGTTTTTGTAAAGATAGAAAAATCCAGCACATCACTTCTCCTGTGAATCATCCGCAGAGTAATGGGTTAGCTGAAAACGAAGTTAAAACGTGTAAAAATTTTTTTAAAAAGATTTTACAAATATCACGACTGGTGTAGAGCCAGCGGTGGCTATGTTAGGACGACGGTTAAGGTCAGTGTTTGATTTCATTTATCCAGTGATGGCGGAAAGGAGGGGGGTGAGGTGTATGTCGGATAAAGTAAAGAGTAAAATATTAGTTAGTAGAGAAAATCAGAAAAAGAGTTATAAATCTAAGAAAAGAAATATGAATATATATGTAGTGGGGAAAAAGGTGATGACTAAGGATTTTAGAGGAAAAAAAGGTTGGGTGGTAGGTATCATTAAAAAAAGAATTGGATTTAATACCTACTTAATTTTCATAAAAGATACAGGACAAATTTGGAAAAGACATGAGGATCAACTGACACCAATGAGTGTAAGGTGGAATTCCAAAGAGCGTGTAAGAGTGTATAGTGACGATCTAGGCTCTGATATGAGAGTATCAGACCTAGACCTTTCCCATTATTTTAGGAAAGGGGCTAACGGGTCTTCTCCTCTGTTTCAGGAACCACCGTGGCAGTCTCCTTGGACTGGAAGGCTGCGTCATAGAAAAAACTAAGTGTAACATCCTATTGACAATGTTTATTATTATTATTCTGCTATATATGATAACTATATAAATATGTTGTAAACAGGCTCAGGTAAGATGTAAAACTGGTAGGAGTTCTCCTCTTAAGTGGGGGAGAATGTGGTACTCGGTACCTACCTACGGGCCGCGAGGTGCGGGGAGCACTTCGGCGGTAGTCTGTATTGTCATTCGGTATTCCGTAGTCTCACAGTTAACAATCAATAAACGATCTCTGTAAATATTTAACCAGCCTTACATATCATTATCAATCCTGAACCCAAGCTCCTTTAAGGTGAATCTACAGGATACTACACCCGGTAATATTTCTTTTGACTGTTTTGACTAGCTAACATTTTGTTTTTAACCTTATCATCAATTCTTTTAAAATCGGTACATTTGTCCTTACCCATTTTTGGAACAACTGTATTATAAATTGATCTAGTTTTTCTACCTAACATTCACACTAGGTTCAACTCCGGTACTTAACAAAGGGGTGTTCCTAATATCTATTAAAAATGATAGTAATTTATCCTCAAAATCACTAGGAAACTTGTTATTCGTTAATATATTTGTTTAAAGTTTTTAACTGTTTTGACAGCATTTTCTGCTAGACCGTTTGAAGCCGGGTGCTATACTGTTGACGTCACATGCTCGATATTAGATAACTACAACATTTCTGAAATGATGCTGACGTAAAAGCAGTTCCATTATTGCTAACAATTTTCTCCGGTATACCGAAGTTAGAAAACATTTTTTCAATATTTTGATTGTACTAACTGAATCTACACATTCTTTGGAAAACATAGATCACTTAGTAAAGAAAAGGTTTCTTCAGTGAGGTTACTTAATAAGAACGCTTTTTTACGTTCAGGTGACAGTATTTTCTCATCATATAAAATGAGTGCCTGGTCCAGTCTCTCTTTGAACAGAGACCAGCTTCCTGTCGTATGACAGAATGCCCCCAGACCTTTACAGATCGCATCCATTGGTGAAGAACTTCTGGAAAGATGCGCTCCCGGACGGACGAACGCACGCCGCTCCAAAGTCTCCCAACTCCGGAACTTCGTCTCCAGCCGCCCCTTTCGACTGCTGAATCCCGATCGTTTCCGTCTCCCTGCAGCTACAGAATCCAGCCCTTTGTCCGGTTCTGCTTGTCCTGCTGCAGCGAACAGAACCCGAGCCCTTGCCCCGATTTCTTCTGTTGAAATCTTCTTGTCACCTACTTCCTCTTCTTTCCTCTTCCTGACGCGCGCATGTGCTCGCGTGCTACGACAATGCTCCCCCAATATACTGCGGATGCTGGCTGCTTTTGTTGTCTTCAAATTAAAGACGTGGCGCTTCCTTCCATGCAACAATTTGTAATATTGTCGCACAATTTATTTTAAAATGTTACGTCTTCCCTGCTCCGTGGCTATGCGTAAGAGTATTGCGTAACTCCAAATGTGGTTCTTAACTTTTTTCCGTGGCTGCGCCAAATGTAATGGCGTCCAAATTTTTCCGTGGCTGCGCCAAATGTAATGTATGGAATATTGAAGCGGGTGAAGGTCGTACACAATAATGATACGTGATCTATGTACTGTTCTTTATTAGGGAGCTGCTAGTAACAAAAGAGGACAATCCTTGTGTTCATCCCCTTATATAGCATCTCGTAAGCATGCTATCTCGCTCGCACTTACACACATTCATACAGACATCACAACATGCCTATACACTTATATACTATATTATAACTAGGGGCAGCATGTAAATTCAAGTTGCCATTGTAGCAGTTCAATTTAGCCCTGCCACTATTTTTGAAACATCTGACAAGACCTCTCAGTTATCTATGTGACGTATGCTCTATGGCCCATTCTAGAAGGGAGCTTGGGACAGAAAAATATTATTATACTGGGTGATTTTAACCTACATAATAAACCTGAGGACGTGTTAAACGACTTTAAATATTTTTGTGGTTCAAATGGATTAACTCAGCACAGTGAAGTATTAAACAGTTATGGCAATATCCTGGACCTCGTCCTAAGTAACTTGTCCCTGTGTGAAGTGACTAGAAGCGAAGAGCCGCTAGTCAAGGAAGACCATCATCATCCAACACTGGCCGTCGCGGCGCGTCTAACGCGAGCCGCACCATCACATAGCAACGGCCACAAACATCACCGCGCCCGCGCCCGCCCCGCCTCGTCTACACACAATATCAACTGCTACTCGCAATATAACTTTAAACGTGCTAATATAGAACTGTGTCAAAACATTCTGTCACATTTTGACTGGAAATTTCTTAAAAGTATACATTCTGTTGATGTTGCGGTAGAGAATTTTTATAATGTTTTAACAAGTGTTTTTGATTTATGTGTTCCAATTAAGAAGTCAATAAATGTGAGTGCAACCTACCCGGTATGGTTCACAAAATCAATTATTGACAAAATAAAAATCAAGGAAGCGCATCGCAGAAAATATAGAGTACACAAAAAGCAATCAGATTACTTATTGTTTTCTGCGATGCGATCCGAGCTCAAAAAAGATATTGTCATAACTAAACGACAATATTTAAACAGAATTCAGGACGGGATTAAAGACAATGTCAAATGCTTCTGGGATTTTATAAAATCACAGAAAGCTAACTCCAGGTCACATAACGGCCTGAATAGTGGAGACAAATTTATAACGGACTCAGAATCTATCTGTCAGAAATTTGCAGACTACTTTCAATCTGTGTATGATAGTGAAACCCCTAATCTTAGTACAGATTTTACGCGAACAGAGGTCCCATGGAACGTAGGTAACATTTCCCTAAGATTAACGAACCCGACAGAGGTAGAAGCTTATATCCATAAACTGAAGACTGACAAGGCTACAGGGCCGGATGGAATCCCTTCCAGTACTATCATTAGCATAGCGCCAATGATAAGTGAAGCTCTTTGTCATATATTTAATACCAGTATTTTGACTTCTACTTTCCCCCAGATATGGAAACTGACCCGAGTCAGTCCCATTTTCAAGGCTGGTGACAAGACAGACGTCAAAAACTACAGACCGGTAGCCGTATTATCAGTGCTACCAAAACTATTTGAAAAAATGATTTGTGACAAATTAAGTCTCCAGATTATGCCATTCATTGGAGAAAATCAACACGGTTTCCTTCCAAAGAAATCAACAGTCACAAATCTGCTTACTTTCTCGAGATTGGTAGCCACCGGTTTAGACTCAAGGCACCAAACAGATGTAGTTTACACCGACTTTGCCAAAGCATTTGACCGTGTTAACCATGATATCTTACTGAGGAAAATGTTTAAACTAGGCTTCGACCTACCAACACTAAACTTTTTCTCATCATATTTAAAATCCAGAAAACAATTTGTTTCGGTAAATGGACATAATTCAAAAAAATTCTCAGCGAAATCTGGAATTCCTCAAGGGTCTAACCTCGGACCGCTGTTGTTTCTAATACTAATAAATGACATCCAAAACTATGTTAAGAATAGTAAATGTCTACTGTTTGCAGATGACCTTAAAATTCTAATGGAAATAAGCTCCCAACAAGACTGTCTTAAAATGCAAGCTGATCTGGATGCACTATCTGAATGGTCGTTGATAAACAAATTAGATTTCAATACAAAAAAATGTGTCACTATGTCTTACACTCGCTCTTTAAACACTATACTTTACGATTATAAGATAAAGGGCGAAACACTATCACGTGTAAATTCCGTAAAGGATCTCGGTGTCGTCTTTGATCCCGAACTGAAATTCTCTGGCCATATATCGCAGCTCACTCAGTCTCGCTACAAACTTCTTGGGTTCGTCATTATGACATGCAAGCAGTTCAATAACCAAGATGCTATGTTAGCATTGTTCGATGGCATACTGAGAAGCAAGCTGGAGTATGCGAGCGATGTTTGGGCACCGTACCACCAGAAGTACATTGAAATGATAGAGCAAATCCAGAAGAAATTCCTCAGGTATGTCTATATGCGGACGCATGGAACCTATCCCAGGTTCATGCACCATATCGACTTACTTGAGGAAACCAATTCTGTGAGTCTGGAAACTAGGCGGAAAGCAAGCCTAGCCACTATATCTTTCAAAATTTGGAACAATTTTATTGATAGCCCATTCCTCTTGGGATGCTATGATTTATATGTACCAGACCACTACAGCCGAAGTCGATACCATGACTTATTTAGAGTACCAAAAGGCAAAACCGACGTCCTGGCAAAGCATAGCATGACGAGGGGAATGGTGCTGTTGAACGAACTAGCAAAGAATTTGGATGTAAATGACTGTTCTTTAAACGACCTAAAACAATTATTGAAGAGTCACTTACCCAAATGCTGATATGTTGTAAAATTATACTGTTTGTAAAATTGTACTGTAACTGGAACGAATGTTCTGTTGTACAATAAAAAAAAATAAAAAATAAAAAAATAAAATAAAAAAAAATAAAAAAAAGAGAGTTCGCAAACCGTGTAATGCGTGTTCTCGCCGCTAGGTGGCCGACTCATGCTTCCCGCCATTTCACTTCCTCGAAAAAACTGTAAACAAAGTTTGACGGACGCCATTGTTTGTCATCATAACATTGTCAATTTTTTTTAAATATATGGTTGTGTGAAACAGTTAATTTATGTGTGAAAATGCCTACCGATAAAGTCCTTAAAACGTGTTGTGTGAAAGGAAGTACGGACAGAGACTATTCGACACAAGTTTCCAACCATAACCTCTGAGAGTCCATTTCGAGAATGGTGTTGGAGATTGTAAAAAATTGAATACATAAATTTTCCAATCTTAGCATCATATGCATCAGTTTGTGGATGTAATTTATATATCAGCAGCCAGCGCAATCTCACTGGAGCATTAAAGAAAGACGCATTGCCTACCCTCAATCTTCCCGGCATTCAAAAATATGTTGATTTGCCAAAAGAACTTCAGACACATGGTGGACCAAAATACAGGTTCGAATCTATTTTTAATCTCGTTTTAAGCGTTTCATCCATAACTAATCCCTCAGGCAATTTTGGGAGATATTAGATACAGACAAATATTTAATCTTAACCTCTCAATTTGCAATGTATTGGCTCAAGAGAACCGTCAAAATACAGATTCGGTGGAAAATATTTTCGAATTACGTTTTGTTTCAGATAAAATCGCTTTTTGAGTCTGAAGAATATTTCAGAAAATTGCCCAAGGAGTTTTTAACTTAACTTCACATGAGAATTGAATTTATTTTCGTTTTTAGATAGTATCTGTGTTCCACCAGGATCATACAGCACGTAGTGTTATGCCCTCCACGATAATGACTACACCCTAAAAGGTATTCTATACTGCATTAGCCTATAATAATAATAATATGTTTTGTTGATTCGGTTAATGTAATAATTATATTTTTTTCGGAGCGTAACATCTCAACCAGCAGCGTACCCGTTGCTGCCCAGGGGATGCTAGTAGAAAATGAAGGCACATATCTGTTTTCTATTACTTAAAAGGGAATAGTTTCGTTCCTCTAATATGTCTAACTTTTCTTCAATTTATTCAAGAACTATGATATCTTTTCTTCCAGAAATAAGTGCAGGACCCAGTCATGTCTTTTCTCAGTCATGTCTCAGAACATAGATATAAAATATCTTGTATAGGTGACATTGTAAATATAGGAAGAAGTGGTTGTCATAACTAATTTCTTTTAATAAGTTAAAACCAATTAGGACCACAATTTTTTCCTATAAGCGTCTTTTAAATATCGTAGTACTGCCATGCTCCTCATCAAATCAGATCCATTGAATGGTTGTGGTGTATCCTTGCCAATTCATATTCTATTGACATCTCTATATGAGTAGTAGAATAATATCGAAAAAAATAAATATATAAGTCAAATATTGTTATCGTTTCTAATGTTAAGCCAAATATTCGCTGATGCGGCGTTTACATTATTCAGTTTGGCCGTATTAGTCTGCAGCCCATTTTCAGTCACCTACTAGTGTTCATAAAAAAATAGTCAAATTGGTTTATTTTATATGTCTAGTTTATATATAGTTCTACTTTTTTATGACATACTTGACATCATAATGAATATTCTCTGAACACCTTCTTAAAATTTATTTTGTGTGTATATACTCTTGTATTTGGTGTTTTTATGTGTTATTATTTTACCCTATTAATTAATCAGGTGCCAATGTGTATTGTTAAAACAATAACCTATTGTTAAATTTACTTTACTGTTTACACTGTTACATTCTTTATGTTGTGTACTATTCATAAATTAAAAATATCTAAAAGGCATATAAAGTTTTTAAAACTAAAAAGTATCACAAAAGTATATACTTACTATTTATATATGAAAGGTATAAATATTTAAGTAATAAGATAAGTAAGAGGGAAACAAAACAAAATAATAATGTAATTAGACGCTAATACAGCTAAAACAGTAGGTTGAATCATCGACTGCCTTATTGACTTATTTATTTTTTTCAATAGCGTTGGATGCTGAAAGAAAATGACTATCATTTCCAACAGCTAGTTATATATTGATACAGTAATTTCTTCTAAATTCACCCTCTAATTGTGTTTTGTGCTTATATTATTGTATTTCATGTTTATATTTAAAAAATAAAATTATTTTACATGTAATTATGAGTTTGTTTTTCAGCTGAGAAAATGAGCTGTTAAGGAAGATACTTTAAGGGTCATTTCTTTCTTAGGACAGGGCTTTGTCAGATGGGACCTTGTGGTCTTGGGTGATATTTTACTTATGTTTTAGGCTAATGAATTGGGTCTTAGGTAGGTTCCGAAGCAGAATTAAATTGTCTATGGTTGCGCCTTTTTTTTAAATTTCCTCTATCCTTTGTAGATGGTGTGGTGTGACGTCGGCGATGCGGGGTGTCTACAAATTTGCCAGATCTATGGTTAAATCTTGACCAAACCAAACGTATGGAAAGAGGGCGGAGTTATCAATCTATAGATAGTTGATTTATGATCTCTACGAACTGAAACGTCAGGTGTCAGACCAGTCAGACTAATATGTGACACAGTCGCCTTTGCTTCCTTCTCGTATGTGATTGTTGTTTCGTCTCTCTAAAGTAATATTATACGAACTACACAAAAATTTAAATTTAACTGCTTCTGCTTTTTTATGACGTTTTTTCAACGTCTTGGAATTGACCTTCTTCCTTCGCCTTTTATGTAAGTAGATTTTATTATATTAACTAAGTTAAGACCCGTTTATAATAGGAATAAGCGGTAAGAATAAGCCTTAAAGCCCTAGGCCGTAGAAGTTGGAAGATAGGAAACCTGTGTATCCGTTTATAATAGATGGCAATAATCTCTTATTTTTGACAAGAGTGGTTTATTTATGTATCTGACAATCGAACAATAATATTTGTGTTGTAGAAGTCCTAACAATTCGTAGAAATTGGTCTGCGACATTCTTGTATATTTCTTAAATTGATCGTTGTCTACTGTCGCCATGTCTTTAAACAAATTATGGAAATGTCCTGTTTTCTTCCTTTTATGATTAATGGGACGCACACTCCAACGTCGTTTTTTCCTTATTTTTTTCGTCAACTGTGTGTCTCCTATGGCAGCGTATGCTAGCCCCAGAATTGACAAAAACATTCCACATGCAACAATATCTGATGAATCCATCGTTTCAATATTTATTTATATAAAACAATATTACTTTTATAAGATGGAAGAAGAATATATTCTCGGTTGACAGTTGACGTAGACAAGTGACAGCGGCATAGTCACTTTTATGGACGTATTCTATTCTATTCCTATTTCAATTATAAACGACGATCCAAAATATTACGGATTACGGCACCGGCCTATCCTTACCGCTTATTCTTATTATAAACGGGCCTTAACACTTAAACTCGTAAATTTCTGCTTGTTAATTGTAAGACTATATCGCTCAACACCTTATTGACCAGTTTAAACAGTATTCGCGATATAACACGAGAGACAGACGAGAATACATGAGTTCGTTCATTGTTCATTTACGGACGCTGTCAAACATTAAAACCAAGCGATAATTAAGTTCATCTTACCTTTACCCTGTCACATGAAATCATTTTTTTCCTTACCTCAAAAACGGCAAACCTTTTTTGTGGGACCATAAGTTATTAGTAAACCCTGAATTGATGAGTATTGCTTACGAAACATGTTAGTTTTGTTAATAATAAAAGTATTGATTATTTTTAATTATATGAACGGTTCAAAGAGAAAGGTTTTGTTACAGATTTTACTTGTTTTTAGCTGAGAATAATTACTATCACACGACAGGACGCTATCAAAGCAGTGCCATGAATCCTAACCCAAAGAGTGTATCCATTAAAACTGAACCATGGTCACGGGAAGAAGTCTCAGGTCAATTGGTCTATAAGGATATTGAAATCCACCTCCCGGATAAGAAGGAATGCTTGCAGTATGCCGAGAGTGTTCAGCCAACTAGTAAGTTGCATTGCATATCAATGAAGTCTTTAATTCACATAATTAGAACAGCTGCTTGTTCTTTACTTTCCCTCTTGGCGTCCATTATTTTAATAATAATAACACAACATTTATATAGCGCAGGTTTGTGTTATAATGTGTTATTTCACCTCAGCTGCTCTTTTGATTTAACCTTCAAAATATTGCTTTACTCGCAACTGATAAAATGAAAAAAACAATTGCTTAAATAATTCACCCAAACGGGTTCTTAAGAACCTACTTATATTATTAAAATAATTTTTCATGAAGTTATTTTATTTTCCATTTTCAAAATTTGAATTATAATGTCCCGGGATTTTTCACAATATTTCACGTCTAAGCTTGTATAATGTGACTATTGATATAAGTTTGAGAAATATTAACATTTCAACAACGTTACGCCGTATCCATATTTCTGATGCATATCCATATGTCGATTCCGACATAATAAACCTATCCGATTATTGATTTTCATATGATTGGAATTTGTATTGTATTTGGTAAGGTAAATATCTTTCAGCAGGATCTTGATTAAACTATATGAAACAATCTAACAATAAATACAAATAATCATACACATAGCTCTCATGTCTTTATATATATTAACATTAGTTGTTGTTATATTTCAGGTAGCATTAATGTGGAGACTGTACCTATTAAAAAAAAACCAGGACCCCTAGAAGAAGATGGCGGGGGAATCCCTTATACGGAAATAGACATAGACCTGCCAGATGTTAAAAAGGAATGCTTAGAGCACTCTGAAAGTATTACCGAGAGTGCAGGTAAATTTTTTTTTTTTTTATCTGAATCGGTTTTCATAATCTTATCGTTTCACTATAGATACCTACTTATTGAGCTTTATGTGCCATCTTTTTCAGACATGATATCGGACCTGAAGATGAATCCAGGAGAAAAACCTCATTCATGTTCCAATTGTAACTACTCCTGCTCACACAAATCAAATTTAACAGTGCACTTACCCACCCATACTGGAGAAAAACCGTATTCGTGTTCCCATTGTAACTACTTGTGCTCACGCAAGTCACATTTAATAGTGCACTTACGCACCCATACTGGCGAAAAACCTTATTCATGTCCTTTTTGTAACTAATCCTGCTTAGAAAAATCGACTTTAACAGTTCACTTACGCACCCATTCTGGAGAAAAACCTTATTCATGTTCCCATTGTAACTACACCTGTTCACACAAGACAAGTTTAACGGTACATTTACGCACCCATACTGGAGAAAAACCTTATTCATGTTCCCATTGTAACTACACCTGTTCACACAAGACAAGTTTAGCGGTACATTTATGCACCCATACTGGAGAAAAACCTTATTCATGTTCCTATTGTAATTTCTCCTGCCTACGCAATGCAGATTTAACGGTACACTTACGCACACATACTGGAGAAAAACCTTATTCATGTTCCCATTGTAATTTATCCTGCTCACGCAAGGCAAATTTATCGGTACACTTACGCACCCATATTGGAGAAAAACCTTATTCATGTCCTTATTGTAACTATTCTTGCTTACAAAAATCGAATTTAACAGTTCACTTACGCACCCATTCTGGAGAAAAACCTTATTCATGTTCCCATTGTAATTTATCCTGCTCACGCAAGGCAAATTTATCGGTACACTTACGCACCCATATTGGAGAAAAACCTTATTCATGTCCTTATTGTAACTATTCTTGCTTACAAAAATCGAATTTAACAGTTCACTTACGCACCCATTCTGGAGAAAAACCTTATTCATGTTCCCATTGTTACTACACCTGTTCACACAAGACAAGTTTAACGGTACACTTACGCACCCATACTGGATAAAAACCTTATTCATGTTCCAATTGTAACTACTACTGTTCAAAAAAGTCACGATTAACGTTACACTTACGCACCCATACCGGAGAATAACCTTATTCATGTTCACATTTTAATTTCTCCTGCTCTCTCAAGTCATATTTACCGAAACACTTACGCACACATACTGCAGAAAAACCTGATTCATATTCCCATTGTAACTACTCCTGCTCACGCAAGTCAGATTTAACGTTACGCTTATGCAGTCATACTGGAATAAAACGGTATTCGTCTTCCTACCTACGCTCTTTACGATCTCGAAAAGGAAACAAGAAAAAAGTCACATTCTTACCCATACTTGACATAAATACCTTATTCATGTTCCAACTGTTACTATTCCTGCTGACTAAAGTAAGCCTTAATATTGTGTGTGTACCTATAAACGGTGCATTCTTAAAACTAGTACAAGGAATAAATCTTGTTCATGTACTGGCTGCAGTTATTCAAGTTTTCGACAGGGAAAATCAAAATACGTTATAACCCATACTAGAAGAAAACCTTATCCTTTTTTTGAAAAATTGTCTTTCCAACTCTCTCTCTCAATCTGCCTTTGTAACACATTTTACATTCTTCACAATTTTAAATTTTTGAAGTGAAACTTCTTTACGCGCGTCATGCATTTTCGAGGACCGGAGTAAAACCGACTCATGACCGTCACGAAAAACCGTGATCATTTCGCTATAGGAGCCTAGCTAATATTATATACCTAGTGTAGGTCACTCTCCAAACTCAGCTTCGCGATCTAGAGGCAGAGCACCCGACTGTCGTCGTGAAGAACCGAGGTTCGATCCCCGCTTTAACTATTTTTTTTTTCTTTTTGTGATTTTTTTAATACGAGGAAAAGTGATAAAATGCTCTCGTGCTGCGACTCTGTCAGGCATACATATAAGAAGATATCTACATGATTTGTAATAATGTAGTAAAAAATTACATAAATTTGTTAATTTTAACCGAGAGTGTCCCGAAATGTCTAAATCCATTTAGTGAGACTCTAGACCGGCAGGTGTTCACTCGAGTAATTGGATAGAAGTAACGGTCGGTACCTATATGATATTTTGGTCGAAATATAGCTTACAAATCGAGCCGGTAGAGTCGCTCGGTATTTTGATTAATTATTTTTATTTTGAATCATTAAAATTACTAATCAAGGCCGATAACGCGACTAATTACCCTCGCAGACGTGCGTGACAAGTTTTTTTAGTAAAAAACACAGCCGTAAGTGAGTTTTTCAAAATTTAGAAATGTTTTTCAAATTCAGACTCCATATGGGTATGAGACTGTTAAAACACGATAGATCTTTTCCAAAACGGACAAATATACGGAAATATTTTGAAAAACGACAGATATGACATCACACTGCCGATATATCTTCGATTCGATCCTATATAAAGCGTTAAAGAGACGTTATGTGATATTATTCATTCGCCGTGTTTGAAAACGAAAATTTGCGCGGGACAAGTCAATTGAGGAGTACACGTTGTATACGCGGTTCTCGTCGCGCGAGATACCTCTCCTCGCGGTCTAGAGGCAGAGCGTTCGACACTCGTTATGTAGGACCCGGGTTTGAATCCCATATTTTTATAACTTTTAATTTTTTTATCACATGCCACTTATAAATATGTAAATATTAGGAATCTAGTTAAACGTTCATTTATTAACAACACGCCTTTAAATATATATTTTTTTAAACTATAACGTACAGCATTCTGAATAATATTAATATCTCACAAAAGCGGCGCTATACAAATTGTCCAATAAAAAATGAAAAGAGAGAGCGAATAATACTAAAAGTTTCACTTCCGTCGTGCGTAAGCTTGACACACACTGTATTTTATTTTAATATTTTTAAGTTTGCATTACAAATTTTCAGTTTATTTAAAAGTGTATTATTATAGAAAAATGTGACAATATAACTAAGACCGTGTATTTTTTACAAGAATATCATTTTGAAATTATTCAGAATAACCCTATTCATAAGTGTCAAAAGCTGATGAAAAAAGCAGTGAAAATTTGTTTTAGTGAAAATTAACATAAAAAATTGTAGTAACCCACAGGTACCTAAATTTTATGATTTATTAAAATTTATAAACAGAATAAACTTATTAGGCAACTAGTGTTTGTTTGTTCTGTCGAGACTGCAGATAAAATGGATTTTTGTTTGTCTGAATCGGTTTTAATAAACTAATCATTTCATTACAGATACCGACTTATTGAGCTTTATTCGCCATTTTTTCCAGATGTAATTTGTGTTTCCTGAAGACACATCCCGGGAAAAAAGCAATTTTAAACAAGTATGGTGAATTTTCAAAAATTATAATCATAGAGTATTTCTTAATTTCTGAATGAATTTTAATTAATGTTATTTTTTTAAAACCTTAGAGATTATCACAACATTGTAAATGTGCATTTTTGATATTTAAGATTTATTTGTATTACTTTTGTGTTATCTTTATTCTACCTTACTATTTAAAAAATACCCTCTGACGTCCAATGTTACGCCAAATTAAAAAAAAAACCAAAGACCAACCAAATTTCAAATAATTTTCTAAGCAATACATATTTTGAATATGTGGAATCAATAATCCTGGTGTGAAAGGGTTAAGAATGCGTTAGAATTAGTCAATAACTCAAGGAATTTGGAAATCCCTAACCACTCTAAGTTTGTGTCCTAATATGTAAATAATTTATTTCCTAGTATCCCAATAGAATAAAGTAAATCAATTTCTAATAATTTGTTAATTTCTTCATTTTCGCCGAAAGTGCCGATGTCAAATCTGAACTTATTTTTCGATGTAATTTTTAAACAGAACCAAATGGAATTGAGAAAAACTGGAATTTAAATGCATCTTTACCATTTCCCCGAAAATAAATAGTCCTTTTTTGAGGAAAATCATGCAGCGGAATTTGACACCTTAATACTCGTCAAAAACTTTATTACTTTATGTATGACGAAAGCTTTCCAGATATTTACAAAAGCACAGGTCTGATGGAAGCTTTCGAGGTATTTACAAAAGCCCAAGACTTAATGTCTGATGGAAGCCTGCGAGGTATTTACAAATTCACAAGTTAAACAAACATTAATTTAAAAAACTAAATTCTAAATACCATTTAGATATCTGACACTGGAAGTTTCATTTTTAAGTCTCCACTCTTTATTAATTTTATCAGTTTTTTTAAAATCTAAAACCGCCTAAGAGCCCCAACTGCTGCCAACCGTCTGGAGCCAATGATACTATGGCATCCCACGAGTAAGGTGGATAAGTACCTACCTGACTATTCAGATCCAGTCGCCAAACACGGCCAAAGCAATTTCAATCAACTTTCAATACTGAATGGTTGTCTTACACCACAGGAAAATCGATCCATATCTAGTGGATATGTCAAAAAATCAATGTCAATGTTCGGTAATACTTTTTTCTTCATTTTAAATATATTTATTAAATAATTAATCAATTTACAGAGTATAATCAATAATGTTAACAAATATAATTCATACAATTAGTTTTCACTGCTTTTACTGCAATATATATCATGAACTACACAATAACAGTGTTAATTTCGCTTTACATGATCATTATTTTCATACTTACGATTTCATATAGTTAGTTGCCATTAGAGAAGAAATAATATTTTGAGACGGTACTAAATCGTCAAAAAATGGCAGCACCTTGAACAAATCAGATCACAATTATGAACGCATTTGTCACTGTCATATGCCATTTTTGTCACGTGCTTGGTCATTACCCAATCGATGTTTTTATTTACCCGTTCGTCTATGAATCTTTATCATAATGATTTTCATAGGTACCTATGCCTTGGCAAAACTGCTTACCTGATGTATCTTGATCGGCACGATTTCGTTTAATATATGAGGTGGAACTATCAAAACAGCAGTGCAGATGCCAAGGCATAAACTCTCAAAGCCCTGTCTCTATTCATCAATTAAAACGTATGTTGCAATGTGAAGTAAACACACATTATACATTCTGTATTCTATGAATTAACGGTACGTTGTAAAGATGTATTATACGCGAAATTTACATTACCTAACAGTTATAAACATTCACGTTCAGTACTAAATAAATATTGTAGTTAAGACTTAAAGTTTATATTATAATCTTAAATACAAAACTGAATAAAATGCTAGATAACATACATTTTCTATACTGAATAAAATGCTAGATGCTACATTTTCGCTAGTTATGTAAAACAATGAGAGATGGCAGGAACAGAATGTCAATTCATCAAACATACAATAAAAATTCACAATACCTATCAGTAATACGCATCTACAAGCATGTAATAAAAAGATATTGTAGTCTTTTTTACTAATATTTTAAATATAAAACTGAATAAACATGAAACATTTTTGCGTAACGTAAACATTGAGAGATGGTACCTGTCAAATAATGTCCGCCATCTTAAAACTGTATGAAATCGGCAATGCCAACACATGTTACTCACGGCACCAACGACCAAAATAGAACACGTTACTTTTTCATCCCGATTAGAGTGAAACTCTTTTCACCTTTGGTGTCATGCAAAATGAGTATTAGTTCGTTTTGTCACTTTTTAACATTTTTTAAAAAATTTTGATGCATTGTGAAAAAAGTAACCAGTTCTAACGGTTCCAGTGACATCTAAGGAGCCGGTTTCATCTCTATAAATGGATGTCAGATTAATGACAATATTTGGCGTCTCCCATAGATAAACCAATCGCACGTCTTCAGTCTCCTTTGCTTCCTTCTCGTCAGTAATTCTTGATTCATCTTTATATAGTAATATCGTTTGGAAAACACAATTATCGTGTTCAATTTAAACCACTTGAGATTATTTCAATGACCAACGACATTTTTAAAAATTAGTTCTCCTTTTTTGGTGACGTTTTTTCAACGCATTTGAGTTGAATGTCGCACTTCGCCTTGTATGTAAGTAGGTTATTTTTATATTAACTAAGTAACACTTACACTCGGGAATTGGTGCTTGTTAATTGTAAGAATGTTCCAACGGTCTTATTTACCTGACTTTTTAAAGAAAGGTCTGAATCCAGATAAACTCCCAAAAGTTTGACGGTTCTTTTACCGAGTAAGCCCCCAGATCTTCTCATTGCGTTTGCTCACTGAGAAGTGAGCTAATAGTATGGATGATCTAGTCTCTCGTGTCTAGGATGAACGAAGTATGCATGAAGAATGAGTTAACCTTGTTTCTTGTTTTACTATCCAATATAAAAACATGGTCATAAATATCCTGTATTAAATCACAATTATATAAAAAAACGGCGGTTCGATTTTGACATTGTAAAATAGACTGTCTGTATTATACTATTCAATTAGTTAAAAAGGCAAAAATTGTAATAATTGTTATTGGTATTTGTAGACAATGAAATTATCTTTCTAATTTAATACAATATCAGTGTGTTAAATGTACTAAATATAGTAATTTAGTTCTTTACATTTGGACAGTCCGTGATCAAATTCTTTAAAATATTTTTTTCACCTACGATTTCTGATAGGTTGTTTACGATTAAAATCAAGTCTTTTTTCCATAGAAATGTATCATTTATTATCAAGTAAACCACAGACAACATACAGAAATATAAAATATTTAATGTTGACTCGAAAAAGTAGCTGTCAAAGCAGTTTTAAAGTAAAAAACACGCAGGATTCGCGCGATTATAAACTTAACGATTTTTTTATATGTTTTCTATAAATCCTACAAAAATGAAACAAACAACAAAATACAGGTTAACTCATTGGCTATATAGCACTATAATAAGTTTGTATGACTTAATGTAAAAATTCTAAGTAATGTTTTTTTTAATGTTGGCGAAAAATTTAAAAATAGATCGTCTGGATATCTCGAGCAATCGAGGCTAAATTATTTATTTCGCGTGGTCACTCCAGTGGATAAATAAATAAATACGCCTTTGAGTGTGTTGAAGTATGTTGTGTGCGTGTATGTCTGTGAGCATATTGACTGTATCATATCTAACTGGTACATTTTGTGCTTCTGTATTGTATTACTTATTCACGTTTGTTATTCTTCTGTATATATTTTCTATATTGTGGCTTCTAGTTATATGTGTGCTTTTTAAGCTATTTAAATATTGTCAAATTGACCCGTTAACAAACTGATTTTGCAGTTTATTTAAATGGTTATTTATAGCGAAAAACACAAAAAAAATCATGTAGTTTTTTTAGTAAACATCTTTCCTAGAGTACATACTCACAATTTTTGTTCTCCCTGTGATAGTTGACAGTAAGGTGACAGAAGTATCTAATAACAAGGGTTTGCTCGACGCTCACATTTTTTAAATTTATTATGAACGTATTACTAAAATCTCAAATGTTTCTAGAAGGATCCCTACGGATGCATGATATTTATATTTAATTTTAATTAAAATACGACCTTTCCATTAAAATATTTTATGTCAAACGGGTTAAAAATTTTATAAAACCTTTTTTCAACTTTAAAGTTAGCTGTCAGCAGCCGATTTTATTTTTCTATACGATGAATTAGTAACTTTCCGAGGGATTCCTCTAGAAGCATTTGAAATTTTGGTAATACGTTCATCAGAAATAAGTAAAATAAACCCACGGAAAGATCAATTTTCTATGCCTGCTAGGGCAAAGCCGACCGTAGGTTTATCCATTGTTTTTACACGAGATTTGGTTGGGTAAATTCAACCGCAGGACTTTCTAACACACAGGGACACGTATATTTTTGTGTACGGCTGTTAATATTACACTTACGTCGTTAAAATTCTAGGTTTGTATTGTTGTTGTAAGGCTGGAAATAGTATCACGCGTACCGTCGGTCGACCGACGACGTTGCGCTGACGAGCTAGACCGAATTGCGCGGCACTACAGCTCTTCTTTCATTCAACTACATATTACCAAGCGACTGACGTACGCGTGTCACTATTTTCAGCCAATGTGTTGCATTGCTAGTTAGGTATTTTATGTATCAATAATTGCGTGAAAGGATATTCACATTTCCTGGGAAAATTATACATTTTTTTTTTTTTTTTTTTTTAAATCGAATAAAATAGATATTTATTATTCAAAAAGACATAAAATAACATGAACAAGAGGTTTGATTTGAGATTTTCATGGCAAACAGCATTATAATGGTATTAGGTATGCCATGTTGCGCTACTTCCTTCTTTAGACAATGCTTCGGACAGCATTACAGTGTCCATCATCGGTTTAGTTGTGTAAATTAATGTTAAAATAAACCACTATAATGAACAAAAGTTTATTTTTATAAGCAATAATTGTTCGCCTGAAACACTCATCCACATTGAAAAAATCTCCTGATAAAAAATACATGACGCCAACGGGACTCGAACCCGTGTCCATTCGATTTCCGGTCGAAAGCTCTGACCACTGAGCTATGGAGGCTTATCTCTTACCCGCGAAATTATTCAATATATGCTAGTGTTTCATTCAACAATTACTGCTTGTTACATTTTTTTCACCTGAGAACAACCAACTTTATTTTATATATATATTTGGCGTCATGTATTTTTTATCAGGAGATTTTTTCAATGTGGATGAGTGTTTCAGGCGAACAATTATTGCTTATAAAAATAATTGTTATCCTTTGTGCTATGCATAAATAAAATCTTGTCTTAAAAACATTAATTTATCAAAAAAATAATAATTAATATTTGACAAGTTTAAGTATTTCACCTAAAAATGTAGACAATTTGTCTTAACGCCATCTTGTGAGAGAGTTAGCACTTACAATGCCTTTCTCATATAAAATAAAGTTGGTTGTTCTCAGGTGAAAAAAATGTAACAAGCAGTAATTGTTTAATGAAACACTATTATATATTGAATAATTTCGCGGGTAAGAGATAAGCCTCCATAGCTCAGTGGTCAGAGTTTTCGACCGGAAATCGAATGGACACGGGTTCGAGTCCCGTTGGCGTCATGTATTTTTTATCAGGAGATTTTTTCAATGTGGATGAGTGTTTCAGGCGAACAATTATTGCTTATAAAAATAATTGTTATCCTTTGTGCTATGCATAAATAAAATCTTGTCTTTAAAACATTAATTTATCAAAAAAATAATAATTAACAAAAGTTTATTAAATAAAACAAAACTTATATATCCATATCCATCATCAGGACTGATATTTATGCATATGGATGATGACGATGGACACTATATATGCTGTCCGAACATTAGCTAAAGATGGACGTAGCGGAACACGGCATAATTTCCCAAAAATTGCCACTATAATGAACACAATATCCTATTTTTTTAAATATCCACTATTGCTCATTATAGTGTAGTATAGTACTAGTATAGGTTTGTGTTATTTCACAAATGATTCTTTAAAAAAATATAAAGTGTATTTGGGGCAAGATCCATAGTGGAAGATACTTGCAGTATCGCCCTGGAGTAAGACCACCATTCAGAATTAAAACGTTGGTTGAAATGGCTTAAGCCGTATTAGGTGACCAGATGTGAATAGCCAGGTACTTCCCACCATCCTCTCCCCCATCTCCTTCCCCTCCCCAGAACGTTCATCCTCCCAACATACCTCAAGTAAGGATGCCATTGTATCACTGGCTGCAGACGGTTGGAAGCAGATAGGACTCTTGTACGGTTTCACATTGAAACAAACAAAAATAAAAAATAAAATTTACAGAACCAAAAAGTATGGGATAAATGTCGAAATCTACTTGGATTTATTGACTTTAAACCGTGGTTAGATAAAAAATTAAAATACAACCAATCGCTCGAGAGGGTTGATAAAATTGACTAATCGAGAATGTACCACAAAATAAAACAAACTACTTTTTCTTTTAAATAAGAAGAAATGAATATTATAGAAAACTGGAATCTGCGGAAGATGTAAACATGTGTGCGGACAAATTGTAATAAATGCGCGGCCGCACACGCACACACCCTTACTTGTGATAATTATTGGTCTACGACGAATTAGTATACATTATTATTAGGGCTCTGTTGTGAGGTGTAAGATAAAAAAGACAATATTCAAAGATGTCCAAACAAGGAATGTAGTAGTAAAAGTAATAATTATAAAAAATGACGATGAAAAGATTGTACATTTATATAAAGTAATGAAGATTTCACATTCACATGAAGTAATCAAGATTGTAGATTCACATGAAATAATAAAAATTGTACACTCACAAGTAATTAAGATTGTGTGTTCACGTGAACTTATATAAAGATTAAACATTCACATGAAGTAATTAATATTAATTGAAGTAGTTAAGTAGTAAGAAGTAATGAAGATTTTGCATTCATATGGACAATGGGTCCAAAAAGAAACTCTAATTTCGATGTTTTCTTAATCATCATCGACTACTTCATAATGAGTGTCATAAACGATGGTCTCATAATCATGGAATTCAGAAACACCGTTACCTTCATAATTACTATTCATTTCATAATTAGCTGGTTCTTTAATTTCTGGTGTGTTCAGTTTGCTGCCAGAGCGCGAAGCAATCATTTTATAAGCGGCAGCCAGCACTAGCGTAAACAATCCAATGACCAAAAAAACAACCAACGTAACAACTAACGTGATGTTAGTTTTTTTGTTAACTCTTCGTTGAATGCACAAATCCTCACTGATGATATCTCGCGAGCGTTGTGTGTACTCTTCCAACTTTTCTGGTGATGGAAACAGGGCGAAGCTGCTGCCAGTTGGATCCGAGAAGTTGCAGGAAGCGTTTTGCACCGGGAAGAATACAAACAAATCGCTTGATGTTAGTATAAAGATGTTGCTGTGATGGTCAATTGCCATGTCACGGATGTCGGAATAAGTGACAGTTCTTTCCGAAGCGTTACGGACGTCTTCTGGACTATGGAATAAAAAGCCCTCTGCGTAACTGATAAAAACCTTATTTTTGCTATAGTCGATGACGTACGATGGTTTGGCGCTCTTTGTCTGAAAACATAAATACAATACAACGAGGTTATCTTTTAATAATAATAATAATAAATACATACATATTTCGTAAGGCTTTTTAAAGAGGAATTATATACTCGTACATCCACTGTTTCAGAAATTTCATTCAACAGCACCATTCCTTGTGCTAGAACATCTGTTCTGCCATGTTGAATCTCGAACAAGTCATGGCGACGAAAACGGCTGAAGTTTTCTGGCACGTAGCGTTCCAAGAAAAATCTCGTTAAATCTTGGATATGTCGTGTTAGCATTCCTTGCATTGCCCTAGTTCAACATTAGAGAAAGTATTCTGAACTTATCTCAACACTACGAACTGCCAAACATCGCCTACCAATTGATATAAGTAAGCTGGAATGCGAGTGGTTTGTTGATGGTTTTTGGCACCAAACTAAATTTTTAAATGTGCTGGAACTGGAAAAATTTTACTTATCCGAGGTTCCCTTCGTGAACTCTTCCCTTGTGAGGCTTTTGCGGAAAGAAAGGGGAATGGAGAGGAGAGATGAAACTGTATTCCCCTGTGGGGCCTTTGCGGAACGAAAGAGGAACGGAGAGGAGAGATGAGACCTGGGAAGACACATTGTGAAACCAGAAAACATAGCCATATATCCAATGACAACACTGGTGAACTTTGTAAAAGGGACCGGGTAACTGTTAAAGGTATGAGGTAAAATGGGAAATAACACAATGAACAACATGTAAACCGTCTCCACTCTATGTAAATAAATAAATCATTTCACATGATATTATATATAAGATGTACTACCATTATAAAGCTAGGCTTGTGTGTAGAGGGGGTTGTGTTATTATGTTAATGAGCCCTAATATGGCTCGCAGATCTAGATGTCCCCCTCTGACCCCCCACCATACGAAAGAAGAAGTTATTATGTTGAGATATAATTTAAAATCTTTACTGTTATTAATATCTCTTATACTTTTTAGTAATTTATTAAAAACTTTCCGCCCATATATTTATATTTCAATTGCCCCATTGTATTTTTTAACATTTTGGAATTGGGTGAATTGATGTTTGTATGAATTTTTCGTTATTTTTAAATGGTGGAGTTTTATGTATAGTATTTTCTTTGTAAATTTGTAATGTTGCATGGAAGAAGTATATTGCATTTAGTTTTTTGACATTAAATTCTTTAAACGGAACTTCTGATGAATATGTTTACGGTTTCATTAGAATTGTTTTTAATATTATCGTTTGTGCGTAAGTTCCACCACATCCTATAATGCCATACCGTATTGATGGGCAGAAAACAAAGTATGTCATTCTGAGTAAATATTTATATGTATGTCTTACACATCTAACGATTTGTATTAGTTTCCTCACACTGTCTTTGAGTATGTTTATGTATGTGAACCATTTCAGGCATTGGTCTAATTTTAATGCAAAGGTATTTTATTTCGTTTTTGCTTATTTATATTTTGGAAAACCTTGAAAATCTATATAAATAAAAACGTAAATTTCCGTTTGTTCGCAATCTTAAATCTCCTAAAGTTCTTGACTGACTCTCTCCTTTTACTTATTTCGAAAAAACTTAGAATTTCTTAAAACAGAAATTATTTTTCCTTACATGAAAATCATTGTAACATAAAAAAATAAAGTAAAAATATATTTTTTTAAATTAAAAAAACTTTTGTTTTGGTGCATCTAAATATCCTGATTTTTTTCAACATTTTTCCTGCAAATAATTATTGTAACTTACCAAAAAACCGTTAGTACTGTACGAATGGATGTTCTTGAAATGATAGTAGGTCTTCACATAGTACACGCGGCAGTTGGCGTCCACAGCAATGTGGTAACCAGTTAGAAACTTCAGAGGACAGTCTATCAAAAACTTTCCGTCGATGATCTGTTTGACTCTGTCATTCTCCAGAACTATGTTGAGGGTATCATTCAAAATGGTCAGCTGCTTGATGGCTCTCGACTGGAAGAAGAAAACACACCAGATCAACTGACCACACGGAGAAAGATGCCCTGCTAACTTATTCACAATTCTCCTCAAATTTTTCGAAACAACATTTAAAAACGGGTTCCAGGCATTATGAACGACTTAACAGGAAGTGACATGGTGGAATTATATCCTTGGAGAAGATATTTCTGAAGAAGCATCAGGATAAGTTCTTAGGTAACTCACTTCAGCCGATAGGACCACAAGAGATCTGGAGATCCTGAGAGATGGCTTCCCTTTCTTAATCTTTCTCATTACACTCATATCACCCTAGCGTTCTTTGCAAATCTTCACATTTCTCAAACGATCATGCATGGTTTTACCATACATACTCCTCAGGGATTCCATTTCCAAAGCATTCAGTTTCCTACATAAGGGTGGGTATCAGCACCCCATTGTGGACTGCTTAGATTTGCTTATTCGGACAAATTGTTGTTTCCGCCATCCAAATTCTATCCTCTAGGAGTTACCTGCATTTACTCTTCTGTCAATATCTCTGTCAGCCTTCCCATCTCTCGTAAACATATTTCCCAAATACACAAACTCATCCACCTGCTTCAAGTATTCCTCATTCACAACTATATTGCACACTATTTTCGTAAACACCATAACTTTAGACTCACTTACATTTACCATTAACTCATTCTTCATACTCGTACATAGGTACATAGTTTTTAAGTTAACAAATAAATAAATGATTTTGTCTTACCGATACGTTGTCGTTAATAGAATAAAAGGTGATGTATTCATCGCCTTGAATATACTTGTATATGCCGTTGCTGGTGCTCATCCAAACGGTTCCATTGCGATGGTAAGCGGTGTCCATTATTATATCCTCTTCTACTTCTGTCAAATTAAACATATTCTAATTGTTCACATTCAGTTGAAACATTTTAAAAATGAAATGAACAAATTTGGTGTAAAATATGCCATGTCAAGCTCAAGCTGTAAAGACTGACTGAAGCGCCACCGATTGCTTTGAAATGTTGATTCAACGTTGGATTCGAATACTCGCGTGTTTATATGTATCTATATTATCAGTTTTTGCACGTGTTTTTTTTTTAAAAACAGCTCAAAATGTTTTCTTAATTGTACAGACAGACTGAGCCACAGCAACGCGTGGCGGGGTACAGTTATTATAAAATAAAAGTTAATTTTAACAACACGATTAAAGACGTTTAAAAAAATCATTACCTTCCAAAGTTTTTGTTGAATTATCTTCAGTGAATACAAACACATCAGTCCTGTATTTGTTCCACGTGCTTGTGGGTTCATTTGGATCTTCCACAACATATCTAGGTGTGCCAATTATGTTCTGTCCTGTATACTCCGTAAAGGCCCCGAAATAATCCACTTCTCCAATGTTAAAAATGTTCAAGCAAATTTCTCCAACGTGGGCACTAACTGATTCAAGAATTATTGTAAAAATCACAACAGCGTACAGACGACACTTCATTATTTAGTATTTCTTTAATATTTGAAAACTGTTAATCAAAAAGTTATTTTTATATGACGCACACAGTCTGGAAAAAAATGTATATTTATTTAAGGAACATAAATAGTCTTTAGGAAGCATGTTTCCGAGAGATGGGAAGGCTGACAGGGATATTGAAGGAAGGATAAATGCAGGTAACTCTATTAATAGAGGACTGAGCTAATAGTTTAAAGAAGCGAGGCTAGCAGTCCACAATGGAGTTCTGGTACCTACCCCGAAGTATGGAAGTGAGGATAAGTAAATAACTAGATTGCATTTAGTTCCAATTGAATCTTGCGATCACACATAAAGACAGCAATAAAAGTGTGCAGTGAGAAAATGAACACAATGTTGGCAGTTCTTATCCGAAGCCTGATACAGTTAAATATGACCGAAGGAGATAGGGTCCCATTAGGTATGTGGTAGAGTGGTGCCCCGGCAAGGCTATATTCCTGGGTTCAAGCCCTAGATGCGACAGTGTATTTTTCTGATTTGTCTGTTTCAAATTTTCGTTTAAAAATCGCCAACATTGTCTTTAATAATTAAGTTTCATGGGGTCCCCTATAGACTCAAAAACTTTTTGTCCGTTTTCAGTGAAAATTTCAGAAATAGACCCTTATGGAAAAAAATCCATCAGGGTCTGTGTCATTTTTGGGGATGAAGTGTGTAGAGTATTTTTAGGAAATGGAAGGACTGAAAGTTTTGGGATGGAACAAGGTATGAGGGGTGGGTATTATTAGTAACAGGAGTCTTAAGAGACTGATTTGAATGGAAGACTTGACGCATTATCCCTGCACTGGAATGAAATATATATGATGTAGTTTTTTAACAGTAACAATGTGGAATTCACAATACTACATGAAGTAAATGGTATAAAAAAGTCAAGACAAGAGATCCTGGGTTCGATTCCTAGTTGTGACCGTTATCTTTGTATTGTTCTGTATCTTGTTTTGTTTCATATTTAGTTTAGATTTATTAGTATTATTATCTTCTTGTTCAATGACATATTTTTGTGCGTAACGTGTAAAAAAATTTATATGGGTTTGTTACATTACTTACACGTTATGCGAGTTGTCATTGGAGACAATATTAGCAACGTTTGAACAGGAAAACATTATCATACTTGCTTTTGTAAGCAGCGTATAGTTTCAGTGATGTTGCAAGAAAAACTACATACACAACTAAAATTGTAATAGTTTAAATAACTATTGTTGCTTTCTTCTTTTCATCATTGTTTGTTTCTCGATTTTGAAAATTGTTGTAATCGTAAATAATGTGACGTTGTAGTTTTTACCTCCATGTGAAATAATTCTGGATAGTTTTCAAATCTGTCGATATTGTTCTGACACTCTTTGTTAGTAACGATGCTGTGAGGTTGTTATTAGAATACGTACGTAAAAGCCCCTAAAACGATTTTAGTAAATTATGGGAATTGGTAGTGAGACAATGAAAGATAAAGGTGTTGTTGTTGTTGTGTTTATTGAGAGTCAGTTGCGGTGACGAGGAGATGATGTAGGACAGATGTTGAATACTCCGGTTGCTGCGATGATGTGGTGGTCAAGCGCGGGTCAGTGAGTCGACGCCGGGCGCTGGTGACCGGGACTCGATGAAGGTCAGGTACTGGCGAAGAACGTAGGTCTTCAGGCACTCCAGTGCTGACGAGACGGCCAAAGGTACGGTGGACCTTGTAGGCGGTTGAACGGGCGCGATGTGACCAGTGAGGATGCTGCGTGTCCTCGTGGTGGTCATGATGCGTGGAAGAAGCGCTGGTCAGAGACGCTGGGACCAGGGCGCTTGCCAGGGACGACGATCCGGACAAGGCGCTAAGATGATGTCCCGATAGAGTGGTATGATGTCCCGATAGAGTCCCATGATGGTACGGGCGAAGCCGGGTATGTGTCCTTTGCGGAGGGGCGCGAGGCTCCCCCCCAGTTGTCACTCGTGAGATTAGTAAATCGTTGGCGGCAGATTGATGACTTACTGACTACTGACTTGAGGTGAAGAAGGATCGAAGCGTGACGTGGGGGGAACCGGCCATGGTGGCCGATTCCTTCATTACGCCGAGTCGGAGATCTCGAGTAGGATGATGTCGCGTGGAACTTGTTGACTGGAACGATGTGGAAGAATGACTGACTGATGTACTTAGGTCCTCCACCGCTTATATAGCTGCCGATTTCTTTGTTCTCGTCTGCCACGGGTTGGAGTAGCGTCTGGACTTCGAACCAGCAGGACCGCTGACTCGGTTTATTGTCTGGGCGTTTGCATCACCCTATATGCAAGTCAGCAGTCTACGTATGGCGGTACTGATATTATTATTGAAGTCTCGAAAGAATAATTGCTGTCTCGGCTGTTTTAACACATGCCGTCTGGTTATGATTTTGATGACTCTAGGAGCGGTGACATAACCGCTACAAAATAAAGTAATATTTTTGACATTAAAACAATTATTATTTATTATTAAAACGTACACAAAGAAATATATATTATCATATAGGTATATTTATGTAATATTTTAAAAATTAAATATTGGTCATCATTTAGAATATTAGGTGAAAATGTCTTGTTATTTGAACAATGTACTGGTACTAATGTTAATTATAATTTTATTAAATGTTAGAAATTCTTTCAATATCTCCCTTGACGAGGTTATCATATATATCACTTATGCTTCCCTCTGGAGAAGTTAAGTTGTAAATGGAATTGCTTACAATTTCACCATTGGTGATGGTTATGGTGAGGTTATCATAAGTCTCAGTCATGTGTTCATCGGGAGAAGATAAGTTGTAAATGGAATTGATTACAATTTCACCTTCGGTGCGGTTATCATTAGTCTCGCTTATGTTTCCATCGGGAGAAGTTAAATTGTAAATGGAATTGCTTACAATTTCACCTTTGGTAGAATTATCGTGGGTCTCAATTATGATTCCATCGGGAGATGTTAAATTGTAAATTGAATTGAAAACATTTTCCTCATTGTTTTCTTCAATGGAACGTTTTTTGGCCGTAGAACTGTTCTCACGAACAATAACACTACCTGTGATATCCGAATTACGAATAGTCCCACCATTACAAATCTTACTACTTTCGTAATCATCCAAACTATTGAGAATGCCTTCATAAATGGTTGGACTGTTGACATTGCTGTCCAAATAAAGTTGATCGTATGGGGGACTTCCATACACCAAAGTATTGTACACCGAGTTGTCACTGTAAACAATATTAGCAATATTTGCTCCAAGATTACCAGCTGGTGAACACTCCATTTCAAAGAGAAAAACGTTATCATGTTTACTTTTGTAAACAGCGTACAGTTTTAGTGAAGTTGCAAGTAAAATTACACAAATAACTAAAATTGTAATAGTGTAAATAATTATTGTTCCTTCCTTCTTTTCATCATTGTTTGTTTCTCGGTTTTGAAATTTATTATAATCATAAATAATGCGACTGTAGACATCGGTTGTAGTTTTTACTTCGACGTGAAATAATTCGGGATAATTTTCAAATTTGTCGATATTGTTCTGACACTCTTTATTAGTAACAATGTTCTTAGGGTCATCGTGTTCATCTTGGAGATGTTTCACTGATTGAGAGTCCTCTGTAGGGTGAAGTGTTACGTTTGCAAAGCAAGAAATGCTTAAAGGTGTTAATGCATAAATACTGAAATCAACCTTGTTCAACATATTAATCAGAAATATGTTTCCCATTGCATCTATACCCATCGCTTTCAATTTTAAGTTCAGGTTTAGATCGGTACTGAGTCCAAGAGGGTTGTTGTATTTGCGATATATCAAATAGCTATCAGACATTGTGTAAACAGTCCGTCTTACATAGTCGACAGCAACATTTCGATCTTCCGTTGAACCGGGTCCAATTATCTGAAAAAAGGATTTCAAAAAAAATTCAAATTTCGTTTTTAAACAAGCTTCCATTATCAAATTTTGTAAAGAAAAAATATCAAAGAATATCCAGAATTCTACATACTTATGACTCAAAGGAAATCAATAAAAAATTACATGTTTTATTTTATACATAAAATATACAAAGTAAGACTTGTGTCTCCTTTATCAGGAAAACGGAGAAAAATGAATATTGCTAACTGGTAATTATTTATTATCTCTTAAACGTATTGGTGAAATGTTTAAAAACGGGATTGCAAGCCGTTTCCTGATAAATTTTTAGCAAATTCCTGAATTATCGCTACACGTGTTCATTTACCTGCATTTTCTTTGATAATGTATAATGACGAACTGCAAAAAAATAAAGATTTTTATGAAGCAATAATTTTAAAGAGATAAGAAATAATTTATAAATAAGGAATACCCATTTTTCTTCTCGGCACAAAAGTTACTATTTTCTGATATGGCCAACGGTACTTAAGCTTTTTATAATTTTGTAATATTATATATATGTAATGTTTAATATTCAAAAGAAGAAGAAGATGGTTTGAAAGGGATATACGTAAATATGGATGTTGGAGGGAGCGCGCTAATATTACAAAAAGCGAAAATTGTGAAAACATTTAATAAGCCACTTCACTATAGATAGCGATAACCGAGAGGTCACAAGGAAAGTTCTTAATGTTCAAACCTAGGATGATTTCACTTCTGCTAAGGGTAGCGAAACGTTGCGTTGTTTATTTTTGCCTGCCAAGTCAGTCACGCTCGTAAATAATAATACATTCACAATTATTGTGCTTGACCAGTGTCAACAATCTTATTATTGAAATGGAGAGTGATAGCATCTGTTACGAAAAACAAGCGACAAGATATCGCCTACCCCTATGGTGGAATTCGTGGGGTTCTAGTTTCGCGTTGGCCCCTAAAACTCAAACAGATCCGGCGGCATCCCACATAATGTTTTTCGTAACCCATCTGGTCTCGACATTTTTTTGACGAATTTCATAATAAAATACTGTTTTGGAAGCAGGTGTTATTTAAAAAAAAAAAGTAGAAGTTTTAAGAAGAAGTTTTTAATTTTAGCAGCCCTGGCACACACACCCGGGCACTCCTGCTAAATCACCAAACGTAGCGCAGCACTCGTCACCTCGATGGCAAAGATGTTGATTATGGTTCCCGGAGATGCGATACCCAAACTCTCCCAAATTAAAAATGACGCAAGAAGTGTGTGCCAGACCAAGTTGATTAGCGGTTTGTCTTCTCTACCTAAAGGGCGTGATGGTTAGTTAGTTAGATAGAATAATATCTCCCTAAATGTTGTAGGAGTTAAATTCAAAACTCACATCGACTCGTCTGAGTTGCGTCCAATCATCTCCACTAATGTGTAGTGAAGTCCTCACGTAATATATCCTGCATCGATTCGAGTCCACGGCGAGACGGTATCCAGTCAACAGTTGTGGAGGACAATCTATTTTCACATCCGTTCGATACAAATAACTTAACATCCTCCTCTTGTTACTAACTATGATATAGTATTCGCTTGTAGCTTCAATCTGGTCGTACGTTGTCTGAAAATAAATAGGAAACGTAGTCTTTAAAATATATAATTATTATTATTCAATTTGCAAAATGAATATGCTAATGGTCGAGAAAATATGTTATTGTTACGATTCCTCTACAGGAGAGGGTCTAGGGAATGCTGGGTATCTAGGAACCTTAGTTCTAAGGCGGTTGTCGCATTATTGCTGAAGCCTTATAAAATTCTAAACGGTTTATTATTATTTCTAAAATTTATATTTATGAATGAAATAGAATTCCCCAGCCTTATACACCGCCTTATATTCTTCCAAGGTGCAGAACTTATTTACCAATGGTGATGCCCCTGCGAGAGAGTCTTCTCTAGGTTAATCAACTGCCTCGCATGAAATTTTGATATTTTCCACATGTCCTACATCGAATTCAAGCACGAAGTATTATTTATTCTTTAACTGTGTATGACCTTTTTTTTCTTATTATGATAAATATTTTTTTTATGTCCTATAATAATTTTCCACAAGTTCTACAACGCGTTTTTCACATGTCAACGGATATTTTTTTCGTGCCATACAACGATTTCAGAAAAATGCCCATAAATCCACGTGTGTGTAAGAGAAAACCTTGAAGAAATAATATAAATTTCTTCCGAGAACCTCCCTCAAAATTAATTTTAATTATTTGAGTTATATTACCTAAATAATGAAAGAACAATTATGTTCCAGGCACGTTAAAAACATAATAAAGATATTTTTAGCATCACCTGGCGACACAGAGTAGAAACCAAGCTCCCTCACAAACCTTTATAGGCCTAATCTCCTTCCCCTCCTGACTTCCTTAAGCCTTACAAAAATACCTAAATTCAGGATGCCATAGACTCACTGGCTGACAGAAATGGAACAAAACATAAAGCATGTTCTGATATCTAGATGCAAAGCGAATAACGAAACGCATATGAAAATAACAACCAATAACGATTTGCAAATATTTGAAATTTGCCCAGCTTGGAACGAAACTCATTAGAAAGGGATAGCCATTTAAAAAATATGTGTGTTCAGGTGAAACAACCTTATTGTACTGAAGGCCCCTCGTTCCTGTATTTTGCTCGAACTGCTCGCCGCAGACATGCTCGTCCGTCAGTGGGGCGCTTTAACCCCCGTTTCCTCTAGTTCTCGATGGACAAACGAGCGAGCAGAGTAGTAGAATACGACGTAGTCTGTCACTCGGTTGTCCTTCAAATATTCACTTTATTTCATTAGACATTCTTTATCATTTTCGGGTAGCGTTAAGACTTGTGCATTGTTGTATTTATTGAAACAATAAGTGATTTTTGAGTACCGAGTAATGGAAAGAAACAGAAATCAGATTTTGTTTTTGCTCGGAAATGATGTGTGCACTTCTCAAAAGCACAGGATGGCATTTTTTTCACAAAAGAATCCATATCGACGTGTTTATTGCAGCTGGTGGCAGCTTGTCTGACCGAAGAACTTATGAGCGATACTACTAAGTAATTCTCAAGTATGTCCACTGGACCTAATTCAGTGAAACCAACCGCGTTGTCTCACTAACCTTTATTTTATTTAAATTCGTCTTAAAATATTTAATGCATCCGAACATACCCGAATGATTTTTACCAGGTCATATTTGAAGTGAATAACGAAAATGATCTTTTTACAGTTAGATGACTTTTTTTTAAACTGAACTGTTTTCAAAAAAAAAACCTATCACTCATCGCTACTGGGGAGAGCCTAGCGGATCACGTGATATACACTCTGTCTCGTTCGAGCATTATTTCATCGATTTTAAAACTTCTTCTGTTATTTTTCCAAACAAATGCACTCGAAGTTCATTGTTCTTGCTATTGTTCCAAATTTCAAACCCTTTTCTAGAAAGTTGATGGTTTGAGATAGGTAGGAACTGGATAAATGACATTCCATTAGATGTAGGACACACTGAAAATTGCTTTGAGCTTTATAGTTCAATGTTACTGTACTATTTCTCCAAATATGAACGCTTCTGAGAAAAACGGGTGAAAGCGTTTCAAAAATTAAAAGAAAAAATATAACTTTGTTTTAAATCACTTAATATGTTTTTTAAATTTATGTTAATCTGATTTTGCTACCACCGTAGCTTTATCAATGCCAGGACAATATAATTTATTAAACATTTAACTGTTGTATGCATAGCATATATAATAACATTTTTTTGATTATTCGATGGTTAAATATGTGAAAATAATTTATTTCAATTTAAAGTTTTTCTCTCGAAAATATATTTAATTTATGAGGAAAGTGGTATGAGTTTCAGGAACAAGAAGGGGCTAGATAGATGCGTCTTGTTCCTACATTCAAAATACAATTTAAAATTTGTCATACACACGCGTAACAACCAGAAAAATCTGCCACATTTCGCTAAATAATTTCATCTCTCTCAAAAAACA